>NC_143405.1:56230548-56857139 GCF_052110815.1 Crocodylus siamensis | reverse complement strand
AGGTTTGGAAGAAATGAAAGATAAGCCTCCAACCCCCGATTTTCAGTCAAAGCATTCCTTTTAAATTGACTGAAAATATCTTTTTTAACCCCACAACAAAATGTGGTGTTTCACTGGAGAGCTAGTGAAACATATTTTATTTTCAGGTTTTATTCCCCCTTTATAAGGCATTAAACGTCAACAAAACCATTTAAAAACAAACTGCAATGAATGTCCCTTGAAAGAGCAAGTATTGAAACAGAGAACCCTGTTGCTCTTAAAAGAAAATCTTTTTCAAAATGTGAAACACTGGTATGTTTTTCCTGCACTTTTTAGCCAAATGCTTCTTGAATGCAACCCAAATCTGCATTTTCCAGCACATATGCTACATGCATGTTGAAAAACTTTAGCCCCAGCTATACTTGTGATACTGTGCAGAAATAATAGTACAATCAGGGTGCAATGCCAAAGTATTTTTCACTAGTAAATTCTGTTGACCTGGGAAGAATCCCTATTTGGGCTCGATTCAGAATTGCATGTTCTGACTCCCAGTGTAGGGGCATGTCAATAATACTAATGTGCGGGGCACTACTGCTATTGCCTTTAGTTATAGGCAACAAGGGAAATTTAGAGCAGCCCCATAAATGCTCTGAAAATGGACTGGGTCCCTCATTAAACCTTATACGGTAGCATTTTTTCTATGGTGTAACTCCATTGTCTGCCAGAAAGTTACACAGGGGATCATTTGGAGCCAGTATGACTTGTCTTTTATTTCAGGGGGAGTTTAATGGGTATTTGGGTGCTTAACACCACTCTAGGATTTTTGCAAGTTGATTAATCCGCAAAAAGCTTGTAATTATCTCAGTGTTTCCCTCTGGACTTCTTAGCATGTGTTGGTGTCTGGCTCTCTCTCCGCCTAGCATATGCTATCCATTTTCCAAATCTATTACAAACCAATAAAAGATAACTTATGCCGAGTCATACAGCACAAAGACGTTCTTTCATATGCAATGTGGTCTTTGCTTATCATGTTATTCATTACTTTACATGGGTAAAAATGCCATAGCAACCCACTGATGGAGTTAAGGGTAATGAAGTAGTGTACTGATTACAAGAGAACATACACTAATTAAAGACACATTTTAGCTTAACAACTTCATCTCTTGTTGAATTATGGATGGGAGGGAAAAAAACAGCTTTTTTACTGATGTTGTAAGTATGTCATTTGAGGAAATGTGTGAAAGAAAACCTACTGTGCACTGATATTTGTTTTCTATTAGCGTTAGGAGAGTGAACTGTGAAATGTTCACCTTTTGAGAACCCAAATGTAACTGCCACATTGCAGGCAAGACCCTGACTTGTTACATCTTTCGTACCATTATTGCTCCCAATAAAGCTTACAACAGCATAAGGGATAGAGTTATCTTCTACCACTTAGCACCTCATGGTATTTGACAGCGTAATTCCATACCTACTGTACCAGTTTTTTCAGTCGGAGACCGTCCAGAACAGAGTTTGGAGCGATTTGGTCATCTGAGATACCAAGGTAAGATACCGTATTTACCTGAATATAAGATGAGGGTTTTTTTCCTATTCAATCAGCATGCAGGGAAAAGCCCCTCATCTTATTGTCGCATATGAGGCTCCAGGACAGAGCAGCCTGAGCCATTTCTGACAGTAAGTGGCAGGAGAGGGGATGGGGAAGAGACTGGGGAGAGTTTGGGAAGAAGAGGGGAGAGACTGGCAAAGACTGTGGGGAGCTGCAGGTGGGGGGTGCACGTGGCAAGAAAGCTGCCGGGGGAAGAAGTGGCAGGGCAGAGGGCAAGGGGGCCATCTAACCTCCTCCCCCCTGGCCATTGCTTTCCCTAATATAGCTGGGGGTGGGGGGAGAGGAGGAGGGGTTCAAAACAACCCTCCAATACTTATATTCTATACATGACAAAATTATAACAAATTTATAAATTTTCCATTTATAAAATCTAATTGTTGGGGGCTTATCTTATATTCAGGGCTGTCTTATATTTCAGTAAATACAGTATTATCTGGCAACTGAGGTGCTAACTTGTGATAATGGACCTTTATTTTTGTATTTGATAACAAAAAAGCTCAATAGTTTCTTCCGATCCTATCCTGCTGCTTAGCATAGGATTCTGCAATGCCCATTCCTGCAATATCTAATCACCTATTAGATTAGAAAATCAATCAAGGAGACTAATGTCTAGAAAATGAGGGTTTTTTTCCTGCCTTGATTCCCCCTTCTCTACTTACATTATATGTGCCTAGTGGGTATAGTGTGGATTGATTGCTTCAGTTGTTGATGGTGCTTTGGATAAGGCAAGAAGTAAGTGAATATGGTAGCAGTTGGTCTGAGGGAAGATAAAGTTGAAGGAGCGAGTCTTGTGTGGGATTTTGACCTTTGGATGCCTTAGCTTTGAAAACAGGAAGTTTTGTCAAGAGTGCTGAAGAACCTCAATTTCCTATGATGTAGATGCAGTTGGAATTGGTGACCGAACACGGAGCATCTTTTCAAGCCCTTTTATCAGAGTAGTTCCTGACTACCACATACCACATGTAAATGCAGAGGCCCGAGAGATTTCTGGTCGTTCATGGTTGTACTAGAGATAATTCAACCCCCTTTCTATTTCTGTCTGACATGCCCGACTTTCCCATTTAAATTAAAAATAAAGTTTTGAAATAGTGAGAAGTCTATCCAAAGACATGTTCTGTCTCGCAAATATATCAAAGATATTGCAGAAACTTGTAGCCTTTCCAGAGGTTTATATTTCTTATACCAGAAGCTTTTATTATGCTAGTCAGGCTTAACAATAGCTGTAAAAATAGCACTAAGCATATGCTACAGAATGTGGGGAAATATTCATTCAACTCAGATTTGAGTTCAATTGTGTTTGCTTTCTAGGAATAGCTAACAAGAATGATCAATAGCAGAGATGTTCATGAGAACAGCATATTTTAAGCAAATGTTGGTAGAAACTGAATTCCACAATTCATGAATGAAACTCATTCAACAATGGTAGAGGAACAATATCACTTGACTTATCTGCCTAATAAAATTAGCTTAAATTCCAACCAGCAGACAAAGACAAGGAAATGGGCTACAGTATAACAGTTAGTAACCAGATTCATTCAGAGACCACTTTCGACTCCTTACATGTTTGTGCAGGTTCCCAGACAACTTTCAAATCGAATAGCTGGTGAAATTCATTGAATATACTATTTACTAAGAATTATTCATTTAATTTCTAACAATAAACTTACAAACAGGAATATCCACTTATTTAGCTTCATCTTCTGGTCAGTCTGAAATACTCTAAAGGCACCTTCCCTTTTTGGATGCTTTAACAATCACCTAATTTGGTTCAACAGGGAAGGTCCTCTTTGTTGAGATAGGCACCAAAGACAGATTACTTGCTTCTGACCTCAGAGTTTTATGGTTTCAGTGTAGTTCTTCAGTTTCATTACTGATTCTTGATTATATTTGGCTTCATCCAACAGTCTGGTAGTCAACTGGCACGGAGGAAACTATTATAAGCTCTATCTGAGGAAGCTAGTGTCCCACAGGAAAGTCTACAAGGTCTTCTGCCTTAGTTGTGTCCTGTTGAATTTGTTTTTATAAAATACTTAAGTATAGATTAAGCAAAAGCATAAGGAAAAGAATGACTTTATGGCTTGGTTGATAGCATGTTCACCATGGAGGCAGTAGACAGACCTGGATGCCAGTCCCTCTTCCCCTGAATGTTTGCTTCTAAGTACTAAGTAAAATAGCTTCAACAGGAAAGACTGTGACCACCTCATCCCAGGCTGCACTACAGGATGGCAGCTATGGTGCTCTCCTTGGAGGTGAGATTCACATCTCCACTGCTAGAGGAGGGAACTGAACCCCAGTCTCTCACATGCTTTTTTAAATGTCTTATATTGCTTTATTATAAAGCTGGGGACACGACAACTGCTGCTTCCGCCTCTCGTTATATCTGTTTTTTTTATTTCTTTTGTTTTTTCTTACAAGGGTTTTGCTTTCTGTATTTATATGTCAAATTTGGACACACCAAGAAGGGTAAATGTTTATTATAGGGAAATTCAAATTGCTTTCTTTCTCTCCTAGAATTAGCCCAAGTGCCGCTCCTCACCTCCACTCCCAAAATATCCAGTTAATATGTTTGGGGGCCTGCTGGCTTTAAATTAATCTTACCTAGATTGTTTTTCTTGACTGTACAACAGCTACATATATGAATGATTATGTGACTTTGATTGTAGGATGCTCTTAAAAATGCTTTCCAATTTTCAAGTCATAGACAATAGGTAAGTGGGTACCATCATCCAGGTATTTAAATTGAAACATCTCTCAAAGTTCGATCTAGTCTCGCAGCAGATTTATAACACCCATAAGAGGCCTCACAGTGAATGAGTTTTAAATGTAGCTTTTATTATTTGACAGGTGTAGTGACAGTTCTAGTAGGACAACAAAATAGCAGGTAAACATTAAAAAACAAAACAAAACAAAACAAAAAAACACACGCACACAAACCTCCCCCCCCCACCTATGAGAATATGGAATAACAGGGTATTGATGAGGAAAATTGCTTATTTTTTTGGACAGAACAGTAGTGATTCAACAAAAGGATTTGAGGGGTTGCAAGTGCTTCCCACCACAAAATAGCCTATGGAGTAGTGTTTAAGACCTTTTGGGTGATGGGAGATGTGGGTTTGGATCCCTTCACTCATAAGAGGGAATGGATCCTGAGTGTCCCACATTACAGATGAGTACTGCAACCAATAGCCTCTTCTATAGAAGGGGGACACCACCACCTGTGCAAATTTTTAAATAACAGCTGCAACCACTTCTGTGTATTATGTGAAGACCAGTTCTGTTGGCATGATCTGATATACAGGTCACAGGTGGGAAATGCCTAGTTTGTGGAGCATGATGGGATTTTGACATTAGCTAAGCACCAAGCTGTTCAAGATTGTAAGGAGGTCTCTGGGCAGAAGTAGAAATTTAAGCACCTAGAGAACATTACTACTGAATGCATTGAGTGCCTACAAGATATGGCAGTGGCAGAACAGAGGTTTTGGAGAGTGCAGTTTTGTACTTGGTTACCTAAAGTCTGTCAAAATCCCACTTTGCCTATCTGTGACCCTTGGGCTAAGTACAGACAGTCAAAAAAAGCCCAAGGCTGAATTGATTCAGTCCTTGCAGGTTAATCTAAGCTGCAAAGATTGAACCAATAAGCGAATGAGAAGACAATCACTTTTGATTGAGAAAATGCAGTCACATGCCTGCAGTGGTTCAAGTCCAAAGCTGGGGGGTGCTAGAGCATGACTGCCAACCACCTGCAAAGGGAAGGGAGGAGAGAATCCCTCCTAAGACTTACCTTTCCTCCCCGCACCCCCATCCCTGCTGGGGTACAGGGGGCATGGCCAGGCCCCAGCCCATGCTCTGCCTGGGTGAGGTGGGGAAGGGGCACCAGGATGAGAAGTGGGGAGGGGGAAGGTAGTGGAATTGAATTAATAAAAGCTTGAACAAGAATAGTTCTTACTCTGAAGAAATATAAACACAGCGTAAGCTGTCTGTTCACTTCCTCTTCCTGTTGCCCCTGACGTCTCTGGGATTTGCAGTCCACAATCACAACAGAAGGACTCTGCAGGGTTGCTCATCACTTCCTCTTCCTGCTTGCAGGTGTCTCTGGGATTCATAGTCCACAGTCACAGACAGCAGTAAGTAAGAAGGGCACTGCAGCTCTGTACTCAGGGGAAGGATAGTTTTTAACTCCCCTCCCTGCCCCCAGACCTCAGCTGGGGTTTGCCTTGGGGGAACAGTGAGGCCAGTGAGCCAGCCCTCACTGCTCCAGGTAGGGAGGCAGAGGGGCAAGGCCAGCCCTATTCTCTGGAGCATACAGCACAGCCCAACTCAGCTGCAAAGCTTGCTGAGATACTGGGGGACTCTGACTTAACTTGAACCAGGAAGGGGTCTGGGACAGAAATTTCATAAACTGGTTTGACCTAAGACAGTTAAGTCTGATACTACCTTCAACCAGGTTTACCTTGAGCCAGTTTAAGTCATTTTTAAACTGGTTTATGTGCACTGAACTTTTCTTTTGTTACAGGTTTAAACCAGTTTCTGATCACTTAAACTGGTTCATGTATAACTTCTGTCCCTAGCCTTAGTGTTTCTGTGATTATTTCCCACTTTAAATGGAATGAAATTACATCCCCATATCAAAAGGGTAAGCAAAAATGCATTGAATATTATGGTGCTTGGAACCTATGAAAATGGGGAGCAATAAAAGACTTTTCCCCCTTTCTGCCCAAACAGATGGACAGATTCCCCCAGCTACAGGACATACTTCAGATATAAAAGGATTAGGACATAATAAAAAATGATGCCAAATGATTAGTATTTTGTTTAGTGGTTTGGTTTCTTGATTTATCTGACACAGATCTATAGCAGGGTTGGGTAGCAAACTGCACATAAAAAGAAAAAGATATTTGTGCTCTATGGGAGTTGCCAGAGGAACAAGGAAGTTGGATTTACAAGTAAAATAAACTGTCCATGAAATATTGCTTCCAAAAAAAATCTTGTCCTTGTGGCTGGCTTCATTAAATTACTCAAGGGTGGTTTGGGGACCAAAGAGCCCCAAAAGGTTATTGAGACACCCGCTCAAAAATATGCTAAAAGGTACAGTATTCAAGCTCTATATTGACTGTTACATGAAAACTGAGACATAGCCATCCTTAAGCATCCTGCATCTGGCCTTACCAAACCATTTTGCTATATTTGTGAAGAAGAAAGAACATGGTTCAATCTATTAGAAGGAATTGACCCCATCTATTTAACTGACTAGATATGCAGATATGGCGGAATATGTGCAGACAGAAAATTAAATTGTATAGATCATGAGCATCTCAGAGTTGATTAAATGGAATGCGAGTGCATTTCCCCTTTCATATGGAAAGAGGCTTAACATTAAAAAACTAATCTTTTCTAAGATAAAGTTCATTAACACAATGATTATTCATTTGGCTTTTATAATGATATTGCTGCTTAATCACCAGAACATTGCTTCCTGTGCTCTATGGGAACCAGCAGGAAACATTTGAAGAGATAGAGTTGGTGCTAATGTGACAGCAGACAGAATGGAAATCTCAGTGCTCTTCATTTCCAAAGTAGCAACTTATTCCTGCTCAGGTTTCTAAAAAATCTACCCGTCAAACAGCATGAGCTTTAAACCCAGTATTAAATGCAGAGTAAATTTACACAGCTCTGAAGCCTCAGGTTTCCTGTTTCTACACTGGTACCATCTAAGATTCCTCTGGGGTACATTTCCATTATTTATTAGTTGTATTTGTTTAGTGCAGTACTCTAGAGTAGCATTGTAAACCGGAATGGGGCTGTCTTGGGATAGGTCCTGCACAGCCACTCAGGAGATGATATGGTCCCCTGAGTTTACAATCTAAATAAATGAGACATTAGTAGACAGGCAGAAAAACAGAATGCCGGAGGCACTTGCCTTGTTAACTACTGTCTTTTTCTAATTTCCCCACGTCATTTCCCCAGTCTATCTCCATCAAATCCCTCCGACCAACGTACTACACCATGGCTGATCCACTGTCCCTTTCCTCCATCCCCCACACAATTTTATTTTAGCTTTAACCCTCTCCAGTTCAGCATTAAAGAAATGTCTCTTATCTTTCTGCATACTACCTTTCCTCACATGGGAATTTCAACCCTTAAGCTGTACCCAGAATCCTGTTTAACCCATGCAGGTCTGCAACTAGCTGTTCTGATGTGAGAGTCCTGCATGTGAAGTTGGTCTCCTACCGCGGCTCCGGATACCAGGGTTGAATGTGATAACTCTGATTTCAGGGAATTTAACATCTCCGTACTAGCAGATTTTTACTGGCAGTTCAATAATGGAGGAAGACGAGTGGGAGAGGCTACGAGAATGCCTTCCTGACAAAAAAAAAAAAAAAAGAGGAAGACTAGAGGAAAATATGCAGAAGATTTAGGGCCATGAAGGGATGATTGGCATATTGTGGGGGGAGCACAGGATTGGGGTAGCAAAAAGCATGCTCTGGAAAGGCCACTTTGCAGAGAAGACAAAAATAGATGTTCAGCAGTGCATGGGAAATTAGGGGAAGTCAGCCAAATCCTAGCCTTCGCAGGCTGGACCCCTACTCATTAACTGTTGTCTCCACTTAGGAAGGAAAACAAAGTAAAAATCTGGATTCTGGGCCCAGAAGCTTTTACCCTCAATGTAGTATTGTGAATCCGGGAAATCCTGTTGACTTTCTTGGCATGCTTCTTCAAAACAGAGACACAGGGCTTTGCAAAAGTTAGGCCTTTAGGAGATGCATCAAATTTTTTTAACTTGCTTTGTAGCCCTCAAATTGACCTCCTGTCCTCGGGTCAAGCTGTGTCATGCTGATAGGGATAGGCTTTGATACGAAGCTGTGGCTGGCCACGCAAGGCTATCTGTGTCTGGTGGAACCCTACCCTCGGGATCCTGGCTTCCCATGGAAACAAAAGGAAGAAACTTTGAAATTAAAGTATTTAGCAAAGGCATAATAAAAAGGTTTAAGAAATTATTAGAGATACACCAAGCATATTATTGCTGAGGGATCTATTCCACAGGCCCCACTGTCACATGATGGGATTAAAAGGCATAGGATCATGGGGGTGTTTCGTGTTGTTTTGGGGTTTTCCCCTTAGTATCTGTTTTAAACAATGGATAGGGCAGCAGAGGGAATGGAAGCAGAACATGGCCTGACTTCTTTAAAAGAACATTTTAGGGGATCATACTAAAAGTTTGTTGTTTCGGTGTCCTGCTATGGTTCATTCTTAGTTGCATTCAGAAGCGAGGATCGTCCTCCATAAGCTACATCCCATTTTCTCTGCACAAATTGTGAGATGCATCTAAAAGCCCAGATTTTAGAGGGTGCAAGACAAAATTAGCTGTTGATCTATTTAGTATCCAACAAATGTAACAGAAGTGAACATCGCAGCCCTACAGCTTAAACTAAACACAGATAAGTGTTTAAGCAAAGCAAACATTCCTGGATCTGTATGGGGGGATTTGCCAAGGGACAGTTTACATGTCTGCAACTTAGCGATCAGGTATCAAGTTTCGGTAGCTTCATCTACTCATGCGAGTGTCTTAATTAGCACTTAAAGTTGTTATTTATTTATTTAGCAGAGTTAAAAATGGCGTCATTTTTTAAAACAGGAAAGAAAACCATGTCTCTCCATAGAGCTAGATTAGCATACAAATAAACCCTGAGGGAGTGTGGAAATGTGGAAATGCTTTTTAACTTGATATGACTTTAACTTGCTACAGAAGAGCTCAAGATGACTTCTGCTTTATTAAGAGGTGCTGTAGCCTAGTAAATAATTTATAAGTGGACGGCGCAATAGCGCTTCGAATGTAATGCTAGGTCTGGCACTGTTAAGATGGGGAAGCTTGGGCATGACCAGCTCTGTGCCTCAGTTTTCCTGTTGAAGAAAATGGTACGCTTTTCCTCGGTGCCCCTGAAAGTGCTTCACAATCATAAATGTTCCATCATAATGAGGGATTTATACTGCTGTTGCTCTGAATGTATGCAGGAACTGCAGCCCAGATGGTCAAAGTACTGGTTGATAGTCAATGATAATTTTAGGTAGGACTAAAGGATGTTTGCAGTGGGTCCGTTTTTAAAACGGCACTTCTCGCCATTACTGTAATCCTCCTATTAATATTAATATCATACGCTTTTCATATTGGGTCTCTTACCATCTGTCCTGCTGTTTTGCCGTCCTATTGCTTATTTTCAGTCAAAGCTGGAAACAACAAAGAAAATTACAGAATCTGAGCTTGAGGGTTGGGTTTGTATTTTTTAGCCCCGAACCTGTTTTAAACAAGAGGCACTGGGGGCCGGGAGGTGGGGAAGGGTACAAGGAGAAAGCAGAAATCGACCTTCTCCATTTTGAGAAGGTCTTTGTATGAAACTCGACCACTGTGAAATATAATCTGCCGCTTCCTATTCTTTCTCCCTATGGCTTATTTCATGGTTGCACACAGTAGTAGTGTGGTAAGAAACTCTTGCCTGTACATGTCTCATTGGTCTGGTGGGAATGTAGAATGAAACAATAAAAGAGATTGAAACAACACATTTTTGCTCTAATTGGAGCAGTCAGAATCCAAATTAACCTATAAAAATCATTCTAGGAAGCTACATGTCACCGACGTTGACAAAAATGAGCACTTGAAAATGATTTCAAAGAGAAGCAGGAAACCAGAGTTCCTAATTACGTCCGTGCGCTGTAAGGACATACATCAGTACAGCTGGCAGGAAAAATGATCCACTGGTTAGAGCAGCAGCGTAGGACTTGAGAGAACCTGGGGGTCAAAGGATATTTGATCGGGGCCACAGAAAAACCAACAGGACTGTGCACCTTTTTAGACACTCTTCCCCCTACATATTCGCTTAATGCTTTCACTCCTCTTTCCAGACCTTTTAAAATGTTCTTTCTCAAATCTTCAAAGTTTCAGTGCGACTGAGAGGAGACTACATCCTTCATTAAAGGCAGCAGGGCTCTTGAAACAGCAGCCTAGTGCCTGATGACCTCAGGTTTTTGGTTGTTTTTTTTCCCCCTCTACAAACACACACTTTAGAGGACAAAGGAAATTGAAGGTGGGGCACAGTCCAATACCTCTGCGTCTTACTACATATTTTTTTGTTGGGATTTATAAAAGCATTCAAACTGCCTGCCTTCTACTCTGGATGCTCCTAGCAATTAATTAAAACCACAATCAATTCCAGACAATCAATGCGGACAAAAGAAGATGGGGAAGCTTAACAACAACTAAACAAACTATTGCACCTGTCTTTGACACCTGGCAAAGGCACCAAATCATGTGCAGATCTGTGTATAAGTGCCTAGGCAGGGGATTCGCTTGCTTTATTAGCAAAGCACATGCAGGACGTGTGAATTGGCATAAATGACTTGTAGACAGGCCTCCGACAGCGCCAGGATTTGCAACGTTTCTTTTTCTAGAACGGACCAGATACTCGCTTCTGAGCAGAGCACGCTGAGAGCACGTAAGAATCTCCACTACAAATGCTCTTCAAATCTTCAAATGGAAACAATCCACTATTAACTTCAATGAGAATTTTGCTCACAGGCAACTTTTTTCCCCCAGACATTTCTTACAGAAGCACAGTTCTTACAGTAGAAATAGCCCCTTCTTCTTCAGTCTCAGAGAAAATAAACGTGGGGCTCCTTTTCCCCACTTTTCATTCCCTGTTACTAATACCAAAGCAGCGGTGTTGGTTCTGCCCATACATAGTCTAGCCACATCATTTAAATCACAGGACTAAACACATTTGTGTCTATCGCTTTCCATCTTCTTTACCAATCATTAAAGAAGTGAAAGAAAGAAAGTACTGTTTCAAGTTTGACTGTCTTTTTTTTTTCTTCCCAAATAGGTTTGTTACCTCTGAAGGACTTCCGCATTCCTGTCCAGTTCATTTTTATTACAGCTGTGTGTTTGTTGTAGATAAGCTCCAAAGATGTAACTACAGTTTGGGCGCTTTCCAGAAGCCACGTTTCTTTTTTCCAGGTTTTAATCATTATATAGCATTACATCATGATGCAAGGTTATGCTTGCTTGAAATAGCAGTGCCAAATCAGGCTTATCAAAGTTTTCAAGGGTACAAAATTCTGATAAGGAAAGCTGAGATATTAATCAAAAACCTCTGAGAGTGTTTAATTCTTAGAAGGTGTAAGGGGACATTGGTTTTTCTTTTAAAATTTTGTCTTTTCCCCTGCTTTTATTTTTCAACATTAGAGAATTTTAGAGTATATTTCCAAAAGTGAAGGTACTTTCTTCAGAGTCCGTTAACCCCCCTTTCATCTGCTTTGTCAGTGAAACCCTTTCAGCTATTGCTCAATGGGTCTGTAGAGAAGAAAAGGATAGGAACTGATGGGTTTTTCTGCAGCAAGACTAGTTCTGCTTTTTAATTTTAAAAGGGATATTACAGTTACTTCTCGTGTGGCAGCTGTTGTCTGTAGTAACATAGTAGGAAAGTGGGTATCTGATACCTTTATTGCACCAGGGCCAGATTCTTGGCTCTGAGTAAGGCTATTTTATGCAGCTTGAGTGCTGCAAAGCAGATAGCAAAGTACCCTAAAACAGCTGTGGATTCCTATTAACTATCTCCATATGATATGCATATGAGGCAGTGGAGATCATCCCCTATTTCACAATTTTTCTTCTACTGCCTATCATTGGCATTCTGGATCACCCATCCTTTACTACAGGGACAAAAAGTAGTTGCTTATAATAACATTACAAAAAGATGAGCGTAATATTAGATGCTTAATATTTTAAACCAAAAACTAGCTTTTCTCCACATCTGGTATCTAATTTCTAAATGTAGATTGCTCAACCATGCCATATTTTAAGCCTGCATCAAAAACTAGCCTTTATTGCTTTCTTAACTATGTGTAATTCACTAAAGTATATGATGTCATGTATATAAAGTATATGATATCATGACATCAGTCAAGGATTGTGTAAGTTGGGAAAATATATGGATTATAAGATTTAATAAGGAAATAGCTAAGCAATATTAATTCAGGCAATACCCTTCATTTTCTCTAGCACAAACTTGGCCAATTTTTCCTACTGTTGACATCCCATTGTATAAGATGATATATAATAAGTGCACACAGTAGAAGAATAGGAAGTCATTACAGGCTTGATTTTTCAAACATTGAATTAACCTCAAAACCCTCCCTGGCTTCAGTTTCAGGCTCAGCATAAATAGATTGAAAACAATGGACTATATTTTCCATGCCTTGCACATAAGGTTCCCTCCTTTTCTCTTCTCAACCACTTGTAATAACATCACCAAGCTCCCCAACCTGAGACCCAGTCTTTTCATAGCCATGTCTCAATATAACCAGACCATATCCAAAGCCTGCTACATCTTTGTCTATGTTTAAAAGTTGATCATCTTTCTCTGTCAACCTCAATGAAACTTGTCAAGGTCTTTGTTTTTTCCCAGAAGGTGTATGATAACTAACTCACGATTAGATTACCTAACAGCCACTTTATCCCATTTAAGTTCATACAAAATGCAGGACCTAAGGTCTTCTTTCTACCTCTCTGTCCAACTTTAATGCACCTTCATGAAATGCATTGGTAGTTCACTGTGGTCCCGTTACAATTAACAACCACGGGCCCCAATTCTGCCTTTCTTGTGCAACCCAAACTCTCCATTATTCACTAGCCAGTTAATATCTGTAATTGCCTCTCTTAAAAAAGAGAGCAGGAGAAGGGAGTCTTACGTAACACATCCCCTTCTGTGCACGTCACAAGTCAGTAGCTTTAACCTCCAGTTGCTGCCCACATGTGGGTCCCCCCTCCCCACCCTTGCATAAGCTCAGCTCTAACTTACTTCCACTTCTTCGGATGATGATATATTATGGCTTTAATATCTCTTAAGGGGTAACTTCTCTACCAGGAGAGTGGAAGAAACTATCGTTTTAGATGCATAATGCAGAAGTCTCAAAGATGTCACTCTCAGATGTGATTTCAGTACAATCCAAGGAAGTTGTTTCCTCAGTGGATCCATAGTAAAAACCTCAAAAGGACACCATCAGATTGAGTGTTAACTCTTGTATTTTATCTACACTGGTTGTTAAATAATAATGAATGACTTTTCCAAAGGGTTCAAGAAACAATATTTATTCATTCTCAGGCAATCACGTAATCAAACACATATCTTAGACATATCCCATTCCCCAATTAAAAGAATACTCTTAGAGTCTAATGAAGAGGAAAATAAACAGCATTTAAGACCTTGCTGTACAAAAATGTCCGTAAAGGGTTAACTTTTCTCCTGTGTAGCAACACATCAGGGCTGCTCAGAGTAAAATAGTTAAGCACTTGCCTGAGTTTATACAGCATTAGGGACTAAGTAAATATGAAATTATAGTAGTGTGTTACATTGCTGCTATCAATTAATTTAAGATGGTACACTGAAGCATGATGCTTGTCTGAGCCTGATCTTAATTCCCACTGCAAGAGTCAAGTTGATACAAAAGGGTCCATAGATCCCTGCCAAAAGTAATATGATTTGGATTGCTGTTCCCATTGTTTCAGAGCTCTGGAGTGTGCAATCATGCTGATATGGGCTGGCAAGGAAAATAAAATACCGAGTGGGATATATTCCAGTGGATTCTGAATGCTAAGCTCACAAAAGTGCATCCTTTTATCTTAGCAAAAACTCATTGTGATAAAACGGGATTTCATATCTGCACAAGTGTTATTGTTTATGGGGCTCCACACATTCTCGTAGGCTGTGGTATTATATATTAGGTGTATTTAAAACATGTTAGCTGTTGGAAGGAACAGGATGGGGGGGCATGGGTGCAGAATAGCAGGAAAGTAGCAGAGATTTTTAACTAGGTCCTGACTATCAGTTATAAATGCTTTCCAAAATAGGTCACCTTTATCTTATTTTAAATAGCATCTGTTTCTTTAGTATTCGTCTTGATATACCTGATACCAGTGAGAGAGAAATAGAAAAAGCAATGAAAGATTCATACCTGCCTATTAAAATGTTAAAATCACTGGGTGTGCATTTTATAAAAGAAATGGATAGAGTCTGGCTGCTGACGAAGAGCCCTGTGACTCACCTGATACTCCAGGAACCATAATCAAATGAGAAGGAGAGAGCTTGACCAAGAATCCCCTCCTGCTTCTTTCATTGTTGCCAGCAGCACTTTTGGTCTGTTCCTCAGAACAAGGAATTGTTCCAGTTCCTGAAATGCCATTAAAAAGGTCTATTATCCTTATACTCTCAGCTTCGGGTATGGGGAGGGGGGGAAGAATGGATAAATGACAGCACAAGATCAGTAGCACACAAGGATCCTTATACAAGCTGGTTTTAAAGAAAACAGAACAATGTCTTAAAAAAACTATGGCTGCTTTCAAGTATTACGCCTTAAGGATGCAACTCCTGCAAAGCAGCATCTCTTGCCATGTGAGAACCCAGACATCATCCTCTAGTCTACTGAGAGAGAGCAATGCCACGTAACTCAGAGTGGAAGAAGTCCCATCATGATAAATAAAGAGAGAACCTACCTTAATCTGTTTGCAGTTGGTTAATATTTGGGAACCTGAAGGCTTCTATCCCTTTATAAATATGGTCCTAATCCTATCTAATGTAACTGTGAATGTTCCCATTAGCTATATGCGTCTCTAATCTTTCCTTGAATACTACTGTCCCTGTTGTTCACAATTCATTTTCTGAAAAGCAAAGATGTAGAATAACCGACATTTTAAAAAAGAAAGCAGAGGATGTGGATGACATGCTACTATTGCATATTTGGAGATGAACAGCGCATCCAGCAGAGATGAGTGACGTATAAACCGGCAGTTCCAAATGACAGACTTTAAAGTCACTTTAAAGTGACTCTGATTCCATTGGCACCTTAACACTAAAGCCTGACTTTTATGAGTGGAATATGGCCGAGTAAAGACCAGAAAGGGTATACGTAAATATTGCTAGATTGTACTCGGGTTAACCTAGACAAATGTTTGTTTTGTTGATCTCCTTTCTTTCCTCTTCTTCCCACAACCTAATTTTATCTTTCCTTTCCTAATCCTTTTCTTTAGGTAGTTTGTATTGGGAGTCGGAAGGTAGGCTGGGGATAGCAAGACAATGAAGAAGGAAAATTAAGATGAGGTTTACAACAGTATCATTTGAAATGAAACTTATAGGAATACACATGAAGAACGAAGACTCCATCTTCCTACTCTTACTTGCCTGAATAGTCCCACTGAACTTAATAGCATTGCACACCTATACAGATATGTGATAAAAGGTCTGTTCCATAGTTTCTATGTTTTATAAAATGAAGTATTTCTTTTCTGCAGATATTGCATTTATACCAGTTAACATGAGGAAGGTTTGTAATTGGCATGCTTGGCCATTTCAGATTGTATGAACTCGATTTGCATTTCTCCACCCTGGGGCATCTACATGTGTGCTTTACTGCAGAGTTAACTAATTAGCTCCACAGTAAAACATTGCCTTCTACACATGCGATACTATTAGGCCAGAGTAAACTAATTAACTCTGCTGTACTGTCCTAAGGCAGAGTTATTTAATGTCCCACAATGCATGTGTAGGGAGGGACTGGGGCCGACTGGGGTACGAGGTTGTTAGAGAACAGGGCTACCTGTCAGCTAGCCCCATACTGTAGCACCCTCATGCCCCAGCCGGCCTCTCCGCAGCACGTGGAGCCAGATTGCAGTTGAGACTGGGTTTGAAGCTGTAGAAGATGGTGTGAAGGTTACAGAGGATGATTCCAACTAGAAGACTTTCAAAGCTAAGAAAAAGAGAGCCCTAATAAAAACCACAGGAGCAATTTCAGGTCCAAAGGACGGTTTGATGAAGACTGGATAGTTGCCTGGATTCCCAGCATTCATTAGGTTAGGGGTTTCAAGAAAACATTAAGTTGTTCATAAGTGAAGTCACTTATGTAAAGTCAGAGTTTGTGGATCACTTTGGGTATGTACAACCGTTACATTTTGGTTGACCTAACTCAGGTCCCTACGTGGCTCCCCATGCGAATGGCTGTATACATCGCTTCCTTTCTACCTTCACACGGTTTAAAGTAAATCATGTGACTGTAGATTGGGTGTAGCAAAAAGTTGTATGCACCCTTAAACTCCATGCAAGCCTTATTCTGAAATCTTGCATGGAATTTCAAGATTTGAGACGAGTGGTAGATGCAGGTTTTTACACTGCTTCTGTGCACTGGGGCGATTGCATTCAAGGTGAATGTCACTGAGTTTCCCAAAATATAATCACAGCAACAAGTTAAACATAACAGAAGAAAATTTAAAATAAAGTGAGCTTCTAGATATGCATACTTGGTATTTTAATATTCATTAAAATGCATTAATTATCTGATTGTATCTATCAATTGTGGAACACTAGTTTGCTTCCATCTTTAAACCTCACAGTAAATTTTTATACAGATTAATTAAAATAAAAGAACTCCGCTTTGCATGGCTTTTCTTATTCACTGTCCTTTTTTTTCCCTTCACCTGTGCCTTTCTTTTTCAAACAAGTGGCTATCATTCAAAATGAACCAGACACCTCCCAGTGGAATGATCTCTTGAGAGATGAGAAATAAGATTCTGCAAGAAAATGGAAATGTTTCATGTCTCACTTTCGTCTTTTGAAAGGTTACTTTAGAAAGTTAATTCCTGAAAAGAAACAGATGCATCCTGAAATTAAGCATTCAAATCGTCAGCCAGGTAAGTCCTGTGTAGCTACAGTCTAAACTGTGATGGAAAATGTCCTCTGAAAATAATGTTTATTCCCAGTCTTTTAGGGCTGAGAGGTGGAGGATTGGTATTCTCATTAGTACATAACAGGTAATATATCCATCAAACATAAAATTGTCTTTTAAATTTGCATTGATAGATGCAATCAAAATCTCACTGAAGGAAAAATTTCCCACAGAAGGACAGTTTTGCATTGGTCTCATGTAGGATACAATCCAACTCCCATTGCCATCATTTGCATCAATTTAAAAATATCTGTACACTTAATTTTTCATTCAAGCTGGTTAGTAAATAAATCAAGGACACAGATTTTTTTTGGCCTCTGTTTTTTCCATCTGTGCAAGAGGGATAACACTGCTTACCTGCTGTTTTGTAAAACACATTAAGAGTTGCCAATGTGAAAGTGCCATACATGTGTTACATAGTATTTATTATTTTGTAGAAACCTCAGTTATCATTGAAGAGCAGCTACCCAAGGGGTGGATACACACCAGTCATTTAGCATCTAGATAAATACACAACATTGCTTCCTGGGTAAATACGCACTTCTTTATCCAGGTTGAGCTTCAGAGGGAAAAAAAGGTAGGCACATTGTCAGGCCTATGAGAACTGTGTAGACAGAAAGTAGTATTGAAAATGGTTACAGCACTGGAGCTAATGTCCTGGTACACTTATGGATAAGGTCATAGGCCTTTACTGGCACCTAATAATTTGACCGACAGTTTTACCATCTCACCTGAAAAACAGCACCTGCAATGACACAGTGATCCACAGAACCAGACTGGGCAGCGGTTTGCTGCTGATGCTGAAGTAAGCATGGTGCCTATATATTCCTTGACCTTTGTCCATGCAGTGGCTACTTTTTCCATAGCAATCTGCCATCCAAATGCTAAATCAAAGCAAATCTTGCTTAGTGTCTGAGAGCTGACAAGATCAAAGCCAATGGAATATATAATAGGATTTATGCATCTCTAAAAGTTGCTATTTGCAGGCCTTATTAAAATAGAACAGTAAAGAAAGCAGTTTCTATTAATCTTTTATTCATCCTTAAAAGTGGTGCCTTCAGTTTGACCATAGCATTCAGTAGAATTGCTTGGAAGTCTTGTTCACATGAACACACAAAAAAACCCGGCATTTTTTTCCTTACTGCCGTACATACTTATTAATGTCATGAATGCTTAATAGCATAACATAAATGAGGGCAGTTGACGTATATTGTTGTTCTTGGTTGTTTTGTTCACATTTTCTATACTTGCATTTTATTACTGCCTCAAGAATGATAGCAGTAGCAAAGTGAAATATCTCCAAACTATAAACAGAGAGGAAAGATTAACTATATATATAATTCAATAAACTATTTTCCATTTTTTCTCTACTGTAGCTGTCCTGTTGAATAATATGTGAAATGATGCCTTATGAGTTTTTATCTCCTTGTGGTTGAACGAGCTTTGTCAAGCATTAGCAAAAGAGGATTACCTTATTATCCACATACTTGCCAGTGATTTCTGCAAGCAGTTCAGCCCTGTGTCGTTTCAGTATTTCTGTCATTTCACATTTCTAATTCTTATACTTTTTTGGTTTTGGATTGAGTCCTAGCAGAAAAAGTTATTTGCCTACTGTATAATGGTAAACTACCATATTTCAGAAAAATTAATGTGTGTGGTTACAATAGGTCACTTCCTATACTCAGTGAGTGTGTCTTCACAAGACACTTAATGAGTAGTAGAGTAATTCTACTGCACATTAGTGTATCATGGCAAAAAGCATGCTAATGCACAGTAGAATTAGTCAAAGGTACAGTAGCCGGTCTTTTTGTGATGGTTAAAGTACAGCAATGTAGTACTTTATATTAGGTACTAAGCTTAATGTGCAATAACAAAGGCACATTAACGCATGTGTAGATACGCTCAGTTGCACACAAAGGAGTAATGAAGATGCATCTGCCCATTGCCCCTCCAGGCTGAAATGACCAGAAGCCCAGCTGGGCTGTCTGGTGGCAGCATTTAACATGAGTCCAGAGAGTCTATGATTAGCTTCCTTGACCACTCCAACATCATATAATATCAACCTGTATTTTGATAGAGACAAATGTAGCAGGGTGCAGGACCTGGGGGAAAATCAGCCTGTGCAAGTGGCTGGACACAAAGCTGGCCCAGCTCCACGGAGCCCCCCACACTGCAGGACCCAAGGTAGTTGCCGCAATTCCCCTCCCCATTGATAGATGTAAGAAATAGGCTAATTTTTCCTCTTCCTCCTTGATTTATAGATGCCAATGAAGTTCACTTTCTAATAACTTAATGAAGAAAAAGAACCAATAACCATTCATTACAAAACACCATTAAGACATTGGGAATAAATGTAATTTATGGAGCAGCCAGAGAGAGAGATCTACTCAATAAACAGATTTGTTGAAGACATGACTGCTTCAAAATATGTACTAATCTAAACTGGGCCCTTTTTATCATTACTTCCATTGTCTGTCTGACTGCCTGAAAGTTGCATTGAGGCAGAACAGCTGGCAACTACAAGTAAAACAAGAACAGAGCAGGAAGTAGTTGGGATAAAATAGATGGAGCAACCTGGAAAAAGCAGGCATCAAGCAGCATTCTGTTCCCAGCTGCACTAGGAGTGTAAATCTTGTTAGGTCAGTGCATTCATTCTGGATTTATTCTGGTGTAAGTCAAAGCAGGATCTGACTCATGCACTGTAGAAAAAGACTTGGATGAAGTGCAGAAGTCACCACAATTGCTGCATAGCAACAATAAGGATTGGCAGATGCTTTCTTTTTGCTTCAAAAGATGAATGACATTGTCTAGTCCTTTTGTCATCTTTCCCATTCAGGCTGCTGCTGGGATGTTAAGGCTTTTACTTGCTATTGGAGTTGTGTCTATAGGAGAAATAAACTGCTTATGTTGAGTTATTCAGTCTGAATCTCCCTTGACTCTTGCAGGATTTAAATCAGTATAACTTCATTGACTTCTGTTGAGATGTTTTTGAGTTGCACCAGAAAACTGACATCAGAGGAGCCCTGTGCTTAATTATTTTTATCCAAGATATGTTTATGGCACAAAGCTGGGGCATGAGTTATTATTTTATTATGATGTCCATTATATACAGTAAAAGGGTTCCTGCAAAATTAATACATATCACTTTTCTAAAAGTGATTTATTCAGTAATTTCCTCTCCTTTCACAAAGCTTTTGAAGCTATTACATTTGCAGTCCTGTAAACTTGTTCCTTCTGAGGTGCCTATTCATAGACTTTACTTTCCACTCATCACTGCTTAGATTGGCTCATGTTATTCTGTCTGCTGTAAAGGGCCAGATCCTTAGATGGCAAACATTGACACAGGTCCATTAATGTTAATCCAAGTGAAGCAATTTGCAACAAGGCACAATTTTTGCAGTAGTTACTATTGCTGCCCAGTTGGGTAAAGTAATTGCTGAGCAGTCCTTTCCATTACAGTTCATTTCTGGCCAGAGTTCAAGGAGCTGGAGAGCCACGGATATCTTGTATTTTAACGTGGAGTACAGCCTATGACAGACGTCACCTATACATAAGCAGATGAAAAGAAGGAAATATACTGTGATGTAAGTGACTCTGTGAAGTGCAAACATAGTAGCTGATTTACTAAATATACAATTAATTCATTCAAATTCCAACAGCAATCAGTCTAAAAATTATGATTATTAAAAATGCCTAGAATTTTCTCTTTTGCTTCTCTCTCCCTGCTTTCTAGCTTCTTAAGCACATCGTCACTTGTATAAATGTTGTTTGTCCTCTTTCCAGAAAAAAAAAAGAATATAGCTAACGGTCAACTTTCTGGCATCTCAGCCCATAACATCTTAACATATTAGTCTGTTAATATTCCCTTTAAAGTAATGAATCAAACACCGTGCTCTGGTATGCCCTCAGGGAAACCAGCTGTACAAGGTGGGTAAAATAACAAGCTGAAAAAACGAAATCACCGTCACATACATGCACATGCAGACACGCACGCAAACATGGATAAGGATTGTTAAAGACAGTATGGAGGTGGTATTATTCTGATGCTGAAGGATTTCCAAGCTGTATGCTTAAGAGAGTTTTGATTTCTCCTTCACTGCTGGTGTGGTGTAAAGGGGATTTAAGCTGGGTCAGAGTAGTCAAGTGACTTGCTTAAGACCACATTGGGCTTGTCCTACTGAAGTCAGGACAGCTTTCCATTGCCTTCAGTAGGACTTGGATCCCCGCCATTGTAAGTTTGTCTGTAATTTATGTCTGTGACTTCCAACAGATTTTAGACAGGATAAATACCTGGAAAAAAATTGTATTTTGAGACCATGTGGAAGACGAGCTTCTTATGAAAGCAACTAAAAAGATGAATGAGGTGGGAATAAGAGTAAAATTGTATGTGGATACAATATATGGAGAGTTTAGATGCATGGATGAACTGCCAATAAATAATCAGTCCAGAAACTAGAGAAGTACTAAATACTTTGAGAAAGAACCTTGCTTAAAAATGAGTGCATGATAGCACAGGGTAGACAAATAGATCGAGAAGCAATGCAATAAAAAGTTCCAGCCAGAGCCAAATGAAATAAAGATGAGCAGAGGAGCAACTACTCATTTTTGCTAGGGGCTTGTGGGCTTCTGAAAAGTGATCTCATCTAGTGAACAATCAACTTTCTTCCCCATGAATTTTAGATTAAATTTAATCAATTAATAGAGTTTCTATTTTTGCCAAAGAGTAGCTGAGTAGAATTTTTATGTAAATTCTTCAAGCTTTCTTGTTATCCCTGCAGAAGTATACAGGAAATGACTGGATACGGGGTGTTGTGGGGTTTTTTTAGTTGTTAACTAACATTTTTAAACACACAAACATGACTGCATGTGAGTTATTTGATGTGTTTCAGTGGAAGCCTATAGGTTCTTATCCTCAGGCTAAATATGCCAGCACTTAGAATGGGCAGTTCAGAGAAAAAAAATGAGGAAAGAGGGTTGTGTGGTTAGAATAATTGCTTTCTGCTGTATTTGATTAACCAGGTAACTTTGCATTTAAACTAGATGAAATGGCTCCTGCAACTGTACACCCTTTTCACATTCATTCTGTCATTGGGACAATGCATTTAAGTCCCACTGCCTGCTTTTTCGCTGTTTCTTATAGTCCCCAGTGTAACAGGTAAAGATACTGTGGTCTGATAAGGATTAAGTGGTCCCGTCTGGTAGCCTGGCTGCTAAATTCAGAGTAATAAAGAAAAGAAAATTGGGTCAAAGGAGAAGGGTGTCTATTTTTCTCTGCAAGAAAGTGTCTGGGGGTTATTACCCAGTATATTTCAGTTGATTTACTTTTGTATTGTGACATTTTGAGGATAATAAAACAAGTCCTGAGGAAGGACTATATACAGGCCTGGACCTTTATTTCCTTTCCCTGGCTAAAAATCAGTTTACCTCAGATTTGTAGGCCTGAGAGAAACAGTAGCCTATTCCTTTGTGTGTGGAGAGTATAGGGATCCATGTCCCCCTGACAAAGCAGATTTTTGTGGGGGGGCAAGGGTATCCCCCTGGAGCTTCCTCATATAGAGACCTTACCATAGTTCGGGACTATCTGCACATAGAATCCACCTCATTTTCACTTGGCAAAGACAAGACTTTGGGAGGTTAATCCACAGTGTACAGAGGACATAACTCCTTCTCCCAGACAGCTTCTGTAGCAGTTTATATAGAACAGTATGCAATTTCTTTGTGTTGATTTAAGAATGTCCCTCCTAATACAATATCTAAATAAATGTATATAACACAAAACTCTTCAAAGTATCCCCTGACACATAACTTGACTTCAAATGCTTCTTTTTCTTTTTATCTTCAAAACTGGTGTTGTGTTTTTTAACAGCTGTTCATTGGAATAATGTCTTTAGTGTAGTTACTTCGGTCCATTTCTTCTTGCTGCCCAGCATCATTTTTTCATCCTATTTTAGATTCTCAAGCATCAGAGTTTCAGAATGAATCTCAGTGGGCAGGTCTTACACGTTCATTAATGCATCATAGCTATTCATTAAGGTTAGTACTTGGTTAACCAAGTACTAAATCAATAGCAACTCGCACTACTGTGCAGTAGCGCTGGCCCGTGGGTTTTTAGTGGTGCTTACTGCAGCCTAATACTTACTGTGCAGTAGCGTATTAGCACAGTTTTTGCACTGCACACTACTGCACTGTTAAAATCTCATGTAGACAGGCCCTGTAGCGTTTCAATGCAATTTCCCATCAAAAGCAGGTGAAAGTTTAAATGCTTTGTTGATTGGAAACTTATGATTTTGATATGTACCAAAACTGGCCTTATGTAAGAATCATGCAAAAGAACTGCGTGTGTATGAATGACTCTGATGTTCAGGTTTTAAGCGACAAATGAAACACCGCATAGTATTGCTTTAAGTTAATTGTGAACATTGCCTACATCTGTAACTTCAAGAAGGGCTTATATAATGCCACCATATTTGGCTCAGACTCAACGATTAACTTTGAATTCTTCATACTTTCTCTGTGTTCATATTTTTTCTGCTTCTAACTTCCTTGGAGTAACCGTGCGTGTGTTGTGTGTTTGATTTTTTTTTTTTTCCCCACTAGTGTTTTTGGTGCCAGTATGAAATGGCTGCAAGGTTCAATTTTATTAACCTTCCTTCCAATGTATAATAATTTAATGAGGTTATCATGAAATCTACTGTGTTGCAGTGCTGACCAGCTCAATTTCCTCAGCATTTTTTGTATACCCTTAATTCCTGTGATGCACTCGCCGCCTTCTTGTTCTAAAGTGTACCTTTTCAGACTTCATTATATTCCCCTCTGTGAAGAAATCCCCCTCTCTCTCCCTTCCCTTAGGCTGAACCAGGTGACCCTTTATCTCCCGGTTTTCTTATTTGGTTCAAACTGGTCGACCTCATGACCTGGCCAGTTAAATTCCTGACGGGAGGGAAGAGAGCTCCTTTCCTCCATTTTGAAAGAGCAAGCAAAGTACTTAGGCTCCAACTGGATGTTTTCACTATGAGGAAAAACTTGGAAACTAGCTAGTAGATTAGAACTAAGTAATTCAGATGCGTCTTAAAAGGGTCCCAATATCTGTAAAAACTCAAATTTGTAATTTTGTTCAAAGGGTTTTCTAAAACCTTTTGTTTAACCCCCCTCACTCCCCTCCCCCTCAATAAAGGTATTAGGTTGCAGCATGACTTGCTGTTTCTTTGTGTTAAGGGGCTGAGAACAGGCCTTTATTGTTCCCTTTGCTGGGCCAACTACATTGGGCTTGATTTTCCATTTTCCTCCGGTGCCAGAGGCTATCCTTGGATGTTTCAGGCTGAGAGAATCACCCCAAAATATTACCAGTGGGCAAATCACCCCCAAGGCTTGCAGGGTCTGTGCACAGAGCCCTAACAGAGACCAGTACCTGGGTGGTGGCAGCATTACCCCAGGCTTGTGGGAGGGTGCATTACCCCAGGCTCGCGGGAGGCATTACCCCAGGCTTGTGAGTTCTCCAGGAAGGAGGCTGGCTGGCCATAGGCTCCCCAGGGGAGACTCCCAAAGCATGGTTTTGGGCATGGCACAGTGAGGTGGGTGGCTCTGCATGGTAGCGCCGCTGCTGTGCCACCGCACCCTCCAGATAGTCTATGATGACCCATCCAATGCTTTCTCTAGGTGAGGGTAAAAGAATCATAGCACTACTTCTTAACTGCTTTAAAACTATTCAGAATAACTATATATATACCCACATCTGTGTTGGCTATTTTGATACAAGCCTGATCTGTACCCATAAAGGCTATTTTTCACATATCACTGATCCCAAGTTTAAGGGACTGGATCCTTTTTCCTTTGTGCATCTTATGGATAGTAAATCCTCCAAAGCTCTCTGCAGATCATCAGAAGAATTTAGTCTAAGATTAATTCCAAAGGTCAAGTTTCACATTTGAGAGAGAGTTGCTTAGTATATGTGATTGGCAATGTAAAATATTTGGGATAAGGGTGGATACTTAATATGGGTAATAGTTTAATACAGATGGGCCATTACCACAATTATGCTTGTAAAGTAAATTCTAACAAACGTTTTTTGTCAATATTAACTGATTCAGCAAAATCAAAACAATGCCCTGTTTCCTGCCAGGTTATCTGTTCAATGGGCAGCTAGGATCTTCAGGCTTCCATAATCTGTGGCTCTGGGACATTCCATCAGCCCTAGAATTAAACCAAATATTGTGCTTTATTCTTTTGTGTTGAAAACTTTGAATTTTGGGTTAGGGGCTCTTATTCTACACTAGATATCATAAAATCTCAACATCCTCCATGAAAGAGATTTTTTTTCTTTTCTGCTCAGATCTAGTAAATCCTTATTTTACATTCCTGTGGGTGCATCTACACATGAACATTAATGTGCATTAGCCTATTTTAAT
Source organism: Crocodylus siamensis (assembly GCF_052110815.1). Classification (NCBI taxonomy): domain Eukaryota; kingdom Metazoa; phylum Chordata; order Crocodylia; family Crocodylidae; genus Crocodylus; species Crocodylus siamensis. The sequence goes on along the minus strand of NC_143405.1, from coordinate 56,831,384 downwards.
ATGGATTAAAGTGTCACTAAAAAACATGAGCATTTATACATTTGTCTTCTCCGATGTGCCAGAGACCCAGCACATCAGAGCAGACTCGAGTAACCGAGTCTGTTCTGCACATGAGCTGACACGCCAAGTGCTGTATGGCGTGCATTTGTATAAATGGCAAAATGCACCGTGGAGAAAACTGGTGGCAGTGTGCTTTTGAAATAAAACACCTTTGATGTGTCTTAGTTCAAAAGTGGGCTGCTGCCATTTTCTCAGCATTGACGCACATTTCACCATTTATACAAATGTATGCACTGCAGCACCAGCTGCTTTTTAAAGCCAAGGCCCACAGAACCAGAGGTTACCTGGGAGCCCAGGAAACAGCTGTTGGGAAGCTCTCACACTAGACACCAAGTAAACCAGACCAAGAAGGTGTGGCCCCGCATGAACAACAAAAAAGGATCCCTCAGATGACTTGAAGGCAGTCTCTCTAAAGTGGTTTTATCATCAAGATGTAGCAAACCGGCAAGGATATGATCAATAGGGAGGCCAGAGGGTACCAGAAACCTCAGCCAGCCACAAGAGGGCATTGAATGCTGTGGCCAAGACCAGGACCTTCTTACAAAGCCCCTTCTGTCCAGCTACAAGCCTGGATTAGAGGTTTTTCTATCTGGAAAAGAAGATATGTAGGCTTATGCTTGGGTTTCTCTTCAGCTGGAGCTGGCAACCTGCCTGCTTTGCAGTGAAAATATAAGCTAATCAAGCCTGGCTGGTCTTAGTTGTCTAATCTTATCCCTTATCAGACCCACTGTCCTTTCTTGTCTACCATCTTTTTTCTTATATACTGAAAGTCACCCAGACTAGCTCAATATTTTAACCACATATTTATCTGGTTCACTTCAACTTTACCTTCCCAGTATTTGAATAGAAATGTCATCTAAAATGCATTTTGGACATTCCTTGGAGAACAATGGGGATTAAGTAGAAGAGGCTGTGTCTGTTCTCAAAGCTTAATAGCACTGAGAAATTAATCTGGCCCTTCCTTACGTGCTTATATTTAATTTTTAATTGAAAACATGGCATTTTGTTCATGAAAACCATGCCAATGATTGCACATACAAAACAGAATGACTGAATGAAGCCACGAGGAAGTGAGGAAGGGAGCAGATAGAGTGCTATGATGCTGGCAGCAGATAGAATCAGAGATGCCAGACAACAAAGAGAGGGAAGTTTAAGTTTAAATAATTGGGAGGAAGATAGGAGAGAGGAGAAAAAGAAAAATAAAGAAAACCTTGAGTCATTCAGGAAACCGGGGACGTAAGAAAAAACAAGGCCTAGAGAAAACAGCTGCAAGTAGCAGTGCTAGTGATGAGAGAGGGAGGAAGGTCACACATGCCCACATGCATCCTTGCCAAACAGATAGGAAAAAAAAATATTCCAACATTAGCAGAATGGGATTTTTCTTTCCTTCCCTGCTATATCAAAGAGACAGCTGCATGGCAATCTGCTGTTTGTGCAGGAAAGGTGCTAGCAGAGAGCAAGACACTGTACTCCCAGGAATACTTGCTCTAAAAAGACAATAATCATGAAATAGCAAAAGAGGGAAATTATATGCACCATGCAGCGGGACCTCAATAGTGCAGCAGAGCTCAAAGAGGGTAAACCTATGGGTATTTCAGTTCTCTTGAGCTAGGGAGGAAGCATTAAGGAAAGGAAGGCACCGTGCTTGTTGCAGCAAACCTGGGGAAACCAGCCGGAGCAGTCTACCCTAAAACCCTTAAAGAGGGTAGATTTGTCTCTGAATATAAGCTGTTAATCCTAATAAATGAGCCTTTCAAACAGGGTACAATGCAAGTACCATTGCAGTCAATGGAAAAACTGCCATTCGCATACATGCAACGTCAGTCAGCCTGATGAACAAAAGGTAATAAAAGGGGTACCATTAAACTGATAGGCTCTCCACAATTTTGCTTCCTATTACATCAGTTTGACAGTCCCTGGTAATATTTCTTTTTTGTACAAAACAAATGCCGGCATGGTTCTTTCCATAAGGCTAAAAAAGTTGTTAGTGTGGCAACCAAGGGAGCCTGTGCAAAAAAAGAAAGAGAGGTTTTGGTAATAATAAAATAATTATAATTAGCACCTATTTAGTGATTTACATTTTCAAAGCACTGTACAAACATTAACTAATGAATATTTGGTAAGCAAACAGATTTCAAGCTCCTAGAAGGATTATTGTAAACTGTGAGAAAAATATTTTAAAACATTCAGCTGACTTTTTCTCACTCCTACATTTACAAGGTTACTAAGCTCTACCACACCTGTATCTTAATTATAGTAAAATATTTTTTATTTTCTATTTTTATATTATTAAAGACGTGTCTCTCTGTAACTGGAACTTCTTAGAGCCTGGAGAAAACAGAACCATTTTTAAAGCATTTTTTACTGTTGCCTCAAGTGAATTTTGAGAGAGATTGGAATCTTTATAATAATTTGAACAATAATAATTCTTGTTTTCCTCTACACAGGAGTGACTTCACTTGAGTATTGCACGTAGTAATGGATACCATACTGGCCTCTTTAACCAGCGATTGTGGCATCAGGTCCCTTTCTAGGGTAGATACTTTCTCCTGCTTTAAGCAGAGGACTTGACTGAATGACCTTATGAAGTCTCTTCCAGCCCTGCTTTCCTATGATCCTATATAAGCACGAAGGGCCTGCACATATAACCATCTTCATCAGAGAAAACCCCTGAAACCACAGTTGCTCCTCATACAATCAGGAAGTGTAAACCCTGGAGAAGGGACATATGGTCTGATACTAAAATGATGTTCATGCTGAGATGGAAGAGCAACCACTTAGCAGCATGCAGCAGTGTTATACAAAATGTGCCAAGTGCAGACCTGGTTGGCAAAAATCCAGTGGCTTCAAGGGCTTTATTGCAGTTTACATCAGATTAGGATCCACCACAGGTTATGATATCAGAGAAATCTCCTGTTTTTCTTTTTGAGCTCTTTTCATCTTATTCTATTTACCCTGACCTCATATCTGATCTCTGTCTTAATAGATCTGCTGGTCCATGTCTCTCAGCCAAGTGATGATTGGTTGCTCAACTCCCTGAAGACTTCCCCAGATCTGAAATAGCTCCAGATCTAAATGTTTTGCATCTAGCTCATTTAAGCCTTACACAGCTACAATTTCAGCTGTGTGGTAGGACTGTGTGAAACTCCATGGACCTCAATAGGAATGTGCATGCCCCTACAGCAGGGAGGATTTCTGTTGGAGCTGCTGAGGGTCCATCAAGAAAAGAGGTAAGGCTGTGCAAAGCTTTGGCTGCTGATAGTCAGAGGAGATTTGGCCCGATTCGGCGGCCAAATCTCTGAATCCAAATTGAATCGGGAGACCAATAAAAAGGTCTGAAATGATTTGAAGCTCTCTCAACCGATTTGGAAAAGATTTGGAGCGCTTCAGAAGTTCGGGCAGTCCCCACTCACCACCACAGGGAGCTGGACCCGGGCTCCATGCCAGTAATTAGGGGGCGGGGAGGACTAGAGGAGTGGGGAGGGGACCATGAGGGGGTCACCAGGCCCCATCCCCTGCCTGCTCCCCCAGCTCCCCTGAGCACCCCCCAACCTCCACCTGCTCTCCCAGCCCTGACAATGGCTGCCCCTCCCAGCCCTTTAAAAAAAAAAAAAAAAAAAAAAAAAAGCTCTGCCCACACTGGCTGGTGTAGCAGCTCCTGGGGGCTTGTGGCAGAGCCCCCCCATGCAGCATGGGGTAGTGGGGGGCAGCAGGGATCGCCCCCCTACCTGGCAGAAGTCGGTGAGCACAGGGCTTTTTTTTAAGAGCCAGAAAGCTGGGGCCAGGTGGGGCAGCCATTGATGGGGCCAGGAGAGCAGATGGGGGATGAGGCCTGTTTGATTCAGCTGAATTGATTCAGGACAGTGATTCGAATCACCAAATCGAATCACTGTCCCTCGAATCAGCCAAATCCAAATCTGAAGTGAACAGCCGTGTCGCACAGGCCTAGAATTTAGAAAGCTGAGAACACTAGAGGGAGCCGCCTCCAAAACTGGACATTAACTTATTGTGAACTAACTGCTACTAACAGAGAAAAGTGCTTAGTCCCACGTGGTGGAAACAGTATAAGTATTGCCATAAATACCATTGTGTGGCATATATAAAAAGTAACTTTTCATGAAAAAATGTGACTTCCTGCCCCTGGGGCAGGGGGCTGGACTCAATGATCCTCCCAGGTCCCATCCAGCCCTAATGTCTATGAAATCGATGAAATATATTCCATTTCTAATGCTGCTCATTATATATTCAGTTGGAAGAGCAGGAAAGAAAAATTGCTTGAACTGCAATCTGGTCCAGTGCTTGGATGAATATTGTCATGGAGTTCGTATTGACCATAACCAGTGAGAAGAAATGTGGGTGTTTTCTCATTTTTCAGTATGTCCATTAGCTCAGCAATCCATATTTTGTCCTTGATGAGGACAGATTGCCATCACCTGTAACTGGCTGCAATATAGTTACTTTTCAGTCTCCAACGGCACATGGCACATAGGTCTACCCTATACATATTTGCCTTGCCCAAATCCTTGGCTTCAAAATTCTGATTAACTGGTGAGTCTGAGCTGACTAATGATTTATTCTGGGCATTTCTCAAAGGGTGCACCATTTATCTTACTTTTTTTTCTTTTACACTGATATTTTGGTTCATTTTTTTTCACATAGCTTCTCAGAGACACAGTTCTGACCAATTCTCCTCTGCCTTATTTGAATACTTTTTTTTTCCTTGTATTTTACATCTTTACCTCTTCTTAATCAATTTTCTACTTTCTAAGTATCCACAGCTTTGGCAGCCACACAGTAAGCCTTCTTCACTGAAGTGATTTAAGTATTCAATTTGTTTGCTTTCTTTCTTTGGTTAATCTTTTTCAGTTTGTGCTTTGAGCAGTATCTGGGCAGTATATATCTGTTGTTTTTTAAACTCTCCAGATTAAATGTGATCTCAATATTACTTCCAATTGCTTCTGCTTCACTCTCCACAAACAATATGCACCCAGCTTCTGCTTCTTCCACTAGTTCTGTAAGTTAAAGTAATTTTGTCTGCCAATTTTCTACTTTCTAGAAAGATTTTTTCTTTCTTTTTTGTTAAGATCCTGATCTGGCAATGCATAGTAATATAGGGTATGCAGCATGCCAAAAGGTGCACCATTAAAGAGAGAAAATATAAAATATAGCTAGAACAGTCAAAGTAACAAGTATCCTAAAATACGCCCCACCTAGTGGGGCAGCTTCCCTGAGGAGTAAATTGATTCCATTGGAGCTGTATCGAATTGTGCCGAGAGAGAATTTGACCTCACGTATTTAAATTGCAGAAGAAAATGTTGTGAGGTGTTGCAGAAGAACTTGAACTTGGAGTCAAAAGAAGAACTGTAATTTCGGTTTTGGGGTTTTTTTGGCTGAAACACTTTTTATTGAAAATGCAAATATGGTAATACCAAAATGTTTTGTGAACTCTTCTTGGTTTTGCTTAATTGTTTGTCTCTGGGGTGGGGAGGGGAGATTTGGAGCAATTTAGCATTTCACTGACCCTTTTGAAATGACTTCTCCTTTTAGAATTTCCTTCAATTTCATTTAAAAATAAAACACATAATCAAAACTGAAATGAACTGTTTTTGACTTTTTGCTTCTCTGAAAAAATGCAAAAGGAAAATTGTTTCAGGTGAACCTCAAACAAAATCTTTTCGGTTATATTCAGAATTGAAATTGGAACACAAATCCGTTACCTATATAACTATAGTCAGAAGTTTTGTCCCCTGGCACTGGCTGATTACGTGAGCTTCATCAAGTCACTTCCCTTTTCTGTACTTACATTTGCCTATGCACCATTTCTCTGTCTTCTCTATTTAGACTTCAAAATATTTTGAACAGGGATTTGCTTTCATGATGGCATTGTCTCTGCCAGATAAAAATTGGAGATTCACGTTAGCTAATGAATATGTGGTAATATTCTGGAAAACATAGGGAGGTTTAGTATTAATACATGAAATTGTTTATCTTCACTAGGATTTCATAGTTCCACATTAAGTACAAACACCTCTTTTCCTAGTGTAAAAGTAACACATATTTGTACATGTATTGTATACAAATCTTAATTTGGGACTACCAGACACAACTGTCCCTTAATTATAAGAAGCTCCTGTTGAGTTTTCAATGGTAGTATATTTTAATTATATATAGGTGCCATTTTAGGTAGGGATATATGGTTCAAATAAGATAGGAAAAATTACAATATATAACAGTATTCAAACTGAACTGAGCCTCTTTTTGTTTTGCCCCTCCCCACCCCCAACCCTTGGTTTTAAAATACTTGGCTAACATTTTTCTTATTATTTTTTCTTATTATTTTTCTTTTCTCCCTCAGAACTTCTGGAAGCCCTCAAGACCCAGAATATAATGCAAAAGTAATGAAAAACCATAAGGAAGACTATTTTTGTGCTATTCCCAGCCCCATTCATAGTAAAAGGTACTAGAAATATCATGAAAGATCTTGATCTTGATCTTGTGGGTTTCCTAACTGAATTTTGCTAATCCTAGAGGATGAGGTTGTACAGATGAGCTTCCATGGAAAACTATTACAGTAGAGTCTCTCTTACCATTGGTTTTCCCCCACTTCCCTTCTCTACTTGTTATTTTCCTACTTTCCACCTATTTACAGTCTCACTGACATCCTGCCACACTTCAAGCTTCTCTCATTCCTTGGAGTCTCAGACCAACAGAGACTGCCTACTCCCGAAGAAGGGTGATTGCACCTGAAAACTTGCAAATAACGTTTTTTCCAATTACTCAGTTAATTTAATAAAAGAGATCACATCTACCCAAAGAACCTTGTCTGTTCACACATTGGGGAATTTTCTTAACTTAATCTGATCTGTCAGTCTTCTGAGATCTGCCTGTCATGGTTGTAAGGATCTGATGACAGTTTGCTATATTATTCCAGAAATAATCCAAAAGAATATATGGCCACAAGTGAAAAATGACAAAATAAGAGGAAAGGATCAGGAACATTAACAAAGAGATTGCATTTGCTGTGTTGTGAGTCACTTCCAAGTTCAGACTTCAGGCTGTAGGAATCATACAAAAAGAGGGGTCTGACTGTATACTTAGTGCAAAAATGCTAACCTGTTTAGATGGTAGGCATCATCACTATTCCTCAGCAGGGAGCTCTGATTCATCAGCACTAGGGCTTTCCTGGATGCTTTCTACCCAGATCTTGCATTTAGCATTGGCAAGACCATTGTCAGAGGATAAAAGTTTTCTTCTTTGTGTCAGAGGGCTTGCATTCATCAAAATGATAATGCCTTTTGCCTAGAGAATTTTTTAGATGAGGTTCGTGAAGCAGATAAAGCAGAGGATGATGAAGAGGAAAATCTTGGAGGGTTTTTTTTCTAGCATGAAAATTGATGCTAGGTGTGAAATAGGTTTTTCTCTGATACATTTCTCTTGACTTTTATGATATAAATATCCCTTGTGTCATTTGATGAATTGGTTTGCATGTAGGGTTTGATCTCTATAACCACTATAACCAATATAACCAACACTATAACCAACACAAAGACTTTATCTATAGGCTTTGAATTTGGGCCAAGAACCTGACCAAATTCAAAATGGGCTTGAATCTTCGTATGGATAATGGAAATACCTAGAAGTATCAATCAATGGCAGGACACCCTTTCAATGAGATATTAAGCCTTGTGCATTAGGTTATACACAAAGGTTGAGGCCTAAGAGGGAACAGGTTCTCCCACCATGATCTTCTATGTAGTTGTTACACTTCCTTCTGAAACAGCTGGCACTGGTCCTTATTTTCTTTGCATTCCTTTCTAAAGCTACTCGTATTGTATGCAGCAGTATCATGATGGTTATTTAAGGGACTTTTCTCCTTTTTTTAGTAATCTTTTCATTTTCATCCTAATCTTCAAAAGAATTCTTCAGTTCTCACAAATCAAAATATTTAAAAGTTTCCAGAACGTTGAACTTGACCAGGAAAGACTGGATAGACAATGTTGTAAGAGAATATTTTTGAATATCAACATGTTAACAAATTAGTTAATAAAATAACAGTCAGTTTAAAACTTTCAACATATATTTTGTGGATGAATTTTCCCTTTTTGGGAGGAGAGATCTGGTTAAAAAATCATATATTTTCTTAAATCATAATTGAAATTTTGAATGTTGAATTTTCAGTTAAAAATGGGGAGACAATTCATGTTCCTCACCCATTCATCAAGAAACTTTAACTGAGACAAAAACAGCCTTATCAAAACCATCCTACACTTATCCATTGGCTAACCTCTTAGCCATAGAGGTACATAGTAAATCCTGACACAGTATTGATAATAATATAGTGAAAATAGCAGACATCTTCATCTTGGCAGTCCTATGCACCATGTCTTACACTCCAAGAAGCTAGTTCTTTAGACAGTGTTATTGGTTTTGGCCATGTTTGGCTTCCTCATTGCCTCCTGCAGCTATTGCTTACAGTAGGCCTGAGTCTTGCTGCCTTTATATTGGTTTAAAATGAGACAAATTCTTACTGACATCACGGGGAGTGAGGAGTTCAAGATTTTGGTTCTTTAGGAGAAGCCATTGAGAAATAAACCCAGAAAGCAATTGACAATTTATAGGATTTAGTCCCAGTTCTTTACTGTAGGCCTAATCCAGAAGCCACCAAAGTCAAGGGGAGTCTTTTCATTGTTTTAGTGGGCTTGGAATCAGGCTTTTGGGGTGTCTGTACATGAGCCGGAAGGCTGCTCTAATGCACTGTAGTTACAGCAGGTTGGACCCAGCTTGATTAATCGTGATAATTGCTGCACTCCAGTAATCACTAGAGCATGATAATTACTGCACTTCAGCCAGCCTCCGCATCTTGTGTATCAGCACCTCCATGCTTCAAAATGGTGGTGGCAGCATTTAACTAAAGTTCATTCGATGAGCTTTAGATAAAGCACTCCTGCCACCATTTTGAAGCTCTGGGATGCTGATACATGAGATGTCCCAGGCATTTTAATTAGAGAAGTTCTATAAGCCATTTTAATTAAAGCTGCCCCACCCCGCCCCCAACGCGACTCCTGGGGCATATGTAAAAATACTCTTTATGTCCAGTCCTTCAAGAGAGTGAGCACCCCTTCAAGATGCTGAGCATGTTTTACTTGTATTAATTCTAGTGTCATAAAAGGACTTGCAACATTATACATGGGGTCATACCTGTTATAATTGGACTGTTTTCTTCTAAGGAAGATTGCAAGTTTTATTCATTTAGCCATTGCTTCTACAGTAGTGTAAGAAAAAAGTCCTTATGGTTGACATGTTCGATGTTACTTGAGGCTCATTTTTCACATTTCCTCTTCTAATTACTTTAACTTCTACTGTTTTTTTAATTGTGCTGTCTTGCATGGTATTTACCCCCATTTGTTAGCTGTCTGTATCCTACTTAAGTACATTCTGTGTAGACCAGATACAATATTTCTCACCTTGGTGCAGCAGCAGTGGCCCCTGAAAAAATTCCCCCCAAATTATCACATATCAGGTTAAAATTTTAATTACTGGGTTTTAGGGTTTTTTTAATTTTACACCTGAATTGTATTAAGGATTTCACATACTTGATGTAAAGAAACCTTAGTGTGTACTTCTACTTTATTCATGAATGTAAAAATAATTTTACTTGAGGATTATTATTTAGATATATGGAAAAAGGAGCATTTCCTAAGACAGCCAGACAGACAGCATCTTTAACCAACCTGAAATGTTATTGCTAGACATATGCGTAGTAGCTGCAGCAAATTCCTTTCCCCTGGCCTTGACATCTTGCTTGCTGCTGTGTAGACATCATTTTCCTATACACTGGCTGTGAGGATGTCATGCTTATTTTTCCACTCCTCTTTCTTTGTCTTATTCAATATAAGTTTCACTTTAAGAGCCCTTTATGACCTAACCCCAACAACTACCTTATTCAGGACTGAGAAGTCAGCTCCTACATCCCATAAGGCCATATTGCTCAGTGCCATAACCGGTTTGTTATATTTTCCAGCATTCCCCTTTGCTCTTCCTCCTCCCTTATTCCCGCCCCAAGGTCTTTCCTGTTTAGAAAGTGTTTCCTGTACCCCTCTATAAAGCTGGTTTCCTTCAAATTCCCCATTAAAACCTTCCTTTACCCTTGTGCCTTCAGAAAATTTAAAATCCATGAGTGGTGCTCCTAATCTAGGAGAAGCAGCAAATATAGGTATGGGAACAGTTTTTTGTGGCACCAAAAAAAGTAAGTTAAAATTGCTTTTAATAAATGCTATAATTCTTAAATATCTATAAATGGTTTTAGCAATTAAGAGCTCTGTTGTCCTAAACTGAATGTTAATTCTCTATCAGTAACTCAGTTGATTTTTTTTTGTGCCAAACTGCACTCCCCCCTTCCCCCCGCCCCCAGCCAAACAGTGACTATTTGATTAGTTGGAAAATAACGCAAAAGTGTTTCTATTTTCTTCAAAAATCTTCAGGGGTTTTAAGTGAAAAATCAGGAAAATACCCAAAACAATCAGAAATTATGTTTAACATGAAGAATGTCAATAAAATCCACCTTTAACTCATTATTATAATATAGATGTGATCTAATTTCAACCTCTCAATGTATCTGGTATTTGGTGCAATATGTTTTGTACTGTGTTCCATTCAAGTATTGATTTTTAAATGCATCCATATAATTAAATCACTGGCAAAATATTAGATTCGAACACCTTGGTAACACTGGTAAGAGTACCTGAGTAGTCCAATTAAGTGCAAAGCTCGGTATATTCCTAATTCATTTTCCCTTAGCCCTACTTAGATGAATAACTTTCTCAGTTACAAGTAAGTATGTCCCAGTCTGGCCCTAAATAACTTCAGTGTTGGCAAGAGCAGACCATTGAGTTTTTTGTTTTTAAGCTGATTTCACACTGTAATACAACCCAGAGAATAATTAAATTCCAGATCCACATATGGCTACTTATAGGATGTACCTACACATTCATTAATGCACTTTTGATAATATGCTAACTATAATTTAGTACCTCCATTATAAGGTAGTAGAAAAAGGTGCATTAGCCTATTTTAATGTACATTAGAGAGTGTACTTTTTTTTGTGATGCTTTAATGCACGTTAAAATAGGCTAGTACACATTAAATCTCATGTGTAGAAGAGGTACAGTTGGAAATGTCATTGTATGTGGTGTGCACTAGGATGTATTTTTAATTCAAGACTCTTTTTTCATAATGCAATTACAATGACAACTAAATATCAGCTTTGGATTAACATTTGTCAATGTTAATAATTTCAACATTTATCACTTTAAAATATAGACTTAATTGCAGTGAATTTGGCCTGATTATCTTTTTAACATGGCTTACTAAAAATATCTGAAAAAGCATGCATCATATTTTTGGATACCAGTTGATATTCTTCACTTGGCGCTCTCATATTCATCATAACTTAATTCTAACTGCACTGTACGAATAGACTGATATAAAATAAATAAATAACCTTTAATCCTTATCAGACTTGACACAACCTAAAAATGGCAAAAAAAAGGTGTAGTCAGTCTTAGATTAGAGAACTCTGATATCATTTTCAGCTGTCAACTGTTCTGAAAACTTCTCTTTAACAGCTTTGCACAGATATTTTCCTTTCAATCATGCATGGGGAATCCAATTACTTAACTTTGGAGCTGCAAAACAACACTGTTTATGTGACAATTAAGGCTTGAAGGAAACCTTGAACAAAAGGTGATTTTTGTCAAGTGCATTTAAATTGTTTATATTTCATGACAAACAAAAATGTATAAAAAGGTGAGCAAAATCTTCAAACTAGGGAGGTCAATAAAAAATCACGGTAAACCTACACGTTTACCTAAGTGCCTGCAGTATTTTCTTTCTCCTTTGTAGCTCTTTATAATTACTATAGAAAATACCTTGAATACTGCAAATAGTGAGGTTAACTAATTGCAAATACTTATTTAGTTATCTAAGACAATTGGCAAGTGTTAATGGGCTGTTTATTTTTTGTCAAAACTTTTAACAGAGCTCATGACATAATTTGTTATACAAATTGCATGAGTCAATGCAAATGTTTAGACAGGGTCATATTTGTTCACCAGGATCAAATTAAATAAATGAAGAAGTAGAGGTGGCCTTGAATATAAATATGTGCACGAGTTCTTCTCAAAACTGCTGTTAGGCGTTTTGAAGGGCACTCTGCACATGTGGTTGGGGCATCAAGGTGGGGGTACAGTTAACATGCAAAACAGCTAATATTTAACTACCAAATGTACCTCTTCATAAAAGGACTATGTGAGCTATTCAAGCAGAATAGTTTAACTGCATTGTAATTGAAGTACATCTGAAAAATGCTTCTCTGGGGTTCACCCCCAGAAACCTCATGGCTCCACTGAAACATTGATGATGGCTGCCTGGGATTGCCTTGAAGGCTACTTGGTAATGCAGGGGGATTTCCCGTGTGGTAGTGATGCTGCAGATTGGCCAGTAAGAAGGTTTCTATGTAACCCACTAGCATTTACCTTACTCGGATCAAAACTCACAGATGACCCTGGCAGAAAAAGGGATAGGCTTTCTGTGTCACTTCCATGCAGTCTGGGTGGGAGCTGTAACATGTTGTATGGTCCCCTTCGGAACTGTTGCTATACAGATGTGTAACAATGTGGAGGTCACCTCTATGTGATGCCTGCCTCCTTCACAGAATGATATACTGCATTTTGGAGTATAAGAGGGGTCAGGCAACACTAGCAAGGGCTAGAGCACTGGGTCATTTGCATTTTTTTCTGTGTTTGCACCTTGGATGGGCTTTGCCTTCATCTTAACCCAAAAACCTCTTCTACTTGTGGGGAGCATTCATCCACTTGACACACTTCACGATGTTTCCTGTGCTTCTGGACGAGGCTTTGTTATAATAAGTCTTTAGCATGACTTGTCTAAAATTACAAAACAAGGCAGTGGCAAGGATCACACCGCCTTTAAGAAGAGGGCAACTCAAACTACCTGACCTCCCTACTAATGGGCTTTTTTCCTTCATCTGACTTGCATTAAAATCATGTTGCTACTTATGTAGTCTCTTCCCTGGTCCACTGAGTTTTATTGACTTCTGCTCCTTCCTCCTTCAAGCCAACTTCCACTGTAAGCAGCAAAATAAAGTGAGAATGAGGTGCTGCTGCTCTGGGAAGCAGAACATAAATGTTTCGCAGAACGGGCAGTTGCTATGAACTCTGTTGCCTGGTGCCTCAGTGAATGAATGTTGGCATTTGGCACGTTGCAATGGGTTAGGAGCCTCTAAATTTATTGTAAACTTAATGTAGTTTAGAAGCCTATCTTCAAAACATTTACACAGGTCATAAAAGATGATGGATATTTGCAGGACATTCTTCTTCCCCAGCAGCTTCACTCACAGTAATGCTCCACAGGCAGCAGTGATTTGAAAAATAAAATATCATTGATGTATCTTCCAAGATCTATTATGTGATATCTCATGTTTATTGCTAGTATGCAACTGGTTTCTAAGGGTATCACTACTCAGAGATAATATCCAAATGATATCCAAGCTAAATGTGAATGCGTCTGCTTATACCCTGGAGTTTACACAGAACAAGCCAGCACCACGCAGAAGTCCCTGAGTTAGCTCTGCACATAGCACCCAAAGTATCATAACCATGTTGGTGCGGTGATTCACGGAGGATGAGCTGCTCTGTTTCTCAACAGAGATAATGAACCTGACATAAATCTGAGCTTATCAGTCTTTGTCTAATAATGATGACAATGATGATAAATTCCTCAATATGAAAGAATATGTTTTATCCACAGTAGTGAGAGGCTGCTTTTTCCAAGTGGACTTTATCTGCATATATAAATGCTCAGCTGAAAGTGTGATATGAAAACAGTGGAGAAGGTCTAGGACACTAATGCTTTGCACAGTCTGATCCAAGGCCTGTATTCATTAGTTGTGTCTCAATTCAAATCAGTAACTGCAGGATCAGATCCTTGAGGTACATACTTCTAAATGGTACTAATCATTAAGCTAAATGCTTAATATTATTATTAACACAGTACCTGCTGCCATCATAATAATGCTGCCATCACATATAAATGTCAGTTTCCTGGTAAGTTGTGAACTTGATAAGGAAATCCCACTTTGGGAAGTTGGATCTAACCTTGATACAATTAACTCCTTTATTCTAAGCATTTTGTATTTTGTAAAAAATGGTCTATATCCACATTGAGCATTTCATGGGATTGTTTGGCTTGAAAGTCAATTTTTTTTCCATATCAATTCTGATCCACTCTATATATGCTAAGACTGCTGACACCTCCAGTGCTGAAAAGAGAATAAAAATCACAGTGAAAAACTCTATAGATTTTCTTTTAGCTTTCATTTAAACAGAAGTTCAAGATATTTCTAGGGTCCACATTGGGAGAGCACATAGTTTCATAGTAGGTAAGGTCAGGAGGGACCTGAATAGATCATCTAGCCTGACCCCTGCCACAGGCAGGAATGAATGCTGGGTTCACAAGACCCCAGACAGGTGTTCATCCAACCTCCTCTTGAATTTGCCCAAGGTAGGGGTGAGGGCCACTTCCCTGGGAAGTTGGTTCCAGATTTTGGCCACCCTAACTGTAAAATATTGCCTTTTGATCTCTAACCTAAACCTGTTCTCCATCAGCTTATTATCATTGTTTCTCTTCACCCCAGGTGGTGATGGGGAGAAAAGGGCTCTACCTATTTGCTGTCGATCTCCCCTGATGAGTTTGTAGGCAGCCACCAGGTCCCCCCTCAGCCTCCTCTTGCTGGGGCTGAACAGGTTCAGGTCCCTCAGTCTCTCCTCATAGGGCCTGTCCTGCTGCCCTCTCACCAAGCAGGTGGCCCTCCTCTGAACCCTCTCCAAGTTAGCCACATCCCTCTTGAAGTGTGGCACCCAGTACTGGATGCAGTACTCCAACTGCGGCCTGACCAAAGTTGTATAGAGGGGGAGGATCACCTCTCGGGACTGGCTTGAGATGCTTCTTTGGATGCATGACAAGGTATGGCTGGCCTTGTTGGCTGCGGTCTGGCATTGGTGGCTCATGTTCATCTTGGAGTCAATAATGACTCCAAGATCCCTCTCTGCCTCTGTGCTTTTAAGAGGGGAACTCCCCAGCCTGTATGTAAGCTGTGGATTCCCTCTCCCAAGGTGCAGCACCCTGCATTTGCCCACATTGAACCCCATCCTGTTGTCATCTGCCCACGTTTGTAGTCTGTCTAAATCTATTTGCAGCCTCTCTCTCCCTACAAGTGTGTCCCTCTCACCTCACATCTTAGTGTCATCAGCAAACTTGGACATAAAGGTGTACTTTTAGCAAGGAATGTCCCACGTTGGCCAGTGTTAGCTGGTAAAGGATAACAACACCTTGCTGGGGTCACCTGACCCCAGTTGTCTGTCCTGCCTAGTGCATGGGGACTGAACTTGATGATCTTGCGAGGTCCCTTCCAGCCCATAGGCGACCTGATGGTGTCGGCGCCCCCCTGACAGCCGACACTGTTGCTGTTGGTAGGGCTGGTGCCCGCCCCCCCCGACACGACCACCACTGCCGATGGCTTCTGCGAGTGCCCCCCCCCGATGCAGGAGGCATCAGTCACTCATGTTCCAGCTCCTAACAATCTATGAATTTATGAATCTATTAATCTATGTCACAACATAAAGGTAATGATAGTCCCCTAATCAGGAAATGAACTGGAAAAAGCAACAAGCAGGAGAATGACCTGATATTTAAAGAATGAAGCCAATGCACATTATGTTGGCTTTGGAATGGATAGCAGCTAAAACACATTTTATCTGCAAACACAGTGACAATCAAACTCCATGGGAGAATATTGCTAGCTCTGTCAAGTAAAGAAATTAAAAATGTCTTGTGTGGCCTCATTTCTTGTTTATTTAAAGGAATTCTGGAGGCCCCAAACCTATAGTTATGTTTTTTGACCATCAAAAATGTGTTCAGTAATTCTTAAAATAGGTCACTCTCGACACCTACCACAGACACCCTATAACTTTCAGCACCATGATGAATCAGAGAAAGAAATAACTAAAAAACAAGCTACAACAAGGTACAGTGAATCAGACAAATTCCCAAAGCCTGGACAACACAGTTTCAGTCCATGCCACATGCAATATTGCAATTTCATGTACATAATATTACATAGATTGTAGCCCTGTCTTCATCATGATTAAATATAATTTAAATGATTGATAACGTATGTATTGTGTGTGTATAGATGTGTGCATATGTGTGTGTCTATACATAGATATATTTGCATCCCCATGCACAAAATTCTCACACATATATGTACATGTCTATGTACTGAGCCAGATTTTCCACGCTTGTACCTTGTAGAAAATTAAAGCAAAGTACAGATAACTGAAAAGTCAAGCCTATTGTATACCTCTGTCTTTATTTTTTTTACTAGAGGCTTAGTCATGCAAGGAGTAAAGCATGTTGGTCCAAGCCTAGTCCAAACATTTCCATAAATTTATCTTCATGGGTAAATTCAGCTCCCTGAATGTGCTGAGATGCTTTGCTAGACAAGCACCAGAGTACAGAACACAATTCATTTTTAACCCTATGGTTAAGTACAGACAGTCAAAAAGGCCAAGGCAGAATCAAATCAATCTTCACAGGTCAGTCTAAGCTTGAACTGATAAGCAAGTGAACAGACATTTACTTTTGATTCCATAAATGCAGCCACAAGCCAGCAGTGGCCCAAGCCAGGCAAGAAGCTGGGGGTCCTAGAGTATACTTTCCATCTTGGCTGGAGCAGACAGCTTGGGCCAAGGATAGCCCACCCACCCTGCAAGGAGAGAGAGGGATGCGGGGGAGATGCAAAGCATCCTGGGATGCTGGGTGACTGTGAGACAACTTAAATCTGGAGGGGATCTGGGACAGAAGTTCAATAAAGCAATTTAACCTAAATCAGTTAAGTCTGATACTACATCCATTCAGGTTTATTTAAAACTGGTTTTGGCCATTTTTAAAGTGGTTTATGTGCACTAAACCTCTGTTCTGTTACTGATTTGAACCAGTTTCTGATCACTTGTACCAGTTTATTTGTAATTTCTGTCCCTAGCCCCGCCCCCTCTCTCTCTCTAGCTATATATATCTCAAGCTTCCATTCTACCATAATCATTCCATCTCATATAGATTGACACAGTTTTTAATTACACACTCACCTATTCTTTCTTCCACAGTATCCCTGCTTCATTTATGGCAATGCTTGGAGTTTTTCTTCAGGCTGTCTGCAAGCTCAGGGATCTTCTATACTCTAATCAGGTTTTTAAGGGATTTTTTTCAGAACCAGATTTAACATGTCCTTTGCATTTGTTCCATACTTCATCATAAGACAAATAGGTTTACCCAAGGTATTAAAATGAGAATATGCACAAAGGTGGTTGAAGGATTGGAATCTACAATACTGGATAAAATAGAACTACTCATGTACGTTTAACTACTTTATTATCCCTGAAATGTATATGCTATTTATTAGTATATTGATGCTGTGTTAATAGTAATCTATTTGTAAGCTACCCAACTATTTTATCAAATCATGCCTTAGCTACAATGTAAGATGATGGTTTGGGTTTTTTTTTTAATTGCTCAGATTTTCTTTTTAAATAATGAGCTTTCAATGGCAGAACAGATGGAGCTGTGAAGCTGCGAATGCTCTCTCTGTGTGATGATATATTTTTGTGCTGGCTGACAGTGCTGCTTTGTGTTTTTTTGCATTTTTTTAATTTTCTCGTTAAACAGTATTCAGACTTCAGAAAATAAGAACCTTGACATTTTTTTCAGGAAGTTCTTCAGTTTAATTGACATCCGTAGCCAAAAATGAAAATTCAAGGAGGTGTTAAATTAATGTATTGGATGTGTTAAAAAGCGTGCCCCAAATTCATATGTGTAATATAGATTTTTACCATATACTTTAAATGTGGTTATGTACTCTTGAAATAATGTAAATCTGGAAGATATTCTTTTGACTCCAAGGGGGCTGTGACAATTTCCACCAACTGAATCTCTGCCCCAGTGATTTATTCTACATTAATGAAGAACATAGGTATAGATTTGCACAAACTGCTTTGAACTTTCACATCCAGCTGATTTCACATAACATCTCATATACACATGGTATCCTACTGTCATATTTGTCATTTGGAAAATAAAACCAGACTATCAAGAGGCGGATGCAAAAATAAAAGTGTCTTTATTAGTAACAAGTTTGTTGCTTCTTGAACAAATACACAACTCATGAATACATTTGTTTCCTTATAAATATTTTAAAATCATCTTTCTTCTCAGCAATAGAATGAGCTACATTGTTTACAATAGAAAAAGACACTGAAGACAAAAACACTCTTTCATACTTTTCATTTTAGAAAATCCTGCATTGCACTGTTTTTCAACTTCTCCTCCTCCTATGTGCTTGGTTATCTTTTTTTGTTTGGTTGACTTATTTGAAAAAAAAAGAATGGAAAAGAAATATATATTTAGAAACACGTTTTGGAATAGGCAATAGTGGAACTTGCTAAAATGAATAACGTAATTGCCATTGAAAACTCAGCAGTAGTTACCAAATGTAATCTACTACATTATGCTGAAATGTTAGACAATGGTTATTTCTTGTAAATCCAGGAAAACAATATAATACCTCAGGCACTGCATTGTATCAACTCTAGGTAATTGCTGACTTCTTTGAGGCAACCGCTCTATATATTAAAGAGACAAAACTATTAAAATATTTTTGAGTATTAAACCAGGCCCATAAAGGAATACAATGAATATGCAGGTAGTAACCTTTTAGAGAATTTGACCAGACAAAAACAGCCTGCCATGGGAGGTGGTTCAAGCACCCACACTGAACACCGTCAAGAGCAAATTGGATGCTTATCTTGCTGGAACCCTATGACCCCAGCTGACTTCCTGCCCTTCAGGACGGGGGCTGGACTTGATGATCTTCCAAGGTCCCTTCCAGCCCTAATGTCCCTGAAATCTATGAAATATGGTGGCTGCGTTTTGTACACAATAAATTTAAATCTATATTTATAAAAAACATTTGAGTCTTCTGTTTGTTAAATGAAAATATACATTGAAGTGTGGGGATTAGAACAGTTAAAATCTGTATTTACCAGATAAGCATTATATTTCTTCTGGTGACTTTATTAACCCTCATTGGTTGATAAGCTCCAGAATCCTACAGCTTACATTTTGATTACTATTGTAGTAATTTATTGCCCTGTAGACAAGAAGGTCCAGCCTTGGAACCCAATTTTGCCAGTTTTCCATGGGTCACCTGAACCTAATTCTCAGGGTCAACAGAGAAAGGTTTGTTGGTTTCTTCCAATTAGGATTTTTTTTTAAGTGATTTGAACCCTATTTTAGTAACAAGTCCATAATGATGCAGAACTGAGAAATGTGGAGAACAAAGCTAATATCCTCTGAAACTATGAATATACCATTGCAGTCCACCCTTCTGTATTCTGGTACTACTACTTTGGTACCTGCTGGATCTCTCATTCTTTGAAAGAAAGACCCAGAAGGAGGAGTTTTTAGTGGATGATGTAGTCTGTTTCAGATTATCATTGAAAAATCAGAGATCTATAAAAGTCTCTTGTTCCTTTCCCAGGAAAACTTTTATGGAAACACAACCCAGGCATTAGCAAATGTCATTATTACACCTACAGTTTTTTGGATTTTTTTTTTTTTTGATTCTACCATATACATTTCAGAAATTGGAAACAAATATTCAAAAGATATAACAGTAGGAGAGGTCTAATTTCAGGGATAAAAACATTTATTATCTACCAGATGGATTCTGTTTCATTTTTTTATATATATATTAGGAAAAAAACCCTACAGATAAATTTGTTTTGTTTCTCCCAGTGGAAATTTTTGACTATTTAATTAAAGGCCTCATTGCCCCATCATTAAATTCAAAGAAGCATATCTAATGTGAGCACTTAAATGTAATGTCACTCATTAGTCTTTAATGAAGAGAAACTTATTCTTTCTCTAAAGAACAGCTGTAAAAATAGTGTCTGTCACCCACAAAATTATGATATTATGAAGATTTTTAATATGTATTTAATGACTTTTTAAAAATCTGCCTGTGTGGTGCGTAGTATGAATTTTTCCTGTTCAGTTTTATTTATGGAGGAGGTTAATTAAAGCGAGGGCATCTGGAATTTTGCAACGCTTCAGGTCAGTCTTCTGTAGCAAAGAGTACCACGCTTCTGCAAAATCTTGGTAACAGCGATAACATAGAACCACTTGCCCCAGTACACTGCAGTGATCACTGCAGTCTGGCTTATAACCTGAAGAAGCAGAAGCCCAAGGCACTACTATCATAAGACTTTTTTGAAGGTGTGTGAGAATATCCATGTTGCAGACTATTGCTATCAGATGCCAGAAATAGAATAGAGATAGAAAATAGCAATCTTAAGCCCATTCAGTTATTTCAGTGAACTTTTTCAAACTAACAATAAGGACAAGATGAGATGGAACACAATACTTTGCAACAGTTCCTGTGAAACCAGTGGTAGCATTATTACTTTATTTTAATATAGCGCATGATTTATGTGTATACAAATACAGATCTGTGTAAAAGAGAGGGTACCGACATACAAGCCGTATACTTAGGCGGGGAGGGAGATGGAAACAGTGGGGTATTATTTACCACATGTCACCTGCTGCATTGTGACTGCCTGCGTGTATGCTCTTACCTGCAGTAAATGGAATCTAAATCACAGTGGCTTTCCCCTCAATGAAGAAGGGGTACGTTACTGCAATTTAACTTGTGCTTACTGCACACAGGCAGTTCTGCAGAGAAGTTAACATAAGATAAAGCCCTACTGTCTCTGAATACACAATATATTGTGCATACGCCCATACCCAAAGAGAGAGCAAGCCATTCATTCATAGCACGAAGTGACTTATTAACAAGATCTACCCAATAGATCATTCTTCCTCAGTCACAGATGACTTATATATGCTTGTTTAGTATATTCTGGGCTGCCGTCTTGCTTTGCATTTAAAAAACACTGCATCCTGCAATTTGAATTCTTTCGGTTTCTGTTAATCCAAACTTCCCTCGATCTTGCTCAGATCCATACATGAAGTGGGAGTCAAGAACAGCCAAACATGAGAAAAGGAATGAGCACATTTTACAACTGCGAATCAGTCCAGTAGCTTCCCAGAGCACTGTCACACTTTCATGTGTTGATTTTGACCTTACCCCGATCAGAATTAGGCGGTGGCCTGTTGAAATCTATGGTATTGTACTGCTTTGAAACCACTGAAAGTGCAATCAGCATCAGGGACCATGTAACAAACATTCTGCCTGTGTATAACCTACTGTAGAGCTATACTTGATGTTTCTCCACTTCCCTTTCATTTCATCACTTGGTTTTCATTGCAGCACCACAGAACACTGCCGTGCACCCCAGGAAAGCTGTGTGATTCAGTGAATAAGATAGAAAAGGTCTCTGGCTTGTTGCATGAACTAGGATAATTCCATTGACCACTCTGCCGACGTACAGACATTCAAAAATTAGTGGGGAAGGGCTGTTGTTCATAGACTGGGTTTCCTAATTTTTAAACCAGTCTGTGTGTTGAACTTCTGTTACGGGTATAGACCGATTTTTGGGTGGCAGAGTTCTGTTCTGTCACGGGCATAGATGGGTTTCCAATCACTTCTAGACTAAGTACAAACATTCAAAGAGCCCGAGGCAGAATCAATCTAAGTTATTCAATTTCTGTAAGTGGCATGGTTTGGATCAATAGTAAACAGAACACACATTCGCCCTTTGATGGCAGAGTGGGGGAAGGAAGGGCAAATTTTAGACCGGTTCTGCCATTTTTAAACAAGTCTTGGTGTGCTGAACTTCTGTTCTGTTGTGGGTATAAACTGGTTTTGTGTGCCAAACTTTTGTTCTGTTACGGGCATAGACGAGTTTCCAATCACGTATACCGATAAATGTGCAGTGTCTCTACCTGGCCTCTGTGCCTCAGTGTCCCTATCTCCTACTTACATATCTTTGTAAGGAGCTTTGAGACATATGCATCCAAAATGCTAAATAACAGCAAAGCAGAACATCTCTGAGTTCAGAGAGACACATATACCGTATGGAAATGAGGACAAAGACTAGGATATGCAGCAGAAGCCCTAAGATAAATATGGAGTTGAATTATCATTTACAAATGTCACTGGTATCTATGTGAATTATTTACTGCACTTTTAGATTGTGATTTCTAGCTGGATATTTGTTTGGTTTGATGGATGAGGATCTATTGACATGCTATGTTTTCTAATGTACAGCCTGATTCTTTTTTCAAGAATACTTCACGTCCCATGGCGATCTGTTTCACTAGAAGATGTCAGCTTGCATCTGTCATGTTATTTTCTATTAAGTATTGGATACAAAGACGTTCGCTGGCACACCCGCCTTGACGAGTCATATTTTCTTATTACAGAAAGGCCAATCTGCTGGCTTGCAAAAAGTGCGAGCAAAAATTCGGGTTTAGAACAATCACCATCTCAGTGAGATCCAAAAAACTAGGTTGGGGTTTGACTAATATCTTATCAGTAAGGGGAAAACATGACACAATATTTTCTTCGAGCTTCTAAAAGAAAGTATTCAGGCTTGGTTTGTCTCCTTTAATTCCTTTATTATCTTCAATACTAATATGCTCCTCCTGCTGCACCTAGATCACATTAATCATATACAGCTGCTGGAGCAATTGTCTATACCGGTAGCTTTAAAGAGAGTAGGGAGTGTGGAACGGAAAAAAGTACCTTTTTCATGGTTCAAGCAGCAAGTCTCTTTTCTTCTTCCCCACCACATAAATTACTTTCTATCTGCTCAGAAGTGTTGTGTGTAGAGCAGTCAAAAACATATGTAACCTCTTTTTCAAAATAAAAATGACTCTGCCAGGAGACAGCAGGTTTTCCCTCTTAGGTGCTTCAATAGTATAATGTCTTGTCAACTAAAGGTCCTCCTTTGGTGGACATCAGCTGGGAAGCTTTGCTAGGACTTCACTGCTGACTTTTGAGGAATCACTGGAGTAAAGCATGCATTTCAGGGAGGAAGAAATGTTTGTTACTGTGCAGCTCATGAATCCAAGAGCAATAAGACTGGAAAAGACCTGGCACTTGCAGAGGCTTACAAGTTCTCCTGACATTGTAATTATCTGGGAGAAGCGATATGCTGCCTGAAGCTTTGCCTTTTTAAGTCTTACATTAATATTACTTGTTATATGTGTATCTGGTACATTCAGTTTGTCTCTTTCTCTCTCTCTCTCTCCCTGCTTCTCTTGAACATCTTTGAAACTCAGAGAAATCTAATCTTATCTAAAAACACTCCTAAATGTGCAACTAAGAGAGGAGGTTGCCAAACAAAATGACAAAAATACTACAAGCAATATTGTGATTTGGAAAACCCAATGTGTCAGGCCATTCTCACTGGATTCCCTGCTTAGTTTGTCAGTCTCAAGACGACAATGGAGAAAGGGTTCAGACAATTAGCAAACTAAAGTGAAAGTAAACTAGAGCTAGTGGAACAATGGCTAGAGATGCTTGAAAATCAATGAAGAAAATGTTAAATTCACATTCAGAACGACGTATGGCAATGCCAGTTCAATCAGCACTTAAGCCTCAGTCATATATTCTAACCATTGCAGTTCCATTTTTATAAATCCACATAGGCTTCCTATGTGAATTAACTTGATGCCTGAAAAGCAGTAAATACTAAAGAGATGGGTGTAATATTAATCGTTATTATTCGGCCATATGTAGAGCTGGACAAATATTGAAAACAGATCATTCGCAAATGACTTAATGACAGTAGTGCCAAAATCCATGCTGATCTACGTAGTTGTAATCTGAACCACTTAAGGGTTGAAATCAATTAACTTAATTGTTCTCTAAATTGGAGCATATTAAGTACTTTGTTGGATCAGAATTGGAGTGTTGATCACCCTGCAGGACTGAGCCCTAAACCATTATGGCCCAGACCTCAGCTGATGTGAATATGTCCACTGATTGCCAAGTTCCTCTTTCATGATTCGCAGCAGTCAGAGACCTTTAGAGGTATAAAAAACCACCTTTTTCCTGAAGGTGTTTGGCTGGATTTGTTTTTTCCACCTTGTAACATCTCTCTTATTCTGGAATCTTCATTCCAGACCCCTCACCTTTGTGGAACCTTACTTTTTTTACATCTATTTGATACGTGGCCTTTCTGCCAAACTGTTTCTTGGCATTTTTGGCCTTTGCTTGATTCTCCAATGATTTCTTTTTTCTAATGAGTTTTCATAGGTTGTTGTAACAGCCCCTTATTTTGTTTGGAACTGGTATCTAATTATTACTCTTGCTATCCAACGCTGGCGCTTACTTCTCTCAACCCCATTTTGTTCATAATCAAGGCTGCATTAACTGACATTTGGAAGAAAATTTTCATCCAGCATTCAGAGCATTGTAAAATACAAACCTAGTTAATGGGGAAATTATGTGTCTTGTATTGCATCGATGTTAATATAAGTGGTATTACTTGCCATGGAATATTCTAATTTATGGCTGTCTCTAAAGAACATGCTTGCCAATTAGTATCTTTATTAGGATACTTATTTCTATCATTTGGAAATATGGTTCTTAATTGGGACCAGCTATGCCCCAGGGAAGAACATTTGTTTAATAAATAAATGAATAAACTAAACCTCTCCATCAATAACCATGAGAGGAACTGGCTCATGCCACATAGGCACCTTTATAGATCCTATCACTTATTATCTCTCTTAAACTCATCCAATTATTGAGAAACACAATTTCTGTTAACATGATATTGTCTTGCTGTGAAAAGTATAGACTGGATATTGGAATTTGCTTGTTTGTTAAAGCAACTACCTCATTAGGCATAATTAAGATAGAAGAAACCAGGGTATTAAATTTTCATAGTGCACTGTCAGCTAGATAGCTCTACTAAAGGCAAATGCAACATAGTTGCTCAATTAGTACATTGATCAGGTTAACATAATTAAGGTGCCACCTTTATGAGAATCTTGGTGTTGATAAGGGACATATTTAGTATCTTTCATTAAACTCTTAGTAATAATTCTGGAAAGATAAACACAGCATAATAGAGTTAAATGGCTGTCAGCCCAATGGGTACTGCAGCCATCTGAGGGTCGAAGTGGGTGAAAACACTCGGTAATTTGTGTTACTTAGAGGGCCTAATACTATCATCCCCAAATACATGGAGAAGTCGGGGCAAACCTGCTTCTCTAACAGACGGAAGTTATGAAGGCATCTCTGGTCCCACACACATGAATTTGAGAAGGCTGGTGTAGCAGGGCACTAAGGTGCCTGCTACTGAAAAACCGTAGTATGGGCTCAGCTGCTGGTTGCTAAGGGTGACCGGGAGGAGCTAAGGGCCGACACCTGGTGGGTCAGCTGACCGGAAGGGGCAGGACTGACCACCATTAAACAGAGACAGGAGGCTGTGGGTGCTCTCCCTCTTCCTCTCCTAACCAGCAGCTGGGTCGAAGGGGCACGGTTAGGCTGAGGAAAAGAGCTTGACCCTGAAAGGAAAGAAAGGAGAAAGGCCGGGAGGTATAAGTCATTAGTTACGGGTGCAAGATGGTGTGGGTTAGAGAACGTTAGTTTGGAGTTAGGTTTTAGCCAGGAGGCTTATGTTTTGTTACAGCCGATTGGCTCGTGTTATTATGTTGATTGTTTGTGTTTACTGTTAAACCAGAGGACCGGGTGAGGCTGTAGGGTTGGAGGAGGCCTCATAGGAGCTCCCCAGTAGTGTGGGGGTTCCTGGCGCTGGAGAGGGCGCTGCATTTTGGGGTGTGCCCCAGTGTGGGCAGTGTCGTGAGGGAAAAGCCCCAGTGTGGGCACAGGCAAGAAGCCCCAGTGGGGCTCAAGACCTGAGAAGGGGGTCTGGGGGCCAGGCACGGCTACGGCCACCTGAGCCTCGATTGTGGGAGGCCCCAGTGTGGGCAGGGAATCGCGAGGCGAGGCGCCAGTGCGGGCGGGGAATCACAAGGGAAGCTAGGGGGCACCTTTGAAGGCGCAGACAGACAGTTGAGACAGGCCAGGGAGTGTCCGTGAGGGCACAGGCAACAGAGATGAGGCAGAGAGCCCGTGAGGGCCCGGGTGACTGTAGGGCCCACGCGTAGCCCCTGAGGCTGCAGTGAACTGGGGCAACAAGGCGGAGCATTGGCCAAGATACATCAGGGCACCATGTCAAAGTAGATGGAAAAGGCATCCTCCTCTAAACATTTAAGACATCAAAGACGTGGCAGGCAAGATTGGTGAGGGTGCATTGACACCGACTTGACACAGTAGGGGGCGCTAGGGGAGTTCACGGCACCCCTAGGTCCCGTCCTGCCACAGCTGGGAGCCTGAAGTCCAACTTTCTCCATGGACAGCTCCCTCTGTTTCAGTGCAGTGGAGGTGCATTGGCTGTAACTGGGAGAAGAATTTTGCTCAGAGTCTATCTGAACAGAAATGCTTCTTGCAGAGCTGTGGCAGTACTTCTGGGCAGGTTCAGGACAAAAGAAAAAATGCCTTTACGCTCATGGTGAATTTTCTTTTGAAAGTGGTCCTTGGATGCCATTTCATGTTGCAAAATGGGGGGAAGGGAAGGTAGAGGGATGGCTCGGGAATCTGCAAGTGTTTAAATAAGCAGAGGACCACTTGGGCATCAGGAAGTTCCTGAACATCTAAAAGCCTGTGAGAGTGGTGAACCCTGTGCAGCTGCCAATTTTGTTATTAAAAAAAAAATCCCTTTCTCATCCAAAAGGTAGAGAGATGGCAGCAGGGAACATACCAATCCACAAATGACTGATGCTGATCAAGTCTAATATGTATCTTGATTGTCCAGAATAGTAAATGACCAAGCACTGGTAGGCAGTGCTAAGTGGTCATTAGCAGCATGCCATAACACTGCATGTTGAGGTATGGCAGAAGAGACCCTGACACACTCTGGGGAGGATACAGACACAATTATGGATCATGTGGCTCTTCCCCACCATCAGACTGTAAATAAG
Source organism: Crocodylus siamensis (assembly GCF_052110815.1). Taxonomy (NCBI): domain Eukaryota; kingdom Metazoa; phylum Chordata; order Crocodylia; family Crocodylidae; genus Crocodylus; species Crocodylus siamensis. Next base: position 56,804,234 of record NC_143405.1, on the reverse strand, counting down.
GAGAATTTAGACGGATTCATCTGATTGGTTTTACGAGCAGTTGGAGTCTGCAAATTCTCTCTGGCAAAGAGTTGGCAGGTGTAATCATGAACTGTGTGTTTTCCTTTATGGGTGATCAAATCCAGGACTGTTGTTATCATACCCCAGAGAGTCCTCCCGGTATGCAAGTCATTATTTTATTGGTTCATGCCCGGTTTAGTCAGCAGCACATCATTATCATTAGAGGTATGGCCAGCTGCCATGCATAGACTTCTTGTATTCTCCATTAGTCCAGGGGGCATCTACAAAGCCTGTGGCGTGGTCACAGTTCTGCAGGTGTGGTGAGGAGAGACGTTAATGAATCATACTTTGACTCCATGCCAAAGAAACCTATTCAGCCTTCATAGCTGAAACCACTTACCTTAGACAGTTTTTGCCATACAAAGCCCTCAGGCAACAAATTATCCAACCTAACACTAACTTTAAAAAGGCATGGACAAACATCATGCATATTTATACTCTGGTATTTCAGTCAAAGGAAACATATAATAACACGCCTCTGTTGTTATCTAATCGAATGAGATGCAGGGCCAGGTTCTGTTCCAACTGTTAAGACGTAGGCGCCTACATACAATTCTGCTTCATCCTGCTCAAGCACTTAAAAAAAGTTAATGAAAAAGGAGGATCAGGCCCCACCTACCTCCCTGCTTTGGTTGGACTCTATCTTAAGCTCAGATGACAGCATGTTACAGAACTAGACGCATTAATAGATTTTTCAAGACTTAAACTGGTGGAATACAATCACACTTGGGCACCTAAATGCAGTTACGTGCCTAATAGGATCTGGCCTGTAATGGTGCTTTGGTTTTTTGCGGGGTTGGGGGTTTTGTTAAGTTTAATATTTAAGAAACAAAAATCTTAGCTTTGCTTTTTTGGCTTCTGTGTACTTGGACTTGGAGACACGTTGGAGGAGCGGCTTTCAAAATCTTTTGGTTCCAAATTCTCTTATACTTGTTACGCTGCTGTGTACCCTTGTGTTCCTGTTAATGGATTTAAAACAATAAAAAACATTTTGTGTCAGGTTGTTGGAACGGTTATTGTGTGCTCGACCTAATGGTTACATCTGGTAGGATAACTAAGGCAGAGGCAAGTGGGACACCAGCCCCAGGCACAGACTTCAGGAGGGAGGAAGAAGAGCATAAAATTAGCAGCTGCCAACCTGGTGCCAACGCCACTGCCAGAGTCAGCAGCCTGGATGCTGTCCAGTGTGTGCCACTGCTGCCAAAAGTGCAGAATTGCTGAGCTATTCCTGTGGATATGCCATAACATTGTTCAACTGTTTCCCTTTCTTCCTCTGCTTATTTCCCTTCCCTTTCCCATTCTTTCCTTTTGGAGGATCAGGCCTTCAGAAACTTCAGGAAACTGCCCCTTTAAAAATAAATAGTTCAGCTATTTCTTTGCAGAATGTCACTTTTCCTGTCTGTGGTCTCTCGTCAGACAAGCCTGAAGTATTTAGCCACAAAAAAAAAATGTTTCCCTGACACACAAAGTGCATCTATTTAAAAAAATAAATAAATAAAGCCAAACAAATTAGGTTACCAGTCAAGTCATCAAATCAGAGATGCTATATTCTCTGAACATAACATTGTGCCTCGCAAATTATCTCCCAATCCCACCTGCTCTCAGATCTTTATAGCTTGGCTATCTGCTTTACTATGATTGCTCAATAGAAAATAAACAGATGGGGCTGAGAAAAATCCAAAAAAATAAATGGGGTAGAAAGTGCCTCGGGCCTTTTGAACAGCATCAGGGTGGCTTTTTTTTTTTTTTTTTTTTAAGGGATTTTTTTTTTAATGTTTTGAAAAACAAACCTGCTGGAACATAAGATGTGATTTAATTTAATTTTCAACCATGCTAAAAAAAATATGTATTTGCTACTTTTGGAACCATTCAAGTCTCGTGAGGGGTTGGTGGTGGTTTTGTTTTGATTCTTTTTATAAAATCTGATAATTGTATAACTAATGTTGGTATTTGAAGCCTATATTAAAAAGTGTAGAAATCCCTCTAAAGTTGGAGAGTTTTAGGTTCCTTTTGCTTTGCAGAAGAACTTTGCCAGGAATAATTTCATTAATTAAATTACTTTTCAAATAAAGGCCATTTCCACTGATACATGACAGAGATAAATTATGCCCTCCATAAGCTTATATTTTCCAGCATGTGCTTGCCCTTTATATGTTGACTTCCACTTAAAGAAAGGCTAGGTAAACATGTTTTTTCCCCTACGCTCCCATGATACATCACTGTATTGTCTCAGGAAAAATGCTGCTCACCTACCTTTGGTGTTTACAGACTGTGCTTCAGAGGTGACTTTACATTTGCTCTTTAGAGATGCTTCTTCCCTTGTCAGTCTCTTCTATTTGTAAATTAGTTCACAGAATTAGGTAAAGAAAAAGGGAAGGAAAAATCATGATTATCCATTCAATATTTAGATTAAAAAGAAGGAGAGTCAAACAAAGCAGGTCTAGAAAAGAGACATTTGTTCTGTGCAATGGGTTTCTTGCTTATTCTTGATGTCATACTAAGGGCCTTGTTACATGGTAATTTTTGGGTGAATCCTGGAGCTCTCAACTCCTGGATTGTTTGCACATTAACATGTTAAAGGGATTTAAAGCACTTGTTATGAGGCTCAAAATTATGCCACTCCAATGCAGGATTATCTCTGATCCGCATGACCTAGCTCCTGTTCTAGTAAGGTATGGCTATTCTCCACAGATGTGCTCCCCAAGCAGAAGTCCTTCAGTATCCCAGGATCTCACATCCATGCACCCATGAAGCATGGATAGATGCCTGTCCTGGCACACTAGCCCTCTAATGGCAACTCACAGCTTCAGCTCCTCATCCTGCCCCTGCTCACCAGGTCTTTAGTGACAAGTGACAGCTGTGCAGATGGGGGACTGTCAGACAAGGTTTCTAGACTAAGGGTGTGACTGCTCCAAGCTCCAAGCTAGCACTAACACTGCTCAACATTGTTTCAGCTCACAGAGTAAAGTGTAACAATGCCCTAAGAGGAAGAAAGCACTTTTCTCATACAGATCAAATGATATTTCTTTAAATAGGCTGTCAAATTTCATATCACTAGCTTTGTCCATAATGTTACACCAGTTCATTTGTAGCATGTTAGTACAAGACACTGAGGATCAAGTGTAGTAACTCCACTGAGTTCAAGGGAAGACTTATGCAAAGGTCGAACTTGGGCTGAAGCAGATTTTTCCCAGTGTAGAGGCGAAATATTTCCCCTTTCAGAAGGGCTTATGTAATGTGCAGCATGTCACAGAAGCCCATTTATATTCTTCATATGTAATGTGGTACAGGCCTGTTACAAATGAAGGCCTTGTATAGACATTCAGTTTTTCCTAGGCAAATGATTGATCTCCCAGGTGAAACCATGAGTTTACAAATGTCCAAAATTTTTCTCTCAGAGTAAAAATGGCTGTTCTAGGAGAAAAATAACCAGGGGGCACCCAGGGTTAAATCACTCCTGGGGGAGTATCCTCTGCAAGGGCGAATATCAGTACACGTTCTCTTTTGAGAGAAGTCACGGCATAGTCCTCCAGCATCCCAGGGTGCTTACCTCCTTCCTGTACCCCACCATTTGCTGGATTTGGGAGCCTGCAGTGCATGCTAAGCTACATGCACAGGGCTTCCCTGACTGTGCAGCATCAGCACTGCAAGCTGTCTGCTCCTCAAGGGCTCAGCATTCAAATGTCTGTTCAGGCATCTCTAGGTAAGTTTTTCTACCAGGAGTACAAACCTGAAAGTATTCTCCCAGAATATTTGAAAGGGTGCAGATCAAAATATCATGAAGTTAATTTCAGATCAAAATATCATGAAGTTAATTTCTCATCATTCCTTGAGAATATGATGTTAAGTGAGCCAAACAAAACTTTCCCATTATAGAGCTAAGTTCACTTTGCCCTTCAAAACCAGACTAAAGAGGTAACCGTCTATCGTGCAAGTTCTTGGGCAAAGAAGTGATTTCAACTGATGACATAAATCTTGCCCTACTTAAAACACATCTCACCAGTGAGTCACGTTGTGTCTTTTTACCTCAGACAAGATAAGCTCACTTTTGATTCAGATTTAAACTTTGTCTGAGGTTAGAGGTGTTCTGGTTGGATACTTTGATATTACTCTGTCTCCAGGTTTAATTATACTGGTAAATTGCTTAATGTGAAATTAGAAAATGATTGAATCCAGAGATTTGTAAATATTCCAATTCAATTTGGGCTCGATCCCAAAATCTATTTCAGACATTTCAACCTGTAGATGATAGAGGTTTTTTTCTGTTTTGTATCTCTTGCAATAGCAGAAAAACATCGTAAGTCTGGGCTATAATGTATCATAATTAGTTGCAAGTAGCAGGCATGAGTTTCTGAGTGTACTGCTAAGCACTGGACATCTCTGATTTGATATGGAAGCACTGAAGTTGCATATTCATTGTTTCCCAAGCCATTCTTGTTCTTCTGCTGAATAACAGCTGCTGCATTTGGCAGTTCTTTGAGCTCTGCCTGGGGGGCATCACCTACCCGGGGCTTGTCTGAGGCCTCCACCCAGACAGAACCCATGGGGGGCCTGGCATCCCCCTGCCCCCCGGCCTGTGGGGGATGCCCAGCAGGGCCGGAGGGGGCAGCGATTGGGGGCCCCCACACCTGTCCTGCAGGTGCTCGTCTTAGGGCCCTGGAGGTGCATGTGAGGGAGGTGGTTACTAGATGAGAGGAATCAGGGAGGCGGAGGATGAAATTGATGGTTTTTCCTTTCCCTGCAGGGCCATGCTCCCAAGGAAGAAGCACCTTGGGAGGTGTCCTCCCAAGGACAGAGTGGCAAACAGTCACCTCCCGAACCAGGGCTGCTCGCAGCAAAGCAGTGCCAGTTCCTCCAGTCCAGCTGGTGAACACGTACAAGGCTCTGGCAACACTGCAGGAGAAGGAAGGAGAGGAGGAAACCTCCAGAGAGGAGGCAACTCCACACTCTGAACAGGCTGAAGGAGATAAGCAGACCCAGAGGAGAAAACATCGAGTGATCATCATAGGTGACTCCGAGGTACAGAAGGTCCCATCTGTCACCAGGACTCCTTGACACGCAAGGTCTACTGCCTGCTCGGAGCAAAGATTCAGGATGTGGCAGGGATGATCCAGGCCTTGATCCAGCCCACCAAGTACTACCCTATGGTACTAATCTCTGTGGGTACCAATGATACAGCCAGGAGAACCCCATATCACCTGATGGCAGACTACCATGTTCTGGGGGGCATGCTGAAGGAGATGGGGCACAGGTGATATCTCTTCTGTCCTACCAGTGAGCGGACATGGAAGACGACATGAGACCTGCATCAGGGAGACCAACTGGTGGCTTCAGGAATGGTGTCTTGAGGCAGGCTTTGGCTTCCTAGACAACGACCCTCACAACAGGATGAGAGACATGCTCAGGTGGGATGGGCTTCACCTTTCTCCCAAAGGTTAGCATGTGTTCTCTTCTAGGTTGGCGGATCTCCTCCAGCTGGCTTTAAACCAGGCTCATTGGAAGGGGAAGACAAAGGCAGAGGAAGCCTTGGACCACTAATCCAAGCATCACCCACAAGAAGAGCCCAGCCTAGTCAACGATGAGCAGTACAAATACCCAGGTAAGCAACAAGGCCCAGGGCAGCAGGGGACCAGTGCACACATCTTCTGGAGGCCTCAAATGCCTCTACACAAATGCTTATAGTATGGGGAACAAGCAGGAGGAACTTACCCTCCTGCTAGCTGACACCAACCCAGGACATAGCGGGGCTCACAGAAACGTGGTGGGATCCAACACACTACTGGGCAGTGAATATCAAGGGCTATAGGCTGTACAGGAGGGATAGGACAGGGAGGAAAGGTGAGGATGTGGCACTCTATGTCAAGGAGGAATACATATCCTTAATGAGTAGCACTGGGTCAGAGGAGGGGCACACTGAAGTGCTCTGGGTTAGAATACAAGGAAGTCGAGGGGAAAGGGACTTAATGGTGGGGGTCTACTACAGACCACCCAACCAAGGGGAAGAGCTAGACTGGGAATTCTTAAGTCAGCTCACGGAGGTAGTTAGGTCAAAGGATGTGGTCATCATGGGTGACCTGAACTTTCCTGACATCTACTGAGAAGAGCAGTCAGCCAGGTCTGACTGATCACGTAGGTTCCTAGGGGGCAAGATACAGGACCTCCATCTAACCCAGGAGGTGCACAGCCCCACCAGGGGAGATGCCTTGTTGGACCTGGTCCTGGCCATGGGCGACGACCTGGTGAGGGGGCTGCGGGTGCGCAACCCCCTGGGCGTCAGCAATCATCGCCTGCTGGAATTCACCATCCAGCACAAGGTGGCAAAGGCCTGCAGCAAGGCAGCAGCACTTGACTTCAGGAGGGTGGACTTCAATGAGGTAAGGAGAACAGTCAGGGAGGCAGTGAGGTCCCAGAGGGGAGAGGAGTCAGGGGTCCAAGAAGAGTGTTCGTTCCTTAGGGAGACAATCCTCCAAGCCCAAAGGGAGGTAATCCCAATGTGGATCAAAGGGGGCAAGACGGCACAAATGCCCCCATGGCTCACCAAAAGCACACGGGAATGTCTCCTAGCTAAAAGGGACGTGTATACCCAATGGAAGGGAGGGGCCATCACCAGGGAGGACTATACTGCAGTTGCTCAGGGCTGCAGGGGGGGCAGTCAGGAAGGCCAAGGCGGAGATGGAACTGGGACTAGCTTCCCAGATCAAGGACAACAAGAAGTCCTTTTTTAAATACATAGAGGGTAAAAAGAAGGTACTGGGTAACGCGGGGACTCTGCAAGACACACTAGGAAAGCTGGTTATCACACCAGATGACAAAGCTAACATATTTAACAATTTCTTTGCCTCCATTTTCCTGAGCAGGGACCAGGTCACCACCCCCACCGGGACATCTGTAGGCCCCAGCGGAGGCACGCCCAGGCCAAGGGTCAGTGAAGTTCTAGTCAGGGAACTTCTGGAGGGACTGGACATATTTAAATCAGCTGGTCCTGACGATCTCCACCCCCGAGTACTGAGGGAATTGGCTGAGGTCATTGTGGGACCCCTGGCATGGCTTTACAAGTATTCATGGTGCTCTGGTGTGGTACCAGAGGACTGGAAAAGGGCCAGTGTGGTTCCCATTTTCAAAAAAGGAAGGAAGGAGGACCCACAAAACTATAGGCCAGTTAGTCTTACCTTGATCCTGGGGAAGCTTTCTGAGAGAATTATCATAACGCATGGCCATGAGGGGCCAGCAGGAGAGATTATGCTTAGGGGCAACCAACACAGGTTCATTAGAGGCAGGTTCTGTCAGACCAACCTGGTGGCCTTCTATGACCAGGTCGCAAAATCCTTAGATGCAGGGGTAGCAGTGGACGTAGTCTTTCGGGACTTTTGGAAGGCCTTTGGCACTGTCTCTCACCCTGTTCTCATTAAAAAACTAGGGGACTGTGGCATTGACACCTACACAGTCAAATGGATCATTAATTGGCTGGAGGGCCTAACTCAGAGAGTGGTGGTGGATGGGTCATTTTCGACCTGGAGGGATGTGGGCAGTGGGGTCCCACAGGGCTTGGTCCTAGGGCCCGCACTGTTCAACATCTTCATCAGTGACTGGGACGAGGGGGTAAAAAGCACCCTGTTCAAATTCACAGATGACACTAAGATGTGGGGGGATGTGGGCACACTACAAGGGAGGAATAGGCTGCAACTGGACCTAGACAGGTTACAGGGGTGGGCGGATGAGAACAGGATGGGCTTCAACACCGACAAGTGCAAGGTGCTGCGCCTGGGGAGGAAGAACCAGCACCAGACCTACAGGCTGGGGAACTCCCTTCTCGTCAGTGTGGAGGCAGAAAAGGATCTTGGAGTCACCATTGACTCCAAGATGAACATGGGCTGGCAGCGTGGGGACGCGATCAGGAAGGCCAACGGCACCTTGGGATGCATCCACAGATGCATCTCAAGCAGGTCCAGGGAGGTGATCCTGCCCCTCTATGCGGCACTATTCAGGCCGCATCTGGAGAACTGCATCCAGTTCTAGGCGCCGCACTTCAGGAGAGATGTGGACAACATGGAGAGGGTCCAGAGGAGGCTACTCGCATGGTCAGGGGGCAGCAGGGCAGGCCCTACAAGGAGAGGCTACAGGACCTGAACCTGTTTAGCCTCCACAAGAGAAGGCTGGAGGGGTGAGGGGGTCTAGTGGCTGTTTACAAACTAGTCAGAGGGGACCAGCAGGCATTGGAGGAGTCCCTGTTCCCCTGAGCACTACTAGGAGTGACAAGAAATAACGGTCACAAGCTGGCAGAGGGTAGATTTAGGCTAGACATCAGGAAGCGCTATTTCATGGTCAGGGCTAGAACCAACTTCCAAGAGAAGTGGTGCTGGACTTGACAATCACCTTGCCAGCTGGGGTCGTTTGACCCCAGTACTCTTTCCTGCCATGGCAGGGGGTTGGACTTGATGATCTGCTCAGGTCCCTTCTGACCCTACTAACTATGAAACTATGAACTCTCCTGTTAAAGAACCATTCACTGGTAGAAATAGAAAATGGTCTGTGTCTTCTATTCCTTTTGATAGATCTCTTGTGGAATATTTTACAGTTAAATATAAATCACAGGTAGTGGAATGAAATCTCTTCTTGTAAACACAGCGTATGCACAAGGAGTATATCATGAAGATACAATCTATGCTATTGTCATAATGAGTCTCCTATGTGGAATGCAGGGAAAGAGTGATAAATAATATTTCAGATATTACTACACCTGTGTGATGTCATATCATATTTTACTAGGCACTGACAGCTCAGAGGAAAGCAACTACTGGAGAAATTTAATGAAAAGTAAACTAGTCATTCTGGGCTTTTGCACCACGTTGTATTAATATATCTGAATGTGCAGGGCTGTGTGTAGGTATGTCTGGAGGTAGCAGGCACAATACTTAGAGGAAATAGAAATGTTCCTCAATAAATAGACCCAGGCCCCCCTATTCGATTAATGGACACCCCATTTTTCCCTCTCATCACTTTCCATGTAGTTGGTCTTTCTGTTGCACATGCAGTCCATTGAGCAATGGTTTCACATACTCCCCAGTCACGATCTCCCTTAGTGCATTCTCTCAGAAACTAGAACTAATGCTGCTATGGAAGAAGATGCTCCCCAATTCCCAAACATGGCTATAGTAAGGCTACCAGACCTTTGCTCACACATTTCCCCGTAGAGTGAGGAGGGTGTGAATAAAGACAGCTGAGCAATAGATCACCTGTTCTTTGCTGTCCCCTCATTACACACTTGTTAGTAAAGGTTGTTACTGGTAAAGAGGGAGTAGACAGCATGCTGTACCCCAAAAAGGATGTAACAAATTACTTTTTCTCTGCCTGCCTCTATGCTTTCCATTTCCATGCCCAAGGGACACCTTTTGGAACAAATATAAGAGAGTCTGGTTTCCAGAAATATCTGTCTTTAGATTGTAATAAGAGGAAAGAAATCCCTTTATCTTAAACACAGGACACATAGTGAAGTATACGGGAGAAACCCTATATTTTGTATTGTTTTTATAAATAGTCAAACATGTATAATGCTTTGCAGAGCCTGTTCAGAAATCTATGTATTTGTACTGAATTTTCTATGTTGCTAGACAAACTCTACAGCTATAGCCTACACTCTGAGTACAGTAACTTGACCAGGTGACGTATGAACCAATGTTATGCATTTCTTTAGTCCTCCAAGGCACTGATTCCACTGGAATTAAGAATTCAGGTTCTGCTACTTCATTGAGTTTATTCCTGGCACAGGAGAAAGTAGAGTAGAGCTGAGCGGCAAAGAACCTGGCTAGGCTCAAACCTCTTTGGACAATAACTTCTGCCCGCATCCAGGTTAGAGCAGCTAAAGAGTTGTTCTAAATTGCGTGGTCCCTAAAAGCACTGTCCACCAGCTGAAGATAGCTAGAGAACAGTATGTCTTGATCATGGTTTTTTGTCTGTACCTAGAGAAATGGGGTTGTGGTACAGGAACTGGCAAGACTCTCTGTCCATGTGCTGTGTGATCTCCGTTTGGAGTGATGTGCGTGGCTTCTCCATTTGAACTATTTTGTCAGAGCAATGCAGAGAGAAAATTACCAAGTAAAGGAACACCTGAGGGCTACAGTAACAGGAAGGGCTAGTGCCTCCAGTGGAGCAGAGGAACCTCAGTTCAGTTTGTGGCTGAGCCAAGAGCTCCTAGTGTGACCTCTGCAAATCATTTAATCTACCCTGTGTTAAGTTTCCATTAGCAATTTGAAGATACTTCCTTTGCTCACAAGAGTGCAGCGAGGATAAAATCCAGCCATGAAGATAAGCCCCTCAGACTATCAAGGTGATGGAAAAGTAGAGATGAGGCAGCAAAATTTATATATTCACCCATTGCTTAAACAACCAGCTGCATGTCCAGAACCAGGTGTGGGTGCCTGAGTATTAAATGGCATGTGCACAAAGTTAGGATGGCAGATGCAAGTGTATGAAGACATTGCCTCATGAAAATCTGTTCCCATAGTGCTGCAGCTAAATGACATGTCCTTTGCTTAGTAGTGTCTAAATTATTCTCTAAGCACACAACGCATAATTAGAATTCATGTATTTGTGCCTCCATAATATATTTATTACTAATGTGTAATGAACCCAGAGTTATGTGAGAAATGCCTGAGCTCTTGCAAATAAAGTATGCAATGTCTCTTACCATAAAATGGTGGGTTTCTGTGCTGTCCCTCTTATAACATTAAAAGGACACAAATAATTATAAAAGCTACATTAGTATAATGATTGGCTGTGCTTATAGCCAGGATATATGTGGGGGTTAGGCTTAATAATCACTTTTCCTTCTTTTCAATGCTTTCCCCAGAAATATTTTATTAGTCTAATTAGGACAGGCAATGAAAAGATCAGCTTCAATCCATTTCAGAAATATAAAAGGTCAATACTGGCTTGTCATCTTAGCTTTCCAAATTAGCACAGCCATATTCTCTTGGAAACACAAGTATGGCCACATCAAGATTTAAACAACAGGGTGCAGGTAAATGGTTTATTAGTTTTTTTTATGCCAATTTTTATACAATTGGCATAATGTAATTCCCCCAAAACAGGAAAGGAGCAGCTAATTGCATCTATTTGTATCCAAGTGAAAAGAGAAGTAAAATTTTCTTCTCAAACTTGTCAACAATATAGGTTGTTGAGTTGCTTCTCAAGAAATGTTGTCTCGTGGGTTTTGCTGTCAATGTCATTATATATGACTGGAAGATGAGTGATGTCAGGGTATGTGTATTTGTGCTGAAAGGAGGAGTTATTTGTTAAAAGAATGAACTCTAGTGATGGTAATGTAAATGGAAAACTCTACCAGCTGCTCTTCCTTTACATCCTCGCGAGGGCGACTGTAGGATAGAGTGCAATTGTGGAAGAGAGCCTACTTGTAAGTCAAATACTAGAAAAGCTCTATGTGATGCTACAATCCCCGCTCTTCTGCAAAGGTCACTGGTAAGTAAGTGCTGGTCAGGTGCATTTAAAAGTCCCTGAAGCAGATTTTCCATACGTCCCCAGCTGTTTTGCATGTTCTTTCCCCAAGTTTGCAGGTCTGGATACCACTGTTCAGGAAAGATGATTTTCCAATGGTGAAGTAGAGATGCTACAAGGAAGTGGCTTGTTTTTAGTCTAATGCAGTGAAGACCAAGAGGGGACACGCCAGCCTTTCTGTACATAGGAGGAGGAGGAGAAAGGGTTAACATTATGGAGGGGAAAGAACTGCAAGAGATAAGAGGCAAGGCTCACACATGAATGAATATAGGCTGCAACGCAGGAGGCCTCTAACCATCAGAGCAGCATTGGACGCCACTGCAGAACCAGTCAGGGTAGACGTTGTTGCTTGCAATAGCAGGGGCCGATACGTGATGACCTGGGATGCTCCTTCCTTTCTCATGTTCCTAAGTTTAACTACAGAGCTGCCTCCCTTCTCTGATGCTCAAATTTTCCACAGTTCTAAGACAGAGATTGTTACCAATAAGGACTGAACACGGAAGTTGCACAGAGTTGGGGGCAAAATTAATGAGGAGCCAAGGGAATGGGCTTCAGTACAAGCAGTATGAGTTTTGGAATATTGTGAATTCAGTGAAAAAAGTAAACAGGAATCTTACGGTCCTCACCCCATAAAGAAGAGACAGAGACTCAGGTGGGGAATGGTGGCAGGGGAAATTAGTAATCTATTTGCCTTGCTGATAAGTGGGGCTATCACACAGCCAGTAATGAGTCTTTGCAAGATGAAAGAGAAGGCAGAATGCATGCTGTAGGCAATGCTGGAGAGGTTTGGCGGGAGTACTTGCTCCACTTGCCATTAAGAAAAGAGTTGATGATGCTAGTTTTATCACCGGCTGTTTTTTAACAAAGGAAATGACTTCTTCTTTTTTTTTCAAACTGACATGAAACTTTATGAAAAGGAGGCACCTGAAGTAAGTGCTCTTCAGCAATGCTTTAAAGTTGTGTCATGGTTTGCTGAATACCTGGGTGATGAAAGACAGTGCCTGTGATGCTACATGCAGTCTTGTAACCCCCGGGAGCTTTGGTGTGACACACAACCATCATCCAAGTTAAAAGGGTTTTTAAAAAAAAAGAATAATTAAGTATGAAATTAGAGTATGAAATACTTTTTTATCACAGGCAGTTCAGCCATTTTCTCTTACACAATGGAGCACATACTCAGCTTCTGTAAATAAACAGCTATTGCAGAGTGGCTGCACCAGTTTCAACTAGTCTGCTAGCTGGGGAAATAATTCTGCTTCCTCCCCAGAAAAGAATGGCACAAGGAATTCAGCCACTGAATCCAACTTTGCATTTGTATCAGGGCAGACAGGAAAACGTACACAACTATGGCATCTTCTGGTATTCCAAACCGGCACAAATATGGTGTTTTGTAACGACCACATTCAATGACATGGTATAAATTAATACAACCTCCCTGAGCTGGTTGCGTGGTGACTGTCCAACACTAAGTCAAGGTGTGCATGTACTGTGCAAGAATGTGGCAGGAAGGGGAGAAGAGCAGTTTAATTTAATATCCCATTAGCTGCTTTTCCTATTTCACTAGCTTTATGCTCGGGCTGCTCTCCCTTAGGAACAGATTCTGATACCTAACTCTACAATAATCTTTTAACTATGTAAAGTACAGTGCAAAATGAATAAAAATGTTGGACTGTGTTCTTCCTTGAATGTCACATTGGTGCAAGTTATACTTGTCTCTGATGGGTCGTAAGACATTTGAGGTGCTCCTGTTTTTCTCTTGCATAGCTGTCTGAGGAACTGACATGGTGTTTTGGAGAAACACTTGGTAAATGGTTGTCTGGGATCTCAATAGCCAAGGAGAGCTATTCCACTTTTATGTTCCTTAGCTCAAATGAAGGGTGGTATTTTGCATGAGTACCTACAGATCTTCATGTTATCATAAAAATCTATTGTGAATGAAGATGAAGATGCATGACTCTGACATTAAGACAGACACAGAGACCTGCCAATTAAGTCTTGATGTATAAACCAACCTGATTTGTCAATGACATTTAGATGGGAAGACCTGATCTGTTAACCCCTCTTCTCAATCCATTATATAATCTGGTAACAAAAAACTTCATTGGCGGTATTTTGATATTCTGGAGTCTGCAATTCCAACACTTAAAACTAAAAATGATTCACTTTCTTTTCACTCCAAAAATATATGCATAAATGAATTCATATGTTCTTGGCGTGCTCAGCAATTATGAGGTTGGAAGGCCTGCAAGATTTAATTTTACAACAGTCCAAACTGCACAGTGAGTAATGAACTCTACTCTGCGAGCCAAATCTCAGGAATTAGTACCTGACTTGGAACAATGCTGCAGCGCCTCTATCGATCTGTTGTTAGTTTGACTGAAATATTAATTTCACAGATGCTTTGCACTGCAGAGAGTTATTTACTTTGTTTTTAAGAGTTAAATTTTGACGCCCAAGTAATATGGCTGTGCTTCACTTCAGGGTGTGGAGTGGGGTTGGAAGTGGTTTTACTACGGTTGCAGTGCAAACAATCAGATTCTCAGACTTCACAAATATCCACAAAACAGAATTGTCATCCTCCGGTCAGCCCTAATAATTGCATTACCTTCCTCTAACCTGCACCTGGACTGCAGTGAAATACATACAAATAGCGTGGGACATTTCTATTTTCAAAGTTACCATCCAATCCAAGCTGCTTTCTTTTTACAAAGGCAAAAATAAAGGCTGTGTGAAAGAAATCTTCTAGCAAGTTTTGTGCTAGTTGCTGCTTTTTTGCTATCTTGTTTCCCAGTACAAACTTGTGTTAATTCTAGACCAGGACAGCTGCGCATTTGAGAACTATTGTTCTTAGGCTATAGCCACACAGAACAGTTACAAATAAATAGAAACTGAATAGTTTCACTAACCATATTGGAGAAATTCACTGCGTCCACTGACCTGCAAAATTTCTCATTTCTTGGTCTAAAAAGAGTTCATTTAGCTGCAGTAAAAAGTTGGAAAGGTTTTAATTCAAGACCTCAAAAAGGCACCTTCAGAAATGTAAAACAAACAAAACACCGAAAATCAAAGGTCACTTCCAGCAATTTTAGATGGATTTATTTCTTTAGAAAATTGTATGGAATAAGTTCTGCTTATGACAGAAAACAGCAAATATTTCTTGATAGGGTGTGTGTGTGCATGTGTCTGTGCGTGCGTGCATGTGTGTGTGTATACTTAAACTGTATGAAGTAACTTTTTATAAAGTAAATGCATATCTAGGAGAAAAGACATGAGGTGGTCCTGCACATTGTAACCAGGTGTATGACTACAGAAGGTGTTAAAAAGATGTCTGAGTACAATGGCTTTTGTTTTTACAACATCTTTCCAGTATCTTTGAATATTCTTTGCTTCTGTAGATTTGTTTTGGTTGCTTGCACCTTTCAAGATACATGCGCAAGTCGGTAAATCTCTTTCCAGCAGCCATAGGGGAATTGTATGATTCTATCTATAGTTGCATCGCGTTTGTGCATACAGTAGTTTCAATATTCTCTGTGAAGAAGCCAATTGTTAGGTAAATGAAGACAAATGGGGATACCAACACTGACAAAGATGAGGTAGTTAGCCTGAAGTCAGGCCAAAGGCAGGAGTGAATTATAGACCAAGGGCAGTCAAAGTCTGGCCTGCGGGCCAGATTCGGCCGGCAGTGGATTTCATTTCCCAGCAGCACCTGCCTGCATGGCTGGGGCCAGTCTCCATGGAGACCTGAGCTGCAGCTGCACTGAGATAGAGCAAAGCTGGGGTTGCCATGAAGACCGGCCCCAGCAGCGCAGGGAGAGCATGTGGCAAGGCAGGGCAAGGGGCTTGAACCACCTCCCATGGCAGGCTGTTCCAGAGCTTGGGGGCTCGGACAGTAAAGAAATTCTCCCTTATGTCCAGCCTGAAACGGTCTTGCAGGAGTTTGTGACCGTTCGACATCATCATCCCTTGGGGCGCTCTGGTGAACAGACGCCAGGGGTGGTCACCCCTGATAAACTTAATCTACAGCTTGCACATCCCTGCCCCGAGTATGCAGGCTGTAGATCATGGCTCTGCCCTGGCCCCAATCAAGCTGCCCCCACAGCAAGATCCCAGCCACTCCAGAGCAGCCCCCTGCCCTGCCTTACCACAGGCTCTGCCAGCAAAGCTGGGGCCAGTCTCCATGGCAACCCCAGCCTTGCTTTATCTCAGCACTGCAGCTGGGGTCTCCATGGAGACCAGCCCCAGCCATGCGGGCAAGGGCTGCTGGGAAATGGAGCCTGGCTGCTGGTCAGATCGGCCATTTTACCCACTCTTGTTACAGACATACTGAATCAGAGTTGCATATTCTTTCGCAAGCAAGAGCTCACTTCACATACATTTTGATTTGCCCTAACACTTACCCGAGAATAAAGTTTATATCTCAAAATGAACTAACCACTAGCAGTCCCAAATTCTACAAATGAAAGTGAACATATTAATTATATTTTTGATGACAAGCTTGTGTCTGCATTGGAATTTGTATAAATTATTTCTGGTTTAAAGGGGTAAGCTAAAGTCAAACCAAGGCTAAATTCAAAGAACATAGAGATCAGAGACAAATGTTTACAAGGTCCTAACATTAGAACAAAAATGGTGATTAAACTCATTAGAGTTTCAGCATGGGCTATTATATAATTTTCAGAGAACACTTGTATTGAGCAGTTCTTTAAACCCTATAAATGTCAGCAGGATAGTATTTGCTGACTTCATGTATATCTTGGCAGCCTACACCACTGACTGAAGATGTGGGCTGTACAGACCTTCTCTTCTTTCAGTTTCCTTTTAGGGAAAAAGCTCCCCATAACAAATTCTGATGGGACCAAGAAATATGAGCCGATGGCTTTGAACTAGAAGGTATTCTAGAATGTTTTTTTTTTCTCTTAGAAAGCACTCGCACCATATTTTTTCCTCACCATTGCAATGACGGTAATGTCACCTAATATGCACCAAGTAGTTCTAGTAGAACCCCAGAGCGGCATACAAGTAAAGTCTGACTGTCCCTTAGCCTCAGTACAGCAGGAGTATTCCCCAGGAAGTGTGATCATATAAGAATAATTAGTAACATGATCATAACATCTCCACAAGCTCAAAACTTGTGGGTGGGTGGAAGTGACAAGGTACAATATGTTGCTGCCAAGCTGTGTCTTCTTTTTTCAATCTCTACCATACATTTGTGCACATACACACATACACACACGCACCATTCTTTTAATTTTTTTTAATTCATGCATCTTTAAAAAAATCTGTGCATGTATTTACACACAAACTTGTTTGCAAGAGTTTGTCCTTAATTAAAAAGTACGTGATGGTTGACTGGCAATATATTTCAGGGACGATAAAAAATGTAAAAAATAACTTTTCTCTATGCCTTTTTTCCTTGAATACAATATTTTTTAAAGAAAACTGTTTTGTTGCATTCTGATTTCATATATAATGCTTTCTAATCACATAAGCATTCCTTCTTCATGGAAGCTGCACAATTAAGTTTGGCTTTTGCCAAAATAGAAACAAGGAGTGCCTGGGTACATCTAGACATGCACTTTACTGCAGAGGTGACTAATTAGCTCCACAGTAAAGCATCACAGTCTACATGTGTGCTGATATTGGGGCACAGTAAATTAATTAACCCTGCCAGGAGATAGTACTGTTAGGAATAGAGCTATCTTACAGTGGAGCTATCTTACAGTGTGATGAAATGCATGTGTAGATGGTGACCGGGGTTTGCTGGGGCACAAGGCTAGTAAAGTGTGGGGGCTGCCTGCCACCTACTCACATGGCTTCACAGATGAAGTCCTCATGCCCCAGGCAGTCCTTCTATGGCCCACCTGGAGCCTGGGGCTGACCCTGCCGAGCCTGCTGCCAGCCCAGGGATGCTCTGCCTTGGCTCAAACTGCTGCTGTCCCAGGCGCACGTGTAGATGGTGCACCCAAGAGCCATTTATTCTGGCTCAAACTGTTAGAATGGCTACACTGCAGTGACAGGTGACAGAACAAGGAAAATGGTCTCAAGTTGCAGCAAGGGAAATTTAGCTTGGGTATTAGGAAAAGCTCTCTCACTAGGAGGGCGGTAAAGCACTGGAATGGGTTACCTAGAGAGGTGGTGGAATCTCTATACTTGGAGGTTTTTAAGGCCCAGCTTGACAAAGCCCTGGCTAGAATGCTCTAGTTGGGGATGATCCTGCTTTGAGCAGAGAGTTGGATTAGATGATCTCCTGAGATACCTTCCAGACCTCATGTTCTATGATTCTATAATTTACAGTGCTCCAGAGTTTATAGCGTTGCATTAATTGAATGTGTAGATGCACTCCCCAAGATGTACAGACCTGATACTGGTCACATCTACGCAAGACACTTACTGTGCGGTAGCCTAGTGACACTAGTAGCATGCCAGTCAAAAACAGCTAATAAGCTACTGCACAATGTTATTAGGCTACTGTGAAGTAACCATCACAAAAAAACTGTGCTGGTGCTACTGTGCAATAAATGTAGTTACTGCACATGCAGTTAATGTAGTTAATGCAACATTAAGGAAGTACTAAACTAAATGTACTGTAACTATGGCAGACAAGCTTCTTTGGGTAAATCTAATATCTTTTATTAGACCAATTAAATTGTTGAAAACTTTTTCTTAGCAAGCATTTGGGTTTAAAAACCCTTTGTCAGGCTGAGGAAGCATCTGCAGTTGGTGTGTGCTCTTCCTGGATGGAATGAATAGTATAAAGAAGCCAGAGGCTGGTCTGCATGCAAGAAAGGCAGTCAGGGAAGATGTAAATTGAGGAGTCAGTGGGTGAGACACCGGCAGGGGGGGAAAGTGGGGAGGGGGGATGAATGTAGCAGTTAAATAGTGGAGAGGTACCTGGGGAATCAGATGTCAGGCAGGTTATGATGTGTCATAAATCCAATGTCTATATTTAGTCCATGATTTTTTGTATCCAGGAAGTTGATGAAGTGAAGGTCATAGGCTCGTCTGTGAAAAGTGTTTTGTAAATTCCCTTTGAAGATAAGAACTGAGAGATTGGGAAGAGAGAGTGGTTTTCGTGTCAGAAATATGTCCCCACTGGTAACTGGGTATTCTTGTCTTTAATTTGTGGTGTGCGTTCATTCTGGTGCACAGTTGTTGTTTGGTCTCTCCTATATATTTTCCATCAGGGCATTTGGTGGATTGGATGAGATATATTACATTGCTGGAGGTAAAGCTGTAAAATCCAGGAATTGTGATGGTTCTGTTGTGGGGTGTAGTAATTGTGGGGGCAGTGGGGATATGTTGGCAGGTTTAGCATTTCTTGTCATGGGCATGGTCTGGATCCATTTGGTGTGCTTTGGGCTGTAGGAGGTTTACTTCTGGTGATGAGGTTAGTGATTTCTAGTGCTTATTTGAAGGCTAGGGTGGGTGGTTCTGGGAAGACCTCTGTAAGAATTGGGTCTCCTAGTACAGGTTGCAATTGTTTGGAGATTTTCTGTATAGGCTCGAGGGAGAGGTGATTTGTCATAACCAGGGGTGTGTGATTCATGGGGGTTTTCCTTCTTTACTGCAGCAATTCTTCATGTGGTATTCAGGTTGCTCTTTCAAACATGCAATCTATCTCTTTGGAGGAGTGTCCTTGTTGAGTGGAAGCCTTTTTAAGATTATGAGGTGTTCTTCTCAGTGCAAATTCGGTAGTATCTGTGGTATCTGAGCAAGCGAAAGCTTGCTAAGAAAATGTTTCCCAACTATTCAGTTGGTCTAATGAAAGGTATCAGATTTACCCAAAGAACCTTGTCTGCCTGTGTTCTTAGACCAACGTGGCTACAACCTACACCCCAGTAACTATAGTACATTAATTAACATGTAAACACACCCACTGTATAGCTAATGCTGCATTTAAATCTCTGAATTTTAAATCCAAAATAATTATTTTGTAATTATTGCCATTGTGAGATGCTGTGTGTAAATATTACAAAGGTCTGTGTGTTATACATTTCTGATGAGAATGCCTGGATTTGGGGGGTGGGGGCTTAAAATGTGTTGCATGGATCTGCAATGAATGTCTTTAGATGACGTTGGCCACACTACAGAAACATGTTTATATGTTTATATAACATTTCCTTTAGAGGATAAACCATTTCATGTCAGAGTGGTAAATGTAATTTGTTCTAGTAAGCACTCCTTTTGAAAACCTTTTAGCATATTAAAGTAATTTTTTCCGTAAGAGGTCATTGTGGTACATGTTTAATAAAAATGAATCTGTTCTTTATATATTCAAGTGACCCAACCCACCTAACCCCCCACTTCCTGGAAATTGGTAGGGTACTTTGGTTCTTGTTCACCTTTCATTTATTTCTGCTTAGCTGCAGCATTAAAATAATTCTCAGTAAATCAAGCTAAACAGAAAAAGGCTTAACTTTTCCTTCATATAAAGTGTAATTTCCATTTAAAAAATGATGAAAAATCTATTCCCTACTTAGTTCCTGATTGCACTGTAAATATAAGGCTTATATGGGACTAAGTAGTGCTCAGGCCTTTTGACCAGGGATCAGTTTTATGCATAGAATATAATATGTTTTCTTACTCATTAGTCTTCAGCTCCTTTGTATGAAGTGGAATTTCTCTTAAGTATTTAGCATTAAGATATGCTGTCCAGAAGTATATGTTAGGGACTGTATGGGAATGAACGTTAATTTGATTTCTCACACTGTGCACACTGGGTGCATCTACATGTGCAATTGTCGCAAAGCAATAAACTCTGGTGCAGTTTGCACCGGAGTTTATTGGTTCTAGGTGCCACAACTTCACGTGCTCCTGGGAGCACAGCACATTAAGCCAGTTCAGAGTTGTCCCAGCTGACAGGTGCTGAGGGAGGGGGGGATGCACCTGCCCACCCCAAGCTGCTGTCACCTGGTTCAATGTACTGCAGAGGAGCTGGCTGGAGTACAAGGGTGCTTCTGTGCAGGCTTAGCTGGCAAGCAGCCCCTACACTGAGGCACCCTCATGCCGCAGCCAGTTGCATCCGCATCTACACATGCACTGCTGCAGGGTAAAGAACACTACCACAGAATTTACAAGTACTATCCTGCAGTGGACTTAATTATTTTACTCCATCCTAATAGCACCGCACATGTATATGGTGTCATAGATTTCACAGTTTTAGGGTCAGAAGGGACTTAGTCAATAAACAACTCCAACCCCCTGCCCCCTGGCAGGAAAGTTCACTGGGGGCAGATGACCCCAGCTAGGTGCTTGTCTAGTCTCTTCTTAAAGACTGCCAAAGTAGGGGAGAAGACCACTTCCCTTGGAAGCCTAGTCCAGATACTGGCAACCCTCACCATAAATAATTTTTTCCTAATGTCTAATCTATATCTGCCCTCCGTCAGTGCATGGCCATTGTTCCTAGTAAACCCAAGGGGTGCCCTGGTAAACAGAGTGTCTCCTATTCCTTCCTGTTGCCCGCTGATGAATTTATAGATGGCCACAAGATCCTCTCTCAGCCTCCTTTTGCTGAAGCTGAAGAGTTTCAGGTCTCTAAATCTCTCCTTATAGGATCTTACCTGCAGGCCCTTAACCATACAAGTAGCCCTCCTCTGGACCCTCTCAAAGTTATCTACATCCCTCTTGAAGTGCAGTGCCCAGAACTGGATGCAGTACTCCAGTTGCGGTCTTACCAATGCTGCATAGAGGAGAAATATCACCTCCTTAGACCTGTTTGTGATGCACCATCTAATGCATGAAAGAGTGTGGTTGGCTTTACTTATCACTTTGTTACATTGATGACTCATGTTCGTTTTGGAGTCAACTATGACTCTGAGATCCCTTTCTGCTGCTGTGCTGCTTAAAAAGTCACCTCCCAGTCTGTAGGTTTGTTGGTGATTCTTTTTCCCTAGATGCAGCACTTTGCACTTATCTTTGTTAAACTGCATCCTCTTCTGATGTTCCCACTTTCCCCATCTGTCCAAATATGCCTGAATCCACTCCCTGCCCTCCAGTGTGTTTACTTTGCCCCATAATTTGGTGTCATCCACAAATTTGGACCGAGTGCTTTCCACGCACTCATCCAAATCACTGATGAAAATATTGACCAGCACTGGTCCAAGGACCGAAACTTGGGAAACTTCACTGTCAACATTTTTCCAGGTTGAAAATGACCTGTCCACCACCACCCTCTGGGTGTGTCCTATAAGCCAATTCTCCACCCACCTGACCGTGTAATAATCTATGTCACAACCACTTAATTTATTTGTAAGAATGGGACACAACACTGTATCAAAGGCCTTTTAAAAAAATCCAAGTATATGACATCTACCTAAGTGTGAGGGGGCCAGGACCCCAGGGGACCCGGCCCGAGAGAGAAAGCCCGGGGTTCCGTCCAGCTTCCGGGATGTGACCCGGAAGTCTGGCCGGGGCTTTAAAGTTTGCCGGAACGTAAACCGGGCCGGTGTGGGACTGGCCCGGGCAGATAAAAGGAGCACCCCTACCCTGGTTAGGGAAGGACGGAGGCTCCAGCGGAAGGCGGCCCTGGGATGAGCGGAGCCGGGCGCGACGCGAGGAATGCCAGCGGCAGTGGACCCAGCAGCGGCCGAGCCGGAAGCAGCAAAGCCGGGAGCGGCGCGAGGGACGCCGGCGGCAGAAGCGCCGGCGGTGACGGTACTGGTAACCGCGGCACCGGGATCGAGGCAACGGACGCCGGCTGCAGCCAAGCCGGGAGGCGCAGAGACAGTAAGCGTCGAACCGGGAGCAGTAGGGCCGGCGATAGCGGGGCGGACAACGACGGAACCGGGAGCCACGCGGTGGACGCCGGCTACAGCGGAGTTGACCGCAGCGGAGCCGGGAGCAGCGGGGCATCCCGAGGAGACTCAGGTATCAAAGGGATTGGAGGCGGTCCTGCCGGGAGAACCCGGGAAGGGAGCCTCAGCCGGAGGGGACTTTCTCCGGCGACTGGTGGCCAGCTGGCCACGAAAGAAGACCCGCGGGCAGGGAGGCGGACTTTGTAGCCCCCCCCGGGTCTAGAGACACAGGCCTTTGAGGGCAGGACAAAATCCTGACCGGAGGGCCACTGGTATCAGTGACAGTAGGTGCTGGGCGGACACCGGGGAGGGTCTGGCAGCAGGCGGGTGCCTGCCAGACTTGTACGTTACAAGGGAGCCCCAACGGGGTCCCATATACCGGAGGCTCGGGCGAGGGTGTAGGGGAGCGAGGAGCCCTCAGGACCCCCGGACTTTGGAGTCGGGGTACCCTTTTCGTTTGGACCGTCAGCGCCCCATTTGGGTGAACCCCTTGATCCATCAAGACGTGGCAGGTGAGATTAATGGTGGCACAAGCGGTCCGGCGCGTATCCCCTCCTCTTCAGGGGCCATTCGGGGATTTGGGGTGACTCACAACCGGGTGACCTTCCCCAACCCCCCACAACTGGTGCATTGGCCGGGAACTCGAACCCGGGGCGTATAACCCGAGCACCAGAAAACTATGGAACTCCCCACGGGCCCGGAGGTAGCGCCACAAGCGCTACACCTCACTGCACAGGTGTTGCAGCAGCAACAACAGACGGCCTTACGACAGGTGAGCTTACAGGAACTCATCCTCCAACAGGGACAGGCTAGGGGGGGCCTGTATAGAGAGGAATTGAGCATGCCTCGCTTGACTAAAGAAGATGATGTTGAGGCTTTCTTAGAATCATTCGAGAGAGCCGCATTGGCCGCAGGGCTAGATAAAGGAAGGTGGGCCAGCAGATTAGGGGTCCTGCTAATCGGACCGGCCCAGGCGGCCTACCGGGCCCTGACACGGGCGGAGGCCGGGGATTATGATCGCGTGAAAGCCGAGATTCTCCAACGCCTAGAGATCACACCAGAAAAACACAGGCAGGCCTTCAGGGGAACCAAGGCCAAAACGCAGAAGACCCCTAAGGCGCTGTGGCATGACCTGAGGGATGAATTGACGAAGTGGCTGAGGCCCAATACCGCCACGAAGGAGGAAATATGCGACCAGATCCTACTTGAGCAATTCCTGGCCAATTTGGAGGACGACACCCAACAATGGGTAAGGTGCCACGGCCCCACCTCTCCCTTCAGGCACTTCAATGGGCGGAGCAGTATACAGCGGCACAGGCCGTGCATCACCCCTCCCGAGGAAAATCCCGGGTGGAAAGTTCCCCCCGTAAAAGCCAGGGGGGCAAGGGAGAGAAGAATTACGAGGGCAAACCCATTAGTTGCTTCCGGTATGGAGGCAGAGGGCATCTGGCTAGGTCCTGCCCGACTGAGGTCGAATATCCCCTTGTTAAGGGGGCCCCATACCTCAAAGGGGCCAACAAGGAAAAGGAGGTTCCTCGAGAGGAGCCGATGGAGAGCGGGGTGGCAAGCTGAGAGGAGATTCCCCCCCAACCGTTGCCCCGGGTTAAAGCCTGGGTGGGGCAACGGTCCGTGGAAGCCGTAATTGATACGGGGTGTGCGCAGACTTTGGTTCGGCCCTCTCTGGTTGAGTGGCGGCGAGCGCCCTGGTGTAAAGGGATCTACCTGGTCTGCCTCCACAATCAGCGGACGTACTTTGAGCGGCGGCTCCTGGAGGTTCGCCTTCAGGGGGTCTCGCGGCGGCTACCGGTGGGCCTAAGCGAGGATATTTTACACCCCTTGATTGTGGGACGAGACTGGCCCGAGATATATGAAGTCCTGGACACCCTCCGACCACGGAAGGAGTCAACAGCAGGCTTGGCGGGGGCGGAGGCCGAGCAACCCTGGCCGGATGAGCTGAGAGATTTGGCCAACAGTTACCAATTCCGGGAGGCCCAAGAGGAAGATGACGAGCTACGACCTTTCCGTGAGGAAGCCCTTCAAACACTCCAATGGCCGGTAAGTCCCTCCGCGGGTCTCGGGCGTGGGCCCCGGGTGGAATTGAGGCGGGGCCTGCTGTACCGTGTCAAGCCCGAACCCCGAACGGGGGCAGAGATGGAACAGCTTTTGATCCCCAGCCGGTATCGGGTACCTCTCCTACAGTTAGCCCATGGGAATCCGATGGGGGGGCACTTGGGGAAAGGGAAGACGGAAGCACGCCTGACACGGTGGTGTTTCTGGCCGCATTTGTATGACGACGTGGAAAGATACTGTAAGGGGTGCCGGGCTTGCCAACTAGTGAGTGCCCATAAGCCCTCCCGGGCTCCTCTGCAAGTGATGCCGATCATCCAGGAGCCATTTGCTAGGGTGGCTCTAGACGTGGTGGGCCCTCTACCACGTAGCACTTCCGGACACCGGTTCCTGTTGGTGTTCATAGACTATGCTACCCGCTTTCCGGAAGCTATTCCCTTACGGGCAGTGACGGGTGCCAAAGTAGCCGAAGAACTCATGAAGTGGGTATCCCGCTTCGGGATACCAAAGGAGATTGTGACGGATCAAGGCACCAACTTCATGTCAGCAGTGATGGCCGCCCTGTGCCGGGTGTTACACGTCGCTCACCTACGGACAACGATCTACCACCCCCAGACGAACGGACTCGTAGAACGTTTCAACGCGACGTTGAAAGGCATGCTCCGGCGGTGCGCCCAGGAAGACCCGGCTAAATGGGATCTCCTGGTGCCCCCGTTGCTGTTCGCGGTGCGGGATGCTCCGCAAGCCTCCACGGGTTATTCCCTGTTTAGGCTGGTCTTCGGACATCGGCCGCGGAGCCTATTAGACATTGTCAGAGAAAGCTGGGAGAACAGTGCGCGGGGAAGCCGACAGGTCGACGGATACGCGCAAGAGTTCCAGGATTGCCTCCACAAGGCCCAGCGGGCGGCGCAAGACAATCTCGCTCAGGCTCAAGCGCAGCAAAAGCACCGATACGATCAAGGGACCCAAGAAAGGGAGCTACAGCCCGGCCAAAAGGTGCTGGTTATGCTGCCCAACCATCCCAGTAAATTTGAGGCCAGATGGCAAGGGCCAGCCCGAGTCATCCGGCGAACCGGCCCAGTGACCTACGAGGTTCAGAGGGAAGGCCGGCAGAGGTCATCCCAGATTCTCCATATTAATTTATTAAAGGAATGGCAGGAACCCCAAGGGCTCCTGTTGGAACTAGATCGGGAACTTAGAGACGACCAAGATTCCAACCCCGAAGGGGGACCTCAACCCCGGACTGAGGGGCACCCCGAGGGTGGAGCACCCCTGTCTCCGCACCAGCAGAAGGAGCTGCAGCGGCTCATGATGGAATTCCAGGACGTGTTCACTGAGACTCCGGGGAAGGCCCACGGGGTAGAACATGCCATCCTGACGCCACGGGGGCAGGTGGCTAGAGAGAAGTGGCGGCGGATCCCCTTCTTTAAGCGCCAATCCATCAAGAACGAAATTGACAACATGCTGGCCCAAGGCATCATCACTCCATCCCGCAGCCCATGGCGGAGCCCGCTGGTAGCCGTAGATAAGCCGGACGGCAGCCTGAGGCTCTGCGTTGACTTCAGAAAACTGAACGCTATCACTCAATTCGACGCTTTCCCCATGCCACAGGTAAACGAACTTGTGGAACGTATAGGCCAAGCCAATTTCATTTCCACCTTGGATCTAGCCAAAGGCTACTGGCAGATTCCCTTACGAAAAGAGGACCAGCCCAAGACAGCCTTTGGAACCCCGTGGGGCCTATACGAGTTTAAGCGAATGCCCTTCAGGCTGAACGGAGCGGCAGCCACCTTCCAAAGGCTCATCGATTGGCTCCTGGCACCCCACCAAGCGTACGCCGCGGCGTACATAGATGACATTGTCATTTACACCAAAACGTGGGACCAGCATCTTCAGGCCCTGAGGAAGGTATTGCAGGAATTACGAGCAAAGGGCCTTACGGTCAACCCGAGGAAATGTGCACTAGGTAAAGCCGAAACAAAATACCTGGGTTTCCTAGTGGGCCGAGGGCAGGTAAGGCCCCTAAAGGATAAAGTAGCGACACTACGGGACTATAAAGCTCCTGTGACTAAAAAACAAATGCGAGCCTTCCTGGGAGTGGCCAGCTATTACCGGCGGTTTATACCTCGGTTTGCTGAGCTGGCCAACCCCTTGGTCGACACTACTAAGGGCCGAGAACCCCCCCATGTCCACTGGACTCTTGAAAGGCATCGGGCGTTTGAAGAACTAAGGCGAGCCCTGTGTCAGGGGGTAGTGTTACACACCCCAGACTTTACTATCCCCTTTATTTTACAGACTGACGCTTCGGCATACGCCTTGGGAGCCGTCCTCTCCCAGGAGGTGGAGGGAGAGGAGCGTCCCGTGGCATTCGCGAGCCGCAGACTCAACATACATGAAGAGAGGTATTCCACAATAGAGAGGGAGTGCCTCACGATAAGGTGGGGGATAGAATACTTTAGGTATTATTTATTGGGCAGGAAATTCCGGCTCATAACTGATCACGCCCCGCTGCGATGGCTGAACTCCGCCAGGACGGAGAATGCCAGAATAATGCGGTGGGCACTAGCCCTACAGCCATATCGGTTTGAAATAGGTTACAAACCTGGGCGGAGCAACACGGTAGCCGATTTTTTGTCTAGGTTCGGGGGGGGGGAAGTACCTCCGGGGCCCTCAGAGCCGCCCCCTTCAAGAGGGCAACAACCTGTAGAGGCTGAGCAGGTAGCAGTGAATAGGACGCCTAGCGGCATCTCCAGGGGTGGGGTATCTGAGGGGGCCAGGACCCCAGGGGACCCGGCCCGAGAGAGAAAGCCCGGGGTTCCGTCCAGCTTCCGGGATGTGACCCGGAAGTCTGGCCGGGGCTTTAAAGTTTGCCGGAACGTAAACCGGGCCGGTGTGGGACCGGCCCGGGCAGATAAAAGGAGCACCCCTACCCTGGTTAGGGAAGGACGGAGGCTCCGGCGGAAGGCGGCCCGGGGACGAGCGGAGCCGGGCGCGACGCGAGGAACGCCAGCGGCAGCGGACCCAGCAGCGGCCGAGCCGGGAGCAAAGCCAGGAGCGGTGCGAGGGACGCCGGCGGCAGAAGCGCTGGCGGCGACGGTACTGGTAACCGCGGCACCGGGATCGAGGCAATGGACGCCGGCTGCAGCCAAGCCGGGAGGCGCAGAGACGGTAAGCGTCGAACCGGGAGCAGTAGGGCCGGCGATAGCAGGGAGGACAACGACGGAACCGGGAGCCACGCGGTGGACGCCGGCTACAGCGGAGTTGACCGCAGCGGAGCCGGGAGCAGCGGGGCATCCCGAGGAGACGCAGGTATCGAAGGGATCGGAGGCGGTCCCGCCGGGAGAACCCGGGAAGGGAGCCTCAGCCGGAGGGGACTTTCTCCGGCGACTGGTGGCCAGCTGGCCACAAAAGAAGACCCGCGGGCAGGGAGGCGGACTTTGTAGCCCCCCTGGGTCTAGAGACAGGCCTTTGAGGGCAGGACAAAATCCTGACCGGAGGGCCACTGGTATCAGTGACAGTAGGTGCTGGGCGGACGCCGGGGAGGGTCCGGCAGCAGGCGGGTGCCTGCCAGACTTGTACGTTACAAGGGAGCCCCAATGGGGTCCCGTATACCGGAGGCTCGGGCGAGGGTGTAGGGGAGCGAGGAGCCCTCAGGACCCCCGGACTTTGGAGTCGGGGTACCCTTTTCATTTGGACCGTCAGCGCCCCATTTGGGTGAACCCCTTGATCCATCAAGACGTGGCAGGCGAGATTAACGGTGGCACAAGCGGTCTGACGCGTACCCCCTCCTCTCCAGGGGCCATTCGGGGATTTGGGGTGACTCACAACCGGGTGACCTACCCCAACCCCCCACACTAAGCAATTTGGGACCTGGTCAGAAAAAGAAGCAAGGTTATTCAGGCAGGATATACCTGTTATGAGGCCATGCTGGTTGCCCTTCAGCATTATTTTTCCTACTGGACTCCCACAAATGTAATCCTTAATAATTTTTTAAAAGTTTTTCCCAAGAATAGAGGTGAGGCTAACTGGCCTATTATTACTTGAATCATCCTTTCTCCCCTTCTTGAAAATAGGGACAACAGTGGTCCTTTTCCAGTCCTTTGGGGCCTGTCCTGATCCCCATGAGTGCTCAAACAACTGCACCAATGCTTCTGCTATGACAATGGCCAATTCCTTCAGCACCTTTAGATGAACATGTCTAGCCCCTCCAAATGCCCCTTCACTAGGTCAGCGCTAACTGTTGGTGGATTGGAGTCCCTCTTGTGCCTATCATTTTACTGTAGAGCTATTTAGGTAGCTCCTCAGTACATACCACATGTAGACACACTCACTGTCATCCATATAAATCTAAATGGAGAATGAAGGGTGGAGGACACTAAACCTCAATAAGCTGTAATTACCATTAGTCAAGAATCTGTTTCTTTCAAAGTTTTGGTGCCACCATTGCATGTATTATTTCTTTTTTTAACTTTGAGGCAATATTCAAAGATGTCTCTATTACATAGGTAAATATAAGTAAATGGCTACCTATAAGAGCATTAAACAAATATTCAGAAGCCTGTCAGGTCTACAGCCTGCATAAACCATTATACGTGCACGTCAGAGTCATTCTAAGACAGATGAATGACACGCGAGTTAGATTTTTTTGTCCTTAAAAAGCCTATGAGTATGACACTCATGTGTGTGCCCAGGAAAAATAACAATTGCTGTATTTATATCAAGGAATTACCATTAAAGAACATTTGCTTTTGAATAATGTTACCTCTCTCTGTCCATGAAAGATGCATTATTACTATAAATATCCATATGAGTACCGGGTTTGGTAACTCCTTCAAAAAATCACCATTTACCAACACAATTATTATGTACTGCTTTGTCAGGGTTAAAGAGGGAGTAGAGTGTGTATGTCTGTGAACATGTGTAATTGCACTCAAAATTGCCTAAACATGTATGTATGAAGCTAGCACAGTCAAAAAGGTCAAGAACTAAACAAGCTGTAACCTAAGTGGTACAACCTAAGACTTGTAAACAGTGAATACAAGGTCTTTTCATTTTTTTTAAGACAACCTGCAAATGTCGGGGAAGGAACAACCACAGTAAGAAGGAAGCTAATTGCTGTACTTTCTACAGAACTAAAAATAACCCAGGGGAGACAATGGAGAGATAAGCTGAACATGGTTTAAACAGACTATATCACATTAATGCTTGCAGAAAATGTGGAACACTTGTACAAGTAGCTAAATTAGTGGGATCACTCCCAAACAGAAAAGACTATAATCCTTTATTTCCTCTCCTCCTCCTTTTAAAAAGTCATTTATTTATCATTGTACTGGTAATTGTATTTAAACAAACAAATGGGTAACCCAGGGGAAAGATATATGGGGGTATACAAGGACTGGTTTTAGGGGTCCCAAGTGTGCCAAGTGTATGGGAAACAATTCTCCCTGCTGAAGGGGGAAATCTCCCTGGTGCCACAAGTATGGATTTGAGCCTTAAGTCTGATCTCCCCAGGTGCTTGTACACATGCTGAGATTGGCCTTTAAAGTGGTTTAATTGCCCTTTTGTACCACTTTAATGGCATCACTGTTTACACTTGCAGTGGCATTTTTGTTTTAATTTTGTCACACTGTACATGTGCGGCAGTGTATTTCACTTTGAATGACTTTGTTATGTAGCAAAGTAAAGCATGTCCGATGTATTTTACTTTGCTACATAACAAATTGCTGTGATGCATCTGGAGAAGGTGGCGAGGACTGTGCATGGGGCTCTGGAAGCCACGAACATGACCTATGATATAGAGGACACATTGGAGACATGGCAAAGATGTAGCTTAGGTCCATTTTAAGAACCTGAGGCCAGCGGGCACACTTTAAAGTCTGACAGCTTCTCTCTAAGACCCATAGTGGGCAGCTCTCTGAATGGGAAAGCTTGCAGTCAGGACCCTGATAATATCCTCTCTTTTCCCATTTGGAATAAGGCTGAGAGAAAATTTAGTCTAGCACTGATTTTTCCGAGATATTGAGGAAATTCAAGTTTCATTGGGAGTACTTTCAAGAAGGTGTCTGCTCTCTCACAGGATTGGGCCCCAAATGTATGTACACACAACTGCATGTTGAGCCTACCTACAAGCATATCCAAGGTGATTTGATGGATGACGGTACTGAAAAAAATGCCAGAGTGAAGGGTAGATATGTACGTTTAGGCTAGGGACTGATATTACTTATAAACCAGTTTAAGTGATCAGAAATTTGTCCAATGACAGCTTAGCCCCATCCCCACAAGTGTGGAAGAGGGGGAATAGTCTCTCCAGCCCGTGTTCAAGTCAGTGCAGAAGGGTGGGCTCAGGGGATCTTGCCCAGGGTAGGGGATCCCCCCATGCGGGTGGATGCTTGGCTGATACCAGCACTAGTTCAGCCCCAGGCTGGAGGGTCTGGTTCTCCTGCATCTATGGGGGCGGCACTAAACAAGTCCCCAACCAAGCTGAGGGGTGGGAGGGGGGAAATCCCCTTATGAACTCTGCTGAGGCATGGGGATCCCCCCATGCAAGTTGATGCCCAGTGCTGGCTCAGCCCCAGGCTGGAGGGACTGTTTCCCCTGCGGTAGGAGGGACAGCAAAGTGAGGGATGCCCAGTAGGGTTGGGCATCTAGTGAGGGATAGGCCCCGCTTGGTTACATTCAGGCAGTGGCTGGCAGGCTGGGAGGCATGCTCTAGCACTTAACACCCCGCCCCCCCAGCTTCTGGTTTGGCCCCTGCAAGCATCTGGCTGTCTTTCTGGGTTCAAAAGTATATGTCAGCTCACTTCATTATCGGTCCAAACTTCACAGATCAAAGAAACCTCCAAAGACTGAATTGATTCAGCCTTTAGATTCTTGATGATGAAGAGAGGGAAAAGCATCTTTGCAGACAGGCTTGCGAACTTATTGAGGTGGGCTTTGAACTAGATCCACTAGGGGATGGAGACCAAAGCCCTGAGGTAAGTGGGGAAGTGGGATACCTAGAGGAGAAGCGAGCAGGAGGGGGCATTAGGGGAAGTGCTATCATACTTCCTGAGAAATCAGGGCAATCGACTGGTTACCTCAGGTGCCTGTACGGAGCCTGGGAAACAAGCAGGAGGAATCGGAAGAATTGGGAGGAGTAGATATACCAGAGGGTAGGGCTAGGATTCAGTGACCTAGACACATTGGAGGGTTGGGCCAAAAGGAATCTCCTGAGGTTCAGCAAGGACAACTGCAAAGTCCTGCAGAGAGGGCAGAATAATCCCATGCGCTGCTGCAAGCTGGGGGCAGACTGGCTGGGCAGCAGCTTGGCAGAAAAGGACCTGGGGGTTAGAGTGGAAAATAAGCTGAATATGACCCACCAGTGTGTCCTTGTTGCCAAGAAGGCTAACAACATACTGGGCTGCATGGGTAGGAGTGTTGCCAGTGGGTCAAGGGAAGTGATTATTCCCCTGTATTCAGCATTGGTAAGGCGACACCTGGAGTAGTGTGTTCAGTTTTGGGCCCCCCACTGCAGAAAGGATGTGGAAAAATTGGAGAGAGTCCAGCAGAGGGCAACAAAAATGGTGAGGGGACTGGGAGACATGACTTATGAGGAAAGACTGAGGGAACTGAGCTTATTTAGTCTGGAGAAGAGGAGACTGAGAGGGGATTTAATAGCAGCCTTTAGGTACCTGAAAGAGGGTTCTAAAGAGGGTGGAGCTGCACTGTCCCCAGTGGGGGCAGGTGACAGAACAAGGAGCAAGGGTCTCAAGTTGCAGCAAGGAAAGTTTTGGTTAGATATCAGGAAAACTTTCTACTAGGAGGGTAGTAAAGCGTTGGGACAGGTCACGCAGAGAGGTGGTGGAGTCTCCATCCTTGGAGGTTTTTAAAATCTAGCTAGACAAAGCTTTGGCTGGGATGATCTAGTTGGGGCTGGTCCTGCCCTGAGCAGGGGTTGGACTAGATGTGACCTCCTGAGGTCCCTTCCCACCGTCATTTTCTATGATTCTGTGACACACTTTTTTCAGCCTTTATAAACTAACTACAAAAAACAACTAATAACTGTATGTATACTATGTTGAGTTAGTCCATAAAGCCTACCCTGCCTTATGCCTGACTTTGACTACCATGACTAATCACCCCTCACTGAGGAAACATGCCATTCTTTAGTCTAAGAAACTATCTTCCTCAGGAATAACCAACATTTAGAGAGGAGATTGATTAACAAGAGACTAGGCTTGATTTATCTGTCTTTTTGTAGACTTTTTCACAGATTTCCATTCCTTGACTAGTCACATGATTGTAGCAATTTCAAGCCCTCTTCAGTTCTTTTTTCCCTCCTACTAAACACCTGTGGTAGCTAATGCCCAATGGAAACATACCACTTAAGTCAGTGTTCAAGTGTGCTGGGTTTCTATTCACCTGTGAATGTAGTTCAAGGTGTTAGCTCTCTCCGAGCCAGCCTCTTCAGCTGTTGAGGTTAAATAAGGTCTGTGAACAGCCCTGAGACTGTAACACAGGACAGTCTGCTACGTGGATGAGAAGGTGCTTCCTCCAAACCTCTCAAGGTTTTATGCATCTCTGCGTCTTTCCCAGGCACTCACCAGGAAGGGGGACTATGTAGTGTTTGAACTGCTTCTAGAATTCATCTGTGAGGATGTAAGGTTGTATTCATCCCCCCCTTATCTTTATGGAAGGTCAGCTTTCACAAATTGGAATAAATAAAACACTGGAGTAAAAACATGCTGTCATCATAACACAGCACCCTAGCACTGCAGCTGATTTCTCTGATGCATGGTAAAGCTCAACCTGTGCCCTAAACAGCTGATAGAAGCAGATTCATTTCTGACAAGAAAGCATGGGAAATGAGTATTGTTAAAAAGATACAGGGTACAGTGTGTGGCTATTATGGCTTTTTAAAAAGGCAGCTTCCAACTGCTGCTCCTTTTTCCTCTTGACACTTAGGTGAACTCTTTTGGTAGCTGACTCATTGCCCTGGGCCGTAGTTCTAATTTCCTTGACTTCTGAGGAGTGGCTGCTCTAAATCTGTCAATGTGATGTACAAAAGGATCTTCCTGATGGTCCAAGTACTCTGCTTTTCATGGGCGATGGCATCAGTTTAGTGTCTGTCATGCATATGTATTATTACTAACATATTGTACCACATGTTCTGTTACACCTCCGTAGAGCTTCATGATTTTATTTGGTGTCCACTATACAGCAACCTTTGTGCTATGTAGATTAGATTTATCCGTAACTGGGGTCCGTCCTTGGGACCCCAACTTTAAGTGGGGCTAGAGCCTCTGATGAGAGATTCCTTTTTTCCCTGTAGCTGTTTTATCATTGATCTAGTTACTGTGGTTTGACTCTGTATAAGAGAAGCTATGCTATGCTGTTCATAAATCCAGAGGAAGAGCCTTAGAATGGCTAAGGAACTTTAAAACCCCAAGTTCAATTTGTAATTTATAACACTCAGCCCTTTATAACATTTTATGCACAACATTTCGCAATGATAATGCATTCCCTCAATATTTCACTCTCTTTCTTCTGTCCAGCTATACCTATCATTTATCTAAGGTGCTTGGGGTTTTTGTAATGAAATACCAGCTACTCATGCACCAGTTCAGTGACCATTGTAGAGTTTGTGGATTTTGTAAGAGCAGACCTTAGGACTACTGTGTTTAAATCAGTGATATTTATTAATGTTACTGCCTCCCAACATTGTGTTTCTAAAGGTCTCTTTCTCTTGGAGAGAGGCATTCTTATAGCTTGAATTTTTTGTTAACAAGCAAAAGGATTTAAATGTTCCCTACTTCGGGGGAAAAAGAGAGACCTGCAAATTTTGTTTGGGTCCAAGAAACTGTAAAACCAACTTTCTAAGTTTTGTTTGTGCGCTTGTTTGTTTTTAAGATGACAAATTGGTGGCATGTTCTCAGCTAACGCCCTCGAAACCAGGTGAACCATTGCAACCATACGGGATTTCCTGGAGGTCAATGAAACTCTGCAGAGGTTCAAAGATCTGCCTATAGAGATCTGTCTTGCAAGACAAGTGTCAGGTTTAGGGATTTCAGAACACAGGCCTTATTCCAGTTGGATTCTTCTAGAGAAAAGCCTGCTAGGAACTAAATCAACATAATCTTTGGCAGAGTGAAAAAGAAATTGCATCTCAGTCAAAGCCGGCTTAGTAAAGGTGGTAGTAGAATCTATCACAGGGAATCAATGTGTCTTGTTGGTAAAGCATGGAACTAGAAGTCAAAAGACCCTGGGCTCCATGTCTATCTTTTCCCCTAACCTGATTTTATACCTGAGACAAGTCTTTCATCTCTTTCTGTCTTGCTCTTCTATGCCATTTTTTATATGCCATGTCAATGTAGACACTTCAGGGCAGGAATTGTACTATTAGTTTGGGCAGCATTCAGAGCAATGGATGGGCCCTGAATGTGGCTGGAACATCTAAATATGAGTGCACCCACTGGGCCTCTATCATCTGGTCCCTCGCCACTTGGCTCTGGATTTTAATGATGGTTTTCCGCTCCATCCCAATGGTATTAGGGCCATGAGTTCTCACCTCGGGCAGTCTTATCCCCTCCTAATCCCACCTGCTATGACTTTGATGATCCTATCAGAGGTGGAGGGGTCCAACCGTCCAGATTCGGTTATCTCAGGCCGAAGGGTGATAGTCTTCAGGAGGTTCCAACCTCCCCTGTACCTCCCCCTATACCCAGCCACGATGGTGTGCTGATGTTGTTTTCCGCGGCCAGCCCTCCCTATACGAGATCATATCCCTAGGTCTCGCTTGAGCCTGGGCTGTATGGCCTCTAGATCCTTGGCTTTTCGTAGCCCTCCGCCTTACTTTTACACTGGCATCCTGGGGAGATAAAATAACAAATAAAAAGGAAAAGATGCTAGCAACAAAACTGCCTACAACCTCCCAATAATCCACTAATCGCTATCCTGGGGCATCTTGGTTACAACGTGTCCCCCCTCACGATTATACCGCCCCTCCACTGACTGCTCCCTTAGTGCTACCTATTCCCTACCCTTAGTGTACCCTGTGTGAATCCCTCCCTTAACGTCCCTTCCGCCTCGGTAAGGAAACCTTCCTCTGACGGACTCTCCCGGGTCTTCCATCCAGGACGTAATGGTCTTAGCTAGCCTCTTGACCATTCACCTCTCCCCTGGGCAATTCACTGGAACCGGACTCTGCCGGTGTGGATCCTCCTGTAGGCTCTCCTCACCTCCTCACGGCTTTAGGATGATATGCAGCCTGGCCACCTCCGTCTTTCTAAGTCCGGTAACAGCGTCTTTATATTGATGTTTCTCAGGGCATTCTCGTGCCCTATGGGCAGCGTTCTCCAGCTCTCCCTCCTCCTCGGTGTGTCTGGGAGATACTTTCCCTGTGCTCTTTCTCAGCCTCTCCTCCCCTTCTGTCTTGCTGTTTCCCCTTCTTATCTTTCTGTACCGGTTCTCCTCCCCCTTCTCTCCAGCTGGTTTCACTTTAAAAAAACTGCAGCTAACGAGCCACGCAGGTCCCACTGCCGCTTCCAGTCCCGCCGCGGTTCCTGCAGCAGGTAGGGCGTTTTTACTTGCTTTTTCTTTTCTTATGTTTTCCCTGGGGGTGTGTTGTCCCTCCTTGACCCTTCGGGGTCCATGTCCTACCCTTTCCCTGGGACAATGAGCAACATGAATAATAATAAATAATTAGGGGAAATATATCTAATCTTCCATATAAGTCCTCATACAATTTCAACATTTCTGGTAACGCTTAGCTACTCCATGTCATAAGATTGAAAAAAAGATTCTGTATTCAAATATTCTGTATTCAAATTTGAGTATGGTATTGCAGACATGCCTTATGTAATGGCTTTATTACTATCTTTTTTTATTATTGGTAAAAAAAATGGTCCCAGACATGATAGCTGTAGCTTGGCAGTAGTTAATCTTACCATGTTACTCCTTTTAAGGCATGTCTACGTGTTCATTAATGCACCTTAGGTACTGCACATTTGGTTTAGTACTTGCTTAATAAAGTACTAACTAAATGCACAGTAATTAGAGTTACCATGCAGTAGCAGCAGTGCACGGTTATTTTGTGACGTTTTCTGCGCATTAGTCTAATAACACTGCACAATAGGTTATTAGCACAGTTTTTAACTGCCATGTACCTTTACTGATTAGTGATAATGCTAAGCAAATGGATAAAATCATGAAGATTTTATTGGCAACTAGCATATGTTTCATGGCATTGATAATGCAGCATCCTAGGGTAATTTATTAACATGACTAAATGTAGGTCAAAGTAAAGTTCATATTTTTCCTTGGGATCTTTACAATGAAGGCATTATTTTCATAAATATGTTTAATCATAAATATTTTGTGTTCGTATTGTGAGCTCCAAATGTCACTGAAATATCCAGTGCATGTTAATAAATCATTGCAGCACATATAAAATTCCTGATGTTTACTATATCTTCAATATTCTGCTATGGCTTAAATCTGGTGGCAATTAAAACATTGTAAAAAAATGTGTCTGAGTTTTATTCTTCTAACAGCTACGAGTGGATTTGTCTTTACCTTTAATACTGACAGACAGCTACCCTATAACAACTACCTGTTAACCTATCATTACTTGAATGTGGTTTATCTCTTATTCACAAGCTGTAGAGAGACATTTTCATAGGCTATTTTATTGTTTTCATTTTTGCCTTCTTCACTGTTAGTAATGGCCTCTCTATGAACCTTTCAAATCAAAACAATTTTTTGGCTTGTATATTTTCTCCTGTATGTCAGAACTGAAATTAATGCAGTTCTATTTCTGTCCTTTCTTGTCTGTACATTGAAAAAAGTTTATATCTTGATCAGAACTGCATCTGTGGTTGCTGGCCCAGGGAAGGTCCAAAAGGTTAATTGAAGAATTCAGCAGTCACACAGCATGTATAGACATTTGCAGTCCCAGGAGAAACTATCCTAGGAGTGATTTAACCCTGATTGTTGCCAAGTTATTTTTCTTTTGGAGCAGCCATTTTTACTCTGGGAGAAAAGCCTGAACATCTGCACACTTGTGGTTTCTCCTGGAATAGCAGCAACTCTGAATGTCTGTACAAAGATACACGAGCCTAGTTGTCTTCCATGCTTAAGTTTGAGCTTGCTTTTGCTCCCACTAAAAATCAGTTGCAAGCCTCACACATAGTGTTTTTGGCTAAATGACTTTGGACTTATAGGACCTGCCTATGACAAAAGTGATGCTTCTAGATATAGTTGAGATGCCAGTAGGGGGAGCTCAACCATATACAGTGTGTAATATGATCAAAGCAAGTTGTAGCCCAGAGGAAATACAAACCTTTTCGTTTAACTTATTTAACACTGCCTTGTCCATCTGATTCACTCAGATTTGGAAAAATGACATCACCGGGACATGATCCATCAAGAGCTGAATAGCAGAACACCTTCCACAAGATCTGCCATACCTTTTAATGATCCAGAATGGTGACACCAACAAGGTAGTCAAACTTGCTGATGATATATTTAAGATAATCAGTGAAGTCCAGAGAGGACTAGAAGGAATTTCAGAGAAACCTCACCAAGCTACATCAATGGGCAACATGCTGGCAACTAAGGAAGAACACTGATTGGACTAATCTTGAACCTTTCGGGCCTCTAAAATAAATGTATAAACTCAAGAAAGGGTTCCAACTGTTAATGAGCTGCACAAAACAGAGGCCTTTGTTCAATGTGCCATGGGGGGGCAGGGGTAAAAAAAGTAAGCAAACTGTTCACATTCACTGGGAACAAAAAGAGAATAATATGAAAAATATTAAATGCAAATATAAATCACTGGTGCAGTTTCACTGGAAACAGAATGTACACCGCTGGCCACTAGATCTTAACCATAATATTATGCAATTAGGAGAGATTCAGAGAAAGATGGAAAATCATTAGGTGGGCATATAATAATCTCATTTCCCTGTCTAATAACCTAAAATGAAGGGTTCATTCAGTAAAGTTAACAGAAGGCATATTCAAAACTACTAAAAGGAAACAAATTTTCACACCAATAGAATAAGACAGCAGAACTGATTCTGACTGAAACAATGACACCAAAGCCAAGAAGTTCGCAGGAACCCAAAAGGGCTTAGAGATTTATGACTGCTGGAACTGTTCAGAGTGTTAATAATTGATGCAATTATAAATGTTCAATGGCAGTATGTAAGGCTCATGTTTCAGAACTTCAGTCATTCTTTGCCTACTAGAGCCTAGGAGATCTCTTGCACCTTTCAGAGAAAAAATCAGGTGCTGGCTACTGTCAGAAGGAGGATCGTGGAATAGATAGGCCATGAGTTTGTGCAGCATGACAATTCCCATATAATTAGGATGACCATATGTTCTGGACTGGCTGGAGCAGACACAGATTTCACAGGTTGTCTCAGCATCCTGGCCATTGGACAAAAAGTCCTGGATTGGTGGGAACCCACCTGCACGTGTTCGTCTCCTGGCTGACTCTGGTGGCAAGTGACTCTTGGTTCACAGAACAGCAGAATTTGGACTAGGGAGCAGCTACTGGTGCTCAGAGCCCAGGTGAAGACAGGGCTTCCCCCAGGGCAGGACGGTGAGGAGGGGAGTGGGGCAGCTCAGACCTCTCCCCTAAGGATCCAAGTCCTTGGGAGCTTCAGCAGGGCCCTAAGGAGGTCGGTGTACTCGACTAAGCCCTGGCAGCACTGTGGACCACCACATACCCAACAGCATCTTTCAGTTTTCTGCAGTCAGACAGGCAGGTAGGGGCAGCACTGGCTGCTGCCAGTTCACCTGAGCTCTCCTTAGGTATGGGCATACCAGCCTTGTTCCCCTGGCAGTATAGGGCAGTGGTGCCAGCTCCCTCCTGAGGTCCCTTCCACCTCTGATTTTCTGTTTTCTATTAATTCTTTTCTCAGTGATGAGAGAATATCCAGTGTGGTTGTTTTAAAATATCTTCTAACAAGAAAGAAGAAACTTCAGTGAAAAAAATGTAAATGCACTTTCAATGATGCTCTAAGTTCAGAATTTCCTTGCTTAAAACAGATTGACACAGAACCTGTTACGTATGTGCTTTGTTCTTCTACATTTTATGTTGTTCATGGAGGCCATAGCAATATCAGAGACTATCTCCAAACAAAGAAACATAAATCTGCAATAGAGGCAGTCTCTGGGAGTGCAAAGCTTACTTCGTTTTTCAAACAAAGTACTGCTGGTGACACTGAGCTTAAATGTGCAGCTGCAGAAGGTATGTTCACATACCACTATGTCCAACATGATCTCTTTTTCCATTCTAAGGATTGTTCATCAAGATTGATTTCAAAGATATTTGATGCAAAAGTTTCTTGTGAACGTACAAAAAGCAAAGTTATTGCATTAAATGCATTAACCCCAGTGGTAAAAGATGAACTGTCTACAGAATAAGCTGGAACCAGTTTTATCACTGTATCAGCTGATGCACCAAACAGGAAGGCACTAAATAGCTAGTCCCAAAAGGGATTTTTTTTTTAAATCCTTTAAGAGGCGTGAAAGGTAAGTTGTTACATGTTTACTCCATCAAATGGGAAACATCTGACATCATTGCAAATGTTATTGAAAGTTTCATTCAGAAGTATGAGATTGTGTACAAAATCATTGGGTTTTTTTTGTGGTGATGACACTAACACAAACTTTGGTGGGGTCCAGCATCATGCGAAAAATAATGTTATTATACAATTGAAAGAAAAGTAGAATGGAGATTTACCTGGTATTTATTGCGGGGCACATATTGTATAACTGTCCAGACAAGCTGTGACACTTCCACTTGAAGTAGAAGTGCTTGGAATGAAGATATATACATATTTTCAGATTTTCCCAGTTCATGTAACTGAATTGCAAGAATGCTGTGACCACACTGATGTTGACTACAAAATTTTGCTTCAGCATGGTAACACACATTTTCTATCATTACTTCCAGTAATACAGCATCTTTTTTAAATGTATGAGCCTTTGAAAGCATACTTTATCAGTCAGTCTATAGGCCCAACTCTTGATTCTTAATTTCTTTGAAAATGAATGCAGGAAATTTTGGTTGCTGTTTGTGCATAGTTAATTAGAGAACTGTACACAAGCTAGCCAATGCATGAAACTACAATCAACATCAGCTTTCAAAGCATCAAAAGAGTTGCAATTACTGAAGACAGAACTGGTCAACCAAAATGCTAAAATTTATGCCAGTTAATGCAAGGGAAGAAATAAACATCTTCGGAGAAACAACCAAAAATTGCTCAGATGCATCAGTTTTATGACTGTGCCATGGATTATCTGGCACTTTGGGAAGGTTCTTTTGATGGTACTTCTACATTTGACTGGATGGACCTTCACCTCTGCCCTGAATGGAGTACCATTGAGACATCGTATGATTTTGCACGCAAAAGATTTGACATGGAACCATTAAGTAGGCTGATAAATTCTGATTGTCTTTTTGACTAATTTTGTGCTGTGAAGATTGATGTGGAAGGCAAACTGAAAGAATGGAGGGAGAAAGATATCCCATGTGAAAACTGCTGGGTTGTGATGTTCACTCATTTCAATCATTTTCTCATACCAACTGATAATATTCAGCGTTTGGTTGAATATGCTCTGAGGACACCTGCTCCACTGGAAAGAGAGTTTTCACAGACAAAGTAAGTGGTCACCAGAGAAAAACCGTCTATGAGTATCAACGTGAATTTTGAGGAGAAAAGCATCTATGAGTTTCAAAGTGAATTTCAATGAGAACTGCCTGGAATTTTACAAAAAGTTGAAAAATGACAATTCTCTTGAGTCTTCTGGGAAGTACCGGTGGTTCAGGTCCAGAGATGAGGAAGATCAGGAGATGTCAGAGAACAATAACTGAAAAGTGTAATAGTCAGCAGTTTGAAATGGGTTGTGTTCGTGAGCCCTTTTGTTTCCTAAAAAATTAATATCATCATAATTTCTGTTAAACCCTAATTTCTGTTTTGGTGGATATCAACATTATTATATCGTTTATCGTGGTACAATTCAAATTAAATTTAAAAAATGCAATGGGTTATATTTTTTACCACTGGTTACATTCTTTGCATTTTTTACTTGCTGCCCACCTGCCTAGTACATGGTGTCACTTCACTTCTGCCTGCAGCAGTGCTATTGACCTGGGGGGGGCGGGGAGTGTCCCAGATGTTTCATAGCCCATATGGTCATCCTGCATATAATAGTCCATATATTCCCAAGAGTTCTGATATGAGATCTTCTTGTTCAGCCAGCCAAACTTCTTCCCCTTCTCCCTAGCTGAGCTCTCTTGGGAAGAAAAGCTGTTGCTCCAACCCCACTTGTGCATCTCCTCATGGGGCTGAAGGACCCTGAGGAGATGGTACCCAATAGCAACTGTTGTAGCTCAAGACTAAGGGGCCCTCAGGAAGGCAACTAATGGAAAGCCACCAGCAGGTTGAAAAGACCTGTTAAATGGCTTGCAGTAGTTTTTTTATGTTTTAAAATGTTTCTGAAGCTTCTAGGCAGAAAAGCATGGATGTAGCAAAAGCTGCACATTTCTATGATTGTTTACATAGCAGGGCTGCTGTTTGCCTAAAACAGCAAGTTTTAGGGTGAAATCAAGGTATCGGGACAGATGGGACTTAACCAGAATGTCCTCATTGGACCTCCTAATGGGTTGTAAGGTGGTAAGGTTCTTGGTGAATTCATATGCTATTGCCAAAGATGATTTGCCCTCCTGTGGAAGGACAAAGGTGACTTGTAGCAATTTGTATGGACCCCGTAGAAGTCAATGGCGTTTCAAACGACTGGAAGTGTTTGCCCATGAATATTAGACTGCAGATTTGTGAACTAAAATTACAGTCCGGCACGTAGATCAGTTGGAAAGAGTCCAGCAGACAGCAACAAAAATGATTACAGGTTTTGGAAAGATGGCTTGCCAGAAGAAATTGGAAAGACTTGTTTTATTTAGTTTGTAGATGAGAAGGCTACTGGGGGACTTGGTAAGTCTTCAAAAAACATAGAACGTGGTTATAAAGCAAGGGGTGATAGATTTTTCTCTCTTCAAAGGGAATAGGACAAGTAACAGTCTTAAATTGTAACAAGGGAAATTTAGGTTGGGTATGATGAAGATTTTTTTCTCACTATATGAGGCTGGTTAAATATTGAACAGGTGTCATAGATTCATAGATTGTAGAGTCAGAAGGGACCCTGAAGGATCATCATGTCCAACCCCCTGCCCCAGGCAGGAAAAGGATCAAGGTCAGTCGACCCCAGTCAGGTGCCTATCTAGCTTCCCCTTGAAGACCCCCATGTTAAGTGATAGTACCACCTCTCTTGGCAGCCCGTTCCAGATGGTTTAGGTGGTTTAGACAGGGGTGATCCTAGTTTAAACAGCAGGTGGAACTTAATGATCTCCCTTCCAGGTCTATTTTCCCATGATTTCCCATGCAGCTTTTACAGTGGAAACTGAGACTTCCAGGCACTTGAATGCAAAGTCTTGCTAGAAACGCAGTATAGTGCTTTAGTACAGGGAGCAGGGGGAGCATCATAGTACTTTAGTAGCGGGAGAAGTTTAAATTATTTTCCACCTCTTCTCTGCCCCTTAGATGTCTGTCTTCATGACCCATTCTCCCAGTCTTGTCTTCATTACCACCATAAAATGTAATCTTTGTAGATACTGTGAGGTCCCAGGTGTGCACAGTTGGTGTGTGGAATTGGCATCATCAAAAGGCCCAAGTGGCCAATCAAAATAGATCTTCAATAATTGGTGACTACAGCCACCTCAGATAAGAAAATACTTTGTCTTCAACTTGTAAAATGTAAATGGAAAAGTATCCAACTGGCGTTATTCTGTACATTTATTAGTCAATAGCTGACTAATAGGATGTATTATGCAATGATTTTGTATCTCTCCTTCACATGCTAATCACATGACATTTATAAAATGTCAGCACCTTATCATGCCAACGCAGGCTGAATCTTGTGTGTGCCTGTGTTAAATGTATTTATTCCTAATTTACAAATTTCCCATACATGTTTAATAAGGTTTTTATAATTCAAAATTTCCCTTTTGTGCTGAACTTGAAATGCTGTTGAACTTTCCTTTTAATATCCAAAATAATGAGGTGATTGTGTTAAAATGTAATCTTGAAAATTCACAGCAGATAATATAGTTCTATATGAATATGGTTCTTTAAGCACTAAAATGGTGAGGGGGATGTAGACTTGGAATCTTAATCACGATTAAAAATAATTTACAACTTCTAGACAGAGAAGCTTCAGGGGTTTCCTGTACAGCTTTTCGTAATGTTAGCTCTCTCTTTTTTATATTTTTTCATTTTTTTTTTACCTTTTTTACCCAAGGCATCAATTTACAATTATAAACTATAGTGGCACCGTTTGCAAGTTGCAACACCATGTCTATTCGAAACCCCCCTATTTCAGGATTTGATAACTCAGTCAGAAAAAACTGCTGTGGGCTCAAATGTGGCAAACAGGTCCCAGCCCTAAAGCATTTTTTGTTTAAGGATTGGGAGTATTTGGAGAGTGGATGTCTTTAGCTACAAGATACAAAAAGGGAAAAGGAAAAAGGCTGGATTTGCTTGCAGTATTAAGATGTAAAACCAAGACTTTAGTTTAAGTCCAATCCCGCAGTCCTTAACTTATGTAAAATTTCCCCTGACTTACATGGCAGTTCCATCTGATTCATTTACTCAGTGAGACTATGTAGGCACCTTCCAAAAACAAAAAGGATCTCGAAAAAAAATGAATGCAATGTACAAGGTTTAACTTATCCATAAACGGTAGGTACTTAGAAAGAACATCTCAATGCTGTTTGACAGCTTAGAGAATATGAAACGAATGAGTTTCTGTTCATTTTTGCATGGATAAATACTGGTATATGTATAGAGAAAATACTTCTCCATAATTGGCATTAGTTTGTTTGGCTTGCTGGAGATGGGTCACCTCCTCAGTTCCTACAGATTTTTGCTGAAAAAAGTGTTGAAGTACATGCAAGCACCTGCTGCTTCCATTCATATTTGTTCCTTTTTAGGACATCAGCCTCCAGGCTAGCAATTCAAGCACCTTCCATCACTGCTAAAATGATTTAAACCATTTTCTAAAAGAGTTACAGTCTCAGTTCATCAGTTCGACGGTCATTGAAAACATCATTCTCTATGTTGTTACGTACCTGGAAAATCTAGAATATTTATACAGTCCACTGCAAATAATGCCTCTGCAGAAGTTTCTGCAGTCTATTTTTTAAGCTACTTAAAAGCAAATCATTGGAATACAATCTCTTTAAA
Source organism: Crocodylus siamensis (assembly GCF_052110815.1). NCBI lineage: Eukaryota > Metazoa > Chordata > Crocodylia > Crocodylidae > Crocodylus > Crocodylus siamensis. Next base: position 56,759,515 of record NC_143405.1, on the reverse strand, counting down.
GTGGCTGAATAATTATTGATATGGAAGGAGTTGTTATGTCAGTGTTATCAACTTGTATGTGTCTTTTTTTATATTTTTTTTGTAAAGTCTTATTACAAAAGATTGGGTGTAGGATGTTAATCTACATCATACCTTACCCTAAGTGCAGTTGCACACAATTTGAGTAAAGAAACTGTGAAAGAGGCAAAACTTAGATTTATGTTGGGGGAGGGGGGAGGTTCTGCAAATGAGATACTCAGCCCTGGTTTTTCAAAAGATTTGTGAAACCTGGCCCTTGTATCCAGCACAGCTGAACTAATTCACAGTGCTACACTAAACTAGAAACAATGAGTTTCTACACGAAATAGCTGGTTTCATTGAGAGTTTGTGCTGAGGCTCCTGGTGATCATTTAAACCTGTAACTGAAAGTGGAAGTCATGGGGTAGGGCCCAGGTGGATCAAAACAAAAGAAAAGAGCTGCACAAATCCTTGTATGCTGCAAGGATACCATAGAGATAGGAGCAGCCATAGACTGCAACAACCCCCTAAGGGACTAGCAAATACTTTTTACCTCATAAAGATGGTCTTGGTATTTAATTAAAGGTCAAAGAATATTGTATCTCCAAGGTCTAAAGTACTTGGAAGTAGTTCTTTAAGACTCTGCTGCCTAACAAAGGCTTACCCTACAAAAAAACCCAAGAGCCTAACCATTTCAAGGGGGAGGCAAACTGCAGGACAAACAAGAAGCCATTTCCAGGTTAAGTGAGACAGCGAGCCCTGCATCCTTAATCCTGGGCCTCTACCCTCAGCCAAAATATGTCTTGTCCTTTACACGCGTCATTGAACAAACCCCAATGTTAGGACCCTTCAGGCTTGGGTTTTGACCTTTATGCTTTGCTTAAGCTGCAGGCTTAGCGTGAATTGTGGTCAAAACTTGCACCTGGTGAAAAGGAGCAGATGGAAAAATACTGTTTCTGACTTAAAATGGATTGGGAAGTAGGCTAACTCAGTTGAATGAATATAGCCTGGGCAAAAGAGGAAGAGTCAAAGCAAAACCTACCCCCACTGAAGAATGAAGAGAGGACCTCAGAATAGAAAATTCCAGTTAAGGGTGACCATGCTTGGCAAACAGAAGCAAGATTATTAATATGCATTGGGAGGAAGGCTTAAGTTAATTTTGTGTGTTAAGAAATACAAGATATATGGTATATAGAGGTGAGGAAGTGTACCCCTTGGAACCTACTCCTGAAAGATCCAGTTACCAATCCCAGATTCAGGCCTCAGATGAAGGGGTCGGGAATCCAGACAAGACTTCATGGCCCAATCAACTGCTGACATTGCATTTGTTATATCTTGGGGTGATGAGTGTGTTGTCTTACTTTTGAATAACTACAGTAATAGAATTGTAACTGCTAAGGGCTTAATATATTTGCCACTGGTTAAGAAGTGATCATGTCCTAGTCTTAGAATGAATACCTGGTGTAAAGCCCAAATAACATTACAGGATGTAACACCTGCAAAGCCATTCAGGAGCCATACACGCATACACAACGCCACAACTGAGTGACAACGAAACTCCATTAGAGGAGGGTGGTGGCTATGTTGTGTGTGGCTCTAGAGATGCACCACAATACAAAAGCAAAATATGGCAGAACATCTCCAGGATGGTGCCAACCTTACCTTTTCCTGGGCTTTGCCTGCCAATAAGTGACACACCCTTCATAGCAATTAAAGAGTTTGTGTGCATATAATTATCATTATTGCCCTACAAACTGTTGTTACAATACCCCAAAATTGATGCTCCAATGGTCCATCATCCAGAAGCACTTTATAGTAGTGGGCTTGGGAAGGTTGGCCTGTAAGGCTAAAGAGTCAATTATATTATCACAACAGATCTTACAGACCTACAAGGTAGTGTTGTTCTTAAGCGTACAAAGTATTGTAGTCTATTTGCTAAATGAAATGAATCTGGAGCTTTGATTTGTGACTTCTTGGCTACCTGCAACCTCGTTCATAATTTGATTAGAGCAAAACAGGTGAAACGGTTTGTTCATTCAGTGGCGGATCACAAAGCATGCAGAAGAAGTAGGCCTCAGTGACCGGGCTTTTTAAAAGGGCCACCTTTCTGCACACTCTCTCTCTAACACACAATGATTGCTCATGTTTTACCTCTCGCACGCTATTTGCTTTTGGTTACCCCATACCTTGGAGGGCTTGTGATTGTTTCTCACCGTTGTTCGCCTAAGAGGTTGCATGCTCAGCTGGACAAAGATGATGTATTCTGCACATATCCCTTTTGAAAAATTTGGAAGCATTTTCAGTGCTGATTTCCCTGAAGAGTTATTACACCCCACACAGATTGGCAGTGCCGTGCCACAATGCCAGGATTTATGAGGTGACCTTGGAGACACAGGCACTCCCAAATTGAAAACACTTGGAGCTAAACTTGAAATATATTTATTTTGGATTGCTGAGCAGTCTCCACTATTGTATAAATCAGAATGGGATTACACAAGTAATAAATAACATTTATATAACGTCTCCTGAAATACTGGGATTCATTCTTGTACTGCTCAAGTGCATCTCTCTCCGCTCTACCACATTCTGCTCTCATCATTGTGGTTACTGTTCAATCTTCAGGTGATTTAGCCCTAGGAGGACTGGGCTTCTCTCAAATCCACTACAGGAGCCTGAGTCATTTTGATTCTGATCTTGTGCCTTTTTCTTTAGATTATTCTCAGAGGGGCTGAGCAAATTCCCACTCTAAGAAAGTGTGGGGGCGGGGGGTACGGGTCCCATCACACAAAAAAATCGGCTTCTCTCTTAGGTACTGTGCCAGCATCTCCCCTTGAATGTTGCCTTTAGTGATATCCCAAGCTGTACAGCCAGGGGAGGCTCAACCCTTGCAGTTCCCATGGGGAAGCTGCTCTGACATTTTGGCAGAAACCTGATCGTGTTGTTAGGATCCAGCTGTTTGGGAAAAGGCATTGATTTGTTTTTAAAGCCAGGCACTGGTCTAATAAGGAGGTGCTGATAGATGGCAATGAAACATCAGAATGGAAGCATTGGGAGTACAAACCTGTGAACAGCAATAAATGCAAATCCAACCTGCACTAATGTTAATTGTCATTCAGTTTATATCAATGTGCAGTTTATTAAACCATAAAGCGAGGCAGCAAGCACAGGGAGCTGCTCTGGAGATAATTAAACATAATAAGGGTTTCACTTAATCCCTCAAAACCCAGGGGATGCACAGTTAAGGTTGAGTACCCTGTTTGCACTAAAGACACCACTTCCACAACCATTAGGAACCTGTGCTGTTCGGAGATTCCAATTCAGATATAAAGGCAGGTCCCACCTGCCACTTTAAATCCAAATTTCCTTCCTCTTTTGTTTATTTAAATTACTTTGTTCATTAATCCTGAGCTTTGAATCCCCAAGTAGTTGCTGGCTTGCTAGTTTTGCACTGCAGGACACCTAGAAGATCTCATCCCGTTTGGTAGCCCCATAGTGCTCCGTGATGTGCCTGCACACCAGGAAAGCTGGTCCTTGTTCCAAAGAGAGGAATCAACATGGAAAAGGCCGAGAGGGACATAATAGCGAGGGATGCCCTGCTCTGCAGAACACCCAAAATGCCAGATTGAAAAGATAATGCAATTTTGTCTGGGGCATATTTAATAAAGAGGGGGCAAACCATGGCTCATAAACCACATACAGCTCCTAGGCAGTTGAAGTGTGACTTGTGAAGAAAGAGACATCCTTAAAAAACATTATTTTTCTCTCTGTTTTCCATTTTTTTTTAAAAAACTTCTTTCATTTTTTACTGCTTATTTATTCTAAGGAGTCCTTTAACACCAGGATACAGTTTGGCCTGGGGCACTGTGCACGGGAGACAGACCCCGGGGCGTACTCATCTCCAAACTTTGTGCCTGATGGTTCCTGGCTGTGTCGAGACGGGTTCGTGGCAAGAAGGATTTGGCCTTCTAGAGGTGCGGCCACCTCCCCTCTCCTGTGCGACGGGGATGTGAGGAAGGGTGGATGCAAGGGTTTGGGAAAGACAAGAGGAGGCTGAAGGTGCATGGAAACAAGAGAAGGCTGGGAGCTTGGGTTTGGAGCTGAAGGCTCCGATGGAAGTGGGAGCCAAGGCCCAGACTTGTAGCTTGGGATATTAGGGGCATATAAAGCACCAGGGGTACAAGGCCACAGGGAATGCGCTGGTGTTTGTTGTCTTGTGTGAGAGGGTTTCCTTCCTCCTTGGACCCCAGGAGTTCCTGCTTTTTTTTTTCGTTTTGTTTTGCTGAGCGAGGTGGCCGGAGAAAGGGGGTCGAGCGCCGTAGGGCAAGGGCTCTCTGGAGCCCATCCAGGTTGGGGGAGCGGGAAAAACTCAACTGCCCTCCGCACCCATTCCCCAACCGGCAACTCGTCTTCCTGGCTCGCTTTTTGCACCCTGCCCAGCGCATGGGAATTGGACCCAGGTGTAAAGAGCAGCTTTAAAAGCCACCCGAGGCTCCGCAGGGAACAAACGCCAGGTCCTGCCTGAGGCGGCCTCCCTGCTGGGCAGGGGCCTCCAGGCGGGCAGCTCCCCAAGATGGTGGCACTGCCTCAGACCCCCCGCTCCCAGTCAGGCGTCCCATGTTGCCAGGTGCGAGGAGCCTGGCGCGGGCGGGCGCCCCCGCACGACGCGGGCGGGCGGGGCGGGGGCGGGGTGGGGTTTGCTCCGCGCCCGCCCGGCTCCCCAGTCTCTGACGCGCGGCGCCGCGGCCGGAGGCTGCTCCGCTTTAACAGCCGCGCTGCTCCGGGCGGGCGGCGGCGAGACGCGGCGCCGGCTCCGCCAGGTAAGATGCGGCTGCCCCGCGCCGGGCGGGGGTCTCGCCCGCTCCTGCCGCAGCACCTCACAAGTTTGGCGGGAAGCAGCGGGGCTCCCCCATTTCCATGAGGGGATTTGCCTTGCCCGGTGGGGGGGCCGCAGCGCCCCCCCGCCCCCGCGCCGGGTCTCCCCCCGCTCCTCCGGCAACTTTGCGGCGAGCAGCGGGAGCCGGAGCCGGGCAGGACCCCTCCTTCGGCGGGGCGGGGGCCGGGAGCCTCTGACATCTTGCTGCACTGCCAAGCCGGGGGCAGGCTCCCGGGCTGGGGTCGTGGCGGCGGGCGCCTTGCAGGTGCTCTCGGGAGAGGGGGGTGGGCTGGGGGCTGCTGGGTCCCGGCCTGGGGGAGATGTTGGTGTGGGGGTGAGGGACCCAGCCTGGTGGAAGTAGGGTTGGGGGGAGGGGGTGTTGTGTCCCAGCCTGGTGGAAATAGCACCCCGCAGTCCATTTCCCCCCCAGCCCCCCCCCCAAGTCCTGTGTCCCAGCCGGGTGGAGATGGAGTGGGAGAGCTGTGCTGGGTCCCAGCCTGGTGGAGGTGGGGTCGGGGTCTGGGGGCTGCTGTATCCCAGCCTGGTGGAAATAGGCTTGGGGTGGGGGATGCTGTGTCCCAGCCTGGTGGAAATGGCACCCCCCAGCCCATCTTCCCCCGCCTCCCCCCCATCCTAGGTCCCAGCCCGGTGGAGATGGAGTGGGAGCGCTGTGCTGGGTCCCAGCCTGGTGGAGATGGGGTGGGGGGCCGGGGGGGCTGGGTCTCAGCCTGGTGGGGATGCGGTCACTTTTTTGCTCCACGCAGCCCAGCGTTTGCAGCTCAAGTGCGTTGCTGCTTTCCCAAGGCTGCTGTTAGCTCCCTGTGGCAGCGCACCGTAATGCAGCATGTTGTTTTATTTATCCCAGACAGGAATGACTTGCTCTCTCAGCTACAAATGAACGAATGCTGCTCGCATAACAAATGGCAGTAGTTGGGATCTCCCATACTAATTGCGGGTCACCTTTTACAGAGCAGGAGGCCAGCAGACCTGTGCTTGTCCAGGGGGGTGGGTTTCAAAGCAGCTCTGTGTCCCTTGGTGGGCTAGGGGGAGGCAATGGCTATCAGACCTACTGGGAGGCATCTTCTCCTGGGAGAGTTTTGTCTCTGTGTACACCTTGGGTTGGTTCAGGACCTCTAAATGCAGTTCTGAAATGGATCCATATGAAAGCTTCTAAGCCACTTGCGAGGTCCTTCATTAAATAGCTTTTTTCTCTTTTTTAAATGCACCTTGCACTGCTGGCCATGCCCCCCCGGGGAAGGATCCAAGCACGTTTCGCCAGCATGTGTGTAGGCTGAATCATTTCATTCATTTCCCCGGCTCTTAGCACACCCAGAGCATTCCCATTCCCTTCCACGTGGCGATGCAGAGCTCCAAAGCAGCACGTTATAAAAACCAAAATACATCTGACCCCCCCCCCCCCCCCCCCCACGCACCAAAACAGATGCTGGTTCAGGGTAGGGGCTTGTAGGGGAAGAGAGAGAAAAGGTGGTGAATCCTAGATGGGGATGAAAGTGGTGCTGGAAATCCAGGTGATCCGTGTGTGCAATATTTACCTGGCATATTCAGCAGCTCTCCTTTCTGCTGCTTTAATCTGTAGGGGACACTCTACTTTTTCTGGGCTCAATTTTTTATTTTTTTCTTGTCCGTGTTCACATGGCAAGTCACTGAAACTGCCTAAATGCCTTCTGAATAACGCTTTCACGTTCCCTTCCCGCTCCTTTACCCTAACTCCTTATTTTGCATGGCTGATCTGATTTCCCCTCTTAGTTGCTGTCCATTATCATCGCCAGGTCTGCAGGGTGCTAATTTTCCTAAAGCTAATTCCTTTACACAGTGATTTGCATAGGAGCAGGTACTAGATTATTGATTCATGGCTAGTCTGTGGGCAGATTGAGATGACCCAAACACCACTGGCTTCAGCTGGGACTTCTCAATCAGATCTTGTCAAGCAGATGATAGATCAAGGTAGCACCTTATAGGCTAATTAGTTCAGCCAGGCATAAGCTTTCCAGACCTAACCATTCCTGACAGCCCTCCCTTTCTCCCCCCTCCCTTCCCCACTCGGACATAAGCTTTTGCAGGTAAAGCTGTAATGTTATGGATATGTGTAAATCTATTGTGCAGATGCCCTGAAACCAGTATTCTTCCCCATGTATGCACGTGTCACATATTACAGGTGAGGTTGTGTTGAAAGGTAATGCTCCAGTAAGGTACAGTGAAATACTATACCTATATAGTGCTTTGATTTCCTGCAGTGTGAGTCTCATAACATGTTCAGACTTAAGTGGAGTGACTTCCAATTCAATTCTGATCAGAAAACTTCAGCGAATGCTCCTCTGGTCTCTCTTATTTTTCTGGAGTTTAAACTCTTCTGGGATCATGAGACAAACGCATTTAAAAATATGTTCACATTATTTAGGAGAGAAAATAACTGTTTCAGGTTCTTTGTGAGACTGGCTGCATGGTTTTTGTTTGTACTCTCTCTTCCTACATATGTTGTGGTGGTAGCCGTGGAGCACTAGTGATTATTACTAGTGGCCTTCAGTTCTCTTTGCTGTGACTGAAGTGAAGGCTATGGGTTTTGCACCTCTAGTAATAACTCATCCTGGCACCCCTTCCTGGGGATAGTCATTGAGATTTCCACCATTCTTCACTGTGGTTGGTTTATTTATATTTTCAGCACTAATCCCTCCATTGTTGGTTTCCTGAATGCTGATGTTTAACTGTCAGCTGAGAATCACTTGTTCTGGCTACAGAAATAATAGCACTGCAAGACAGCAGGCAAGCGGTGCTGCTGAGCTGAACACCTCGGAGAGCGAGACTATGACCTCTATGACACGCATGCTTTTCAGTCTTCTGGGAAGCACGAACTTGGGTCACTTTTGGATGCAAATACTTGCTGCTGATTTCTTAAGTCTATTTCCCACCCCCCCTTTAATGTTAGGACACTGTTAGACTGACATGCCTATAATGGTGTGTGCATGGGTTTATGAAACCAACCTGTTTCCTTACCTGTGTTACTAATAACATGGTTATTAACAAGTGTCATTTTCACTACAGACAGTATGCTGCCTGAATGTCTTTCACTATAGCTGCTTCCAAATAGACTCATCATTTTCACCTGTCTCTTGTAGAACCAGAACAGGAAACCAACTATACAGCTATCTTGATGTAAAATCCTAGTGGAGACAAGGCAGAGAGAGTTCTTACCTTGATGTAGCTAGTCAAGGTCAAACCTATACCCCAGCCCCAGTGGAATTCATCTCCACCAGCTATATCACAGTAAAATCTACCTGTGTCTTGACACCACTATAATTATGCATTGAGTAGTTATCACAGTGTAAAACACAGCTTTCATTACATAGAAGGGATAGCCCTACAGTACTAAAAAGCTGCAGTGTTTGCGAGTGCTGCAAGGAGAATATTCTTTTTTTAAATGTGATTTAAAATGGGTTTCTTTGTTTTTAAAGAAAATGCAAGGTCCTTTATCGAGTTTTAGATTTTGTATGTCTGCTTTTCTTACAAACCCATACTGATGACCTAAGTTGACAGGACGTCCCATCAGTTGCCACTGACCCCTCCCCCGCCCCCGCAATTTTCTTTGGGACTTGTGTACACCATTAGGTCTAAGTAACAAGGATAGAGCTAACTTTGAGAACCACTTGGTGTGGTAGTTAGAATTTTTGCTTCCAACTCAGGAATTGTATTCTGTTAGCTATGTGAGTGATACGCAGCACTGACAGGAAGGTAATCACAAACATTGGAAATAACATGAATCACATGAAATCCACAAATGTCAACTTTGAAACTCTAATCTAGGCAAACTGCCAAGACTGTGAGCTGTATACACTCTTAGGCTATCAGTTCTGATGGTTGCTCAACTATAAATGTAAATATGAATACCGTGATGCTAGTGATTCATTCTTTTTTATTATTAGATAGATAAATACATAATGATGACTCCTAACCAATTTAAAAGAGTTCCATGAGAGTACATAATCAATTCCCATCCTCTCCAATCCATGACACCCAAAATTGGAATGTAAAAATATCATGTCAAATCTACTTACGATATTGCCATCCACAAGTTTCATGTTTCCTTACTGATCCAAGACAACAATTTCATACACTTGGCAATGTTAGCAATGCTGTACATGCTGTACTTGGGGAAATAATGTTGTTCTTTGGTACTCCCTAGATAGAAGCAGCAACATTTTGTCTTAATCTGAGAAATAAAAATCTGTTTTAATATGATGCCAACAAAAATAAAAGAGTAGTTTTTTTTGTTTTTTTTAGGAGTGTTGGGCCACATCATTGAATCTGCTTATCATTTGAGGTCCGCATTTCCTAATCTTTTTTTTTTTTTTTTTTTTTCACCTAGTGATCTCTTTCCCCTTCCCCCTGCCCCCCCCCCCCCAATAGACAGGTAGGAGACTTCCTGTATAGGTAAAGGTAAGTGAACAGGATTTGACTCTTAAATATACACTGGGAATTTCCAGGGTAGTTAGCCATGAAAATAAGTGTTGCTGTAATAGCATGTTAATCTGGAATAAGATAAGTTCCTCACTATGTTACTCCATTTGAAACAAATATACACGCGTGCACAGGCCGTGATCATGGCCTAAATTAAATTTTAAGATCAGGGTCTTAAAAGTAAAGCAAATGATGGCATTGAGGAGTTTGAAGGTGTAAAAACTTAGTCTGAGAAAATTCATTTGATCTCTTACTTTTTTCCATAAGCTCCCAGTTAAATGCCAGCTAGTATCAGTAGTAAACAAACCCAAAAAAACCCCATTTGGGGTGAAGCAAAGAATCTTTTTTAAATTTTAAATTTCCAGTACCAACCAACCTCTTCAATGCAGACAACTGATGCTTAATAAACAAGCAAACCAGGTTTTCTAGTAGTAGCTGGTCAAATGCTATTCTTAAAGTTTAATTAAACATAAACTAAGGAAAAACATGCAACACTAATGCTCTTGGGGTGGCAGTTTGGTATCTGATATAATACTGCCAGGTAGAATGAAATTCAGAACAATGCTCTTGTGCACTGCCCATTGCTAGTGCATGTTCTCAGCTCCTGAATCAGGACTGTGCTAGTATGGTTGAAGCTAGAACATGCAAGATTGGAAGAGTGCAGTTGCCAAAGCAGGGATCACCAGATGTGCTGAGACCTCATCTGGGGTCCAAAAGGGGCCAAGTAAAGGCAGGAAGACTTCTTGTGGTCAGAGCAGATCTTGGATGAGGGAGGAGTGGTCTCACTAGAGTTGATTTCAATCTTTGTTTCTTTTTTGGCTGGTCTTAAGACGTTTAGATCAATTGGGAGTTTTTTGCTATTTCAAACTGTTTTACTGATCCGTAAATCATATACAGCAAACAGCGACTGTAGACTTCAGTCAGACAATGCAATGCAATGCATCTTATAAATTAGCTAACCTGCTTAACATGTTTCATATTGAAACCTAATGTGGACAAGCCATTTCAGTCTTAAATTAGTCAATAAAGAAAATGAGTAGACCAGAAGTTTATTATGCCCATAATGGGAGGGGGATGGAAAGAGATATTATATTGCAAATGGCAATTAAACTTTCATGTACTGTATTTTATTTTATTTTTTTACCAAATCTTTTTTTTCTTCAGTTCCCAGTTTATTAAGTTCTTCTTATGCAGATGATCACAGAGTATTATTGCCAAGACTTACAAATAACATACCCAAACAGTTAATCACATTTCCATATCTATGCTGCTAATAATATGAGTGTGAAGACTCAAATAGCCATCTGTGAAAATCTACCGTTTCTGAGAGTTTGGCTGCATGCCACATGCATGTTCTTTCCTTGGATGCATTTAGATTTACTTGGATCACAATTCTAGTCTCCTGTCTTTGTCTTGTTATCCAGGGCTTGAGAAACTGGAGCAGACACCTTTCCCAACTTGTTCTGCAAATGTAGTCCTCACTCTAGAAGCTGAACTCTCCTTTTCTCTGGGCTTTGGTTTTTATTATAAGAGTAATGAGAAAAAAAAATCAAATTCTACTGAGAACCTCTTCTTGGACTTAGTAGTTTTCCCTCGAGTTTGCTGCGTCTATATCCTACTTTTCCATTCTTCAGAGCCCCTTCTTTACACCCGGTTTAAGCAGGGGGTCTCCTCTGCGTCAGAAAATCCCACAAGAAATACTACATTTCTCTGCATTTGATTATGCTACTTGGGATAAATTCTGTGTGGACTAAATATCTTGTTACTAAATGCACTGCTTGTGTGTATCAATGCGGGGTTACAGACTGGTGCTATGAATCCTGGCAGGCCAGGTATACCAGAGTTGCTGGCAGAACGGTATCTCACATTGTCTCACTGCTCCAGTGCTATGTCGGAGCAACTGTTAGTAGGGTTCAGAGGGTAGCTCTGTTCACTGTTCCAGAGAAGCCAGGATTTTAATGGATGAAGTGGGCAAAATGGGTGGTTGTTTTTTGTGAAGAGGTATAGTGTACACTAAAAACTGAGGTGAAGCCACAGCATCCTTCATATGTAGATCACTGAATGACTTTAATCAAATTATCAGATAGGGTTTTTATCACTACTAGCCTGCTCTTGTGACTTGGCATTGAAAGCTCGGTATCCCATTATGAATCCCCTAAGTCATTCCATCTCCCAGCCTTTTGATGTAGGCTTCTGAGCAGCACTCCACTCGTTGCTTGTATAAAGAGAATTGCTTGCTTCACATAAGAGCAGAACCCACTTGCCTAAGAGGGTTTTAGTAGAAGAATGTCTTTTTTTAATACTTAATTATGCCTATATTGTTGTTCAGGTAAGGAGCTATATAATGCCCTATGTTGTTCATGTATAGCTAGAAATAGAAATTATTACAAGGCACAGGCGGAAAAAAAAAAATTCAAATGCTATCCGCTGTTGACAATGCAGGAGAGAGGATTTCAAACCAGACCTTGATATATGCATGCAAATAGGATTTTTGTAGATACAGCAGATTGGTAATTTGTGCATGGAAATTATTTTGAATTGCAATATTTTTTTTCATTATTCTGAGCATATTTGAGTGACCATTTCATCCAAATCATTGTATAAATATGTGTTTTCATCCAAAAGAACTTTTCAAATATTGTTCGGTGCTTTGCAATTAATGGAAAGCAGCTTGTCAGGGTTCGTTTTTTTTTCCTTGTCTTCTGTCACTGTTCGAATCGTTTAAAACGCCTGTCTGAGTCAGTTGGCTTTTTCTGTGACTTTGTGGATGCAAATAAGTGTGCATAGTATTGTGTGTGCATGCCATGCAACACGTATTCCACTAGGTGGTGGTATCCAAACAATATGAGGGCCTGGGAGTTGAGACTGGGTTGATTCTGGTTTTTTGTGCTGTCTATTCATTAACAACTGGCTCTGAGGTACGATTATTTTGTGGGGGTTATGGACACACTGGGTATTGCTCTGCGTCTGGAAAATGAAGTGTATATAGAGTATAGCAGGCATAGTATGCCAAGGAGCTGCTGAACCAGTTTGGACATGTGCGTTGGGAAGATAAGTATTTTGAGGAAAAGAAAAATGTGAAAGTATTTTGAGGAAAAGAAAAATGTGAAAGTAATTCTGTACAAAGACAATTGGACATGATTCAGATAAATAATTCCAATCAATTCAACTCTGCCTTCACCCTGGTGCCCTCTTTCCACAGATGCCTACATGGATTCTTGCAAACTACCATTAGCTTTCTGCAGAAATTTAAGTGTATCCATAAATCTTGCTAATAAAGCTGAAGCTGCTCCCCAACCAGGATCCATAATTTTCCATCAAGCTCCTTTTCCCAATAGCATCTGCACACTTGTTGCAGCTTGGCTGATGACTGGGATCTCCTTTCCTGTGCTCCCAACATTGTAATTCCCTCAACTCATCCATATCTGTGGCTTTAGATCTTCATGAGATCTGACTGGGATGTGGGGCAGAAGCTGAAAAGCGAGAGGAGAGGATATCTACATTGTGGTCCTGTAGTTGGCCAAACCTAGTGGGGAGATAGGCAGCTGGGGTCCATTGGGGTCCGTTCTGATGGCGATTCTAGCAGAGCTTGAATGTGAGGACTCTCTTGTGTCCTTTACTGGCAGATGTGTAGATGGGGAGCAGTCTTACTTCGCATGGATTCCTGAAAAAAAAATAACTAACTCACAGTGCATATTTGAAGGCAGAGTTTCTGTGCTCCAGTGAGGAAGACTTTACAGTCCTGAACAGAGCGTATAGTCTGGGTACCCAAGGCCCCTTGAGCGTTTTGCAGATGACATCAAGCTGGGGAGAATAGTAGACATGCTGGAAGGTAAGGCTAGGATTCAGAGTGACTTAGACAAACTGGAGGATTGGACCAAAAGGAATTTCATGAGGTTCAACAAGGACAAATGCAAAGTCCTGCACTTAGGTCAGTTCAATCCCATGCACGGGTACAAGCTGGGGGCTGACTGGCTGGGCAGCAGCTCTGCAGAAAAGGACCTGGGGGGATGACTGGACAATTAGCTGAATCTGAGCCAGCAATGTGCCCTTGTTGCCAAGAAGGCTAATGGCATCCTGGGCTACATTGGTATGTGTCAGCTGGTCAAGGGAAGTCAGCTGTCAGCAGGTCAATGGATGTGATTATTCCCCTCTATTCAGCACTGGTCCCCACTAGAGAAAGGAGGTGGACGGCTTGGAGAGAGTCCAGTGGAGGGCCACAAAAATGGTTTGGGGCCTTAGGGACGTGACTTGTGAGGAAAGACTGAGGAACCTGGGCTTATTTAGTCTAGAAAAGAGAAGACTGAGAGGGGATTTAATAGCAGACTTCAAGTACCTGAAAGAGGGGTGAGGGAGAGGGTTTGAACACTTGTTCTCAGTGGTGGCAAATGACAGAACAAGGAGCAATGGGCTCAAGTTGCAGCAAGAGAAGTTCCGGTTAGATATTAGGAAGAACTTTCTCACTAGGAAGGTAGTAAAACACTGGAACAGGTTACCCAGAGGGGTGGTTGAATGTCCATCCTTGGACGTTTTCAAGACACGGCGAGATGAAGCTTTGGCTGGGATGATCTAGTTGGGGCTGGTCCTGGTATAAGTATGGGGTTGGACTAGATGACCTCCTGAGGTCTCTTCTCACCCTAACTTTCTCTAATTTTCTGATTCTCTGACTGACTTCCTTCAGTAGTTATCTAGTTGCTGGGTCATGTGTTCAGAGTACAGAGGGGGTTCAGTTTGGCATTTCGGCAATTAACACAGGAGAAGACATTGGGCAGTTCCCCACCTACATTAAACCACAGTCCAGTGTCTAAGGCACAGATCTTTCTTGGCAGTTCCTGTGACCTGGAACAGGATATTGCTGCAAGATCTAATGGACAGTTTGTGTTGTGGTTTTTTTTTTTTTTTTTTCTTTCTCTGATGTTCGCTGCCAGAATGGCAGTGAAGGGCTGCGGAGCGTTTTCTTGAACTTGCCATTTTCTGTTCTCTCCAAGATCTACTCAGTCTTTCCTCCTCTTTTCAAATGTTTAATTTGGCCTTCCCACAGGCTCAGCATGAGAAACTGGGAGGAGCAATATGCTGCAAAACCAGATATTTCCACTTTCAGGGGCATTTTGTTACTGGTATTCAGGATTCGTTTCTAAATTGAGCACCCGCTGTGATCAGATGCTTCTCGCAGGAGCAAAGTATATTCCACAACGCCTGACATTCAGACTCGTTCATGCAATTGCTTTCTATTTCCCTTCCAAGTCATGATAGTTACCTGCTTTTTTGTAATATTTTTGTCTGTGTGCTGTATAGTGAACATTAAATGGACATATTATGTTTGATACATTTTACTGGGTTTGTGAGTGGGACAGATATCTTGCGAGAGTAGGCAGAAAGCCAAATCTATTTTATATGGAATGCTAGTAATATATTCTGAATGAAAGGATTGCTTGGGTGAATTCAGTGTTTGATGTGTCACTTGTAATTGCAAATGTAGCGGGGGGGAAGAAAAACACTAGTCAAATAGATCTGAGAATGAGGAGGACAGGACATAGACTGACTTAATATTTTTCTCAAGTCAAGTGGGGAAAAAAAGCATAGTACTAGAAACTTGAAAAGGTCAAACTAATTTTTACTCATGTGACAATGTGTAATCCTTCTACTACTGATACAATGATTACAAAATCTCTTTTCTGCTTGCTTTATGTTCACGTATACATTTGCTGGTAATTGAGAGAAGTTAAGAACAAAATAATCCTTTGTCCTCTAATCTAGTGTAATTTGGAATTTTTTTAAAGAACACCTCCTTCATCTATATATTGTATAAATTGGCTGGGACTGGTCCACATACCACACAGTGGAAAGCTTTCTTTGGACTTTGAGCTGTGAGTAAGGCTTGGAAGCCTAGGGAGGTCTTCAGAAGTGGCATCACATGTTTAATTTGTTAGTTCAATAGTAGCAAAACAAACAAAACTTTCTTCCCAGAAGTGACTGTTTCTAATATGGGATGGGCTGTGATCTATATTCCTTATTGCAAAGCTTCCTTTTTGGATTTATAATACAAATAACTAATTGTATGCATGCATCAGCTGCTGCTATTAAAGTGCAGCGGGTACTTGGATTATGACTTTCTTCTCTGCTCCAGAAGGCTTAATTGGCCTTACATCCATGTTCTTTGATGTCACACCCTGATGTTCTAGGATTCTAGCTTCTTCCCCAAATGGTGACTTAATTGCATGCATTCCCATTTTCCCTGCTGGAACTTTGTTTCCAATACCACATGGAGTAAAACTTGTAGGCTACATAGGAATTCATTTGCTAGGTTTATAGCTAAGCCGTTTAATATCAAGGATGATTTAGTATATGAAATTCTAGAATTCTTGGCTAAATGTAGCTGCATTCGTCATTGTTGCAGAACTCTGACAGTGAACAAAAGGTGCTGCAGGGAACCATAACTTGTGCAACAAATTAATGGATCCCAAGTTCCGCTTCTTCAGTTAAAAAGGAAGCTTGGAATCGTGGTACCACACCAAAGACTAGACATATTTGACAATAAATTGCATTCAGTTTGGAAGTTTTCTTGCCCTCGTTCATGAAATAAAGGTTGAAAGTATCACTCTTGCCTATCTTTTTCCTTAATTTTTAAAGGCACTTTGTTGTACAAGACTTTAAGCATGGAATTTTAATGGACCGAGAACAAAAGGATGTAGCTTTGTGTTTGAAAGCATGTTTTAATGAAGGTATATTTTAACAAAACTCTGTATAAAGAAGATGGATTGAATTTTCCTCTTAGCATATACCTATTTGCTATACTTAAAGTATAACAGCTCAGGAGGCAAAGCATGTACGAGCCAGTACTAGGAAACGCTCATTGCCTCTTTGGGGAATTGATGTTCTTCAGTACTTCAAAAAAGACGTTTGGTATTAAGTTAATCAGGCATATTAGTATCTACACAATTGTTGACTGACTGGATTCATCCAGCGTGATGGAAGATTCTGTTCTTAGGGACAGTTTGCCTGCAAGAACGAGAAACGGATATGAGTGGGCGGCATAGTTAATTATTGGCTGAGTTACCACAAGAGATGAGCCAATGAAACTTTTTGGGAAATATTAGACCTTGATTCCACGCGTCTCCCTAGTTGGGTGTCAACAGATCAATGCCATCACACATCACCTGCACACTTGGCTCATCAATAGCCTTATTCAACATGGAGACAGCTTCGGGCGAGCTCCAACAAACCGGGGAGCAACCCTGAACATTTAGTTCTGTCTACATTTTATACACCTTGCTTCATGCTCATTCTTTATCAATCACCATTCACCTTTTTGCATATGTTTATCTCGGATTCTGTTATCAGTTACGTGTTGTCTTTTACATTCCAGTCTGTTTTCCAGTCCCAGGTTGTACCATCTCCACATTCCTAAGACTTCACCTCATTTGTAGCACACAGACTTGCACAGGCTCACTTGCTGCTTTTTCTGAAAAATGGTTCACACAGTTAAGATGGTTACTTAGCGTAAGCAAATGGCTGCCTTAGCATAAGCACTCATAAGCAAAATCTGCCTTATCTCCTAATGATAGCCAATGGTTTGCGTCCTGTTTCTTTTACACAGTGAGCTATATATCTAACAAGACTACTATACTGTTAGAAAAATGCTTGCTTAAGCATCTTGCAGTTTTACTTTTAATACACCATTCTGCCCTGTGGCTAGCAGCTCTGCTAGGCCACAGGTTACAGCCTTTTTATTCAGCTGCAGATCCAATGCTCCCCAAGATCCAAATACTGTCACCCTAACAGGAAATATGCCAAATCAGTGCATTTCCTGAATACAGTGACATTCACTCACAAAAGTGGATGGGGCTGACCAGGCAGATACAGGTCATCAGCTCAAGGCTTGTACCTATGAACTCCAGGCAGGCTTTTTTCATCCCTGGGAGCTTCAGCACTGAGTATGGCATAGATTCTTCAGGGCTCAGTATGTAGATCCAGAACTAGTTCATAATGTCTTCTAGAGGAAACGGCAGACACCACATCTGGTTTTACTGCAACTTTACATGTGTATAGTAATTTTGTTTATCCCCAGGATTGTTGTATAGAAAACAAAGCAGTAACACTAATACAGTGTGTTTTTAAAAATCACTGTGTGTTCTTAAACTACAAATTCTAAACTGCTATACATTAGGACTTAATGTTTATATCTTTAATTTTGATACCAGTATAATTGGATTTGCATGACTATGAAAAGGTATGTGTAGCAGGACACTAAGGTGCCTGCTACTTGAAAAGAAGTATTGGCTCAAGTGCTGGTTGCTAGGGGCAACCAGAAGGAGCTAAGGGCCCACGCCTGGTGAGTCAGCTGACTGGAAGGGGCAGGGCTGACTACTATAAAGCGCAGGCTGGAGGCTGAGAGTGCTCTGGCAGCCAGAGAGAAGGAGTACTGCTTGACTAAGCAAAAAAGAAAGGCCTGAATGCGAACAGTTGCTTGTACTAATGAAGGATGGAGCACCCACGGAGGGTGACTCAAAGGAGGTTAGCCGAGCGGTTTAGTTTTATATTATAGCCCAGGGGCTTGTGTTTGTTGTTTTGTCATTGTGGTAACACTGGAGGACTGGGTGAGGCTATTAGGGGTTGGAGAAGGCCTCATAGGGGCTCCACGGTAGTGTGGGGACCCCAGCGCCGGTGGGGCGCAGGCTGCAAGACGACAAGCCAGAGAGCACCGGTGGGGCACAGAGAATGAAATCTACCAAACAACGTCCGGTACATCTGCGAGGCTTGGGGTGTGGTACAGGGGTGGCTGGAGCCACACATATCCCGTAAGGCTGGAGTGCACCGAGTCGCCCAGAATAGCACAGGGACTGAGATGCATCAGAGCACCGTGTCCAAGGGGACAAAAGGCAGCCTCCCTTCTACATAGTTGACATCAAAGATGTGGCAGGAGAGATGTGAGGGTGCTTTAACACTGACTTGGCACAGTAGGGGGCGCTAAGGGAGATCAAGGCCACCCCTAGTAATAATAACATCAGTTCGTAAATTGGCTTGATATTAATCGGTTTGGTTTTGGTCTCTTTACTTAATTTTATATTTAGTGGCTTTGTTTTCATTCCCGGTCCTCTCTTTTGAAGAGTAAGTTTCAAGGTCATTCTGTATTTTTTCTGGTATATAACTATAAAGTCTTGACTGTGCCATGTGTTGTTATTTTCATCTGTGTTTCTTTTAATCTTTGGGACCACTGAAGACAAACTGACAGCATATGCCCAAACATGCTGATAATAGTCCAGCAATACATACTTTTTTATTTTGTTCAATACAACATTAAGTAGAAGGTTACAGTGTAGCTGAGTAGTGCACCTCTGAGAAAACCAGAATAGTGTAAATAGAGCACATACAGCAGATCAAATGATACAGTAGAGCTCCTGAGCAAACACTGTGCTAAGGTGCCCCTCTGCAATGGCTGACATAAATGGACAGAAGTACAATATTTGTATTGCTGTGTATTTAATTACATTTAGATTCGCTGCCTTGTAAACACTTGCCTGCCTGGCCAAGTCTCTGAAGCCCTCCATTCTCCATTAAGCTGCCTGCAAAGAATAGAAGTGAAGGAGTTTGGAAGCTGTACAAGAAAGAAATGAGCCAGCTTGAGATCCTCTTTTGTTTGAGCTACAGGAGAAGGCAGAGGCAAGTAAGGAGATTGAAGGAAGGATGAATGTGGGGCTCAGCAAAAAGCCAGGTGGGGGGATTGCAAAGAAAGCTATGCCCGTCTCCTCTGTCCTTGCTGCAGACTCCTTTGTTACTTCTGCTGTTTGGGTAAAATCGGAGCAAAACACAGCTGGAAGGGATCTCCAGAGATCATCTCATCGAACACCCTGCCTAAGGAAGACTTGTCCCCATTTAAATCTTCCCCGACCAATACCTTCAGTGACAGATTTCACAACTTCCCTAGGCTATTCCACTGCCTTATTGTTCTAACAGCTCCACTTAGACTTTAAAGACTGCTAACAAGGAGTGTGGAGAGATTTGAACTGAAATGACCCTCAGTTCAGTGGATGATTGGGGCCTGGATACAGCTCTTTTTTATCCTTGTGGCCTCTTTTGGAGATGCCTGCTGAAACCCTCCTGAAGAGGAGCAGCCGCCAAAGCATTAAGACAAGCTGTCTTACTGTAGGCTGTGAAATCCACCAGGACAGGGGTGGCCAACCTGCGCCTCTTCAGAAGTTCATATGCATCTCCTTGAATCTTTGCACAAGCACATAGCAACCTGCTTCCAAATGGCTGGTCACCATGTGCTTGTACAAAGGTTTAAGGGGTTGGATATCAACTTCTGAAGAGCTGCATGTGGCTCTGGAGCCCCAGGTTGGCCACCCCTGTACTAGGATCTACTGCATGGAGAAAGGACAAAGACTGGTAAATATTTGTCCCAATACAGACCACTCCTGAACCATGCTGCACGGTTTACCTGCCCCGCCCCCCCTTATGGGCTTCCAAAGGGAGGAGGCTGCTTCTTCCATCACCTAATCATAAAGAATGCTAGCAAGTGCACCTGAGTCCCAGCACTGCTGAGCATTTACTTGGGCGCTTAACTTGGGCATTCCCAATTTAACACAAATTGACCTAACAAATTAACACTTGGCTGAGTTGAGAACTCATTACAGACTGGACGCTTGGGAGTAGCATAATGGCACAATGCACTAATGAAGGAAATATAGTCACATAGGCTAAATACAGACGGTCAAAAAGCCTGAAACTGAATTGCTTCAGTCATCGCGGGTTAGTCTAAGTTACATAGATTGAACTGATAAGCAAGTCAACAGACATTCACTTTTGATTCTGGAAATGCAGCCACATGCTCTCAGTGGCCAAACCAGAAGCCTGGGGGTGCTAGAGCAAGCCTCCCTGCTTGGCTGGAGCAGACAGCTTGGGCCAAGGCTAGCCCACTCACCTTGTGGGTGGGGTTGGTTGTGGGGAAGGTGCAAAGCATCTTGGGATTCTGGGGGACCGTGAGTTACTCAATGGGGCTGCGGTGGTGCATGTGCTAAAGTGCACTGTTAACAGCCTGGAGGTGGGAGTTCAAGGCCACAGCAGAAGCACTTTGTAGCAGGCCCTGTCAGAATCCAGCAAAGTTGTGAATTCTGCTAAAAAGGAAAGGACTACTCAATGACTTTCTTCTAGCTACGTACAAGGATGTTCTTCACTAGATTTATGTATTTATTGCCGTGTATAGGTGCCTCTCATCCTTGTTCGAGGCACCCCTTGGATAATTCCAGTTCTTAGTTTTTGTTTGTTTTTTTTGACTACAGGAAAATAAGCAATTCTGTTACAAGGAATTTAGAAAGATCACAAAAGGGCAGAATGTTTTTCGCACTATGGCTTCTATGGTAAAACCCTGAGTTTATCTTGTGAATCGTGGTTGCGCCCTTAACTGCACTAATGTTGTGCAGCACCCTATGGCACCCTTGAAAGAATCTCAAGGCACTCTAGGGTGTCATGGCACCATGGTTGAGAATTGCTGCCCTATATATAAAGAGTCTGCTGCTTTCTGGACCAACTAACATCTGCCAAACAACTTGCAGAGAGTTCTGTGAAGGGGAGGCTAGCCCTGTTTGCTTCCTATCAGCAAAGGAGTAGTCTCAGAACCATTTTATTATTATTACTATTACATATCAGAACTATTATCCAAAATACTGAATCGCTACCACTAGAAAGTGGGTTATCTTTTTCTAGCTAACAAAATTTGATTCATGCCTCTGAAACACTACCACGACAGTTTTCTAAGCAGAGTTGCGGTGCTTCTCCAAATTAGATTCTTGTAGAGGAAAGGGAAATATCATTGTTGTAAGTGTCCAAAGGGGTTGAATGAAAATAATCTTATAGATCAAACTCAAATTGAGTTTAGATATTACAGAGATAAAACAGTTCTATTTCTATAAAATCCATCTGTCAGAAATAAACTTCAGGGTAGCATTTTAAAATGGCACTTGTAGTTGTGGATCATCTTGCTATAGCGGTAACAGACATAAGATGTCAATTCCATGCATCACGGTTGCACAAATCTTGCGAAGCAGTTAAGGTTGTATCAACCTTCTCAAAAATAAGCTTTGCCTTTATGATTTGACCAATCTGAAATGGCAGACATGATACAAGTCCAAGACTAATTCTCGCTTGCTTGCTCTCTCGCTCTCTTTCTCAGGTACCTGGAATTGGATTATGTAATTATTAAGTTAGGAGGAAATAGAAGTGAGTGCTTCTTAAATAAGTTTGTCCTATTTTTCTCCCTGTCTGTTTTGGGTACTTGGGTACATTGGCCCTATTACCATGTAATGTCAAACCATGGTACCACAATTTTTAATGCAATTACCCCTGTGAAATAGGAAAAGGGCATATTTTTTCACTTTCACTGATGCGGAGAGTAACAAATTCTTTATTTAGATACCCAACTGCCAATGAAAACTTGAAAATGCCTAAAAACCATTTAAATCTCTTTAAAAGGAATAAGGGTTCTCAATATCTTTGTGGATGAAGAATTGAAGTAACGTGCCACCAAGGCTTGATGGTGGAACAGGACTTGAATCTAGGTCTGCCATGCCATGAGTGGCCACCTTTCCACTCGAGCTCATCTCTTTATTTAACCTTCCGAGTGGCCAGAACATATACATGAGAACATCTAATATTAGCTTTTTTTTTTTTTTTTTATATCAGTGTAGTTCTTGCAATTTCATTACATGGGATGTATTATTTTTGGCGCAAAGAGCTTTATGAAATTCAAAGCTCTTCATATTTAAAGGGACAACTTTAAAACATCTAAATCTAAAAGTTTTTAATATGTTATCAAACATTTGTTCAATTTAATTACAGATATACTGTGAGTAGGAAGAGACAGTGTCACAGGAAAACCTAATAATAAATGGAGACTAACACAGCACAGGCTCTGAGGATTGCAGAAAATTAATTTTTTTAATATCATTAATCCAAATGCATCCACTGAATCCTTTAGATTTTATTCTAATAGCCTCTCCCTTTAATAACTGATTAAACCCACAGAGTACACAAATATGTTTCTCAGTTACAATCTTCTCTTGATGATGACAATTATGTCTGTTACTTGGTTCACATACTCTCCTTTACCCAATGCCACAATGAATACTGTCTTGTAGCTGAAAAGTCCACCCCATGAATTTTCTGTTATAGCCACTTAAAGTGAATGATATGACTGTGATTACAGATAAAGTAAGCATAAGTGTTTTATACCATCAGGGCAATAACTTGTAAAGAAGTGATGGAATCAGCATTCTTAGCAAGGCTTTCTGAATGTCATTAAACTTTCAGAAAGTCAGGGCTGGGCTTCAAGCAAGCATGAACTGGTCAAAGGGTTGCTCTCCAATGTCTTTTATGGGTTCATTCATAGGGCCAGGAGAGAGAGAGAGAGAGAGGCTTGGTTCCTAAGCCTGTAAGATCTGACTTTTGTAGGAAATGGGGAAGAGCTATATGTCCCTATAAGCTGCAGTTTCCAGGTTTTCCTTAGTTTATTGTGTATTCTTTACATGAACAAAGTTTAAAAGAATGCAGGATTCCTATGAGCTTGAGTACTGTTTTCTAGTAACACCCATGTACCCAGGAATTGTATAAAAATGCAGGAAGTGTGGTCTTTGCCTCAAAGACCATGAAGTCCAAAAATAATAGACAAAGGTATACTACAGTCATTTTCAATCTGTGGTCCACGGACCTCTGGGGTTCCACAGACTATGTCTAAGGGGTCCACAAAAACTGATTATGATCAATCAAAACTAAACGAATACCCACACTTACAATTCAAAGCAGTTCTCACCTCCGTTCAATGTTTTTTAGGGGCCCGCAAATGAAAAATGTTGAAAACCACTGGTGTACTACATGGAGAAAAAGGGGCCATAGTGACTTGGCTGTTGCTCTATAGTGTTTTGTCCCAGAGGCTTGCTGACCGTCTTTCAGGAGGGAAGTTCTTTGTACAAAGACATGAATGATCCTCATTTCCATGCATGTGCTCCCCACCTCCATCCCAGGGGTTTTGTCCCTGATTGGGTGTGCCACCTGGTAATTAACAGATGTAAGCAAGGTAAAATTATCCTGGGCAATGAAGGCAAAAATGTGTACTTCCAAAGTGGTGAGGTAGAAACAAAGGTATAATGGGCGCAGAAGGAGAGCTGGCTGAAAATTTTCTTACAGAAAGTTTATTTTTTCCAGTGGAAAATGCCAATTCATTAAAAGCAAAACACTTTGTGGAGGCATGACATTTTCAAAATTCATCATGAAAGGTTTTTTGTTTGGGTTTTTTTTAAGCATTTTGATAAGGTTAAAACATTCTACTCTTTCAGAAATGTAACACTTCTTTTTTTTTCTTCCTGGTATGATAACTTCATGTTTTATGTTATGAAAAGAGGTTGGGGGAAAAAAAAAAGTTCGGTGTTATCAAAATAAAATGCTTTGATCCAAACTGATTTTTTTTCCTTGATGTTTTTGTCTGTAGGAAATTTCGAATTCTTTTTTCTTCTCGTTCTTTTCCAGAACAGAAGATATTTCACAATTGTGACTCCCCCTGAATTGAAAAATCCAAGCTTTGAGCAGCTGTAAATGGAAGCTGATTTTGGTAACTTTGTTTGTCTGGAAAGAAGAGGACCTATGTGAGTGTCAGTGAAACCAGAAAAGGGGAAGCAACATCTGTTTTCTTTTTGAACAAAGAAAATCTATTTGTATTCCAGTGAATACTGATGTGGTTTAAAGCTAGAAAACTTTCAAGTATTTTTCTGTTAAGCATCTTAACATTTTTGGCACAACCATTTTGCCTAGAGTCTCCAGTAGAGCTAGGTATAGTGAGAGTCCACAAAATAATAGTTTCTAAGTAGATGAGAGAGAGTGTGTGTGTTCGTTGGTTGGTTTGTTTGTTTGTTTGTTTGTTTTCAAGGGAGTATTGCCTGCATTTCACAGCCTGAGCACTATGGCATGACAGAAAATTCCTTTAGCTTGTATCTGTTTTAGGTGGCATGGATTTGCTTTGATCCTCAGTCTCCCACATCCTAACAATGAAGCTGTTGGCTCTATGGGGTGGCTTTTTGAGTTCCTGTTGTAGAAATGTCCTCTGTTTTTAATTATTAAATATTAACTGGGATAAAGAAGAACTAACTCAGGGTGAGGGTATTCACATAGAAGGTGAGAGAGAGAGGTTCAAAATCCTGTCTAAATTAGGCAAAGGAGAAAAAACTGGGTCTCCCTCATCTAAGGCGAGTTCCCTAATTATTGGGTAATCTTATGCTAGTGTGAGTGGAAATTGGTGAGTCTCCAGTTTCACTGGTGTTCCCTCTATGCTCCTCTTCTTCCACACTCCACCCATCGCCCCAGATGGGTTTGGTTTAATCTTAATCTGGAACAGGAATGGTTTTGAAATTGCAGAAGCATTGGCAGAACAGGAACACTTTTATCCAGTTGTAATCATGACCTTTTAATATTACTTGAGTCTAATAATGTGCGATTAACTTTTGTTTTTAAAGAAAACAAATATAATACAAGTAATGAGATTAAAGCTGAGTTTGGGCTCTTCATTTTTTCAAAGGATAGTTATGGTTAATATTGTATACGCCTCTTAAGAATCAGAACGCACAGACATAAAGGTCCCATGGACACTCATTTGGACGTGGCCAAGATGTTTGATGACCCAGTATGAACTTCTGTTACTATTATAAACCTTTCCTGCTCTCAAACTGTTGTAGATATGATGGTTTTTTTAAAAAACAAACCACCAAGCTGTTTCTGTTTAAACTGAAAGAAGTGGGTATTAGAAGTGCTCCTTTGGTGGGTAAGGAACTGGCTAAAATGGGAAGTGTGAAAAGGGGAATTTTCACTCTGGAGAAAGAGATTACCAATGGTGTTCAAGGACCAGTATTAAATGAAAGCTTGTTCACAGGTACAGGCAAACATGAAAGATACTGGTACTAGAAAAAGGATGCATTAACTAATGCACTGTACTGAATGTGTAGATGCTGACTGGGAGCAAATTGCTCCTGGTCAGCCTATGAAATGTGGGGCCACAGGGGGCTGGCAGAGCTGTCATGGGACACTGCTTCCTAGTCACGTAGAGATTGGAGCCCATCCTGATCGCCACATGACTGGGGGAACTATCCCTGCTTCTGGGCAGCTCCCTCCCACCTATGTGGAGCATGGTATCTGTCCTGACCTTCACATGACTGGGAAGCAGCTGCCCAGAAGCTAGGACAGCTCTCCCTGCCATGTGGAGATCAGGATGGGTCTCAATCTCCAGTTGGCTGAAAGGCAGGGTACAATCTCCTTCTGGGTGAGACGGTGCTGTCCACCAAGTTGAGACTGTTTTTGCCCTTCTGCTCTGGATCTTAGGGTTGAGCCCCCATGCCTCCTTTCAGCGCAGGGCTGGCATCTAGGGGAGCCTGGCACGTCTCCTGGCTTCTTCGGGGGAGCAGAGCAGGGTAGGAGCAGCATTGGACTGGGCTGCTCCTGTCGGGCTCACTTTGCTTTGGTTGGGGGCACGCATGCAGCTGTGCACTGGGGAGCGCTTTAATGAGCCTGTATTTTCTGTAGAGAAAATCCAGGTGCATTAATTGCATATGTAGATATGCCCAATGAGTATGGAAATGACTGAGCGGGAGAAGGATCTTGCTATGCTACTTGATCGTGGGGTGACTTGTGAACTCAGAGTGGTCAGTCAAGGTATTTCCAGTATTTATAGAAGGATTCATGCCACTATACAAGGCCTTGTTGTGACTTCATCTCAAATCCTGTATGTAGTTTTGCTTGCTTGTGTTACGGAAGATGAATTTGAACTAGAACCGGTCCAGAAAAGAGTTACTAGTATGACCAGGGGAATGGAGGGTTTATAAAAGGATGATAAAAGTCTGACTTGTTCAGCCCAGTGATAGAGATGTGAAATTGTTTATAAAAACATCCAGAGGGTACAACAGTAGGGAAGGAAAGAACGAGGTTGGCACAAGGACAAATTGGTCTAGTATGACCATGAATGAGCTTAGGCTGGCAGTTGGAAGAAAGTTCATAGCCATCAGTCCAGTGGGATTCTGGAGCACCAATAGGAATAGTGTGTTTGGGGGAAACTTAATGAGTTTTGAGATTTTAAACTTGATTTGTTTATGAAAGAGTATATGATGTGATTGCTGCAGGAGCAGGGGACTGGAATGAAGGATTCTGGAGGTTTCTTCCAGTCCTTGTTTCCAAACCAGAAGCACAGGTGACATCTCTCGAGGCGTTTCTGCTCAATGATTACTGTTACTTGCTTTCATGAAGTTTCACATTAGCGTGTTACTAATAGGCCAAACAACAATTTGGAAGCTGCTTAATGCCAGTTCTTGGTACTGAGCAATACATTCTGGCTTGCATTATTATTGATTGTTATGACCCCAAACCAAAAGGCTTTGTATTAGGGCTGTGTTAAATTTTGCCAGCAGTTAAATTTTGACACTATTTTGACTTGTTTCAAGCTCAAAACAGCAAAATCAAAATGAACCAGAGAGCTTTGAAACTGCCTTGAAATGAAACACAAGTTTCATATATTTCATAGACATTAGGGCTGGAAGGGACCTCGGGAGATCGTCGAATCCAGCCCCCTGCCCAAAGGGCAGGAAGTCAGCTGGGGTCATAGGATCCCAGCAAGATAAGCATCCAATTTACTCTTGAAGGTGTTCAATGTAGGTGCTTGAACCACCTCCGCTGGCAGACTGTTCCAGACCTTGGGGACTTGGACAGTAAAGAAATTCTTCCTTATGTCCAGCCTGAAACGGTCTTGCAGGAGTTTGTGACCGTTCGACCTCGTCATCCCTTGGGGCGCTCTGGTGAACAAATGTTCCCCCAGATCCTGGTGGTCACCCCTGAGAAACTTATAGGTGGCCATCAGATCACCCCTGAGCCTACGCGTTTCCAGGCTAAAGAGCCCCATGGCTCTCAGCCTGTCATCGTAAGATCTGTTTTCCTGACCTCTGATCATGCGCGTGGCTCTCCTCTGGACTCTCTCAAGCTTCTCCACATCCTTTTTGAATTGTGGAGCCCAAAACTGGACGCAGTACTCCAGCTGCGGCCTCACCAAGGCCGAGTACAAGGGGAGAACGATGTCCCAGGATTTGCTCGAGAAGCATCTATGGATGCACGCCAGCGTTTTGGTCGCTTTACTAGCCACAGCATCGCATTGGAGGCTCATGTTCATCTTGTGGTCAATGATGACCCCCAAGTCTCTTTCTTCTGTAGTGCTAACCAACGTAGCACTGCCGAGCCTATAAGGAAGCTGCAGGTTTTTCCTCCCAAGGTGAAGAACCTTGCATTTTTCGGTGTTAAACACCATCAGGTTTTCGTCCGCCCATTTGCTGAGCTTGTCCAGGTCAGCCTGGATCACCCGCCTATCTTCTGGTGTGGATGCTTTGCTCCAAAGTTTGGTGTCATTGGCAAACTTGGCCACTCCACTCCTGACTCCAATGTCCACATCATTAATGAAGATGTTGAACAGGATAGGTCCCAGGACAGAGCCTTGAGGGACCCCACTGGTCACAGGGCACCATGATGAGTGACTGCCATCGATTACAACCCTCTGGGTCCGACCACGGAGCCAATTTCCCAGCCAGTGGATCGTGGTGGAGCCAAGGCCACAACTGGCCAGTTTGGCCAAGAGGTGATCGTGGGATACCAGATCAAAGGCTTTTTTGAAGTCAGGATATATGACATCAATCTCTTCTCCCCTGTCTAGGTGATAGGTCACCTGGTCATAGAAGGAAATGAGATTGGTCAAACAAGACCTACCCGCAACAAACCCGTGCTGGCTATCCCTCAGGATGTTAGCCTGGGCCAGTCCATCAAGGATGGCCTCCTTAATAAACTTTTCTAAGATCTTCCCCAGGATAGAAGTCAGGCTAATGGGCCTGTAGTTAGCCGGATCCACTCTCCTCCCTTTCCTGAAGATCGGCACCACATTGGCCTTCTTCCAGTCTTCGGGCACTACACCAGAGCACCAGGAGTTTTCAAAGACCCATGCCAGGGGCTGGGCTATGACGCTTACCAGCTCCTTGAGTACCCTGGGGTGCAGATTGTCAGGGCCGGCTGACTTGAAGGTATCCAGCTTCTCAAGGTGTTCCTTCATGAGGTCAGCATTTATGGAGGGTAGGGGATCCCTATCACCCAGATCTCCCTGTCCCATAGCAGGCATGGGCGCCCCATGGGACTGATGAAAGACTGACGCAAAGTACCTATTTAATAGGTTGGCTTTTTCCTGGGCGTCAGTTGCCCCATCTGGTTTAGCAGGGGTCCAACGTTGCCCTTGCTCTTCCTCCGGCTCCCCACATATCTGAAAAAGGACTTTTTGTTGTCTTTGATGCTTGAAGCTAGTTGGAGTTCAGTTGCAGCCTTGGCTTTCCTGGTTTGTTCCCTGCAGGACCGGACCAGTGCAGAATAATTCTCCTTGGAGGTGAATCCCATCCTCCATCCTTTGTAGGCTTTCCTTTTTAGCCGCAGGAGGTCCGCTAGGTCTCTGGAGAGCCAGGAGGGCTGCTGTGCCTTCTTGCTGCCTTTCCTCCGTGTTGGAATAGATTTAGC
The DNA here is from genome assembly GCF_052110815.1 of Crocodylus siamensis. NCBI lineage: Eukaryota > Metazoa > Chordata > Crocodylia > Crocodylidae > Crocodylus > Crocodylus siamensis. Next base: position 56,730,609 of record NC_143405.1, on the reverse strand, counting down.
TTGTGCATTGAGGATCGCTTCCTTGAGAAGCAACCACTCTTCTTGAACTCCCATCTCCCTGGGGTCATGGTCCCTGAGGGCCTGACCGACAAGTCTCTTGAGCTTGTCAAAGTCGGCTTTTCTGAAGTCAAGGACTTCTGTGTTGCTGACTGACTTGCCAGCCTTACGGTGGATGGTGAAGGTGATCAGCTCATGGTCGCTGTCACCCAGCTTCCCATCGATCACTAGGTCGCCGGAAGTTGAAACATTCCAAAATTTTGGAAATGTTTTGAAGCTGAAGTCGGGCTTGCATGCTGGGAAACAAACTAAAGTAAGGAGAGGGAGGAGGATGGTGGAGGTCGGGGTGGAAGGAGCACTCTCAGTTTTTACTCTGTAGCTAGCCAGTGATTGTGATCCTTTCCTGTGGTCCCTTCCAATCCCAGTGCTCTGGGGAAGGGATGGAAAAACTGCATAAAAGGCAGCATTGTTTGAACTGCCCTGCTTTCTGCTTTGGTGGTGTCACCCACCCATGTCGTGAGTTTTGCGTGTCAGTAGCTAGAGGTGCAGGGCCCCAGAACCCAGACTCCTCCTGCACTGATCTGCTTGAGAGGTGGCAGGTTTTGTGGCCACAGCAGGGGCTACCATCCCTGCTGCCTTCACCCTGCTGCACCTTAATGCACAGTGTGACCCATGTCACAAGTTTTGCTTATCTGCAGCTTCAGGTGCAGTTTCCCCAAAACCCCTGCACCTATCTCCTTGACACTTGGCCAGTTTTTGTTACCTCAGCAGGGGCTACCATACCTGCAGTTTTGACTCCACCATGGCTTAACACATACAAAGACATGAGTTTTTTTACTTTAAGATTTGAGGTGCAGTTTCCCTGAAACCCCTACACCTATCTCCCTGAAACTTGGCAAGCTTCATGCCCTCAGAAGGGGCTACCATTTCTACAAGGTTCCTCCAAATCATGCCAGAAATGACAAAGAGAGAGGCTGTTTTGATCTTTCCAATTATAGCCTATGGGCAAAACAGCGAAACCGTTTTGATGAAATGGAGGAGTGGTTTCAAATCTAAATGGAACACTGTTCTGTCAAAACTCAATAGTGCCATTTTGCACAGCCCTACTTGATAAACAGTACAATGTAGATACAGTGCGTTAGTTAACCTGTTTAACCTCCTTAGCCACTGTTACTCATTCTTTCACTTGCAAATCTTACTGTTTTTGTATTCCAGGTATCAGGCTTAATCCATCTTTGATCCAACTGTCACTAAGTTGGCAGAGACTCTAGCTACTTCCAGGTGTGTCTTCTATGCAGTTCAAGCAGGAAGATGAAAGTATCTCGTCAATGAAGCTTGCCCACGATTGTTTTGATACAGTTGTATTTTTTTTCCAATTTAAAAAAGTCTGCAAAGAAATTGGGCATTTTGCTTATGTCAGAAAATGTTTGATGGGTAATTTCTGCCCAGTCACTCATTTTGTGAGACTTTGTTGCAGGTGTTCAAAGTTTTAGCTATTTTGATAAGATGCACAAATTGTGTCCTCAGTTATATAGGTGTGACGGAAGGCAGAAGTTGTCTGGTAAGTCGTGAGTCATATTTCTTCACCCAAATAGCTTCCAGTGTAAATTTAGCAAACATTAATTTGAAAACTGTTTCCTATGAATATTCTGTGTTGTTTTGTTTAATGGGTTCTGTTCTGTTCAGTGTACCAGCCAGTAAACTCATTCCCTAGTTTAACTGAATTCAATTCAAAATTCACATGAATATTCATGGTGGAATTTTCTATGATTTGCCCAACCCTACATGCTGACAACGTAGATATATATTTTTTTAATAGCTTAATGCTCAGAGAAGTCTTACAGCTTCGAATATGATTGCCCACCCCCCCCTTTTGCTAACTTGGTGGTGTTGACTGTATTTTTGGCTGCTGCTTAATAGTTTAAATTGTATTTTCCCTCCACTTCCTTGTGGGGACTACTGAGTTTTTTTGTGCACCTCTTTTTAAATGCTTTTTTTTCTCTCTAATTTAGTCACGTATACTTTATAACTGTTCTACATGCCAGATTCTTTTCTAGGTCTTTATTGCCAGTATTTTTTATTTAATAGAATAGGGATGGAACAAGTAAGAAAATGAATATAAACTGCACTGAGGTTCAGTTGTACACACGCACACAAGCAGCAGTAGATAGAAAAGTCTGCCACCAATATAGCTCCTTCAGAGCTGGGAGAGCTCTGAACATAGTGGATAAGGGAAGGTTTCATGGCAGACGGATACTGTGCTCTTCATGAGCTTGTAAGGATTTCATCCATTGGAGAGGAAAGGAAGATATTTTGGCACAGGGGATTGGCTCTTCATGCAGCTTCTCAAAGACGGCAATGGCCTGTTGCATGAGAGATGTCACGGATCTGTGGCAGAACGTGCTGACACTTGAGGGGAATGGGCTTTTGGAGCCATAGCCCTGAGTCCCCTTGATATTAGGGGCAGCACACATGGATGCGGTTCTTTGGCTGTTGTGACAACCGATAAAACCTCAACGTTTCTTGACTCGAGTAGCCTAAGAGGAAGGTGAGCTTATGTATGTGTGGGGCGTAGTTGCATCCTGTACAGTTGGGTCAGACATAACATTTCGGCTGTTGCTAAAGCTAGTAAGACTTTAATGCTTATTTAAAAAGTGGTTCAAGTATGAATGCTTAGATATTACTGTAATTAGTATGTCTTGCTGCAGCTGTTGATATGGTTGGTGGTGTGTCTTTGTGATGCTAATATTTTTCTAATGCGCAAGACTTTTCTTCTATATTGCACAAATATTATCAGTCCTTATGAAAATATTGCTGCAGTTTAAGTGCACAGTGTGTATATTATCCTCAGTGTTTTATGGCTTAATGGTTTATTGCAAATTATCACACCTATACCCAATAGCTATTTGTTTAGTTTATTATTTTGGCATTTTATTATAGAGGAAAAAGCTCTGGGATCATAATGAGATCCTGCCATTTTATTGCTCTTTCCACCAACTTAATTTTCTGAAATAGGAATAGAAAGGCCCAATCCTGTGAGACTCTTGAGAACTCTCTCCTGCTAATCTTCCCTGAAGCTTTGTACAAGATGGGAGCCATATTATGTGGCTCTTGGGAATAGGAAGCATAGCTCTGCTGCTAATACCATTTTAAATGGACCCAGTTCAGCACACATCTTGTCCACTCTGCTCTTCAGGGTTTCTTGTAAACTTCCTGCCTTCCTCTAAGCACTTTATAGGTAGAGATGAGAAGAAAGCTTTTCTGCTTTTCTGAGAGCATATCAGTTTTCAAAGGTGTAAATAAATAAATAAATAAATAAGGTAGTTTTGCTACTCGAGGACTAAATTGACAAATTTAACTTGTAGTCCAAATGATAAACTGTTGCCTTGCTCAATTTGAAAAGCATGCTGCAATTTTAACGTTTCAACTCAAAGGATCAACTGAGCAAAGTTCAGTATGAAACTTAACCCACGCTTGCTTTAAACTTTATTCAGCCTTGTTGAAGTGGTGGCTTTTGAGTGTGTGTTGTTGTTTTTGCCAGTTTTTTTTATTTTTTTATTACCAAAACTTCATACAAGTGTTTAACATCCCTAGGATTTCCCCCTAAGATTCAAATACAATGTTCATGACATCGCTGGGCTTGAATACTCACAGTAACAGTAATGAAAAATAGAGAACGTATCATGGAGAAGCGAGTAAATAAAAGAATAAATTTGCTTCTGCTACTACCTTTCAAGCTTAAGTCTGCCATATTCCCAGATTTTACTAAAGTCAAGAAGGAGAAACTGGGAGCTTTCCAGCTCAAGACAGATTTAATAACTTCAATAAGCAACTAAAGTGTTGAGTAGCTCCAAATCCCCTTGACCTTCTGAAGTCCAAGAAGTTGATTTGCTGGTCTCATCAACCTGGATCCATGGGTCAGATTCTCAGCTGCTGTAAACCAACAGAGCTGCACTTTAAATTGTTGTAGCTATTATAACTCACCCTAATAGAGCATCTGATGGTATACGCCCATTTACAAGTAGCAATTCCCTGTAATTTTAGTTTTATAACTGTTAAGAAATATCAGGACCGATTTTAAGTAAATTTTATATAAGGATCTGCCTATGGATAGATTATAACCTCATCTAAATTGCTGGCTGCATGCTCAAGCTCTGGTCTACCAGGTATCATCTTGATCTGCAATGAAGTTGCAGTGGGGGCTGCCACATTAGACTGTTGCTGGAGTATGAGAGAATTCAAAATATTATCTCGTTACTTTTACCCCAGTGTTGTCCATTTAATATACATTTTTATGTGATTCGACAATGGGATTTCTTCAGTTTAATGCAGTAGAGAAGCTAAATGAGTCAGTAAATGTTAATGTGCCCATGTTCCTCGTAGATAGCTAGTTGCCCTTGAAACGATATCAATAAGTGGCATTTATATGGTATTATGAATGTGTTAATTACATGTAGACAGAATAATGAATAAGCAAAGGTCAAGGACAAATGCTATTTTCCCAGAAATACTCATCAAAGAGCTTCTAATATTTATGTCATTACCCTAATTGAATATTCATTGCCCCTGGAAGTATATACTGTAAATAACATGCACTCGTATCTTCTGAGCTAGAAGTTACTGTGTAGCTTGCAGGGGGGTGACATTTTTCTAAGAAAACTAGACAAAACTGGCTGGCTACCCCTTCTAGCGTAGCTCAATTTTGCTTTTAGCTTGACTGGGTTAGGTTTCAGATTTGTGCTTGGGCTGACTTGTGGGTGGAACTTGGGAGCTTTGGATTTGAAAGGGAACCAGTTCAAAATGGTATATTTTGCTTTCATGTAACTTCCGAACCTCCAAACCCAGTGCATTGCAAGCGTAAGCATGGCAAAATAAGAAAAACTCTCTGACTCTTAAGAATCAAATCTGCCAGCTTTCCCAAATCACTTGGTTTGTTCATTTGATAATGCTTTTCATGAGCTGGGGATTTTTAAAAGTGAATTGTTCTGTTGTGTTTCTCATTTCCATTAGCTATCCATAACCATGATTATGTGGGTGGTAAGTATTGTTTTGAAATGGACTGAATATGCAAAGGAAAGTAAGAAACACTAGCTCTTCAATTTGAGTGTTAGTTCAAAAAATAAGCTTGAGTCATGCATTTTGTTTAATAAATAGACAATTACTGTTTTGGTGTTGATACTACTTAGGTTGGCTGGCAAAACAGCAGGGTAACTCAGCAAGCACCTAGAAGCTATTATGTTCAAGGAAAAGCTGAAGTTATGAATTCTTTGTCTCACAGGACCTCCTGTATCTGTCATTTAGAAGCATCTTTCCTCCAAATGAGTTGATGTTCATATATGAAAAATTCATGTAATAGCATAAAAACATACTGAACAATATTTTAATGCAGTAGTCTGAAATTATATTAGCATTTTATTTTTCTTATAGCTAACTGACAGTTTGGATTGTTAAATCAGTTTGTCTTTGTCTTGGGAGAGCATTGATATACGTTTTCTCTGTGGCATTTGTATGCAGATATGTTGCGTCATATTCGAGGCAGAACTTTTTCTTTTCCCTTTCTCTCATGCTTTACCTGCCTTTTCAAACCGTTTGCTATATATAAACAATGATTTAAAAAAAAAATTTTTTTTTTTTTAGACTCTATTGAAGTTAAGTGTAGCTGTCTCAAGTCTGTCCCAGGCATCTCAAACTCGCATGGGACCCTGGGCTGGATTCAAACTGTGGGGCTCCTTGCAGGTCTGATTCAGCATGGGGCATGAGGCTACCACAACAATGGCAGTGAGATGGCTGGTTGCACCAGGGGGAGCAAACCCAGGGGCAGTTCCTGTGGATTGTCATGCCCAGCAAGGCCAAAGAGCTCCCCTGTGTTCTTTGGCAGGCCAAGCCTCCAACATCCAGTGGCTCCCCAATTTAGCCTGGTCAGCTGAACAGAGATGCTCCATGCATTGGGTCCAACCTGCAGGCTGTATGTTTGACACCCTTGGTCTATCCAATGTAGTGGCTGTGCTGGATTGTTTCTTCTACCCTAGTGTGAATGCTAGATAATACTGCTTTATAACTCTGATGTATACAATAAGGAGATTAATTGGAAATACAGAGAAAAGGAAAAAGGTCGGAAAAGAAAGAGACAGATTCATAAATTTCACAATCTACTTTAACACAGGTTAGCTGACTTCAAAAGCCAGAACTGTCTTGTTGAAATACTTCTAAGAATGAAGGAGCCCGGTGAAGTCAACCAGAATCTTTCCATTGACTTCCCTGGGTTTTCAAAGGGCTTATAAGCACTTCAAAACAGGCCTTTTCTTTACCTGTCTGTAAATTGACTCTCGCATTGTTGCCATGATACAGAAAGCAAACAGTACTGATGGTCTTCTACAAATTACTGTCACAAGCAAAGAAAGTGACACGGCTGTGACCTAGTCCTTTAAATTGGAAGGTAGGTGAATTCCTATGTTTTAAGGATATATATTTTTGACCATGTAAAAGAAGAGGGTGTCTGCACAAATGCACTATTTATTGCATTGTCATTGTAAAAGACAAACCAAGGGCCAGGTTGAACCCTTCACTGTCAACACCAGTGTATTAGAAATATCCCCTAGATGGTACAACGTCTTTTGGAAAATGAATAATGTTCTTCTTGATGATTTTCTTCTTCCTGCTTGTCTCAAGATTTATGCCTGAGGAAAAAGTCGACTTCTATGGGTGTTGGCTATAGGTGCCGGTGAATAACCATGTAATAAAAAAGCTTGGTTATTTCTAGCATTCTGTAGTTCACTAAATGGCTGGATTTTGTTGCATGATTTTTTCAAGCCTTTTTTAAGCTGCTTTTGGATTCAGCAGCAGCTGAATCAATTCCATGACCAAATGATGCATACTGTTTGCATGATGTTCCCCAATTTATATATTACCTGGCATTGTATAAGTTTCACTCCCAAGGCTTGGATCATCCTACCTGGGATTTATGCAATACATTCATCAAAGCCACTTCACCTATCACTTTTTTCTGAAAAACAACAACCTCTTCATTACATGTGCTGTCTAACTCCAAGAATCCCACCATATTGAAATAATAATGTGTACACCTGATTACATGTTCAGTTTAGGTCACTTTTCTTTAATAATCGTAGTCTGGCACAGGGATAAATACAAAGGCATGTTAACATCTCTTCTCATTCTCATTCTGTTAGTAACGTTGATGTACTGCTGATGGTTTTAATGGAGAAAAAACCCAATACTCTGTGATTTCCCTGGAGGACAATAGTCTTGGTCTTTTCACATAATTCTCTTTTAATTACTGACAGTATGTTGTGTATATCAAATGACATAATTTTTGTCAGTTGTTGCTGTTTCATTCAAACTACTATAATCCAGTCAAGTATAACAATAGACCACACTAAACGAGGCACTCCTTCTCCAGTCACTATTGGTATTGATGCTTAATGTCACTACTAAGGCAAGAGAGACCATAGAAAGGTACCAACACTTCAGAGACACAGCACGAAACATTTGCCCTCATAACAAAGGGATAGTAGCTTGTCCAGTATCCCGTACTGCTGAAGCATCCCTCATAATTTGTCTCTTGCTATCAGCCTCTATATCTTTTGAAGATCCACGAAGTGCATGTATACCTCCTTGGCATGCTCCCAGTTGTTTTCAAGGACCTGCTTTTAAGATAAAATCAGATCTGTAATGCTTTAACCTTCACAAAAAAGCATACTGCTCTTTCAGAAAAGTGATGCTTGTCAGTGATGAGCTTCTGTATTTCCCATTACTGTAGACTTTGCAGAGATATTTCGAATGATTCTCTGATAGCTGGTAATCTCCAGAATCGCCTCTTAAGTAGAAATCACTCTTAAAGGCATCTTGTTCCTGTACTGACTGCCTGCCATTTGTCACAGCTATTAACTTGGGATGCAGTGGGCTCTAACAGATAGGGTGCTAGACTTGAGTCAGGAGGCATGGGCAAGTCACACCCCCTCTGTATCTACCACACTCCACCCCCCTCCTGTCTATTTTGAGCAAGGTCTTTGTCACTCAGCAAATAAGTAGGACTGATCTCAACTCAATCTCTGGGCACCTCTATGACGACATAAAAAATAGTTAATTTTTAGAACTTGATATCTCCCAAACAGATAGTAGTCTCCCTAAAATTGACAGCAGTCCACTGGAAATGCTAGTCCATTGGACTCCGCTCTGCTTTTTTTTGTTTCTTCCCTTTACCAGATAATTTCCATGAAATTTGTTTCTTATTCCCATGTATTCAAATGGCAGCATTAGTCAGCTGCATGATACTGCATTTCTAAAATTAATTCCAGGGTGGCATGCACTTCAGTGGGATCCCTAGACTTCAGATTCTTACATGGCTACTCAGGATGTATGATATATATTTAAATTCCATCATATTCATCTGCCATTTAAAATTTTCAAATGCATTAATGCTTCTGTAAAACAAGGACACTTTCTTTAGGATGCTGTACTGTCCAAGTCACTTCCTTCTCTTCTTCTCTAAAGATCCTGTTAAAATACAAACACGATGCTACTGGAAGGATTCCTAAAGTCTGTCGGCTTAAATAAATTTTAAAAAAAGATCTCTCTTGCATCTAGATCGTGGTTTGAAGATCAGTACTAACCCTGTTCAGAATACTTTCAGTTTCCAAAGGTGTGGGTGCCTGTAGACATGTAGGACATCTGCTCTGACGCAGGGCAGACTTGATTAGTCGAGTCTGCTGGAGCATGCTAAGGTAGCATGCTCCATCAGCCTTGGCATTTCATGTATTCAGAGCCCCTGTGTTTCAGCATGGCGACTGGGGGCACTTTAGTTACAGCTTGTCAGATGAGCTTTAGTAAAGCTCCGACATGGTCATTTTGAAGCGTGGAACCCCAAATACATGTGATGCTGCGGGTGCTTTAATTTAGAGCAACTCCCAAGAACCACTTTAATAAAAGTGCTTCCCACGCCCACCGCCCCTGGACCGTGTGTAGAGCCAGCTCTAGTGGTTGCATGATGTTCAGAATATGCTTGTGCTTGCACAGTTTTACCATCAAGTTTTTTATTTTGGTTGTCCAATGATTTTGTACAGAAGGGGATGACATCCCCTTACCTAGAAATTAACTACAGCCTCCTTTCTGGGGTTCCTAGGTTGGTTTAACACCTCTAATCAGATGAATTGTTAGAAAAAGCAGCAAACTCAATTCAGACTCTTTTTTGTAATTTGAATTTCAAAATAAATTATCAGCTTCATTTTGCATGAAGAAAATAGATAATCTACAGCTGAAGGATGACTAAGAGTCAACTTTTTAAAAAAAATTTTTTGGCAAAGAACCCTTATTCCCTTCCCCCACATCTGCGCACACAGTTTTTAAACTGACAGTTACACCTACTCTCAGCTGAACTTCCTGTAAAAAGCTACTTGTCTGCTCCCTGTCTAATTTTTCAGGAAAGCTTGCCAACTGGAGGCTTGTACATATGGTCCCATTCCCCTTTATGAAATACGTCAGTTCATTTCCAGTGCAGTAATGTTGTCCCAAAAGAATAAGAGTCTTGGGGGCAGTGTCTTCCCTAATAAGTATCCTATTCCCATCCAATACAGATCTGATAGTGGGCAGGGAGCATGTCATGCATTTTAATAACTCTGCCTGTACTTCATCTCTCAGGGTTATTGCACATCCGTTCTACGATGGGTGGCAAGTTGCCTTCTGTCTTCCGATGTGGGATGCCGTTCAGGGTGACTGCAGCATGAAATATTTCTGCATATTGGTAAAACATCACATTAAGTATGAAAGCTCTCTTGAAAGCTGTAGCTGTCATAACTCTGCTTTGACCTTTTTTTAATGTGGACAGTAATAAGGTCGGTTTGGTACAGCATGATGTATCCATCAATTAGGTCCCTCATTCTCATAACAAGCCATATAATGCACGCTTAACCTCCAGGTTACTTGGCTTTCCTGCTTACGTGGCCAACAAACCAGGGAGCTGCTTTTCTCTCTCTCTCTCTCTCTCTGTGACTGAGAGAACTTGAACTGTAGTTCAAGCTCCTGCCCCCTGGACCATCCTCATGCCCAGGTTCACCAAAATGTTCCAGGGGCAGGGTCACACCTTGGATCCCCCTGTCTTTCCTTCTCCGACCTGATCTACCAGGCTTCTGTTGTTTCCTTTTACAAGCTTGAAATAGGATTTAGCAGGGATTCCGTTTCCTCCTCCTGGGATCTTTAATGCTTTTATTAGTCCCAAGTCCTTCACCATGCTTGCTGGGAAGACGCATTGCGATTAGGCATTGTCCCATGTAGAAGCACACAAAAGTGTGGGCCACAAACAGCCTTCCCTCATCATCTCGGGGCTTGCTGTCTTGTAGTCTGCAGTAATTGGAATTGCCGAATCATGAAATTGAGGTTATGGACAATGCTGTATATACCTCAGAAATCAATCCTGCATCATTTAATAGTGGGTTTTCATCAGAAGCAAGCTTTATGAAATTGGCAGAGTCTTATTCAACAGCTATACGCCCTACATCGATTTAAAGTAAGTGTTTACTTACTTGGTGAGTGTTGGACCTGCAGAGCTAAGACTGTTTCAGAAGAGTGAGCCTCATGCCTTTGTCGTGCATATCCTCTCTGAGGTTATTAGGATGGTTTCGGTTTATTTTGGGTAAGGTCAGAGCCTTGATTTTTAAGAGCTAAGTTAAATTAGCAGCTGTGGTGGATGCCCCTTTGTTTACAGCTTCTTTTAATTTTTTGTCTTGAAACTGAGAAATAATGAATATGTGCCTCAACTCTGCCATTTTTTAAAGCTTTTTCACCTTTTTAAATTTTTGCTTTGGAAAGTCATCCCCCTTATCTTTGGAAGGGCTACCCCCCTTCCCCACCCTCCAAAAAAAATCTTAATTTCCTTGGGGCTGGTAGGTTGCAGTATACAGTCATTTGAACTCGGACTTACAAAGGTGCCTAACTCCCTCAGAAACCAATGAGAGTTATGCCCCTTTTGCGGATTTAGCCCTTATCCATTGGATAGCATATGTTCAGTCACATCCATTCAGCATGCTGAATGAATAGGAAAAGTTTTGTCTTAAGTTGCTTTAAAGAGAGGGGAGTGTAAAATCTACTTGGTAAATGGCACTGTAGGGGGGTGAACAACTGTTTTAGGCAGAAAAATAGCTCTAAGATGCACCCTTAGGACTAGCTGCCTGCCTTGTTAATTTGGCTAGTAATTTCAGCAAAAAAAAAAATGCATAATGCAAGATATGTAGTCAGTAGAAACAAGAAACAAAATATAATCCAAGAAGCACCAATTATTAGCTCTACTATTCTCTCATGAATTATTTTAGACCTTCAGCACATTCTGAATGAGTCTTTCAATTTCTGTTTCGAGTGTTTGTGCAAAGCACAAACATTTTTATTAATGTATAGCAGACTCGGTAGGCTGGATCGTTAACTGCATCGCGGTGGGATAAGGAGCTGTGAAGCATTCCGTTATAAATCTGTTCAAACGCATGTTTATAAAATAACCTCGGGTTTAAAGCATGCTGCAAAGTTTTACCTTGAAACGACAAAGTTGCCTAGCTTGGAAAGGAATTATTTTATAAATGCAGTGAGGGTGGAGGAGGGAGGGATCATGGGATGGGAAGTATTCCTGGAGGGTTTGAAAGCTTGCTGCTGTTTTTTAGATGTGGGTCACTCAAAATTTAACTACTTTTCAAAAACTGATATGCAGGGATCCTGGTTTTCTCTGTTTTAAAAAATCACAAATTCTTTGCTTTCCGCACCCCCCTCCCTCCCCAATCCATGTTTCGTGTGATTAAAATGAAATACCTCTATCTATCGGAATCATTTTAACACAATGTTTTATTGACATATTTACAATTTTATAACAGTTGGGAAGCCTACCAGTGCCTCAATCGCTCCAATGAAATGCATCCTAAATACCTATAAATTTTGGCATTTGATTTGGGGTTTTTTATCATGGGAAATCAGAGGTCATCCTGCCCCCTTCATTCACTAGGATGCAGGTCCAGTTGCAGCTGCCTCCCCACCCACTGCTTTGTGGTGATGAGCAGCCCTGATATGCCAGTTCCCTGCCCATGCTGCTGCCACTCGCTCATGGGTAGTAGAAGACGGGGGGGGGGGGGGGGGGGGGGGGGGGGGGGGGGGGGGGGCCATGATCATACATCTTTTGTTCCTGGGAAGGAAAGAAAATGTATACAGCAAGTACTATATTTCTGTAAGATGAGCAATTGTAAGTGTCTTGTGTCTAAAAACATTCAGTGCTGACCCAAGTACGAGTTTTTTGATATTTTTTACAAAAGGATATGTTGAATGCTTCTGCAAACTTCCTTTTGACTTCTGTATATTAAACCTTTAGTTTCCAGTAGTGATAACGAACGATGGAAAAGTAGGGCTGGAAGGGCCTCAGGAAGTTATCTACTCCAGGCCCCTGCTTAAGGCAGGGCCATTCCTGTCTAAACACCTGACTAGGATGGTTTATCTAACTTATTCTTCAAAGCTTTGGGAACAACCCTCAGACAACTACCAGGCAGTAATGCCTGAAACATCAAAAACTGCATGCAGAGCTGCACACTAGGGCTTGACTGCGTATAGTGGATTCAATCAGAATCAGGGATTTGTACTTTTTTTTTGATGGGGGGGGAGAGAAATTGCATTAGAAAGTTTTTTTTGGGGGGGGGGTGTTTCCTTTTTGCGGGGCAGGGAGGGAGGTTCTACTCTGTCGCAGTAAGCCTCACTCCCCAGTATATGTACATGAATAGAAGTATAACTTTTCTTGTTTGGTACAGCACCTAGCACAGGGACCGGCAATGTTTTTGGACAGAGTGCAAAAAAGCCCTGCAACCTCAACTTGTAAGATGTTGGTATGCCTGGGGCAGATGGCAGGAGAGCCACAAGGGACCCAATCCTTTTTGTGGCAGCACGGCTCTGATCCTTTCTGTGCCATCCACCTGGAGACGCAGGTGCACCTGCTACTGGCAACACGCCCAGCTGGGGCACCGCTGCCTCCAGTGCAGTTCCTTGCAGCCTCCCCACCTCTTGCTGTGAGCAGCCCGGGCTCCATGGCTGGCAGCAGGGGCCTACCTAGAGCTTGGGCCATCTGTGGCACGCCGAGCAAACTGGCTTCACATACCATGCACTGGCACGTGTTATGGGGGTTGCCAACCCCTGGCAGAGTATGTGGTATCCTGAACTGTAAGTAATGCCCTCAGGCTCTGCAGTAATAGAGTAAGCATCCTGAAAGACAAAAACATTTGACTGAGGATTTCCAGCACTTGATATGATGAGTATTGCTACCTTTTGCTATTTGGTGAGGTATTTTTAAAGTCACAGCTGCTGGAGGCATGCGATTAAGTGAACACATTCAGCTCCAATTTTAAAATCTTAGGTTTAATTTAAGAATCTAGCCCTTTTAGTTTAGAGAAACCAAGAAGCACACGTTTAAAATAAAGGGTCATAAAATAGAAAGCATTTTTGTTTGTTTGTTTGTTTTTATTTACTTAAAAAAAATTCTTGCAAGTTTTAGGGCAATGTCCTGATTTCTTCAGTAGGGGGTTGAAGGTGAAATTATATTCCCAGGTCAACTATATTTTAAGCTTGGAAAGGTGAGGATACAACAACTGTTAAACACAAGACTAAATTATAGAAACTCAACAAATGCAGACTGATGCATAGCACATACTTGCCATTTCATGTAATCCAAAATAGTAGCAAAACTCAGACACAGAGTAATAAAAACTATGCTCAACACGGGCACTAATAAAAGAAGAAATAAACATCATTACAAGGTCAATGTAGCTAAATTGGTATTCTCACTGTATTATAAGAAAGTAATGAGAAACACCTTCAGCCTCAAACAGAAGTCAATAGAAAATCAACTAACAGCTACCATAGACATCCTTTATCTAGCAAGGATCAGAGACAACATGCAGACCTTCTGAAATAACACACACACGGGGGGGAAAAAAGAAGCCTTTAAAAGAGACCAAACAACTTCCAGTAAGCAGCAAAATATAAAATAAAAATAAAACCAGGAAAAACTACCCAACCCCATTATTTTATATATAGATTGTAGAGCTGCCTCCTGCATGTTGGTGGCATAATGAAAGAAATACAGGTCAAACCAGCATTTTGCAGGCATAAAATTGCAGACAATTTATGTTTATAGTTGCAGACGGCCACACAAGTGAAACTAAATTGAGCACTGGATGAGGCAGAGAGGAAGGGGAATCTGAAATGCAAGTTAAAGATAAGGTTGTATAAATTTCTCTCTCCAAGCCTAATCACAACTAAGTACCCTATTGCCAGCAGCATAGAGAACATTTCAGATAATAGATAATGATGGAAATTATGCAGGATAATTATGGTGGAAATAGCAAAATGTGAATGTGCCAACTCGGAAAAAATTGTCACCCTTCTCCCCCCACTCTCCTTGCCACCTAATACAGGGGTGCAATCTGCCATGTTAAATGCATAATGCAACAATATCGTGAAATAATAGATAAGTGATTAACTATGCATTACACTTAACATCTAACATAGTACTCAAAGTGTAATCACCCTAATTTGCAATTGTAAATCTCCTGTTATCAATTAATTTACATTGCACAAGTAGCCATCTGATTATCTTTTTACATAGCTGTATTTACACCATAATTAAATTGTAAGTAATTAGCATGCATTGCACATGCTTATTTGCACCTTGTAAAAGAAATGATGTAGTTAGGTTGGTTAAAATATTTGCAAGTAGGGGAATTGTCCACAAACCTCTTGACCTCTTTGTCCTCGCGATCACATATGCCTGTGAAGGGGGTACAGTGGAGACTTTGGGGGTACTCGACACCTTGAAGTCAAATCCTCTGGGGATCTTTCTATCGGATTATCCACAAAGAGAGGTGCCCCAAATCCCTAGTCGGTCTTGAAAATCCTGGAAATATTTTCAAACTGCGCCTCCTGTCTGGAAACAGAACTTCTAATGAGAGGAGAGACTGCTAGACCCATCTAATACAACCCCCAGTGCAGCCCATGAGGAAGCATTGAGACAATAACCATAGCTCCTGGCTTGGATGAATGCTTTCTATGTAGCAGCTGTAACAAAAAATATTACCCTATTAAGGTAATACCTACTAAGGGTATTGTCTAGGAAAGCCATGAAGGGCAATGGTGGCTTTCACGTTCAGTACTTCTAATAGTAATTTCATTCCTCTCACTGCTGTCTTTCCCTTCTCCCCTGCTACCACCAAAGATTTTTCTTTACAGTTATTGTCCATCTCCTGCCAGGCCATGCTTTAGCATGCAGCGTTTGCCCATTAAAATAAATTAATATTTGCCAAAGAATACTAAAATACACTATTTGACATCAACGTTTCCCCGCTTATGCTAGAGTTGTGATAAAAGCTGGTAAATACTGACATCAGAGCTTTTGTGCTAAACTTCCCCTTACTCCTGAGGTCTTCCCAGGTGCTAGTGCGAGCGCTAAACACCTTCTGTTTCCAGTGACTGAGTTGAGAGCTGAGGGCATCCAGCATCTTGAAATAAAGAACTACTGTTAGCGGAATTGCAGGACAGTAGGTGCATCTACGCGTGCTTTATTGTGGTATATCTGCAAGTACTTTATTGTGGCGTTTACCTGTGTGCCCGCATTAGGGATCAGTAAATTAACTCCATCATAAGATAGCGCTGTTGGGGACAGGACTGTCTTATGGTAGAGTCATTTACTTACACACTCATGGACAGCGACTGGAACTGCAGCAGTTTGACCCGGGGCGGAGCAGCCGTGGCTTGGGAGGCCAACCAGATGGGTTTGCAGTTTGTGCATCCTCATGCCCCAGCCAGCTTCAATGCTGCCACCCGGAGCCTGAGGCTGATTTCCCTCCCAAGCCAGCTGCCAGGTCAGGTCTCCTTTGCCCCGGCTCAGACTGCTGCTGTCCTAGGCACACGTTCAGACGCTGCGCCCAGGGGCAGCTGACTCCAGCACAAACTGCACCAGAGTTTGAGTCCTATTAATGGCTTGGGTAGATGCGCCTGGTATAATCATTGGGATAGCCAAGCTAACTTGGCACTCGTGGGTGACTGGTAATAAAGGGTTTTCCATGTTTGCTGCCAGTGAGAACCTGCATGTGTAGTGAAGGAGTTTTCATCTCTTCTTAAAGAACTGGCTGTACCTAAGAAAGATTTCTCTCTGGCCCAGATTCTCTCTCTTTTTGCTCCTTCTACCCCCTCAACATGATTGCTCTCAGCTATGCTAGTGCCAAATTTGTACTGTCTAGCAATCTTACAACTTAGTAATTTCCACAGTATTCAGATTTTATAGAAATTCTATGAGAAACATCTATCCATATGCTCTGGGTGCCTTAGCTGTTAGATGCAACTCCTCTTAAATGCAGCAGTAGATAATTCACACCGATAATTAGTTTAGTTTTTAAGCTCAAATCCACTTCCCTTTCCACCTCTTCCTAACATTACATTTCTCTCTGCTCTGCCCTGGATTGCAAATGCTGAGGAAAGCTGAAATTCTTTTTGCAATTTAAACACTGGCAGACTGTACATTTTCATTACGGAGGTGTCACAAAGTGGCTAGTCCCTTGAAATAAAGAAGGTGCTGGCCCCCGTGTGAGAGAGCACCGGTACCTGATCAAAGGGGCAGGAGTGTCGCTTGGGACTAGTGAATGGGAGGAGGCTGGTGTCTTCAGGATTTCTCAGAGAAGGCAGTTAGCTGAGCTGGGAGGAGGGGGACATCATATGAATTTCTTGGAGAAGGCCAGGAATTAGAAAAGCAGCAGAGGCGCATGCTGTGGACTTTGCTAAGCTAGCAAAGTGAGGGGGGGTGGGAAACTGGAGAAGGAGAAAGCAGCATAGGGGTCGTTTGATTAACCTGCCCATGCTGGAAAAGGCAGGGGGAAGAGAGAGTTGGCTTCTCTTCACCCCCAAACCTGGAGAGGGCTGAGACCCAGATGAATAGTGGAGGGATTTGCCCGTTTGTTTTACTGAGCCTTTGGCCAGCAGGCTGCAAAGGGTGCTGGAAAAGCCACAGAGCAGTTTGCTTGCTCCCTAGCTGAGGGCAGAGAAGAAACGGCTCCCAGGTGGAAAGCCAGGGGGATTCCTCCTAAGAACAGGTAAGTTCTTGGATGGCTAGTGAAAAGAACTAGTAGAGAATGTATCAAGAGTTCAGAAAACTGGGATATTTGTGTGGAGACATGCATTCAGACTTGTTTTTTGTTGCGATTTCAAGCATTGTTTTGTTCCCCATCTCTTTAAAGGTCCAGTCCAGGGGAGACGTGGGGTGGGGCTCAGTGTAATTGTGTAAAATATGTGGAGGAGTATGCGACCCTTTTGGGGTTGGTGAGAGGAATGGGAGCAGGAGCCCCTGCTATGCATCCCAGCCATGAGCAAGTCTGCCAGACAGGCATCTCCATAGAACTACAGCAATTAAAAGCAGTCCTGCCAATTGCAATTTTTATGTTAAGTCCTGTGATTGTCAGTATTTTTCCTAGAGCCCTGGCTGTTGGAAGAAATTGCATGAGGATCTTAGCTTTCATGGCTTTTACAATAAGTTACTGTTCCTCTGAGTTGCAAATAAGTTTGAAAAAGTGAGGTAAGGATACCTTAAAGACTGAAACCAGAAAGCAAACAGGAAAACAAACAAACCAACCCAATATGTATTTTAATTTTATTTCTAACCAACTGTATAAGATTGGGATAAGGAAGAAAGAAGGAGAACATCTACCCTCTTATTTTTTGAGTGGCTGGGATTGGCAATACCATAAGCGTTTTCCTTTAATGAGGCCCAAGGGCAACATTCAATGTTTAAGTGAAATAGCTTAAGGCATGTGCCCATACCTTCCCTCTTTCCCCATGGAAACACCCTGCCTGATAAGGGCAGTTGAACTTATTTTAATATAAAGCATTTTACAGGGAGTTTTACCTTCAGCATGCAATCTATCTATGTACGCATAGAGGAGTACAGTAGTATCAAGTTCAGAGGGGTATTGTGAAGCGAGAAAACATTTTTAATGTCTGTCAGGAGGATAATATAATATGAGCTTTCATAAGCAGAGGGCTTACTTCATCAGGGGCTGTGAAGGGACTGCAGGAAGCAAAGCTGCTAAGCAGAAAGCAGTGAAGCATAGGGAAAAGAGGAGTGGCTCTTAGACAACAGAACTTAAAATGTGAACCTGCCTGGGAAACTGCAGAGCAAAAAACCATCCACAGACTGGATTGGGTTAAATGTTTTCTAAATGGAGATTATAATTGTCCTACTATCTGGATTAGGCTTTATAACCCCCCTCCAAGTTCCTCAATGAGTTAACTGCTTCTGCTTTGTGTGTTTTCCTTGCCTCTTTCAGCAGTGCCCCCTCTCTTTTTTTCTCCCCTTTCCCTACTGTTTGTATTGTGATTGAACATGCGGTGTGTGAGGGCCGACCGGTGAGAGGTTCTGATACTCAGGTGAGCACAACGATGGGGCAAGATGCAGCTGTCCCTCAACCGCAGGGATCCCTTGGGATCCTGCTGGTGGCAGCACCAGATGCTGGACCTGACTCGCTTTTCCGATCCTCTAAGGCAGATGTGAGGAAGGTGTGCCATGAGCCTGACATCAGGGAGTGTCTCCCCTGGACTTACTGCACATTGGACCTTTAGAAAAAAAACAAAAACAAACAAAAAAAACCCCCCTACACTTGAAGCTGGGAGCCCTAGACGCACTCCTGTGTGTTGGGTTTTTTTGTTTAAATTTATCGGCGCAGTCATGGAAGTGGCAGCTGAAGGGCTGGGCGCTCCCCACTTTGCAGCTGCTGGTGTTACTTCACAGTGTGGGAGCTCCCCACCCATGCCCTGCACTGTGGGTCCCAGTGCACAGGGGATTTTAAAGAGCATGCTTACAGCTGAGATGCTTTTTTAAAAATTCCCCGGGATAGATGGAAAGACTCCCTCATCTCTGGCTCCCAGCACCTGAGAAGCTTTAAAAAGCAGGCTAAGGTGCCTTTCCTGCTGGGGACTTTAAACCCCAAACCTGGTAGCTCTTGCTGAGCTGCTGGGGTGCAAAGGACCGAGGGTTTCAGTAGGGTTTAAAGTTCTCAATGGAGGAACTTTTGCCCCCTCTCCCTCAGCCCATGTCGGGAGCTTCTGATTTCCCTACGATCCACTGCCTGGCCAGAGCTGTTTTGACCAGGTCTACAACTGGACCTGGGGCTGTCTCAGCAAGGAGCAACAATCAGTGAATTGTCAGCTCCTCCCACTAGGGACTCAAACTGGCCTCAGTGCAGAGGATCGGGAGCTTTTGGCAGGTTTTAAAGTCCCCGGTGGAGCTGATTCTTCCCCCCTTCCCCCCCCCCCCCCCCCCCCCAACACCCTCAGTCTTAACAACTACATGTCCTACCCTGAATGTGTGGCATTGCAGGAGACACAGTTGTTGGGACTGGGGATCAGATTGCATTGTGCCATTAAATGAATGCATGCTAGGGGCCTGTGTGTTGGCAAACAAAAACTTCAGCATATACTTTCTTTCTCTGTCCTCCCACTCATTTGCTCTTCCTTCCTCGGTCACCCAGTCTGTTCGTCTTCATTTTCACCTGCATACTTGTTTGCTTCCTTTGCCGGTGTTCAGCCACCCACACACTCTCAATGAGGCCTTGGGAAGATGTGGGAATGCCCACTCAGTAAATGCATAGGCTGGGACTTCTCAAGGGGAGTTTGTTTCTTTCTGATACAATGAGGTGCCTTTCTGCAAATCCTAGCTCCACCACTTGAGTGGTTCAATCAATATCTGTAGATCAAGGCCACGGCATAGTTTTAGGAGAAAATCTGATGAATGTTGGCTTTCTACACGTCTCTGATGGTAAGATTCTCTCCAGATTCCAAGTACAATGATTACTATTGTATCTGCTTACCCATGAGAAACATTCAAAAAACCTTACAAGTCATGGATGCAACTATAGAAATATGTAAATAATAAAATCAAAGGTTTCTGAAACAAAAACACAGCTTTTATTATCAAGCCATGGATAAAATACAGGGTCAGGTAAGATTAATGATCAGACCAGGGTTGTTGCACAACACTAAGCAGCCCGCCTGTGGCTTGATCACAGAACAAATTAACTGCATGTCATTTCTTAGTTAACAAGTCTGTTGATACATGGAAACCTACCATTACATAACCAGTTTATTCAAACCACAAATCATTTAGTATATTATTGAATAAAGACTTTGAAATTGCAGATATTGGGCTCAGTCCCATTCTTAGTGGAAAAGAGTCAGTGACTTGCTCAGCCTGATTCAGCAAATCTAGAGTACAGGTCGTATCGACATGTTCCAACCTTGGTTCTCCCTGCCTGCCGCCTTCCCCCGTGCCTCTTTCAGTGCGAGAGCAGCAGAGTTGGCACTGACTTTTTCAACAATTGAATCTGCGTTTGTTAGAACTGGCTGGAAATGACCCTCCCTGGATAATGTTTCTAGTCTTCATCAAAATGGTTAATATTTGGTTTGGAGGCTCCTTTTAGTTCAGTGTTCAAATGGAAATGTTTTAAATGAAACATGAGTACTCAACAAAATGAAAACGTTTAAGAAAATCCAATTGTCCATAAAGCTAGTAGTAGGGGTGGTTTTTAATTTTTTTTTTAAGTGAAAAATGATCAAGCAGTCCAGATCATACTTTTTTTTCCAAATACAAAAGGTTAAAGATAAAAGTTCTCAATTGTTTTTGAAAATTGAAATTTAATAGTGTATTAATTAATCAAATTATACGTAGTATTAAATGTCAGTAATTTGATCATTATTTTAAGACTATGATTATTTTAATCGTATGAAACAATCAGTTTGAATTCAACAGCTAAACTCAGTTCTGTGTTTCAACAAAGCTGTACTTGCTTATCCCATAGCTGAATTTGGCTCGGAGCTTTAGTTCAAATGTGATCAGGTTTGTAAAGCCTCTTATAATGCATAAGCCCAAAGAAGCTGAATTAGAATTTGCAAAAGTTCTTAATTTGAGGCCATTTCTAACCTCTGACTGCCTGGCTTCATAAAACGTAATGTCCTCAACTACTTTGTGTATACGAATAAATATTTACCATACCTTGCATAATCTGATGACGTAGCCTTCCTACGTAGATGCCCAACTTCCATTTATCTACATGCACAAATTATCTTTAGACATTGTCTTGGTTGCTCCAAAGTGTTGTTTCTTTTATATTAACATGTGCCTGTGATCACTGTGGGTTAATTATTTGGAGATGGAGTAAGCGGGGGGGTTGGGACTTATGGGCAAACATTTTCATATTTGAAGGAGGCTCAGTGGTAACTATATTTCTCTGTGAAAAGAAAGCATCTTTTCATTTAACCAATCATGTCACAGTAGCCACAACAAATCTGTTCTAGTAATAATAAATGCTTGGCGAAACAATACAATTTAACCAACTGGCTATTTTGCCAGTCGGGCTGTGATTTTGAGTAAGTAGCACTGCTGCTAGTATATCAAATATTAAGCTGAACTGTCAGAGCTCCTTGGGCATATGCTTATGCAGGCAACAGCCAGCTGACTCTGCCTAGTCTCGCTAGACGGCGCTTGCTGTAACTTGTTGTGGGCATTAGCCAAAATCTGAAATGGGGCATGTGCTTCTGACCAAACTTGCCTGTAGATTTGTATGCTCTTCAGCTATGTCCTGGTTCTGAGCTTTGCAAGGTCCAGCTTTATTGCAGTACATAAGGTGGAAATGTTACTTAAGTCTAAGAAGTACAGAAATGAAACTGGCTAACTGAGTAAAACCTACAACTACAAATGTTAATAATCAGCTCAGAGCTAGAAAGGAGATGGCTACAAGTTCCCCCCCTTTCCCCTACCTGTCCCGGTGGCTTTAGACTGTTCTCCAAAAGTCCTCTAACCGTATGCTATTATAACAGTTGAAGTGGCAGGTACATTTGAAAATAAATAAACTTACTATTATCCAATGTCCTTTGCTTCCCTCGTCTACCACCACACCTATAGGTAGAACCTACCAAAATTGTAGTTTTCATGGAAACTGATTTTGGGTGAGCTCCGTGAAAAAGCACAGACTCCAAGTTTTTGGTGGGCTCCTCCTGCCCCCTCCCCCAAAAAAGCCTACCTTACTGAATCCTCATGCTTACTGAAAAATAAAATGCTGGCTCTTTAGGGAGCCAGCAATCCTTGTAACCAGCAGTGGGACTGCTGGCATAGCAAGATGGCTTCCACCCCTGCCCCTCACTGCTGATTGGCTGTGAGGGGGCCCACCCCACACTGATAAGTGGGGCGGGGTGGGGCCACACTGTGGACAACCCTCACAGCCAATCAGTGGTGAAGGGTGGGGCCACCAGGGCCCCTTGGCTGATCAGAGGTGTGGGAGGTGTCAGGCAAGGGGGAAGGGGCCGCCACATTAGGCCTGCAAAAATGGCTACCAGCCCCCGGGGTCTCCTGCAAAATTGCCTGGCAATCTCCTTGAGTTTGGTAGACTGCTATCTATGGGACATAAATGAGATGTTTTTCCAAAGTAAAAGAAATACTGAAGTGACAAAACTTAATTTTCTGCATATGCACATGCACATGCACATGCGAGAGCAAAACCTTCTATAATATACCGAGCATTCATTCCTGAGCTGTAACCTTGTGAGGCATTGTACAATGAAGTTGGTATTGTAGATGTTCTAGATACACAGTTTAAATCCATCTAGATTAGCTCAGACCTTCATCCTTATGAAGATGGAATTGCTACCAGAGAATGTATTCTGTATGTAGTCTCCCCAGTAAAGAACATTTTAAGCTGTCTAGGTCTGAATTGCCAAATCCTTCCCGGCCCCGCCTTACCTTCAAAATGTGTTCTAAAGCCTTGCATGCTATCAGGGTTGTACTACAATGGCTGAGAGCATGCAAAGTTGGGGGGGAGTACTGGGGAGAGGCGCTGGAACCTACGTTCTAGTGTTGGTTCCTTCTGCTGATCAGCTGCGTGACCACAGGCGTGTTACTCTTAGACCCCTGGCAGATGGTCAGTTAAAGGCACCATGGGATCTGATGCATGTTCCCAACAACTGCACTTCCTGCCATGCTGCATATACGTGGCAGGAGGCATGATTATGGGATTGGGCTTGAGATCCACATCGTGTTAGGCATCTCGTTAGTTACCTGAGCTTTCTTCTACATAGCTTTCCAGTATTGCATGAATCCCTGTGAAGAAACAGTATGACTGGAGTTATAGTTTCATAACACAAGGTTTCTGATTAGTGGCAGAATTGCATTGAACAATAAATCCCAAATACTGTCTCAAGGGGAGGGAGATTTATTGTGCCTCAGTTGCTAATGACATTCTTCCTTGCTTTGGAAATTTTCATGAGGCCTGCCTTCACTGTTGCTTTGTGCACAATCAATTTTATTATCATTTGGGATGGATCTAAATTTTCCCCCCTTTCTTACTTCCAGTGCACTGTTAAAGCAGACTGAATTCAGCAAAAAATATTCAGAGTTTTGTGCTAAACGTTTATTAAAGGCTTAAACTAAATAACATGTAAGCTATCAACTCAGGTTAGAAGGAGTTCCCTGGTTCCAAATGCAGCATATAACATCTTCTGAAGTCCATAATTCTTGCAAAATATTGTTGCCTTTCTGGACCAAGTGTTTAGCCAATATCTGGAGCTGTCAATTGTTTCAAATAGGAGGAGAAATTGATGTTCTGAATCAGCCATTTAATGCATTCTTGTTTGTGTTCCCATTGCTTATAAACAATTTTATTTCCCTGAATGCAATAAAGAACACAAATGGGCAGTTTACCTATTTAGAAATTAAAGTCTGCCTTTCCAGTGAATAGTACATACCTCAAAAGGCACACGTGCATGCCTGCCACACTTTTCCCCTCCTTCCCATGGGATGGGGAGGCAGAGCGCTGTGGGATATGGTCACTTCTTATAGATTCCCAGTTCTGAAAATGTTTCAAGGGGTTTTAATGGCTCATGTCCTGTATTAGAGCTTCACTTTGAGAATAACATTACTTTTTTTTTGTGCTTTTCAGTTTAAAATTAATTTAATATTTGATCCTCTAGCATTTTGATTAAAAATTAAATGACAGAGTTCACCCTGATCCCAATTTTCGTCAAATTATGAGCTTGTGAGGTTTGACACATTTTCCTTTCTACAACTGGGGAAGACTCCTTTCCTATGCCATAAGGATTTTGAGATTTAAAAATGCCAGTTGCTCTTTCAAGTCATCCATCAGTGTCCACCGCCCCTCCTTCTGTTGCACATGAGTCATGCAACAAAACAGGTGAATTGTAAGACTGGTAACAGAAGTAGGACTCCTGAAATATTAGAAATATATTAATCACTTTGGCTCACCAGTCCTACAATGTCTGGATCATCTAGCTTGGGTTCCCTTTTAGACACTGCTCTAAAAGGTGTCTCTGTAAGCAGATGGATGAGGAGCGGTGGGTCCACAGCTCACAGCTTGCAAAGAAACCTAATACCTGAGGCGGATGTGCTGGGCGAGAGGGGCACTTGGGGCCCGAGTGCCCCCCTCCCCCCAACAACAAAAAAAACTTGAAAAATGGGAGAATCAAAATTCAAAAATGGAAAAGATCTAATGATCTAGTCCACGGGGCTGAAAGATGCAGAATATGAGCCAGAGCTGTCCTGTGGAGGCCTATTGTCTGGCCAACAGTGCTGTGTGTTGGTCTCCACTCCACCCAGTGCAGCATGCACTGGCCACAGCTCCAGGTGCAGCATGCAGTGCACAGAGCCCTTCTGGCATGGGCTGCACAAGGCACAGGGCTAGTCTGGGCATGCACTACATGCAGTGCACTGGATCCAAGTCTGGTCTGGATCTAGCCCATAAGGCTAATTTAGTGCAGAAACCACATAAAGCAAATATCCCAAACCAGCCTAGGGCATGTGCTCTGTGTAGCCCAGGGCATAGGCTGTATGTAGCACATGCCCTGGACCAGCCTCATGTACTACATGCCATGTGTGGGGCCAGGGTTGGGGCCACCATATGCTGCGTGGGGTTCATGGGACTGGAGCCAGTGTGCAGTGCAGGCAGGTCATGCAGTCAGTCCAGAGTGCACGCTGCACATGGTGCCCAAGCTGGACCAGACCTCTGGGCTGGAACCGACGCATGGGGCCACTTGGTGGGCCTGATCTAGCCTGCAGATCAGCTCTGCATCCCTTGGTCAACCCATGGGGCCAGAGGAGTTTGACACCATTGATGTAGTCCATTCCCCTGCTAGCCAGTCCATTCCCCTTGGTATATGTTTTTCTTTCTGCTCCTGTACCCAAAGAAGAAATATGGGATTGCTATGAAAATGTCTCTCTATTGCACTTGTATGAGGTAACTCCTGAGCCACAGAACTCTAGGGCTAAGTATAGACAGTTGAAGAGCCTGAGGCTGAATCACTTCAGTCTTTTCAGGTTAGTTTAAGCTTCAGAGATTAAACTGACTAACAAGTGAACCCACATTTACTCTTGATTCAGGAAATGCAGCCACATGCCTCCAGTGGCTCAGGCCAGCAGTTGTGGGGGGTGGCGCTAGAGCACGTGTCTCTGGCACGTAGCCAGCATGGACTGTGTGTACCTCTCCTCCTGCTGCCCCCAAGGTCTCTGGGATTTGCAGTCCAGAATCACAACAGCAGGACTCTGCAGGGTTGCTTATCACTTCCTGCTTCCAGGTACCTGTGGGCTTTGGAGCAGTAAGTTTTTAGCAGGGCAGAGCATGTCTATACTCGGGGGAATGGGAATTTAACCCCCCTGCCTGGCCCCAGACCCCAGCAGGAGTTTGCCTGGGGGGGGAGGGTCCCTCCTTCCCTCCCCTCCCCCCACACACCCCTTTCTCTGCTGGAGCAGACAGCACAGCACAGTCCAGGGCTGGAAAGCATGCTGGGATGTTGGGGGACTCTGATTTAACTTGAACCAGGAAGAGGTCTGGGACACAAGTTTCACAAATGGGTTTGACCCAAATCAGTTAAGTCTGATATACTACATTCAACCAGGTTTATCTTAAACCAGTCTCAGCCATTTGGAAAAGTGGTTTATGTGCACTGACCTTCTGTTTGTTACAGGTTTAAACGAGTTTCTGATTGCTTAAACTGGTTTATGTGCAACTCCTACGTTACCAAGTGATACCACTTGCTTCTACGTCAGCTTTTGTCATTTTTTAAAAAATTTTAGTGGAGGAAAGAAACCATAATAAATAAAAACAATAGAACATCATAGCTCACTACCCTACACAGAGGATTTGCTACCATCTGTTATAACCCATAATCCTTTGTTTCCTCACAAAGTAGGCACTGTGCAAGATGTGCTAAATGTCTCAACAGCAAAAAATTTAAACATGCAAAGCACAACTGACTAATTTTATCAGCAGTGAAACTTCCATTTTTACCACTGCAGCCTGATGCATCATGTTAAATTATCTTTTGTGATAAGTGGCTAGGCTGATATACCGTATGCAAATAAGCAAAGAAACACTTAATCAGCAGTTCAAAGAGACTTGAGTATTATTCTCAGGCGAAGCAAAACAATTTAATGCATTTCATTACTTTTGCATTTCAAGTAGGAAGTGATGTACAAAAAGTGTCCTCTTCCAAGCTGAATTCTTTAGCAGTCACTTACTTCTGCTGACAGATACAATCTTCACTGTATTTATTACATAGCAAAATGTTTTCCAAAAATACAGCCTTTTAGATTTGCGCCTCTTTATATTTTCCATCCATTGGTGTATATTTCAGACCCTTTCAGTAGAGATAGGAGGCCCCATTGGAGAGAGAATTTCAGGGTTATACAGCTAATGTGTTCGGTGTTATGAATCAGCCTGTATCATGTATAAATATTTTTTTTGACACCTCTGCAAAGAATTCTGGTGTCTAAAGATGATTTTATTGTCAATAGGCAGTGAAGCAGGTCAATGTTCATTTCATTTGTGAAGCAAATGACATCAGGAAAATTACGTTATGAAACCTAAAATCCAATAGACATTTGTAAGGCCTTTCTCCAACTGAGAAGACCAATTGTATACTGCTACCCAAAAATAATATTTTCAGGGATTTAATTTTTAAGAAGTAATCAGCCAACTGAGATCTGTTTTTTTTTTTTTTTGACAATATTTTATCATTGAAGTTAAGTCTGTCAAACCCTGGAATAGTTACTGTGGCAATCTTGGACTTTGAATCCTCTTTTTCTTCTGTGAGATGGCTTACATTTACACAACGCATTTTGGCTCTCTCTAAACAATGTTTAGATGAACAGGAAAAGTGCTTGTGACAAATACATGCAGGATTTATATTTCAGCCTCTGAAAATTGTATCTCTTCAGTTTAGCTGCCATCATCAATCTGTTGTGTTAATGACAATGTATGAATTCATGAATAGGAGGGAAGCCAGGGATTCAAATATTTTTTTTTTCTGAGAGAAAGCTTCATAATTTATCAGCTGCAGCTGGTAGATGAGAAAAGCATGGTTTGTCTTTCAGGCAAGTTGATTATTTCCCTGTGCAGGCATACAAGCCAAACACAGTGTTTCTTTACTCCCCTTTTGAGGCTCAGCCCAGAGGCAGCACAGATTCCTGCATCCTTCCTCATAAGCAGGGCATATAGGAGTGCATGGCTCTGGTGCAAATAACACGGTGGAGCCGGCACTAGTTCTTGTGCATATGAAAAGTGGACTGCTTTCCCATGAGCAGGAAAGGAACCAGGATGTTATCTGTGACTTGGTCAAAATTCATGCCTTAGTGTGAGCAATGGTCACGTTTTACCCCTTGCCCTGTGTAGAATCATAGAAAATTAGAGTTAGAAAGGACCGCAGGAGGTCACTTAATCCAACCCCCTGATCAAAGCAGGGCCATCCCCAATTAAATCATCCCAGCCAAGTCATTGTCTACCTGGGTCTTGAAAACCTCCAAGGATGGAGATTCCACCATCTTGCTAAGTAACCTGTTCCAGTGCTTTACTACTACTTGTGAGAGTTTTTTTTCTTCCCTTAAATCTAACTTAAACTTCCCTTCATTAATCAAATTGTTGGTGTTGTTTATCAGGGGAATACACAACAACCCACTACCATAATGTAACACTTCTGAAAGGGTAAAACAAAAATCTAGACAAGGGGGTGAATACCATGTACTAACTTTTTAAAGAACCACCACACTTGGTGGTACACTTGAGTGCAGCCTGTGGCTACACAGGAGAGTCAGGGCTATCCTCTTGGGTGTTGTGCGGGGCTAGCCAGAGTGGAAGTTTGTGGGCTCCTTACCCTGAAGGGCTTCAGCCCTCCTACTAGGATACTGCCACTTCTCAGGAGTGGTCTAGCCCCAGGCTGTGGGCAAGGATGTTTGAACGCTCCCTGGTGCTTAGGGCACTGGCCTGGGAGGGGTGGAGATATCCTAGATTTCAGTTCCCTTATATGCTAGCTCTGCTATAAATGCACCTGCTGGAACAAGTCTCTCTGCCTAGTTTCTGAATGCCTTTGGGGTTCTTCTGAAGCCAGGCATCTAGCAGTTCTGCACGTGAACAGGAGCTGCAGGTGTACAGATAATTTCCAGCAGGGAGATGCCTGGATTCCATTTTTTGGGGGGGTCGGGGGAAGTTGGTATCAAGGTTAGGGATTGAATCAACCTATGGCTTGTATGATGGAGGTGGAAGGGTGGGCTGCGTTCTTCTACTGGATGCACACAATGATATTCTGGCACAGCTGAGGACTTGGAGCCCAGAGCTGTGCAATGGCACCCCCAGCGTATGGGACAGAAATTGTTATAACACGTTGCCTCAAACCACCAACATTGACTATCAGGCAGGCAGTGGGTGTGTGATGTTAACCATGATATTTGTCATTGGCAATCCTTCCCAGTCGAGAATGATCACTCCCACAGGTCGGGTAAAGGGTTATAGGTGAGTCTGTTGAGGACTATGAAGGCTGATCCTAGAGCCGTGGTCTCTTACAGATGCCACAGGTGGTGGTTAAAGAGAGGGTTGGCCCATGGATTTTCCAGTCTTGTTTCCTTTCCTTCCTTTTCTGTCTTTTTTTTTTTTTTTTTTTTTTCTGCCTCCAGGACAAGATGGTTTTCTCAAAGTAAGATGCACCTTTCCCCAAAGTAAGATGTACAAGGCATCACCATATCCTGGGTTAATTTGTCATGTCAATGCCATACTTCTTAATGTTTGCCTTGAAGCTGTTCTTGAAGTGTTTCCTTTGGCCACTGTGTATCCTTTGTCCTTGGCTGAGTTGGGAGCATAGCAGTTATTTTGATACTAACATGGCTAATAAAGATGAAGAAGACAGGGTAGAATTGCACCTTACAGAGTAACTGGATGTATTAGGTGCATATCTATCCTGTCTTCTGCCTGACTTCAGACCAACAAGACTACCTCTCTGCTAATAGCCCTGAACAGTATATACTGCAGGTATGTTTCAGATTATCTGAAATCTGTATTCAAGAGTTAAAATATAGTCTCTCTGTAATGGTCCACCTTGCCCCATTGAACCATGAGATTCCTTTCAGGAATCCTGATAAACTTTTTTCCAGGATCCCCTTTTCCAAGGAGCGTTATCAACAACAATACCTGTATAAGCAGCTCTCTCTAGAGCCCTTGAAGGCCACTTTCCAGCTGATGGGGCCCCTTTTTCTTTAGGGATCAAAGCCAACAGCCTATCTGCAGGCAACAAGGTTAGCAAAACTACCTCGTTCTTGCTCCTGGCTTTACAGTAAGGAATCTGAGAGAAATGGGTGAAGAAGGATGGTCTAGTGCAGTGGCTTTCAAATGGTGTTTATGGCAGAGCAGGCTGTGTTGCCTGACTCCCTGTCAGCTCTCAAAGCCCCTGAAGCCAGGGGTAGGGGCTGTGGGACAGAATAAGTGATATGAAGGGGTTCTGTGGTTTTAGTGGTTATGTACCAAATGGAATCAGGTCCACCTTTTTGGGACTTTCAGTGAGATCTCAGGTAAATCACTTAAGCCTTGTGAATCTCAAAGGGTGATAGATACCTAATTCTTATTCAGGCAATGGATGTTGGGCACCAAAATGCCTGTGAAGATCTAGGTCTCAGTATTTTTGTGCCTCTGTTCCCCACCTGTATAATGAGGATAATAACTTTTTCCCTAGTTCTCTTGGGCGATGAGAATAAACGTGTTGAGGATGTTTTGGACCAAGCAGCTAGCTATGCTAGATGTGAAATGCACCTGAACTTTCTGGGCCATGGCTCCTTTCTTCTGAGAATAGCAGCCTGCATTAATGTGTCAATATAAGCTCAACAGATAGAGTGCAATGTAAAGATTTCTACTGCCAGCAGACAAGATCAAATGTTCTCTAGGCTCTCATCAGCAGCTCCCAGTCGCCAACCACCAAAAAGCTGCTTTCACCTGAAAAATAGATTTTATTTTTTGTGCAATTAAACAGTAGTTCTGTGAAATGAAGCGGTGTCTTTTTATTTTTCTCCTGAAGTGATTTTTCTCTTGAAATGTGTGCTTTTTCTTTTTTTTTTTTTAATATATAAAATGAAGATCACTTGACAATGAATCTTTTTTCATTTTTTGGAAAACACAGCTGAGAGAACAAAACTCAGGAGTGCTGACTGGGGAGTTGCGTTAAAGGGATGTCATTCCTGTTACCTTTTGAAACAGCTTTATATCTGCATTCTGAAGTTCCTTACAGTGATCTGTAGAGAAGGGTTACAGAAAATCCTGAGCAGCTTATAGCTTTAATTCTTCTTAATGTAATGCGTTTTACAGTATCATCTATAAGAGCACTATGTAGTCTCATAGCTGTGAATTCTGGCATATTCTTCAACGGGGTATGACGTGAGTGTTCACGTTGACTGGAAGCTGTGACTCTTTTAAAAAGCAAAATTGCTTAAGGGTTGCTGAGTGTTAGGTGGTAATGTAGTTAAAATGCATTAGTTTTTTAAGTGTAGAAATCTAGGTTCAATGTGGCTTGTAAGGATACAAGCACAGTTACTTTAGTCACCACCTTTTAAACATGTGTCTACTGGAGCACTCTGCTGCTTGGTAAATTTTAGGTGGATGAAACAATTGTTCGTAAAATGGAAGTACTCTAAACTTGTCCTTCTTCCCTTTTTTCCTGAGGTGGCACATTCCTTAAAATACATTTTTCTTTAAATCATCATAGAGGCAATGATTCTGTTTGGCACTAAAACTTCTTGAAACTTTGAAAAGCTACTTTCTACTCTCTAATATTTTGATAGAATGGAGAGTGGTGCGTGTGTGTTCACACACACGTTTCCCTAAGAGATGATGCTCCTGGATTTGTTTGCAGTGGCTAGCAGGACAAGACGGTAGCATGTGATAATTCTTTGGGGGACTTTTTCTGAGGGAGATGCTTTATTGGAAAAATCCTTCTAACTTGTGAAAACTGAATTTGTTAACAGGGATGTACTGCTTTAAATTAAACCTCAATTCTCAACTGCAGAATTGAGAGAGACAGTGGTCCTTGCACTCAACTGGGATGTGAGGCCAGGTGCAGACATTACACTTCTTCTGGCTTAGGTGTTTGGAAACTGGTCTAAACTTGTAACAGAACGGAAGTTGGGGGCATGTAGACTGGTTTCAAAATGGCAGAACCCAGTCTAAGATGGACCTCGATGGATGCAGTACCAGACTTAACTGATTTAGGTTAAACTAGTCTATTGAAGTTTTGTCTGAGATCCCATAGTGAATTGCATTAGTTTACTGTCCTACAGCATCCCAGGTGCCCCTCGCTTATCTGCAAGGGTGGCGTGCTCATCTGCTCCAGGCAAGCACTGGGCCAGCCCTGCCCCCAGGCTGTAACAGACAGGAGCCAGAAGAAGCTCCGTCTCTCTCTGCTCCCTGGCAGGGGGGGAAATAGAGGTCTCTGACTCTGTCCCAGCCCCCCCCCCCACAGTCAGCACAGTTGGGTGGGGCATGTGGTGTGCCCTTCCTCACCGTCTGATCAGCCACACCACCCATCAGCTATCAGTGGCAAAGGGGTTAAGGGGACAGAAGGCAAAGACCCCCCCAGGTGCCCCCCCCAGCTATTCTGGCTGGGTGTGGGGGGCCAGGACCACATGGTAAGGGGATCTGCTCCCCCCACAGCTACTACTCAGCACTACTAAGAGGCTTTTGCCTGTACCTGTCATCAACAGGGCCAGGCAGTGGGTCCCACCTCTACCAGTGCTGGCTTGTTGGGAGAGCGGGGTCTTCCCCTGCACCAGCAACAGCCAGGCCTTACCACCCCAGTTGAGAGGCTGCCACCTATGGGGGTGTCCCACGCACCCTGGGGCTGAGGGATCGGTGCTGTGTCAATCTCTCCACCCTGGGGGTGTGGGGGAACCCCTGCAGCTGGAAGGTTTCATAGTTTCATTGTTATTAGTGTCGGAAGGGACCTATTAGATCACTGAGTCTGATCCCCTGCCCTGGGCAGAAAAGCGTGTTGGGGTCAGATGACCCCAGCCAGGTGTCTGTCCAGTTTCCTGTTAATACCTCCAAGGAAGGGGACAGCACCACCTCCCTTGGGAGCATATTCCATATTTTGGCAGCCCTCACTGCTTTTTCCTGATGTCCAATCTGAAGTTGCTGTCTTTCAGTTTGTGGCCATTATTTCTAGTTACCTTGATGGTAAACATTGTATCCTTTTATTTCTTGCTGCCCCCCTGATGAGTTTGTAGGTGGCCTTGAGATCACCACCTCACAGCCTCCTCTTGTGGTTGCCACACAGGCTGCTTTTCTCCCCCGGACCCTGGGGGTTTTCTGCAGCCCTGGGTGGGAAAGATTGCTACTGCAGATGTGGCACTTGCAATCCTTAGGCCTCGGAGTTTTTCACTGGGCCTTAGCCCTGCCCCCCCTGCCCCCCCATGAGCCAACCAACACAGCTGGGGGTGAGGGGGGAAGCTTGAGACTGGGCTGGGATAGCCAGTCAGGGGTGGCTCAGCTGCACGGTGGTGTGTTCGAGTGCCCCCAGCCTGTTGTCCTTGGCCAGTGCAGGCACCCTGCTTCCCTTTCCTCTTCCTCCCCATGAAAAGCAGAATGTGTCTTCTGTTCCCTCCCAACCTAACCTAGGGCACTTAGAGTAAAGCTCAACATTTTAGAGCACTTCCCCATCAGGCTTTTCAAATCTCTGTACTTAGCCTGAGAGATCCAGCATTAAGTTTCTGCTGCAGTGAATATCTCTTTAAGTCAAGCTGGTGCACAACAGGAGATATTGAGACCACCCACCCCAGAACAGCTAGTAGATTGGGGGTGGAAGAATCAGAACTTGATTCTAATCAAGTCCAGATTCTAATGAACTAACCATCAGGCTACATGGGTGGCAGTGGGGGTCAGGTTCCCCTCTTCAACCCACCCCTCATCCCCCAAGAGAAAGAAAAAACCCAACTTTAAAAGGGTTCATTTTCTTTTTCGGTTATCTTATATTTTGTTTTTGTTTTTTTTCTTGAGGGTGAGGTCTCCCTTGACCTCATGTAGAACAGTGGGGAAAAAAGAAATGTTTAAGATGTTGCATAGGAAAGCTATTTACCCCTGAGATGCATTACACAATCATCGCCCATCGCTCAAACGAGCTGAAATAGCTGTAGGAGCAAATGGTTAAAGACTACAAGTGGAGAAAGGTGAAGAATTAAGCTTGTGACATTTCTTGATTTCTTGATTCTGGGTGCATGAACACTTCATATAAGGTCTAGAGGTTTTTCTGCAGGAGATGTATATTAACAGTCTCTCACAAACAGCATTGAAATGATTAGACAGCAGTTCAGTGCCAGGGAAATAATAAACGCCGGTGATATATTGTGATCCCTTCAGTTTTTCTACCTTACACATCTTTCATCATTCTTCTTTTCTTTTTTAAACTGAATCTAAATGTGTTTTTATACTTGCATCTGACTAGTTAGTCATCTTTTTGCCACTCAGGTATCTTATAAAGTGTCATGGCCCTCTAGGGCTCTTTTATGGAAAAGGTATCTGTAGAAGGAAATACATAAACATGACTCCAGTGCTGGAACAAAATAAGAAGATACCTGAGGTGAGCTGCTGTTATGTTTTGAATGTCTGCACTGGAAAAAAGACTGTGAAACATTTTGGGCATTGGTCTGTTTCTAGGCAAAATGAAATGTTATTTACAAAAAAATAACCTTAGCACCTATTTAACTCAGAGGGTATAAATGGGTAAATTAGTTGAAAAGGGGAGCGGGGTGGAATGGAAAATCAATCTATGTAAATGCAAAAGACTTCCTCTGATATTTCAGTGACTTTCTGGCACTTGTTAAAAGAGCGCAGGCTTAAGGGAGATTTTATGAAAGGCTCCAAGTGAACTTGGACATTTAGCTCCCTTTGACTTTTGGTAGCAATGTCTCTTTAGCTGTGTGCATGAAGGTAAAATGCTGAAAGAACGTTGTGCACCAAAGGGTGCCTGACTCTGCATTTCAGATTCTGTTAATTAATACACGTACCTCTGAGTCGCTAGTTCACACATCTACGTAGGAGTCTGGTTCTGACGAACATTTTAATGACCAGGAATGTGTCTCTTACGACTGAACTTGTGACTGGTCTATTACAAAGTTTTCATTAGCATGAGGCTAGGATGCCTTTGGCTTTACCACCAATGAATAATGTATTCATTTGAAATTTGTGAAAATTTAGACTATATGCCATCAAGTGACTCTTTTTAACACTGGTGCCCTTTCATATAGAGATGGAAAATGGAGAAAACCTTTCCAAAGGTATCTCAAGGTCACAAATTCCTCTCAAGGAACAGTTATTTTTTTATCAAGACATGCATGTATCTTGGGAGTAAGAGTTAATTCTCAAAGGTGCACCCTTTGGCTCTACTACAGTGTTTAACAATGATGACGAAACATTAATGCTGTCACTGCCTTAATCACAAGAGAAATGCTTCTAAGAAATGTTTCAGGCTGTTTCTGAGACTGATCTCTAAAACAACAGAAGTGGGGGATGGGTTAGGGTTTGATGGAACTGGACTAATTTATGTGATATCAAAAAGAAGAGCTAACACTGGGAAACCACAACCAAAAACAAACAGTGGGGAGAAAAGAGAACAAAGGAATGAAAACATATAATGTCTGAAAATCAAGTGGTAGTAACTTCAGACAACAAAACTGACTTACGTGAAGCTCGGTATTTCAGCTTTAATGCAGGAAAAATCCCAAGGAAGTCCAAAGCGTCTTGTCTACATATTGTTAGGGGGCTTTTTTGAAGTGTGAGTTATTTAATATTGCTGTAGAAGATTATGCTTAAGTTTATTTTAACATTTGATCAAACTACTAAGTACAGCTTGACTTAATTTTATCATTTTAACTTTTAAGATAAAATTTCATGTTTTAGATATTTTTTTTAGGGCATTCAGGTTCTCCTGAATGTGGTTTCTGTTAAAGAGATGCTGAACTTCTCTGGGTTTTGGCTCATGTTTTGATTTCAGTTATGTTTGTGTTACTCCAGATGTAAGCCAATATAAACAGGATGAGAATTAGCCCCCTCAGCTTGATTATGAGAGAGAATTCTAATCAATCGGTCTGTCATCCGTATCTAAAGAAACTTTAAATGCAGATTTGTTTAAGAAATGGATACGGCATTAATTGATTTCGTGTTTTTTTTTGATATCCAGGGACTGATTCTTAATGGGGGTGAAGCGATTCGGGGACATTTTAGCCTACACCGCTGGGTCTTAATCAGGGAGCCATGGCACCCTGGGTGCCTTGAGATCCTTTGAAGAATGCCATAGAGTGCTATTGGATGTTAGCATTGCTAGGTTTACAAACATGGTTCACCAGATAAATCTAGAGATTTCAAATAGAAATCCATAGCTGTGGTCTCTCTGAGTTGTTTGCTGCAGAAAAATTGTTCTATTATTTTGTCACGGTCAAAAAAAAAAAAGGGGGGGGGAAACTAAGGGCTGGCATTTTTTCAGGGGTGCCTTGAGTCTATCCGGGGTTGCCTTGAGTCTAAATAATTGAAAACCACTGATCTATACAAAATTGGAGCTCTCAAAAGGGAAGTGAATCGCCAGGTAGAATTTGGCCCAGCATATTCAAGAAAGCAAAGTAACAATTCCACTGGCATAAAACCCTTCCATTTAATTTTGAAGTCTAATTAGACAGAGCACCAAGTGTCAGATATTTATCTGCTTGATATCCAGCATTGTGCTTACTTCAGTGAAGCTCCATCTGGCTCTGGCTCACTTGAAACCTGCTCCTTCTCTGAATGTTGTTTCTCTTTTTGGATGTCTCAGAGCTTCTTTGCTGGATTCCACATGCTTCCTATCAAGTCATTTGTGCTTGAACTGGAAGAAAAGTCTTCCCTCCAGCAAGTCTGGATGAAAGCTAGTGCTGTGCAAAATCAAAGATCTGCCAGTAAACCCAGTAAGCTGTTCCCTGTTGCAGTTTATGAACATGACTCTCAAACATTGGCTGAGAAATGTCACAATCAGGCCTCATTAAAAACTCTAATTGCATGTGTGCGCTACATATTTGTAAAACGTGCCCATAATGTTTCTATACAGAAGCCGTAACATATAATTCCCTAGCACAAAATTACAGCCAGTGAAATTGTTTGATAATCTACAAAGTAATTTAGAGCCTGATCTTGTTCCCAGTGACTTCAGTTGTAGGCTTGCCACAGATTTTGGTAGGAGCAGGAATGGGCAGTTCTAGGCTAGGGACAGACATTACACACAAACTGGTTTCAGCCATTTTCAAACTGGTTTATGTACACTGAACATCTGCTCTGTTACAGGTTTAAACCAGTTTCTGATCACTTAGACCAGTTTAAGAGACCTTGTACACGAAGGTGCCCACACCTTCATGTGGGATTTAGTGCCATGCTATGATGAAGGCGAAATCTTCAAGTCAACATCAAGGTTTAGCTATGAGCCTAAACTGGTATTTGTTGTCTCGAGTCAAGACTGAGTGCAGAAACGAATGGGAATTAGCTCTAAAATGAGTATTGGGAGAAAATACAATACTAAATTGAAATGTTAAAAGTTTACATAAATAAGATGAATAGCTCTGCTGGTCAATCTGCCAAATGTGGTTAGTATTCACAAACCAAACGCCAAACAAGTGAAGGTATAAATGTAAGAATCAAAATTTAAATGCAAAGTGATGTCAATAATCAAGCAATATTCCCACAAATACACATATGTTCTGAATTGTAATGTTGCCTTTAAAGGCCACAAACAAAAACAATACCAAAAGCATCTTTAATAAGTCTGAGGTGCCCTGTTATCAGCAAAGGGTAGATTAAACAGTATATACACTAAGTTAAAAACCAGTAAACAAGGCCGAGTGCTGTACTAGATTTTTCCATTGCATGATTAACAGCTTCCTTCTACTTGAAGTAATTCCGTCTCTTGAACAGCTCTCGGCAATGGCATGCTATTCTCAGGCCTACCACTCACTGAACTCAGTCACTTACATTAGAGTTCAATAATTCTACCTGTGGCTATTTGAACTTAAGCTTTCAGCTGCCCGGACTTGACTGTGGGCTGAACAAGCCCTTTCTCTCTGCCAAACCATCTGAGTAAAACCTCAGCTGCACAAATGTTCTTTGTCTGCCAAATCCAGCAGACTCTCTCTGCTTGCCCAAATAGGATTCTTGTTTCTTGGCTGCACAAGATAGTAACTCATGGATTACAGACCACCAAAATAAGCAGACTGTTCACCCCGAAGTTTAGATTTCTTAAACAAAGTCTTTAGATCGTTCTACCTTGCAGCCCATCCAGTTCCCAGAAGTTATAAATTAGTCAGCAGTTAGTCTATTAATCCAAACTACTACATATTCAAATTTTGACTGACGAGACGAATTCAACTAAGATCAAAGGAAAACTTCTGAAAAATGGAAACTATACGACAATTTATTTGTTTACAATACACTAACAAAGGTCTAGCCATCGGACATGCAGGAACCAGTTGTTTGGTAAAAGGTACATTTGTAGAACCTTCCGTGCGTATGGAACAACAAAGAAATATCCACCTAAACGTGATTCAAGTATAATGGAAGTGTACTTCCCTAGGCTGCGATTCACAAAGATGGAACATCTATTGTGTTTGCATTCTCGGTAGTTGTTTTATTTGCAAGTCGTTGTAATATTTTTATCTTCCACTGTACTTTGAATGGTTAACCTGTATGTCCAAACTGTTTGTAACAGAAATTAAGTTTATGTTCTGTTGTCTACTTTTGAAGAGCTCTTATTTTTAATAAAACCATTTAATGCTAAGAATAAAGATTTTGGCAATTTAAAAAATCAACATGACTTACATTCTGTATTTGTCCTTGTAGGTGATGCTGAATTAAATCAAGACTGTGTACCATGCACTGGAGTAAGTACAATTTTCTTTTATATAGATATCAATTCTTCACTTTTCTGCTTCATGTTTTCAGCACAGTTTCTAAAGCAACTACATTGATAATATCTTAAGTGAAGAGATTCCACCTTAAAGGTTGAGTGGGGAAGTTCACTTTTTGTCTACCATTGTTAAACAGAATAGGGTCAAATTCAGGTGCAATTTTTGAGTTACAGTTCATATCTCATACCAGAACTAGAAAACAAAGTCCAAGTAATTAAACAAAAAGTTTAACTTCATTTGCATCTCCCATTTGTTATATATTTATTATGGAATGAACTTCTCATCAAAATTGTATTCAGTGTCTTGGTTTCGATTGTTTTCCTACAATTTCGCTGCAAGTCTTAAATTTAGCTGTTAATACGTTACTGAGAGTACAGATTGGGTGAGTCTGTTTTAAGTGATTTAAATTTAAATCGATGGTCTTCAGTGATTTTCATGCGCAACTTTGACATCCAGGTTTGGAAAATCTGGGAAAATATTTTTCTAGTGTGGGGGTGAGATTTTGCTGTACGTGTATGTGATTTTTGTCTTGCCTGCTAGAGCTCCTTTGACTTCATTACTATAGGATCAAACCTGAAATCCAGATTTCATTGTGAAATGTACTTAGGGCTCAAGGCTGCTCCCACTGAAGGCAAGAGCAGCAGGATGAGCATTGTATATAGTAGTTTGTTTCGTGTCGGATATTACATAATCTCTGTTCCCAGGTTTATTCATTGTCTGTTTGTGTGCTTGTTTACTTTACCTAACTTTGATGTTGCATACATCTGCACAAGTAAAATTGATACCCAATAGGAGGACTCATAGTAGTAGTTCCTATATTCTGTACATGTCTTTAAGAGTATTTAAAAAGAAATATGGAAATCAATTAATAATCTATTGAAACCAGTTCTCTTGTGTCTTTTAATCTTGGT
The DNA here is from genome assembly GCF_052110815.1 of Crocodylus siamensis. NCBI lineage: Eukaryota > Metazoa > Chordata > Crocodylia > Crocodylidae > Crocodylus > Crocodylus siamensis. The sequence goes on along the minus strand of NC_143405.1, from coordinate 56,691,408 downwards.
TTTTATTACTCTATCTGTACTGAGTGGTTGCAGATGGCACATCGTTAAAAATTTTTTTTCTCAATTGTTCTCCTTTTCTAGATTTGAATAATGGAAATGTTTCTCTTGGGTTGTTTGTGTGTTGCATAGCATGCTAATTGAAGATTTTCTCTCTTTTTTTGGAATTAGAGATGACAATGGATGATATAAATGATGTTGTTCTGTTAGAATTGGACCTGCTCCCTTTCAAACTGGCAGAGCTATGTAGATTTAAAAAAATATTTATGATAAATTTAGCTCTGCAACCTATTCCTTTAGTTGCCTGAAAGGGAGAATGCATTATTTGTAGAAAACTATTATTCAGAAAACTCTTGGTCTATTCCAGCTGTGCAGTTGGTCCAATAACACAACAGATAACACAAGAGGCAAACATTCTTATGGGTATTCCCAAATATAATCCTATAATATATTCTTACATTGATTCCCACAATCCTTCCTCCTTATGATCTGTGAGATGGGGATACTAATACCTATCTCCTTTTGTAAAGTGCTTTTTCTACTGCTTTCTATCAGCAGATTTAAGAGTTAGGTGGCATTGTGATTAATAATGGGAGGTTTGCTTAAATAAGGAAAGTAGGCTTTATATCCTAGAATATCTTTTTCAGGTAACAAACATTTCTAGGCGGTCTTTATTTCCCCTTAAATCTTCTTCTTGAATATCAAGTTAATGTTTAAAAGGTTGTAGAACAACACTATGCACTATTAGTGTGACTTGCAGACACCTACGGAACAACTGTTGTGTTTGCTTACCTTGTGTTTAGCAATGCTGTAATAGGTATTTTTACATGAATACTCTTTTGTTTCTCCTTGTATATGATGTCCAGGAAAAAATTGTATAGTTCTCCATTATATAAGATAAAATCCTGTATTTTGAGAGACAGATGTAGTAAATTCATATAAAAGCTAAGGCTTTGGGGACAAATCTCCCAAGGAACTTGTGATGCCCAAATTTTCCAAAACTAATGCCTCACTTTTTAGGTACCTAGGGTCCCCATACAATGCATAGGTAGAGACCACATATGGACTTCCTGTTTCTACCAGGAGAAGTGCCACTTGCATACAGATGTTCTAGCTTACAACCATTTGTCCTCTGGGGGAAGGCGGGATAAGCTGATTCCAACTGGATAGAAGTTGGTCCTGGGAGAATAAACTTCTGCACACTTTCCTGAAGCTTAACTCTTCCCAGGGATCAGGAGGAATGGAGCCACAGGGAAAAGCTCCCATCTCTTCTAGAGACTAGGATTACCCTGGGTTGGAGATGGCACAGGGGTGGAGACTGGGAGAGGAGGGGAGAAGCAGCCACCAGCTGCTGCCCTCTGGTTCCTCGTGCATTTGATTCCCCGGCCTGAGAAGTGGGCATGAGGTACTGGGAGTCGAGTGTAGGTAGCAGTGCCATCCCCTTCCTGCTTCTCGCTCTGGAGGGTTTGCTGTGTTGCTGGGATGGTAGGATCAGAGCAGCCAGCGCCTTCTCCAAACTGGGATCACCCCAGTTTCAGGAAGGTGCAAGAAGCAGGGGAGAGAAGACGGTTGCAGACTGAATGTTTGCACTGCTCCCTCTCCTGGAATTGTTTCTGGTGGGGGGAGGAGAAGGGGAGAAAAAACAAACAAGCCAAAAAAATGCTTTGCAGCTCCTGAATATGTCTACCCATTGGTCTGATTATATTCCCTTTAATTTAATGTAACACTTCATAAACTTTTGTGATAGAAATGTGGTTTTCTGTGGTATGTTAGGTAAACAAGACGTTTTGGATCAGCTTTTTGTTTCCCCTAAATAACACTAAGTAAAGAATTGTAAGCAAATATTTATAAACATCCAATTAAAATAATATGTGATTTATTACTGTGTTTTCTGTTAAGGGCACTGGAACACTTGCACGTGAATGGTAATCAGAGAAACCTTTTTTTCTTACTAGAGCATCTAAGCAAACAGTGTAATTCTGTTTAAAAGTATGACCAAAATACATACCATAATATTGTATATGAACTACAGTGTGACTTCCTGTTTGGGAATGCTGAACATGATTGACAATAGTTCTAGTATAGGGAGGGCTCTAATGGATGCTGTACACAGCATGCATATCAATCGGGTTCTGAAAAGATTTGAAATTTGTTTTTGTGGGGGTTGGCTTTAGCTGCCAGTAGGACTTTTTTTTTCTGTTTGGTTACTTTGTGTGTTGCTCAGCAATTGACTAATTAAGAAAGATTAATTATCACAGAGTCACCGATCTTTCGGTCAGCTGGACTAGTAGGGAAATTTTCCCAAATCAATTAAATGATCTATTTAAGATCTGGCTCCTCCACCACTTAAAAGACAAACAAACATCAAGACCTTTCTTTCGGGCCCTTCTTTTTCTGCTTGCTGAGTCCGGCGAATGAATCTTCTTCTTTCTAAGACTACATCATTGCTGTCCACCTTTCTTTCCCCTCATAAGCAACCCTGCTCCTCACTATCCACCCTTTGCTTCTTTAGATCTCCTCTAGTTCTCTTTCCTCTTAATCGTTGTCATCTCTCGTTCTCTTGCCAGTCCCCTCCTGACCAGTTGTTAAGTCCATCTTTCTTCTTGCTGTTCTTTAAATTTTTTGTTGGATTTCCACTCATTACCCACATGGTAAAGCTACAAGCAAAACTGAATTAATTGTCTCAAAGTCATCTCAGAAATTGATAGAAATATTATGCGTTCTTGGAGCCACCCAGGCCCTTTCATTAGAGGGAGTGGGTTTCATAGTACTTTCTTTATATGTGTTAGATTAAAATGATGTGTATTTCGTAAGCAGTCCTTCAATGACTTATTGCCATTTAATCAACTTCAAAAAGGGCATGTTACACAAGATGTAAAGTGCCTCTTATGAAGTGAAAAATGTTTTCTGCTTCTCTTGAAGCTTCATCTCTGATCATACCCAGAGTAAGCCTTTCATCTGCATAATTAGAACCAGAGACCCTCTTGACATAGAATTTGTCTTGAAATAACCAACTGTAGTCCAGTACTTAGTATGAGGTGATTATATCTTTAAAAAAGGGGGTGAGGGGTGAGAACAGACACTGTGGTTGAGGAGTAGACTGTTTGGTTTTTATCTTAGTAGTTTCACATCCACCACATTATAAGTCAAAGAAGATGATATGGGGTATCTATCTACAATAGTCTGTTGCAAATATTTTTGAAGTCCTTCTGTATTTCTCAACATAGTTTCATTTGTTTTAGGGCTTATGTCCTTTGCTCTCAGGCCTTGATGTTGAATGCTGAAAGTTTGATTTCTCAAATATGACTACGCTTGAGTTATAAGATATAAATGCTCCTGGGTCGAATGTATGGTGTTCAACATAACACCAACCAGAATCTATTAAGTCAGCAAGTGTCATTATGTGTTTATGAAACCAGAGGCAGAGCAATTTCGGCATTAGCACCAAAGCACTTTTCTTCACTCGGTTGATATCGTAAGGAGAGGTCATCATGGTCTTCCAGGAAGGTTAAGATATTGTCGAGTTTAAATAGATTCTGGAAATAATGCTACCAAGGCCCCTGCCACTTGAGATTGATGATGGTGGATGATGATAGGTTTCAATTGTGTGCATGTACAAATGACAATTTTTCAGCCTTTCCAAATTTCAAGCCTTAGATTATGATATAATTTGGATGTAGGGGTTCCTTGTTACCTTGGATATCTTTCTTGATTAAAGTGAAAGTAGCCTCCATGATAACATAGCACTAAAACTGGTACTATGGGCTAGGTTGTTTGGATTTATTGACCACTTTACATGAATGATGGTGTTCACTGTGGACATTAGAGGGATTGCTTCTCTGTGACAAACAGTTCATGATTACCATGTGATAATGGCAAAAAGAAATTCTTATAGTGTAAGGGGGAAAAAAGGAACATTATTATGATAGATAAACAGTCCTTGAAGTGAATAATAAGTTTTAAGCCACTGTTATGAGAGATTTAGTTGTAAACCCTTTGGGTTCTTTAACATCACTGAAACCTGGTGTTAGTTGTAGGCAGTTCTGCTCCTTCGGTTGACTTTGACATTTATTTTTCTAATTTTGGTATACTGATATATACTGATCTGAATTTTAACTTCAACTCTTATATGAAAAGGAGAATGAATTAAAAAAAAAAAAAAAAAAAAGACAGACAAATCCAAGGCCAATAATGTTTGCATCTATTCTGTAAACATTATCAATCAAGTTCTCTTGGCTTTATATGGGGCTGCTTCTTTAATAAATGCACTTAGGCTATGTCTATTTATCAAATCTGGGAGTTCAGGTGATAAGCTTGAGCACCCTTTTAGACTAAAAACAAAAATGGTTTTGTTGTGGGAAAACCCATTAAGTGGGAGAATAAATAGGTATTTTTCTTTTTTCTGACATCAACTAAAACCTTTCTTAGCCTGTTTATTGGTTTGCACAACACTTCTGCTATCTCTGAGTGGTTAGAGCCTTTTCCTCTCTCCCCTGCTGTAATATTGCAGTTTGGTCAAGCTTAGGGATACTGCAGAAGGAATGGATATTGTGAGGACATTTCTTCAACTACTAGAAGACTAAGGAGTCTCTCTTCTAATGGATGTAAGAGTGGTTGAGGCTGAAAGCTAAGAAATCTGTCTGAGAAACTACTTTTATTTAATAAAAGAGGGAGAGAGCCTTAAACAACAAAGATATAGGCAGCTGCTGTCATGAACACTATTTAAAAGGAATGAAAAACTGCTTCGTGGAGAAATTACTGTATTGAAAAATGGAACGTTGAAACACTGGAAGCAAGCATGTGGTGTTGAATCGAAAGGCCACATAAGACTGGTGCAATCAAACAGGTTAAAACTGCTACAGGATCTGTTATTTCTGGTATTGCATCAATCGCCCCGTGTCCTATGACTGTAGATGACTCGGAACGGTTAAGTGAATTTACCGCCCATGGAAGATACCTGTTGACGATGGTGGATGCCAGGTTTAGTATACGTCCACAAGGTGGTTATACCACATGTAACAAATATGCAAGGCTTTTCCACACTCATTCACACCTGACCGGGATGGCATGCTTTCAGTATTGAGACTTTCATCTGGGTTGTTAATTTGCCTCTATTCTGGTGACGCCCTGCAGATTACTATACAGTCGCAAATTGTAAAGCAAATACTGTCTAGTGATGAATCCTGTGTAGTAACTACTTCGTATCTCAGGATATTAAATAGTATCACATAGATACAGAGTTTGAGATTTGCAGAACTTTTAATCTGAATTTTAATGAGATCACAAAAGTAATTAGAGTTGCTGCTTATTTCCTCAGTCCAGTAATTTTATTTATTTATTTATTTATTTATTTATTTTAAAAGAATGCCTGTACTTTCAGATGAAATAAAATTTCTCTTATGTGTTAGGGTCACAAGAAAACACTGTCTTCCAAAAGCCAGATTGCGTTTAGTGACAAGTGTGTCTTGCTTTGGAAAGCCTGTCTCAACTCTAACCCAACTACATTGCTACTCCAATAAAAGATATCATCTTAAGAAGTCCTTGCCTCCTGTATAGTTGATGTTTGACACAAACTATCTCCTCTCATTTTTCATTTGTTAATCCCCCTTCATACCTGGGATTTAGCAGATGAGGATGTTCAACAGTACTCAGGCTTCCCAAAGATGCATTAATATTATTTTGTGTCCTCCAATCGTACCATATATAGAGTGAATTTGAATTGTCACAGGATTATGTTTGATCCACAGGTCATGGACAAAGAAATTTTACCCATTTCTTGTAGTCTGTGTTGGATCTGAATTTTGACATCCTAGATGAGCAATGTTCCATGTCCCACATCCCAGTATGTTTCCTAATACAATTAGTCTTCCTGTTTCTTTTAATTAAAACATTAGAATAATTGCTTACCCAGTTGAATGCTTGCTATAGGTAAGATTATCACTCTTCAGTCACAAACAGTGCAGTGATTAAATTCACTTAAAATACCTGTCTCGATAAGAACGAGGCAAAGGGCAAGACTTGTATTCCTAACTCTCCACATCTTCATAACCTAAACACTCTCAAAGTCCAGGATGGCAGAAAGCATTAGTAATCTACAAAGCCCCTTTGCCGAATAAAAGGAAATTTCATGGCAGCAGCACTTTGATCAGAATCCTGCATCAGACTGAACATGAAAGACCTTCCCCAGGTGTGAAAGAAAAGGAAGTCAGAATAACGCCTTTGCAAACTTGAATGAAAAAAATCCGTGTGGTGTTGGAGAGTTGAAAGCAGAATCGCTTCTTGGGCTGAAGCCATGGCTGTAATATTTAAAAAAAAAAAAAAAAATTAAACAAGATTCTTTTAGGTTTTAATATAGCGAAGAGAGCACTTGTAGGCAATCCACTTGAAGAACATATGTAGCACAAAGAAAAGAAGGGCTAAAGAGACCAAACACAGCCTTAGCAAAAAGAACTGCAGGAATCCCATCCAAAAAATTATAATAATACAATGCATACAAACTAAATATTTTAAATGGAGGCTGCAAGACCTGATGAAAGGTACCACTTAAATAAGTTATTTGATCTACCAGATTTAAAAACGAAACAAAACAAAAAAAACCCCTCAAGTTTTCTACGTTTGCTAGAAACAAACCAAAACTGGATTTGGCGTCAGTGAAGGAGGTTGCAGTTTGGGGACTTGCTGAATTGGGTTATGAATGGGTTATGAAGAGGGGATTTTCAGTGAATGTGTCTGCATGTTGAACTCTGTTATGCATTCATATGTATAAAGGGGATTAGATTCTGCTCTTTGCGGTTGTGCTGAATTCACTGGACACTTTGAGTAGCTTTGTTGGTCTTGCAGTGAGTATCATCTGAGCATATTAAGTTAGGACCATGGGGGCGGAGGGGGAGGATTGTTTGTTTTTAATTAATTTATTTTCAAAGGATCCTGAAGTTGTGAGCTATGGATACAGTCAGAAACTTTCTGAGGAAAGATTTTAAGAAGATTGATTCATTGAAACATTAAATTTCACAGAAACACAGAAGTTTCAGTGAACTTCAGACAAAACCAAGACAGATCTTTACAGGTTTCTTGCCTGCTCATCTGAACGTAGGACTGGTCGTTAGGCTTGTGCGAATAGGGAAGTATTAAATTTGGATTCGGTCAATTCAGAGGACAGTGATTTGATTTGGAGGTTCAGATCACTGTCTGAATTCACTGGTTGATTCAGCTGAATAGGCTTTGGAAGATCCAGTGCTGATTCAGAGAGAGTCAGTGGTTTTCGGATGGGCCGGGGAGGGGCAGGCACAGCCAGGTGGCTGTAGGTTCTCCCACGGCTCCTCTGGCTGTGCCTGGGTGGAGGGAGCTGCAGGAGAAGCCCCCATGGCTACCCTGCCTAGCCCCATCCCTCACCCAGCCCAAGCCTAGTCCTGGCACTTAAAAAAAAAGCCCCTCAGTCACTGGCTGCAGCAGCGGTGATTGGAGCCTCTAGGCACTCGTGGCAGAGCCCTCCTCCATGCAGCGTGGGGCAGCGGGGATCACCACTCCTTGCCTGGCACCCGCGTGGCAGCTGCCCCATGGCGCGGGTGCCGCGTGGCTCGGCAGGGTGCTGCTCACTGTCTGGGACCTGGGGCTGAATGGTGCCAGGCTCTGGCTGACACATGGAGCCACCCTAACTTCCAGACAGAGTGTGTGTGTGTGTGTGTGTGTGTGCGCGCATGCGGGGGTGGAGGGATGTGTCTGTGTGTGTACACATGCATCCTATTTTAATTTTGGGATATCCTGCTGAACAAGACATTCCTGTCTTGAAATTCCCAGCTATGTTCCACATCTTCCGTTTCATTCCTATTGGAAGAAAAGTCCTAGCAGGTGGCTGGCTTGGTACTTCTGTTCCCTGCTCTATTTTTGGTGCTTCCTTTGATGCAAAGATGTTCAGCAGAGGCAGAACTCAGTCCTGGCTCTCCTCTTCTCTCTCTGGTTAATACAGACAGTAGCTCTGCTCAGGTCTGACATAAGCTATTACAGACGGCTCTTTAGCTTCATGGAATTGGGGGGGGTGGGGGATATTGTGATATTTGAACTTGGGGTTGAGTACAGTGGCTTCTGAGACGACCTGTTTCTCGTCTTAGGCTCAGGCATGCTAGGCTCCAGTCATTTCAGGAGAGTTATTTCGCAGTGAAATTTAAATTTTATTGATCTTTAAAATTTATTGACCAGCTAAATCAAATGTCTGCTGTATTGGCAATCTCTGCTTGTTCACTGGGTAGTCTGACTTTTATGTGATTACTTACTGCAATAAGGAACCAATGCTTGTTAATGATTGAGTCTTAATATCATTCCTATACATCCTTGGAGGTACTGAGTAATTGTAACAAAGAAGGAGGGCACCCTCAACTCCTCTGTTGATATTCTTAGACCCAGAGTTGCATAAAATCAGCCACATTCCAGATGGAGATGGGAAACCAGGCTGTGAGATGAGTAGCTTGTTCTCTCTGGTTCAATTAGATCTGTTTTACTAGTTTGTCAGCAGGCCGGTAAACAAGCAAGCATTTCTTGCCATTGATAGCAAACTGTTGCCATACCTGCTGTTCTGCCTGATTATTAAAATGGTTCTCTTTGCTATCACATCTTCTGGTGTAATTGCCTTGTACACCTTGAATATGCCTCTAGCAATTTGTAGTAGCATCAATTAACATTTAGGAAATTCATCCCAGCCAACCAGAATGTTAAACATTTTGCTCCAGGAATGCTAATAAAGTGCATGGCATTGCCTTTCCACTATCCCGTCACACCAGGCCCTCTCCTCCCCAGGACTCACAAAACAAAAGAAGTGTTTGTATCAGCAAAAACAGAAGTGGCAATCTCCTATATGAATTGCAAGGCGAGAAAGTATCAGCACATAATTCTGATACCTGGCTGGCGTAAGTCAGGAATTTCTCTACTCGAGCCCATGGAGTTAAGCCACTGGAAGGCTGAATTAAATAAAGTTGCTCTCTTTCTGAGCCTTGGAAGAGACCCAAAATATAACGCCTCATCAAACACCATATTCCACCCACCTCATGCTTGCTATGTTTATTGATTTCCCCCCCCGACCCAATGATTGCTCATCATTTTTGGAAATCTCTAATAAATTGGGGGGGGGTGTCCAATGGGGTACACATTTAGGTTTATTTGAATTTTGTTTTAGTGACTTTTGGAATTAAAGTAGTGAAAATATGACTAATTTTAATTTTCACGTGTGAACTCCAAAGTATTATTTGTCCTAATCTCAACAACAGACTTGGGTTTTTTGGTTTTCTCCCCCACCCCCCATTTGCCCATATATTGCAAATAGGTGCATTAAATATCTTTCTAGAGCTGATGTCCCCCACAAACTTCTTTGATCAATTAAACCAGTAGAGTAATTTGTCAATCTGCCAGTTGAAAGCAACAAGCCAGATTCCTCAGGCCAAATCTTGAAGTTTGTTCTCAGTCATCTGATAGAAGCCTTCTGCACTCTCAGCTACAATTGAAACGGATGGGTGTTATGCTTGAGAGGAACCTGAGGTCTTGATCCTTTGCTTTCTTTAAATGCATCCTTTTTCTTTCAGCTGCACATCATTACATCTAATTCTGTCAACCCATACTACAGACATGCTTCATTTCTTGCATCAGATTCTTTCAAGTGATTTTTTTTTCTTTTCCTTGACGGTTTTTCTGTTGCCCACATGACGACATGAAATCTCTTATGGAGCTCTTACTCGCCTCTTTCATGATCAGAGTCCAGTTCTCGTACCCGTAGTTGCACACAGCAGCACCTGCCACAATGATTTGTCACATTAAATCAAGGTGCATGTAACATAAGAAAGAAAGGGTATCAGAAGCTAGCCTCATCCTTATTTTGCCTGCCTTACGTAACTGCTACCAATCTTTACTCCTTTCCCTTATTTCTTATACAACTCCTTTTACCTTTCACATCTTTAGGAAGTTATCACTAGAGCCACATTGCATTTTTCCTCCCATTTTTTCCTGCAGCAGAACTGCTTTTTCATCGATTGCTTTTGCTGTCGAATTCTTATTACAATTTAGCCTTTTTATAACCCTTTGCCTCTTACTATTTCTACCCAAAGTAGAATGCATGCTTGTTTTCTGAAACTTACTGAAATCAAGTATGCTACAGTAAATTCCTGATCATACAATGAAATTCTTTGCCAAATTTCCAATGATTTCAGTAGTGTGGGATCAAATATATGCTCCAGGATCTCAATTATTTCCCACAGCTCCAGGATGTCAATTATTTCCTCTTTACTAAGTAATACATAGTCTCAAATTGCCTCAACTCCACTTTCTCGTCCCTCTTTGATACATGAGGTTATCTTCAGCACAGTCCAGTGACTTCCTTGATGACTTTTCTACCAACAGAAGTCTGACTTAAAGTCATTCGTGACGAGTATTATTATCTAGTGACTTTTTTTGCAGTTCTACAGCTGTTCCAGAATTAAATTGCCACCTCCTTCATCAGGACTTGGTGACATGATACCTACTGTAAAATCACTTCCTCTCCCTTTTGGTTCTGTAAAATGTAAGCATTTCCCCCTCTTTTGAGATCTGCCCATATATTGCAAATAGTGTAAAGTACTCCTGGGGTACGTTTACATGCCGCCCTATGGCAACGTAGCGATGCGCTATATCACCATATGGCATGCTGCTATGGTGATGTAATAGCGAAATCTAACCATGAGCCACACACACAGCGCCGTAACCACCCATAATGCACCGTGCTTTAGTACTTCCAAAAGCAAGCACTGCAGCACGGCGCAGTATCAACATCAGCATACAGCAATGTGTAGATGTGCCCCTGATGTAATACTGAGGAGCATAAGGCTGGAAGGAATCTCCTCGGCCATCAAGTTATTTGTAGGTAGCAACCGCTTACCCAGTGATTTCCCACCCCCAAATCTCCATCTCACTTCTTCACACGCAAGTACAGAAACAACCAGAAACTCTTAGCGCAGCCCAAGGATACCTACAGGCATTACACCTGATTTTAAATGCCCACTTATGCAGGTGTTCACAAGGCTTAAATCATCTCAGAAACAGTACGCTTGATCTAAGTTACTTCACCTCGGGGAAGGCACTAATTTAGATCAAGAAAGGGTTAACCCAGTCTAGGAAAGGGTTAACTGTATCACCCAAATTCCTGCATGCATGCATTCACTGAATAGCCCTGGGGCTAAGAAAGCCCAGCTCCTCACAGTAGCACCAGGGCTGTGCTGTTTCCTTCCTACCCCTCTGGCCCTGATTGGGCTATATTTAGCCCCCTTAGGCACCCTCAACAAACCTGCCAAACCACCTCATGGACCCACTAGGTCCCTCCTTCCACCCCCCCAACCCTCTTCCAGCTACTTGCATCGGATTCCTGATTGTAGCTCCTGGCAGTGGCTGACACCTGTATGCACTGCTCCTGGTTTACATTTAGGTGGTTTAACATAAGCTGTGTGAACATAGACTGGGTGTGGTGAATATATACCCTTATATAGGCTACTTGACCTGGTACTGGCTACGGGGGGCGACCTAGTGATTGATGGGAAGTTGGGTGACAGCGACCACGAGCTGATCACCTTCACCATCCGCCGTAAAGCTGGCAAGTCAGTCAGCAACACAGAAGTTCTTGACTTCAGAAAAGCCGACTTTGACAAGCTCAAGAGGCTAGTTGGTCAGGCCCTCAGGGAGATGGGAGTTCAAGAAGAGTGGTTGCTTCTCAAGGAAGCGATCCTCAATGCACAAGCTAAATCTATTCCAACACGGAGGAAAGGCAGCAAGAAGGCACAGCAGCCCTCCTGGCTCTCCAGAGACCTAGTGGACCTCCTGCGGCTAAAAAGGAAAGCCTACAAAGGATGGAGGACGGGATTCACCTCCAAGGAGAATTATTCTGCACTGGTCCGGTCCTGCAGGGACCAAACCAGGAAAGCCAAGGCTACAACTGAACTCCAACTAGCTTCAAGCATCAAGGACAACAAAAAGTCCTTTTTCAGCTATGTGGGGAGCCGGAGGAAAAGCAAGGGCAATGTTGGACCCCTGCTAAACCAGATGGGGCAACTGACAACTGATGCCCAGGAAAAAGCCAACCTATTAAATAGGTACTTTGTGTCAGTCTTTCATCAGTCCCATGGGACGCCCATGCCTACTATGGGACAGGGAAATCTGGGTGAGGGGGATCCCCTACCCTCCATCAATGCTGACCTCGTGAAGGAACACCTTGAGAAGCTGGATACCTTCAAGTCAGCCGACCCTGACAACCTGCACCCCAGGGTACTCAAGGAGCTGGCGAGCATCATAGCCCAGCCCCTGGCACAGATCTTTGAAAACTCCTGGTGCTCTGGTGTAGTGCCCGAAGACTGGAAGAAGGCCAATGTGGTGCCGATCTTCAAGAAAGGGAGGAGAGTGGATCCGGCTAACTACAGGCCCATTAGCCTGACTTCTATCCTGGGGAAGATCCTAGAAAAGTTTATTAAGGAGGCCATCCTTGATGGACTGGCCCAGGCTAACATTCTAAGGGACAGCCAGCGCGGGTTTGTTGCAGGTAGGTCTTGTTTGACCAATCTCATTTCCTTCTATGACCAGGTGACCTATCACCTGGACAGGGGAGAAGAGATTGATGTCGTATATCTTGACTTCAAAAAAGCTTTTGATCTGGTATCCCATGATCACCTCTTGGCCAAACTGGCCAGTTGTGGCCTTGGCTCCACCACGATCCACTGGCTGGGAAACTGGCTTCGTGGTCAGACCCAGAGGGTTGTGATTGATGGCAGTCACTCATCGTGGTGCCCTGTGACCAGTGGGGTCCCTCAAGGCTCTGTCCTGGGACCCATACTGTTCAACATCTTCATTAACGATGTGGACATTGGAGTCAGGAGTGGACTGGCCAAGTTCGCCGATGACACCAAACTCTGGGGCAAAGCATCCATGCCAGAAGATAGGCGGGTGATCCAGGCTGACCTGGACAAGCTCAGCAAATGGGCAGACGAGAACCTGATGGTGTTTAACACCGAAAAATGCAAGGTTCTCCACCTTGGGAGGAAAAACCTGCAGCACCCTTATAGGCTCAGCAGTGCTACGTTGGTTAGCACTACAGAAGAAAGAGACTTGGGGGTCATCATTGACCACAAGATGAACATGACCCTGCAATGCAATGCTGCGGCTAGTAAAGCGACCAAAATGCTGGCGTGCATCCAGAGATGCTTCTCGAGCAAATCCCGGGACGTCATTCTCCCCTTGTACTCGGCCTTGGTGAGGCCGCAGCTGGAGTACTGCGTCCAGTTTTGGGCTCCACAACTCAAAAAGGATGTGGAGAAGCTTGAGAGAGTCCAGAGGAGAGCCACGCGCATGATCAGAGGTCAGGAAAACAGATCTTACGATGACATGCTGAGAGCCATGGGACTCTTTAGCCTGGAAAAGCACAGGCTCAGGGGTGATCTGATGGCCACCTATAAGTTTATCAGGGGTGACCACCAGGATCTGGGGGAACGTCTGTTCACCAGAGCGCCCCAAGGGATGACGAGGTCGAACGGTCACAAACTCCTGCAAGACCATTTCAGGCTGGACATAAGGAAGAATTTCTTTACTGTCCGAGCCCCCAAGGTCTGGAACAGTCTGCCAGCGGAGGTGGTTCAAGCACCCACATTGAACACCTTCAAGAGTAAATTGGATGCTTATCTTACTGGGATCCTACGACTTCCTGCCCTTGCTGACTTCCTGCCCTTTGGGCAGGGGGCTGGACTCCATGATCTCCCAAGGTCCCTTCCAGCCCTGATGTCTATGAAATCTACAAGCAGTGGAAATACAGCCCTCACTGCAGGGCATTGTCTATGGGAGCTGATTTACTGTTCACCCACTGCCAAATTTGGGGATCCCTGTGGATGACAAGGCTCCGCAGGCCATAGCTTGAATACAAGCTGTCAACTTGTGACCTTCTACGTGCAGGATGGCTCCACTGCCTAAAGTGCATCCAGGGAAGGAGGGGATATACTGTTTATACTCTGGGAGACCGAAAAATACCAGTTACCCCTACAGGAGAAGAATGCCATATGTAAAAGAATTCAAGATTAATCCAGTGACATTCAGCCTACCAAACAGGAAAGGCATGTGGCATGCTAAAGCTTCAGGCTGAGTGTATGGTCCTTGACATGATCTATAATTATATTACCTTTGTTTTCTTGCTTTTAGATTGTTTCACATTTTTCTTTTTGGGTTCAGTAGAAAGATGCCAAAAAAGGGACAGGGCCTAGTTTTCAACTGGAGTTCTCCACTATCTCTGCAGTTTCCAATTGAAGTCATTGGAGACTCCAGAGGGGTGCATCACTAATCATTTTATATCGGGGGTTGTCAACCAGGGGTATGCGTAGCCCGGGGGTACATGTGGGCAGGCAGGGATAGAGCACTGCCATGCACCATCCCGCCCAGCCAGATACAAGCGGCAGGAGAAGGTCGCATACAGCGGCTGCCTCCACTCTGCGTTCGGCCGTGCTCCCCCCCCCCCCCTTCCATGTCTGGCTGCATGCCTCCTTACTGCCCCTCACCCTCAGGTCTGTGTCCAGCTGCCAAAGTTATACTGCTCTGAGTCTGGCCACTGATGGTACACTGACCCAAAAAGCTTGAAACCCCTGGTTTATATGATCTGAGTCCTGTGTCTTGCCTGTCAGTAATTATAAAATAAAAACAGAAAAGTGGTGTAAATTCTCCTTTTTTTCCCCAAGATGTCTTGGGTTGATGCTGCCACATTCTTTTTTACCCCTGATGATAATATACCAGTTTTTATTACATACTTAAACTTAGGGTTTGCGGTAATGTGTTTTAAGCGGGGATCAGTGTAGTCTTTTGTAAAGACCTGTGCCCGCAATTACCTTTTGACACAAATGTGTACACCAGTCAGCTCTTTCAGGCTGTTCAGCTACACTTTGTAAAAGGTAGAAATAATTGCACAGTACTGTTCTGGCGCTCTTTTTTTTCAACGGACTGGCTTTCTGATTCAAAAGTTAGTTCAACTTTAGCATAAAACTGCTTTTTCAGGAGGTCTGTGCATTTTCTGTTTGTACTGGTTTTTATTATTGTCACAACCGATCACACAAATCTGCTTGACCTGTTATGCAGGATGCATGCTAAAAGTGATTTTTGTTTGTTTGTTTATTTGTTTTGTTTTTTCGCACAAGGACTCTGCAACATGCCGTTTTCTTCATTTTATTTCCCTTCCATTGTCCTTTAGCACTTTCCATAACTCACAAATCATATTGTCTCTGCTTATTACCCAAACCCATTTCCAGCTAGTGAAATACAGGTTTTGCAGTGCTCTTTTTGTATCTTTTTTTTCTCCTTCATCATTCCGTGTGTTTTTACTCTGTGCACTGTTGTGTGGACTGAAAATACTGTTATAACTCCTTTGTACAGTATATTCCATTCAATTGTTTGTAGACAATTTCCTTTCTAAAATAATACATGGTGACTGCATTTTTTCTTGCTTTGGTGCTATAGCCAGATAAAATTTTTGCATTATTTTCACTTTCATTTCTGTTTTCTTCATATAAATCTGAATTCTAAAACCATCTCTGCTACAGCATTATGGAGTATTTTGACCAGCTTGGAAGTTCTTGTAACTATACTGCAAACAGCTAACAGAAAAGGAGAAGACGCAGTAAAGACAATGTCAGTGAGTCAAAAGGCATTCGTTTTCCTGTGATCATGTCAGAAAAGAATCAGAAGCAGTCTACGACCAAATTTAATTAAATGTTTCACCTAGTGAAAGATGGCAGTTAGGAGTTGATGATACCTTTCATCTGAACTGCTTCACAGTTGAAAAAATAAAATCTCATTGGCTAAGTACAGACAGTTCAAAAGCCTGAGGCTGAATCAATTCAATCTTCTCAGGTCAGTCTAAGCTGTGTAGACTGAACTGATAAGCAATTGAACAGACATTCACTTTTCTTTCTAGAAGTGCAGCCATCTGCCTGCAGTGGCCCAGGCCAGACGCTGGGGGGGCACTCGAGCATGCCTCCCCGCTCTGTTGGAGCCGACAGCTTGGGCCAAGGCTAGCCTGTCCACCGTGCAAAGCATCCTGGGATGCTGTGAATCTGGAGGGGACCTGGGACAGAAGTTCAAGAAAATGATTTAACCTAAATCAGTTAAGGCTTATACTGCATCCGTCCAGGTTTATCTTAAACCAGTTTGGGCCAGTTTGAAAATGGTTTATGTTCACTGTACTGTTGTGTTACACAACTGGATTCTGATCACTTATCCTGGTTTATGTGTAATTTCTGTCCCTAGCCTGTGTAAGCAAGTAGTTTCTAAATGTTGCAGAAATATAAAAGTAGTAGGGAAAGTTTTAGGAGTTAGCCTTTGCTTTTGAATGTTATATTTTAGGAGACTTCTCAGCTCCATTTTTTTTTTCCAATTAAAAGATGGGCAGTACAAGCTGAGTGCCAAGTTGTTGTTTTTTTTTGTTCCCCCCGCCCCGCTCCGTATTACAGAAGCCAGAAGAACTGAGGACCCAGTATCTGAAAATCAAAGGGAAACTTGCTATAGTTCTTGTCAGCTTTCAGTGCAGAGGCATAAATGAATGTGGCAGTGTTCATTATTAGGGAATTTTAGGTGAATTGAATACATTGAACTATACAGAAAACATCTAGTGACCATGGCCACAAACCATAATGTGCAGAGAGAGTGATATCAAGGGAATTGGACTGGAAGAAGAAACCTAGTAATGGGAATTGGTCAAAATCAAAATGTAAAGCGAGTAACAAAAGAGCTCTTCACTGTAAAGCACTTGTGGAGGCTGAAAGAGGCTTTAATCATCAGCACTATTATTTCCCATATGAGTCGAGTCTGGAAAACATCTCTGCTCCACTGAAACTTCACATATATGCCTTAAGCCAGTTAACTGTGTTATGCATCTTTATGCTGAAGAAATACAATTTCACATATTGTAGATTAGGTGACTTCAGTAATCATTTACTGATGTAATACTGCCCTCTGCTTAAGAAATGCCAAACTTCATTGTATAGTTATGGACCCTTTTTCTGAGAGAGGGGGGTAAAAATTCCTCCGTGTAAAAGGTGAAATTTTCACAGATGTCCTTTTTATGCAGTGATCTAACCTATGGAGAAATCTAGAAGGTTGGATTCCAGAATCTAGGCATGGAACGTACGATGATCAGTGATGTCTGAATCATGTCACCAAGATTGTGTCATGATCATTTTATGCGACTATACATATTAAATGTGCCTTAACATAAAGGCTTTATACTGGAATAAATAATACAATTATTAGTCTATTAGGAACTTCTTGATTGGGAAAGGTCATTACACATAAGAAAGCAGCTAATTTACATCTGCATGAATATCAAAAGGATTTGTCATGATTAATGCTGTTGAAATAAATACCAGAGGGGCAAAGAATTATTTGCCTCTCATCTGGGCTGACCTAATGCACTTCTTGTTTCTGCTTCACTCTAAAACATCAGACTAAAACAGCAATCTCCAATTACTGTTCATAAATATTGTCATTTTTCACTTTTAACCAGTGCAGGTCTACTTAATTGTAGTATTAAAATAAGCTGCACAAATATCTGCAGGTCTCGTGTTCAGAGAGGGCATAGGGTAAAAAGCACTGCAGTTGTGCACTCAGTCACTGGAAAGGAAGTTCACTCAGCAATGACCCCATTCCGCCTAATTAAAATTTAGTAACAACACAGATTCTGAATGAAGCAAATCTTTCTTCTTTTTACCTCCTTAGGTAAAGGATGGTGACTGTAACAGATCTACAGGTCAAATTTGGGCATGGGGAGAAAAGATCATTTGAGTATTTACCTACTTGAAACATCACCTCTCCAAACATTTTCAGTTTTGCGCTGGCAATTTTTCTCCACCCAGTTATATTTGCAGCTCTGGAGAAAAAAATGGCAGTACGCACTGGTGGCATAAAAATGTGTTTACCTCTGTAACCATCTTTGTCTGTCTTGAGTTTCAGCTGCACTAACTGGTCATGCAAAACTGGGTTCCATTTTGAGAAGTTTAACCTGAGAGATAGGTACAGGCGGTCAAAAAGCCCGAGGCAAAATCAAATCACTCTTTGCGGGTTAGTCTAAGATGCACAGACTAAATTGTTAAGTGAACAAACATTTACCTTTGATTCAGGAAATGTAGCCACATGCCTGCAGTGGCTTGGGTTAGAAGTCAGGGCGTGCTAGCGCATGTCTCTCTGGCTGCGTGTTCTTCTTTCTGCTGCCCCCAAGGTCTCTGGGATTTGCAGTCCAGAATTACAGTAGCAGGGCTCTGCAGGGTTGCTCATCCTGCTTCCAAGTGCCTCTGGGATTTGTACCCTACAGTTGCAGCCAGCAGTAAGTTTGAGTGGGGCAAAGGGTGTTTAACTCCCCTTTCTGTCCCCAGACTCTAGCCAGGGTTTGCTAGGGTTTGTGAGGGTAGTCTCCTTTCTACAGACTGGGCTGCATCCCCCAACTGGGCTTGCCCCCTGCTTATCAGTCAGCTCTCACTGCTCAGGCTATGGGGGTGGGGCCAGCTCTGCTCTCTGAAGCACATAGCAGGCATGCAAGGCATGCTGGGGAACTGTGATTTAACTTGGACCAAGAAGGGATCTGGGACAGAAGTTTCATAAACTGTTTTGACCTAAATCAGTTAAGCCTGATACAACATTCATCCAGGTTTATCTTAAACCAGTTTCAGCCATTTTGAAACTGGTTTATATGCACTGTGCTTCTGTTCTGTTACAGGTTTAAATCAGTTGCTGATCACCAGTTTGTGTGCAACTTCTGTCCCTAGCCAAGGACATGATCTAGTTATGTTGTTTGCTGACTAATGAGCCTCATTCACAGAAGGGAACTTCCTTGTTCATATTCACATGATGAAAATACATTTGACCTCTTATCTTTGGCTGCTACTTGTGATCATTACAGCTTGTGTCTCTTTAGTGATCTGATTTGTTAATAGTTGTATATCCCCCCCCTTTTTTTTTTTTAAACTTGCAGGGATTTAAAAGTTTCTTACCTTGGGCATGGAGCTCCTCTGACACACTTTTTTTTTTTTTTTTAAACTCACATGTTACCAAGGAAAAGTGCAGCTCTGTAAGGCAATGTTGCTGGATGTTGGTAATGACTCACTGTCCCAATATAGCTAGGGTTACAACATTTCCAGTATCAAAAAAGAGGACACCTGTGGGGTGGGGGAAGAGAGAAGCAGTATATGACTGGGGGGGGGGGGGTGCAGCGATTATTCCAAGTGCCCTGCTTCTGCCCTTCACCGCTAGGCCACCCCCCTCTGCCCCCTAGCCCTGTTGGTGCCCCTCTCTCCTGATCTGCAGCCCCTGACCCCCCAGCGCTGCTGGTACCCCAGACTCTAGACTTGCAGCCCCTGCCCTTCCACCCCTGCACACGTGCACGCTGTCTGTCTGTCTGTCTTACATGGGAGCTCGTTGAAGCTGGTGCACAGAGCACATGCCCCCAGACAGCCAATCAACTTGCCTGCTACTCCCAGTCCCAAACAGTCCCAAGCTGCTAGTGCCTGGGAAAGTGGAGGAGGAGTAAAAAAACATGGACATCTGCTTATATTTTAAAAAGCAGCCCAGATATGAGGACTGGGGACCAAAAAAGAGGACATGGCTGGGAAAACTTGGACGTATAGTAACCCCAAATACAGGCTCACATGAGCATTGGCCTCTTCCACATAAGCCGCACTAAAAAAGCTGATCTTTGCAGTATACCTTCAGGGGTCAGCAACTTTTGGCCATTGGGGCAAGATCCTAAGTCTAGTGGCATTCAAAGAATGTTTCATCACAGCTTCCTTCAGTTTGAGAGAAACTCCTGTTTTGGTGCTCGTGGTAGCTGAGCTGTGCCAGAGGCATAACTGAGGTGACTGAAATAGTCATTTAAGTTCAAAACTGTTACCTTAGGCTGAATTCACAAGCAACCAGTGAATATCTCCAAGGAGCAGGGCAAAGGTAATGTACTCATAGTGACAAACTCTCTTTCAGCAGGCTGTTAAATTCTGCAGCAAATGACCAAATGGATTTAAAATAAAGCCCAAGTAGAGCAAATTGCAGTAGCCTAACCTTGAGCTGACAAATGTGTGGTCCACATCTGCGAGAAAGGTCACAGATACAGTTGAGAGAACTGTTCTGGCAGGAGCTGATACATGACCACCCACAATAAGTAGAAATCTACCAAGACTTCGAAGTTGCAAACTGAGTTGAAAAATGTCAAAGGTCCTCAGTCAGCGAAGGAGACGTAATTGTCCCTGTGCCTTCCATCTGTTTTCTTGTTCAGATTGCTGCTTCTTTGCCAAACCTTAGCCGGTTCTCTCTAAAGCAGACCTGAGTCTCAACTAGATGCTAGGCAAGACAGTCTGGGGTAGAAGAGAGAAATCTTAAATGTTACTGGCATACCAGATATCCACAGCTTCTGCCTCACTCGGGCATAATCCAACGCCCATGGAATTGAATGGGAAAACCCCTATTGGCGAGGACCCCACACCTCCCAATGGCCCTGTATATGTGGTAGAACCTCTCCTGCCATTGTACAATATATGGGCATTTATACATCCCCCTACCTGGCTTAATTGAGTAGTTTCATAGCTGTAGTGGAGCTATTCTAACCTATCCCACTGCACAACCTGTCCTATATTTTGCCGGTGATTTCACATGAAAAACAGGACAATTTAAAAGTTCCTTTTCATAATTTTAATTAAGATGGTAAAATGAAGTGACAGAGTAAAAACCAGGCTGCATATGTGTATTATATAAAATATTAGATGTGCTATTATGCATGGCTTTATTTTTTTTAAAAAATCTGGCACTCTGTGTTATGGAAGAACTAATTGGGTCCATAGTGAGTGCATAAATTAGAGCTGCCTTATGTAGTATTGCTAATTTATGCACATCAAGGTTTGAAAATGTTCTAGGCTTCTTCAGAAGAGATGTGCAACTTTGGTAAGTTAACACATCGCTTTACACAGCCACTTCCTTTGGATGCATATACATGAATATAATATACAACTATAAAGGAGGAATAGATACAAAACCAGCCAGTAAAGCATTATATGCAATGATGAAAAGCAAGAAATGAAAAGATCATAAAGATGAAGTGGTTCAAATGCAAGAGAATATAGTCCTTGTTGTTTCTTGCCTATCATAGCTGACCAAATAACCCACAGCTTGTAACTGGATGGTTTTTGCATAATTTTCCTTTAGCATTATGTAAGAGAGAATTAATCCTTTTTAATATGTTCAGAATTATTCCTTGAATATCTCTTTCAGTGCTGATGTGGACCTGGAAGCCATGAAAGGTGTATGTGCCAGAGTATGGCTAGGTGGGGGACCACAACTTTAACTAATGAGAAATTACTTGTTAGGGGCAGTCCGGTGTGGAATTTAACTGGGCAGAGGGATCCAAAGCTTTAAACCTGAGGGTGAGAAAGCAATGTCCTCTTGGCTTCCCCTAGGTTCCTCACTCATTGTCCTCCACAGGTGCAGGTGGGAGAGATGGAGTGAAGGGAGATCTGCAACGTGGAGGCCCTTGAGGCATAGTTCTTCACTCTGCACTGTGGTGCTTGGGGGGCCTGTGCCCAAATATTCTTTTGAGTTTTACAAGGTCCTCACATTAATTGACCTTCTTCACTGTAACCTACTCAGGTGAGATAAATACAATATAAAAACCTAAAAATAGGTCTCCAGGATGCTAGTGGAAGGCAGTGGTGGAAACCCCACTGTCTTCTGGCATGCAGGGAGAGTCTTCCAGGCCCCAAATAAATTTGGCAGTTAGCATCTGGTGCCCACCTCGAAATACTATACTACATAGGGTGGCTGTATTTCTTTTTCATCTGATGGTAGTTTAATGTAATACCCATAAAAAACAGCTTTTGGAGTAAAGCCTGGTAGCCAGGTTCCATCATTTTCAAATGAGTGGCCTAGTAGTAGCCTACAGCGTCAAGCTGTCTCTCACCCTGATGATGGCAAGACGGTGTCAAGAGGGAAAAGTGAGAGCCCTAACACGGAGCAGACTATAACCTGGTGGTTAGGACACTTCCTTAAGAGCGTAAGATTACAGGGTGTTGAACCTCTAGCTCAAGATATTAGAACAGTACACTAATAAGGGCTGTATGGAAGTGGGAAATGGATCAACAGTACCATCGGCACCTCCCCCTCTTTCTACAGCCGTGTTCTGGAGCAAAGCAGTTGTTACTGCTGTATTTTGTATAAATCCCAATCCAATAGACATGCTGTGACTGTCAACTGGATTAAGCTACAAGATGAGATAGGTGGAAGAATGCCTTATTTGCAGATCCCAGCAGGGTTTAGACATTGAACTGTTCACCACTGTCAGGTCTGAGATGCAGCGTAGCATACTTAGAAACAGACTTTTAAGTGCCTATGTAACTAGGTACCTTGATTGCTAGAAACAGAGACTCTTAAAATTATATGTTTTCATTTTAAGGGTTAGGAAGCATTGAGCAGAGTTTTGGCAATCTGCATTTTGGGCTTGGGTGCCTCAGTCCTACTTTGGACAACTAATTCTTTTTTTGCATTTAGCATTTAATTTAGAGAGTTTTAGTTTCTATTCAATCACAAAATGTTCAGGAGTACACTCCTTTAATTAAAACGACAACAAAAAAAAGCACGGGAGGAAGCAAAATAAATAAATAAACCTATAAAATGAGTAAGTGCTTACCAGCCTTCCATTTAATCAATAGTTATGTCGGTGGTGATTACAAAACTTTAGTACACATATTTAATCAGAGATGTCTTTTCCTGGCACGTGGGCAGAAAGTATACTGATTAATTAATTTCTATTCCTGGAATGAGAGAGCCTCCCAGAAGAACAAATCTGAACAGTATGGTGACACTGCAATATGCAGTAAAAGTGTAAATGGTCCCTTAGTTCATGTCATCAGACCCAAGCCAATGCCCAAGACAAATTAACAGGGCTAGTCCAGAACAGTAAGTGGCAGAACAATGGTGCATTTTCATACATATATTCTCAAATCTCTTTTCATCTTTATCATTGTGTTCTCGCAAAGTGGGTTGGAAAGTTAGTTTTGAATGCACGGCCTCATTCTGTGGTTTTCTGTCTGCACTTGTTTCGTTTTTTTGATTTAGTGCTATTTAGGGGTAAAGATCTCTCTTTCTGATTTGCATAGAAAGCCTTGGCTCCAATATTCTGGCCTTAATAAATGAACTCGAGCTGATGTCAACGAGCTTTCCATGCAGATAAGGACTGAAGAATGAATGTCAGAGATGAGATCAGCTATATGGGCTGGGCAGGAGAGCAATGGTGGCTTAGTTCTTTAAACATTTAATAACACATCCAGTGGCTACAAAACAATGTACTGTGGTGAATTTCATGCTAATCTGCAGTGCAGCTTTCTTATTAAATATGTTCGGCACTGCACCCATGTTCTTTGGAAAATCATGTATCCCTGTTGCATTTAGTGTGTGTGTGTGTGTATATATGTATATTGAATATAATGACAATTTTCTCATCTCATTAAAGTGAGGGGACTCTGCAGCAGGTTGCGTTTAATTTAATAATCAAGTAATCTGTTTAGAACCTTGTTCACTATTTCTTTCTTAAGGTACACAACAAGTGACAGAACCCAAATGCATTTGTCGTTTCGCACCTCTGGGTCCTCAACGTTGCATTGTAACAAAAGGTTTACCTATGGGGTTTATGTGTGCAGTGAATTCCAGTTTGGTTTTATGAATTGTCTCTCTTCTTATGTCTCATGATTTGTCTTTTACTGTGTTCTGCCTCATGTCTTATTTTAAGTGGAGACTGGTACTGATATGGCCGCTCATGAATAAATCAGTTGGTCAAGAGTATCAGCACTTGACTGGATCTCATCTGGAGAGAATAAAAGAATAACTCCATCCCAGATGAAGTCAGCATTCACCTACTTCTCTACAGGGAGCAAGGTGAATCCAGGATTTCCCAAAAGGGGGTGCAGAAGTAGCTGCTACAGGGGTGACTTTACCCACTACTCTCAGCCTCCTCCACCAACACCAGGGTAGGCAGACTGTGCATCAGGAGCCCCTGGAGACTTTTTAAGTCCTTAAAGCAGGTGAAAATCCCCCTCCCTTCGCCTCCATGGGGGGGGCTCAGAGCCAGGCCCCATTCCCACCATCCCCACTTTCTGCAATGTCCCGGGGGTGGGGCACACTCCAGAGCCAGCTGGGCTTAGCTGGGGATGAGGACAGTGGGAGCAGGCACAGGGAAGGAAGCCTCCCCCTACACACACCCATCCACACTGCCGCTGTCCCCAAGTAAGCCCAGCCCTTGCATAGCCTAGCTGGTTCTAGTGATTCCCTCGCTCCCCACCGTACAGCGGAGAAAGCAGCAGCAGATGGGGAAGGGGGGAAAGGAAGACACGGATGTGTCCCTGTGGACAGAGGGGTAGAGAGGACTTTAAAAATGTCCCCAGAGTCTTCCATGTTGCAGTCCAGTCCCGAATGACAAGTGTGGTAGATGGGCTGGGGGGTGGCTTGCAGCCATACTACTGCACGCCATCTGGATCCATCCATGACAAGGAGGGAGCTGAGATTAGAAGGAGTTTCTTTAGGTGGACAGCAAAGATCACATGCATGTCCTGGGTCTTAAAAGCCCAAACCTTGAGGGTCTCAGAGATGAAGGATGCTTGGGCAGGAAGAGGAGGACACCAGCCAAGGTTCAGTGAAATTGGCTGAAGAGGAGAGTCAAATTCCATGATTGAAACAGGAAACCATGGACAGAAGTAGGACCCTGGATGCCTTTGAGGAGTGTGACCCTAAAACCAAAGACTTCTCAAGTGGTGAGGAAACTGAGGCAAGGAGATGTAATCAGTTTTTATCACTGTGCCTGTTGGTCTGTGCTGCTTCTGCTACTGCCTGTTTGGCAACCTTACTGTGAGAATCTGCTTATGTGAGCAGGAGACACCCTATGCCCAGGGATAGTGAGGGAAGAGTGAGTGTTTAGAGACAGCTCCCACTGGGGAAGTTTAACTCGCACTCGTTCAACAGGTGAAACCTAGAACAGTGAGAGTCCAGGCAGGGGGGGAGCTCAACCAAGGCTTTATTGGTCCTTCATCTTTGGTTGGAGGAGTATCTCAGGAATGTCCTTTTCCACATACAGACCGTCCTTTGACTTATGACATAATTGGTTCCTGAAAACCGTGTCTTAAGTCAAAACATTGCAACTCGAAACCAATTTTCTCATAATAAACAAAGTTTTATAAATGGGGGATTAGTTCCTGAACCGAGGCCCAATACCCTGTTTTCACCAAAACTACGCCTGAATTTTGTACTAGATCAGTTATAGATGGGTAATATAGCTACATTAATGTACTTAATCGTATTGATTTGGAAGGTCTTCTTTGAGGTGACTTTGCTGGACTTTTTGAAAAGCTCTTGGCTGAACTTTTTTGAAGGCTTCTTGGAGTCATCTCAGGAGTCTTGGCTGCAGGTTTTCTCTGGATTCTTGGCCGCTTTCTTAAAGAAAGCGTCCAAGGAAGTTTGGAGAGATTCTCCAGGGAGATGAGCAATGCAGCGAACTTGCTTGCTGGCACAGTGTCACATTGGATCGAGTGTTGAAAAGTTGAAACTGACATCATAAAGGTGAAATGGTGTCCATTTATAAGCATTGTAACTCGAAACATTGTAAGTCGAGGACTGCCTGTATTCCAGTATCGGAAACCTGACTGTCCTTTTCTCTGACTGCCTGTTAACTTCTCTGTCACTAGCATGTCCTGTGCATAGAAACCTGTTAAGTGAAGTCTGTTTTCTTCCTAAACTCAGCCAAAGTGGGGCTGTCTGACAGCAACAGATGAGCGATCAAAGCTGCCTTTTACAGGAGGCACATGCCTTTGCCAGTCATAGTACTAAAGCATCTATTGGCAATCTTGTTCCTGTGACCTAATACAACTTGTTTCCAAAACAGTTGGGACTTAGGGCAATTCCAACACACAAATGAATACACTGATTCTTCTGCACATACCTGAGGCTTGCTATACGTTTCTGTTAAACTTCCTAGAGCAAGGTAGCGATGATAGCTTAGAAAGACTTGGTTTCAAGCCCAGAAGGAAAGAAGCAGCTCTCTGTACCACTTGCATAGTTAGTTCTTCATCTTCTTTCTTGTTCCATTTTTCTCATGACTCCACATTAAGTTCTGCTTTCAAATTCAGTATGACAAGTTCAGTGATGGACAGTGCAAAAGATTAGAGGCCTGGAAAGATCAAAACTGTGTTGAGTGGAGATAAATATGGAGGAACTATTACAGAATAAAAAGAATTAAATAATGAATGCTATAGAAAAGTGACTCCTACAACATCTTTTATAATGCAAGATCACAAGGGATATTGAGTTAAGTTTAATAAATAGGTTGAGAATAGTTAAAAGGAATTAACCTGTTGAAATGTAATGCCACAAGGTATTACTGGGACAAAGAGCTTCTTAGCAGTCAGAAAAAGAGATGGAAGTTGTATGGTGTGAATGAGAACATCCTTAATTACATGTGATGATACCAGTGTTACAAAAGGGAGAGGAAAAAATAGGGATACATTTAAACCAATTCCTAATTGATGAATTAGGAGGTCACCTCTCGGAGCCAATTACCCCCTGTATTTTGCATAATTTACTGCATCTCCTTCTGAATATCCTGTGCTGCTTAGCTGGAGAAACATGGTACTGGATTAGACTGGCCAACTGTTTGGCATTTTCTGTATGCTTCTCTGAGGTGGGTAAATAGTTTGGGGATTGTGACTGAACATTTTATTTGTCAAGGTGGCTGTGATTTTTTTTCTTTTTTTTTTTTTTTTTTAAAGCTGATATCAGTCTTTTCTATTGGATAGTTATTTGTTCTGCCATAAGCATTTTTGATTTATGAAATGGCACGGAAGTGCCATGCTTCATGGTTGGACTGTCAGCAGCAGAGGTTGTACCCAAGCACAGACTTTCACCACCGGTGCTAATAGATAGCATGTCACATCGATTGAGTGCGGGTTACTTACCTAAATAACCTAGATGAGCAGGGGAACTGGGGACCTGTGGCTTTTTAAAAATGAGTCTCGTTCACTTCTATTATATGAGACTCTTTCCTGAGTGCCATTACCTTTAACTCAAAATATATAACCTTTTTGAAGGTTAAGCTCTTGAGACTATTGCAGTCATAAGCACTTGAGCAGCCCTGATTCCATCCAGCAGAGGGCATTGGGATACAGATACTATAGTTAGCTAGTACAAATCTATATATTTTTCAGTCTATAGCATCTTTGTGTGATAAAGGCCTATTTCTGATGTTCCTTAGATCACCGTGTAACTCAGTGAAAATCAATGGAATTATACTGATGTAAAATAAGGTGATGGGAATATTAGGGCGCTTTATTGTGAAGTTACCTATATTTTTAAATACCTTGCTGGATGGAAGGATGAGTGAGAACAGAATCAGTCCCTATAAACTATAAAACAATGCTAACATTTCTCATCTTGTTTCTCCACAAAACAACAAAGTTAGTTTATTCCAGTGATGTGCAAGAAATAAATCTCTCACAAAAAGGTTCATTGTTTTGTAGAACTACAGTAAGTTTGGAAGTTCTCTGATGACAAAAAAAACAACAGCAAATAAAGGCACTTTAATGCATTTTTTTTGGACAGTTGAAATTTAGATCCTACTTGAAATTCATATTTCACTTCTTAAAATAAATAAATAAGGAGACAAAAAATGTCATGATCCATTGAGAGCCAAATGAACTGTCGGAGCCTTCAGTATGGAATGGAATTAATGTAAATTATAAAAGTTCCTTTTTAATGTTGTTTTATGTATGGCAGGATGGTACATTGCACTTCTTCACCATCCTGAAAATTAAGCTAGTCTTAAACTTCTACATGGCAACTTTGTTGTGTTTTTATCCTGGGGAGGGTAAAGAATTTAAATTTGACTGTAGTATTCAAAGAACTGCAGTAGTCGCACCATTCATTCAACTGACCAGGCCCAAAATTTCCATTAAAAGCATCAGCACTGACTTAGGAAGCTAACCCCTGTCCATGTGCCGGGGAAACAGTTTTTTAAAAATCACCTTTTTGACTTCTGTGAAATCTGGAGCATGTGATATAAATCTTTGCAGGGAAAGCTTACAGCCCAGAATGTCTTTTGTGCTGACCGTCGTATAAATTGAGTACTCCAATCAGCTGACCCAGTTGGCCTTGTGGAAGCAAATCTCCCGCTGATTGTAATGGG
The DNA here is from genome assembly GCF_052110815.1 of Crocodylus siamensis. Lineage (NCBI taxonomy): Eukaryota > Metazoa > Chordata > Crocodylia > Crocodylidae > Crocodylus > Crocodylus siamensis. Next base: position 56,663,192 of record NC_143405.1, on the reverse strand, counting down.
AGTTTTGTCTGCATAAAGATTTTGTGAATGGGTTTCAAGTGGCACTTTGGGCTTGTTGAATGTGTGTCAGATCTGTCCTCTAAGAGAACCTTTCCTGAAGATGATGCAAATTGCATTTAGTGTCTGATTCAAAGACCGCTGAAATCAGTGATAACTATCCATCGCCTTCAAGGGGCTTTGGATCAATCCATTAGTATATTTATTATTTTGTAAATGTTTTTAAATGCAAAACCTTCTAAAATTGAAATCCACCTTTAGTATAAATGTACAAATTATCCATGCATCCTATATGCTTTATTTGTTTATGCATATGTATTTTAGAAATTGAGCTTTTGTTGTTCCTATATGCCAGGAGAAGGAGATAGATATATAGATAGATATATTTTAAACTATAGCATGTTTAAATACAAAATGAGATATTATATCACATGTTAGTATAATACATAACAAAGGATGTTGTTTCTCTTAAACATACACTTGCTAATAATGCTGCTAGTGCTGCTTTTTAGGATTGGATTAGAAAAATTAAAAATAAGTTAGAAAACCTTTTCCCAGCATTTGGGAATGACAGCATTGTGGAGTTTGTAGAAATCTTGGTTAAATGGCTTCTTTATTACTTTGTTTTTTAATTCCTACCTTCCAAATGGAACGTGAGGCATTCTGGAAACATTTTTATTTGACTGTTTCCATGCTGTGAAGTGGAAGGGCCAGATGTCTCTTAAGAAAATATTTTCTTGATCTCCAGCTCTTTTTTATAACAAGAGGGTTTGAAAGCCTCTGAATTTTCTGGGGGCTCTGGCCTTAATCCCCAAATCTTCTCTACTTCATTCATCACTATTCTTTATGTATATTTCTTCTGCTAATAGTGAACACAGAGAAAAAAATTGTTAAGATTAAGCGAATTCATTTTGTTGAAATCAAATGAGGAAGCTTTTAAAGTCATGCCAATGTTGCTCTGTATAGTAGGTCTGTCATGCAGAATTTAAAAGAAGCATGCACATTTTTTCTAGGCTTGTGAGAAAAAGCACACACATGTACATCTGCAGAGTCTCTGTACCTCTGCCAGTCCTTCCTTAAACTTTTTCACTTTCACCAAATTTAACTGATTTAAGTCATTTAAAATAAGGCACATTATAATTGGTTAAGTCAGGTGGCATGACCACTGTTACTCTGGGAATAAGGGTGCGGTAAGGATGGATCATTAAGCTGAAAAACTCAGGAAAAATTTGTGGCATGTCACCAAGCAAGTCCAGGGCCCTAATTCTGAAAGTCACTATGCTTGAGCTCAGCAGAGCATCTATGCAAAGCCCCACTGAAATAAATACAAAGGAAATTGTCTTAAGCTAGGCTCAGACATTCAAAAAGACTGAGGCTGAATTGATTTAATCTTGGCAGGTTAGTCTAACCTGGCTAGGCTGAATCAGTTTGTAACTGCACATACATCCCAGACATGCAGGCACATTCCTGTAGTGGCTCAAGCTTGAAGCCAGGGGGTGCTAGAGCAGCCCTCCCTTCCCTTCCACAGTGCTAAGCTTGTGGGGGGTGTGGCCAGGCACCGGAAAGACACTCTGATTAATGACGAGTTCCCCCACCATCTGACCAGTCCAGCAGGAAATTGATAACACAGTGTTTATAACCCCTAACTCAGTGTTTACCAGCCCATTAAGAAAACAACAGAGGGACATTACCAACTATCTGTTGATTCTGCTTTTGTCTTGTCTGCCACAGCACAGACCATAGCCAGCACGTGGTCTGCTAGCTAATGCTAAGAGGTCTGTCTAAAGAGAGGAGGCGGGGAAATCCTCCTGCTCCCCACCCCACACACCACTTCCTGCCAAGCAGGGAAGTCATGCAGATGCCTGCAGTCTCTGTTAGAGCTCCAGCCAGGGACCAGAGGGGAGGGGCCAGCTCTGCTGTGGAGCAGAGAGCCCTGCCTAGCCCAGAGAGCATTCTGGGATGCTGGGGGAGTCTGATTTAGCTTAAACCAGGAAGGGGTCTGGGACAGCCATTGCATAAACTGGTTTGACCCAAATTAGTTAAGTCTGATACTTAAACCAGGTTTATCTGAAACCGGTTTCAGCCATTTTCGAACTGGTTTATGTGCACTGAACATTTGCTCTGTTACAGGTTTAAACTAGTTTCTGATCACTTAAACCAGTTTGCGTAATGTCTGTCTCTAGCCTTGAAGAGGCACCACTAGGAACGTATCTGTCACTCCCCCTCTTAGGTATTCTCTTTGTGTTGTAGGCATTCAACATTTTGGCCATTCTGCAGCACTAGGTCACTATTTATACTGCAAAAAAGTGGCTTGTGTTGGTAGGCCATCAGCTTTTTAGCTTGAGCAAACTTTTCTTGGGACCAAAGAAATGAAACACAAATAGAAAAGTATTAACCTTGTGATATATGTTTAGCTCAACTTGAAAGTATAGCTTTTTGCAGGAATTACTGGGAGACATTCTCTAGTATGTGTCAAACTGGTTGTCCTTTTTTGCCTTAAAATCTTTTCATCTTGTATCTTGTGAGGGATTAACCCATAAAATTACATCATGTTACAAGAAAAAAATGGAAGAGACAGGTTGGGGTTTTTGTATTGGAATACAATCAGAAAGTAGCTTTGCCTTCAAAGTAGGGAAAAGGAAAATAACACAATGAAATATGGCTGAAGTCAACAGTCTGAGCCCTAGCTACTGCGAGTTGCTCTATGAACTGAAAAAATAAAGTTTTTAGAGAAAAAATTGAGCTTCTTGCTTGACAGAGGTTAGATATATTATAGGAGGTTGTGTCTTTTGGCAACCATCTAGGGAAAGCATGCCACAGTGGTATCAGCAGCTGCCTGACTTCTTTTGAGTGACAGAGACATTGTTTCAACAGTGGTGCTTTCTTGCTCCCTCCTTGAGACCATACTTTGTCATGATGGTATTCTCAGAAAATAAAATCAGAAAGGGAGCAGCAGTGGACATGAGGTAAGAGGCCAGAATAATAATTCACTCTAAGGCTTAATTTGGTAGATTGTTTAATTTGTGCCTCGTTGCTGGAAATGTCCATCATGGACGAGCAAACAAACCAATAAAACATACAAAGCTTCCCTTTGTCCTTTAAAAAGCCCTTGACTACTGCACTCTTAATAAAGCAAGGACAGTACTCTTCATGACAGAAATAATGTAATCAGTTTAGACGCATGATTCCCTCTAGCCTTGGTCTACAGTGCTATAGAAGACTCTTTCAGACACATTTTGTGGACATCCAGGTTCAGCCTTTATTTCAATGGAAGGTGAGAACCTTGTGAAGAATTCCTCTTTAGCTTTTCCAGTGTAGCATATTCCTGGATCTATTTATTTAATCCTTTAGCTCCTGTTAACATTTTTATTCACGTGCAGTTTAATTATTTTTAAAAAATGAGTTAGACTCAGGAATCTACGTAGCAGTTACTGGAACTGAGAAGAACAGTATGGGGACACATAGGTCCTCCACATATAAGAGGAAGTCACAAAGGAGAACCATTTCTTCAAATACAAAGCCAAAACTCTCACGACAAGTCCATGTATGTCCGCTTGAATCCTTTCAGTTCATAGTCACTTAAGTTAGGTTAGAGCTGGCAGGAATTAAAAAAAAAAAAAAAAAAAAAAAAGTACCCTGACAATGGGCTGGGCAAAACGGCAGTCTCCATATGAGGCAAACAAAGAGTTTCGCTTCTGGCAGGATGTATGAAGGATCCTTGTTCCCTTTTCTTTCCCTTCAACATTTCAGTCAGCTTCACCGGCCAACTATAATATGAAAATAAATTAATTGTTTTTTGTGGTGTGTTAGAGCAAACCAGCAGTCTTTGCACACTTGGAGACTGTCTAAATGGCCTGGAAACCAGAAATAGTTTGGAGAAGATGGTGGGGAGGGGCACGAATGCCACTTGTCAAATGTTTGACAGACGTCCTTGCAGAAGGTGGAGAAAGATTTTTCTCACTTTCCACAGAGGGCAGGGGTTAAACTTCAGCAAAGATGATTTAGATCCGATATCTTCCAAACTGTAAGAACAGTGGGATGGTGGAACAAGCTGCCTAGAGAAGTTGTGCAATCTCCTGCATTTAATGTGAGATGGACATTTGTCTGGCACAGGTTACAAATAGCAAATCCTGCATCTGTGATGGGGGTTGGAAATGGCAATTGTAGAGGTCTCCACCAATCCTACAGTTATCTGAAAACTAGATCTTAAGATAGGACTTCTATAATTATGATCCCGAGTTTTACATTTACTGGCAAGAAAATTCATACTGAAATTAATGTGCTACTTATTGAGTGAAGTATTAGTCAACGTTGAGTAAGGGTCAGAGAGCTGAGCCCTAACTACCAAATAATTAGAGCGTTGCAAATCATAATTGTCTGGTGCTCTGTTGTCCTAAGAAGAATGGGATTTAGAGAAGGAATAAAACATGAGGCATACAGTGGAACCAGGGGTGTTTTATATTTAAAGGATAATAATGTTCAGGCTGGCAAAGTACTCCTGAGCACGAAGAAACAAGCGACTCATGTATGACTGATAACCATAAGCTCACTTGAATACAAAAATTGTCCTGTGCTTTGTACATTATTGCTAAATTGAAGACCAGATAATAATAATGAGCATATTTTTACATTAAAAATAATGTTTCTTTGTCTCTTGAGGGTTTGAGAGCTCAGTGTGTTGGGTTTTGTGTGTTGTAGCTGCCCCATGAAATAACTACAATAAACTCCTTTTAAAGAAATGGTGTATTGGACACCTTATTACATATGTGGTATTATTGTTCCCTTTTGCTGCCCTGATAAGAATTTATTCACATACACACATTCTTAATAATTAATTAAAGTGGTACATACTGCAAAAATCAAACTATTCTAAAGAATAGGGGAAAAAAGAAATTGTTTCTTTAAATAAACACTTGGAAGGAGTCTCAGATGTTGCATTTATAGAAGCCATGTACATATCTAATAGGCAAACGTTATTCAGACTTGGACAATTTTATTTAGGGCTGAAATATTGTGAGCCCAGTTTCCTGAATATTTGCCTGAATTTTTAAGTTGCTCAGTTTCCTAGTTTGCTTTGTGGGATCAATAATATCTTTGCTTTTTTTACTAGCACAAAGTGTTGCAGAAAGGGCATTTCAAGGTCAGGTGCTATATAGGCTTGCAAAGCTGGAATTTAAATGTACGTGTGATCTTAAGTGTAGGAAATGTACGTTCCCTTATCCTATCTAGGAACAAAAACAAAATCATCTGACTAATGATAACTAAGCAACACAGGTTTCTCTAATATAAGGTCTTTTCTGTCTATCCACATGGCTAAAACTCCTGTCCAGGCTCTCATTATCTAAAGTCTAATTACTTTTCTGTGCCATCGATGAATGCAGTTTTGCCCTGCAGAATCCCGCTTCCGCAATCATTCTCTTGGTATCCTTCTTTGATCACCCCCTCTCTCTTCCCTCCCTGTGCTGATTTTCCCTTTGGTACTAAATCAAGCATAAGCTAGTTTCACTTCCAAGGTGTTTAGTCTGCCTGTCTAGCCTCTTCCACTCATCATCAGAATGTTGACTCTTGCCTCCTAGCAGTCTATGATGCTGAGCTCCCTTATGCCCTTCTTACATTTTTTCTCAAACAAACACCTTCAAGCTTTCTCCTATGCCCCCTCATATCCTGGAGAAGGTCCTTCTAAATACCTGTAAAGTCACCTCTTTGCTCTCCTAATTCGTTGTCCTCCTTTCTTGTGGTGCCTATAAGAATTTTGACCACTGGGGTGTTGATACCACTGCTCATCTTTCTAACCCATATTGCCCAAATGTTTTCTTGTACTACTTCACTTATAATGATTGCTGTTTTAAAAAAAAAAAAAAAAAAAAAATTACAGAGTGCACCAGGGTATATATGATGTATATTGATTAAACTGCAGAGTAAAAATGTGTGTGTATTTTTTTACTATAGAAGCCAGTAACTAAAAACTATTCAATTCAATGATTAAATGGAACAGTTAACTACAAGAATATTTCACCATGTACTCTATGTGTACCACTTCATCAAAATGGCAAAACTACTTGTAAGACAAGAAGACTCAAATTTCTCATGATTAGGCATCTTGTACAGTGCAGCGGAGAAGTCGTCGTCCTGTAACTTTGAGAGTATGTGCAATTTAAGAGCAGCAAGAGTTTGCAGTACACTTTGTTTTTAATAGAACTGGTCTGTGAACAGTGACGGACCCTAATTGGCTTGACATGAATTCATTAAAAAGAAAATTGTGCCATGCTATGAAAGGTCAGTGAATGAGACCCATAAATATTGAGGTCAAACGGCAAAGGATATAGCTAATAACCATCTGTTAAGAAGTTTCCTTCAAAGAAAAATTATGCAAGTTGAAAATTTACCATTTGTTTTTGACAGACTGTAGCGCATAAACATCTTCCTTGCATAACACTTGCAAAGACCATATTTGGATGCATAAAATTAATTGATTAAATCTGTACTTTAGGCTAAGTACAGACAGTCAGAAAGTCTAAGGAGGAATCAATGCAGTCTACGCAGGTTTCTCTAAGCTGCATAGATTAGACCATTAATGAACAGAACTCCTGTTTACTCTTTGGTTGGCCAAGGCGGGCTGATGCCTGCACTGGCCAAGGCCAGGAGGTGAGGGATACTTCCACACCCCTCCAAGCTCTTCTAGCTGCAGTTGCCCCAGCTCCACCCCTCACCAGTGCCCATCTCTTAGCCACGGAGGGGTGTGTGGGGGGGGGGGAAATGGACCGGGATCTACACAGCAGATGAGGAGGGGAAAGCCCCCAATACAGCTGTTCCCCTGCCTCGTTCCCCTGGCCCCTCCCTGCTGCCCATGATGGGTGTAGGCAGGATGCAGGGCTGTGGAGCTGAGGCTTTGGTGTCCAGCTTTGTGACAGTCCAGGGGTGGGGCAATCCAGCTGGGCTAGAGCAGATGAACTGGGGTGGAGGCTAGCCTGCCCACCCTGTGAGAGAAATAGTTGCAAAGCATCTTGGGATGCTGGGAGACTGTGACCTAACTTGCATCAGGAGGGGTTCTGGAACAGAAGTTCAATAGAATGGTCTAACCTGAAGTGATTACATCTGATGCTACACCCATCCAGGTCTTAAACTAGATTCTGCCGTTTTTAAACTGTTCAGTGTGTGCTGAATTTCTGTTCTGTTCAAGGTTGAGAGTAGTTTCCGATCACTTTTAGTGGTTTATGGGTTATTTCTGTCCCTAGCCTAGGTGCTTAATTAATGATTTGAAGTCAGGCCAAAATTTTCAAACCTGGATGCTTAAACTTAGTTACCTGAATGCACTTGAATAAGTGGTCCTGTTTATCAGTGGTACAGATCACTCTTAACTCTATATGAATTAAATGGAGTCATAAGTGCTCTACACTTCAGAAGTGTAGGCTACTCTGGGACTGATATAAAATCCAGTAAAGCCAACTGAAAGACAGCAGACTTTGTATTCTATGCCTGTATTGAGGACATAACGTGGATATTACTCAAGTTGGAAGGTTTGTGACTAATGTCAATGTAAACTGTAGAATAATTACAGTCATGCCATTTTCTTAATTTCCATTTTGAAAGTTCTAATTTAGTATTTTTCTTTCTTTTAAATATTATGTTTTTTATGATAACTCCATTTTAAAGTTTATACTGGAGAAAAAGCCAAGGTCTAATACATTTCTTCAATATTTATTTAATTCTTAGAGAGACTCTTGGCTAAATGTTTAATTAAAGGTCAATTAAACGATATTAAACCCTTTAATATTATTTGAGTGTTTTTAAATATCTCATTGAAGCTTTTTCCATCATTTGGAAAGTGGTTTTATATCCAGGAATTCTACTTCCAGGCACACCGAATATATGCCGTGCATATGTATGCAGACCTGTACAAACAATTTATGACAAAACTCAACTCTGTGTCAAACTTGGCTGATACTCATGTGGGGTTAATAGAATGGCTTTTTTACTGAAGCCGTTGAAACTTTTGACTGAATCTGCGTTGTTTTTTGATAGCTTTACAACTTGTAGTAGAACTGATTGTCTCTAGCAGCTTTGCTTGAATTTTGATTAGATTTTTGAGTCCTCATGAAAAACCCCAAATTTGAGAGTGCAGCTCATTGGGCTGGATGGCTCCACAACCCAGTTCTGATGAAAACATTGTTTGTAATGGCTACCTGTAAAGCAGAGCTGAACAGTGCTCACTCATTGCAGGATGGAGGCCTTGACGCATCTGTCTAATCCAATGGCAGATTTCGAAGAAAACCAAAGATGTTAAACAACAAAGGTACTTTAGTCAACAGGACTAAAATCAGCTAGTCAAGTATAACACATTATTATTTCAGATGGAATAAAAGCTTTTCTATTTAACATTTACATCTACCAAAACATGGAATTGATTGCTAGAGTCGTATCAGTTTAGGATCAGGAAGCTCTTAGTAATCAAGGATCATGCCTATTAAATCTTTGTAGGAAACTTGATCATGAAGTCTTTTAATACCGTTTAGATATCTCATCCCACACACAGCTGTCTTTGAACTGTTCTGATTTATTCTTCCATTTTATGTGTTTGTGTGTGTGTATGTGAGAATATTTCATATGTGTTAACACATATTAGAGAGAGGGCTCTATTATATATACGTATAGACACATGCACATTTACAGATGGTCATCTTACATTATGACGTCCTCTTGTAAAAATGTTTCTCTCTAAAATTAATCTATTTGTATTGCATAAATTGTTTTAGTGAAAAATATCTGAAAAAATAACTTTTTAAAAGTCAATTAGTTCAGTAATTACTTTATTGTTTTCTGTATTAGTTATTGGGATGTATTTTAGACGGTTTTAAAATAAAATATTCATTAAATGTATTTGAAACATGTCGTCCTGTAGTCTGGTGTATCTAAATGTTCATCAAATGTATCTTGGATATAAATGGTATTATACCAGGATTCAGTCCCTGGCTCTAATTACGCATAAAAGCTTTGGTTGCTCTAAATGTTCAAGTACTTGTTAAGAACAGAACTATCCTCCGTCTTTGTCTTTACTGTGGATGTCATTAAAGAACATTAAAGTTTATCGGAAGGAAGTGCTGACGTTGACTAGATGCACAGTTAGGAATATGATAGGGATCTGAAAATGAAAATGGGAAGGCTAAGCTTAAAAGGCTTAGGGTGGATGGGATGGAAAAAGAATGTAAATCTCCACATTGGAAAACTGTCTGAACTTAATCAGGACAAGCTGAAATGGCAAAACTAGCTTTACGGGTTAGTATAAGAGGTTAAAAGAAGGGAAGGACTGCTCAGCTATCTAGTGATAGGTACTGTGAGTTGAACTGTTTGGTTGATCCACACTATCTTTTTTTTTTTTTTTCCCCCAAAAGAAAGTTCCAATAAATAGAAAATTGGACACTAAGTATAAAATTATTTTCTTAAGTGTGTATGCTGCATGTAGATCCTGCTAGTTTGCTTTCTCTATACATTTGAAACTTCTCACATACCAAAGAAGAATGTCACTGTGAAGACCTAAAAATGCCTGTAATCTCCATTACCCCCTTGTCTTCCTGAGACTTCTGAACAAATAGGAAATGAACTGCTGTGTCATTATAAACGCCAGGCAGATGGAACCTTCAAAACTGCCTGTAATAGTTATATCAAGCCCAATAAAATATACCAGGCCAGATAAGAGTTCACAAACTGCAATTCCTGTCACATTGGGTGATTTTTTGGAAAATGTATGTTTAAAACCAACTCTCATATAGGATTATAGATCTCTGCCTCTTCAGGTGGTGGGTCCATTTTACAAAAGCATTTTAGAAGCTCAGATAATGATGTATAGCCACTCAAAAAATACTTCACAATAACTTTATGGAGTTTCCTATTTACAGTGAGCTTCTTGAGCCCAAAATGAGCTCCTTTCTGAAAATTATCTATTTGGCAATTCTTCGCACCAGGCCAAAGCGGTAAATTAGCGGGACATGTTATGCTTAAGCTCTAGCGTAGAACAAGGCAGAGGAGAGCTAAACCTCCTGCTCCATAGGTTTTGCACAAGTGACACCCCCACACCCTCAGTGAAGGATCAACTCCTCTGGGTCCATGTTGAGGAGAACTGAAAATATCACAGGTTACGTTCTCCAGGTTAACTTGTAGTTTGAGGGACCAAAGCTCACATTCTAATGGGACAGCAATGACATTAGCCCCATCTAAATTAATCCAAAAGGTTTCTTGATGCAGGAGATGATTTATTTCTTGAACCCTGCTGTGGTCCACAGGGGTTTCTTGGAACTAAGCCCTTTTTATTCATTTTGGCCGAATCTTCAACTTATGCCTTGTGTTAGTCTTTTAAGCAAGTACAAATTCTTGTACTAGGCTTAAATTAAGCACTAAAGGGGTATTTGGATTACAAAATTTGTCAGTGCAACAAACTGCTCAGGGATGGTTTTATGAAACACAGGGATGTTAGTGTAGAACAGAACCTCATGCTGGCAGATGAGAGAAGCATTTGACTCTTGACCCTGGTTCTAATAATACAGAGGAAACTCTCCGAATGTCACCTACCTAAACAATCCAGCTGCTAGAAGAGCTATATTGGATTATGAGTTAACAAGTCTATATTTGATCCTCAGAAGCTTTAGGCTCTTTCATAGTTGTAATCCATTGGGTATTGGCTTAAACAGTCCTATCGATTTATGCATAAGTCTAGTGTAGCTGCTGTGGCAGGTGAAGGACTATCCAGCATTGAATATCTTCAGCACAAGGCTAGATATCTATCTAAAGGGCTGGCTAAGGAAATAATTAGAAGTTGTGCTAAGAAGCAGTAGAATTGACAAGCTGACTTAGTAAACCAAATAATTATTTGAAAGAATCGGTGCATTCATTTCACTGTATGGTGACCTTCACATGGTTGCTGAGGTGTATTGTTTTTCAAGTCTTCATCGTCCTAGTTGACTTGCACTGAATGTACACTTGAACAGAGAAAAATAGCCAAAGAGTTCACAAATGTTATTAGTAAAAAGTGTTTATCATGCATTACTTAGAAGTGAGTTGCGTTATAGAGGAGACATGACAATGAAATGCCATTATAGTTCTAAGTTATGCAAAGGTCTGAGTTCTGGTACAGTTCCACAATTAAAGTTACCAGTTGTGTGTTTGTGTTCATTTGTGTTTGTTTTGGTGTTTTTTGTTTCTTAATTATTATCTTTCCAAGAAACTTTAAGCATCACAGCTAATGCACAAACAACACCTATTCATGCTTGGTCATATTCATCAAGTCAGGTATGTTATTGAGTAACTTGCGGAGTGAGTTTGTACGTGCACGTGTAATTTTTTAGCATGCTACAAGGGAGTAGCCCATGTCCCTAAAATATTGGGTTTGCGTGAAGTTGTCCTTTCATCTGCTGTAGCTTTTGTATCAAGTTTAAGGGAATTTGATCCTTAAGATGAAAAACAAAATATAAACACTGTGAAGCTGAGTGCTGACTATGCGACACTGAATTGCAAAAGCAAACAGATGTGATTTTAGTACTTGTTACTGTAAAATAAAAACTTTGTAAGCAAACACTAATTACTTCTCTGATGGGGGGAAGAAAACAAAAATCTATATCAATTTAGGATATTAGGCTCCATGAAAGTTGTGTTCATGAATAATCCTGTTTACACATTTGTTAAGCTATAAATACATTTTTATAAATCTAGTTGACATTTAGATATTTTATTAAACGCAATAAATGCCAGAGAAAATTGAATTAAGAAAGCTTGTAACACACTTTACTACCAGTTTTAAAATTTTGCCTAGCTATAAATGGCCCTGCTTTATATCAAGAATAAATCTGTTTGAAGACTGGGGAGTAATTTTTTTTCTTTCATTGCCAGAGGCCCTGACCTTTTTGTTGATGGCTGGTTTTTAACAGCTTCACCTTATGTTTTATTCCTTTTGATTCTCTAGAAATTTGATTATCTGCCCTGAGCAGTAGTCATAATCACAGCGAGAGAAGGCAAGGCATTTTAAGGAGAATACAAAATGCCTTCAAATACTGATAGACTGAGCATTTGGAGGAAAAGGTACAAAACTCTAATTCATCCTGAGTTCATAAACATCTTGCAAAATGTAAGCACTTTCTAAACAAATGTAAATCTCCTCCCAGACTCTAAAATCACAAGCTCAAAAATCTGTGCTAGGTCCATTCCACCTCGCCCCTCCTAAAGAAAATGAGATTTTTTTGGTAATGGCCAGCAATCTCCTGCTGGTTTTCAAAACAGATTATACAATCTGTAACAACCCTGTTTAAAAACTGTTGCCATGTACGTTTCTCATCCTTAAGTTGCTGTTTGGTTTTGCTCTTTGGTTTCTGATTATGTAATGAATCCTCACCATCTATAATCCTTTCTTATACTTCTCAACAAGCGTGGAGCTTGTCATTTTTGTTATTTACATGTAAGCCCTACAGGCTTTGAGCAACAGAGAGAGAACATTCATTTGCATACACAAGTGCCTATTTCCATTGTGTATGTGAGGGTGGAGAGGCTAGAAGTGGAACTTCTACAATTTTTCTACTGAGCAAGAGAGGTTTTTTTCTCAGCTGATGATGGTAGGAAAAATCCTCTTGCTTATTCAAAATAGAATTAGGCTTGGGACTGAAATTACATATACTCTGGTATAAGTGACCGGAAACTGGTCTAAACCTATAACAGACAGAAGTTCAGTGCACATAAACTAGATTAAATCTAACGCTGCATCCACCCAGGTCTATCTTAAACTGGGTTCTACTATTTTGAAACCTGTCTATTGAACTTTTGTTCCACATCCTTTCCCTACTCAAGTTAGGTCACAGTCCCCCAGCATCCCAGGTTGCTTTGCAGTCCCCTGCTAACCCTACCTGCAGGGTGGATGGGCTAGCCTCTGCCAGTGCTCCACCACGCCAGGTTGGCCTCATCCTCAGGCTGTCATGGGGCTGAGGCCTCAGACTGAAAGATTGAACTGATTCCCCCCCTCAGGCTTTTTGGCTGTCTATACTTAGCATTAGTTCTTCTAGTAAGTTATGCAATACCTGTTGAAGTCCATGAACAGACCCCCAATAACTCCTGGTTGTGGATCAGAATCTCACTCAAATAGAGCAGCTTGAAGGGCTTAAGTGTACTGGCTGCCATTGTTTCCCTACTTTACCTGTGGAAGGTTATGGTAGGTCAAGGAACTATGATGTGATTGGAATAAAAGAGACTCAGTGGGATAGGTTGCATCACTGTTCAAGAAGGACCGGAAGAGGAGAAGGAGTTGTGCTGTAAGTAAAAGAGCTGTATGATTGCCCAGAGCTCCAGTATGAAACTGGAGATAGGTAAGTTGAAAGTCTGAGTTAGGGTCAGAGGGGAGAGCAACATAGGTGATGTCATGGTGGGTGTCTGCAGTAGACCACCGGACCAGGAGGAAGTGGTGGATGAAGCTTTCTTCAGGCAGCTAGTGGAGGTTTCCTAATCGCAGGCCCTGGTTCTCATGGGGGACTTCAATCACCCTGACATCTGCTGGGAGGGCAATGCAGCAGTGTGCAGGCAATCCAGGAAGTTTCTGGGGAGTGTTGGAGACAACTTCCTAGTGCAAGTATTGGAGAGACCAATTAGGGGCTGTGCTCTTGTACTGCTCACAAACAGGGAAGAACTGGTGGGAGATGTAGAAGTGGACGGCAAGTTGGCCAGCGGTGACCACAATGTGATTGAGTTCAGGATCCTGAGGAAAGGAGGATGCGGAGCAGCAGAGTAAGGGCCCTGGACTTCAGAAAAGCAGATTTTGACTCCATCAGGGAACTTATGGGGCAGGATCCCCTGGGAGGCCAGTCTGAGGGGGGAAAGAAGTCCAGGAGAGCTGGTTGTATTTAAAGAAACCTTGCTGAGGACACAGGAACAGACCATCCTGATGTGCAGGAAGAATAGCAAATGTAGTAAGCGACCAGCTTGGCCTAGCAGAGAACTCTTCAGTGAGCTTAAACACAAAAAGGAAGGTTACAAGAAGTGGAACCTTGGACAAACAACTAGGGAGGAGTATAAGAGTATTATTGCATGGGCATGCAGGGATGAAGTCAGGAAGACCAAGTGCAATTGCAGCTAGCAAGGTATGTGAAAGGTTTCTACAAGTATGTCAGCAACAACAGGAAGGTCAGGGAAAGTGTGGGTCCCTTACTGAATGGGGGAAGTGACCTAGTGACAGATGATGCAGAAAAGGCTGGTGTGCACAATGCCTTTACCTTGGTCTTCACAGGCAAGGTCAACTTCCAGGCTACTGCACCAGGCAGCACAGTTTGGGGAGGTCAGCACTTCTTAGTGGTAAAAGAACAGGTTAGGGATTATTTGGAACAGCTGGATGTGCATGAGTCCATGGGGCTGGATGCAATGCATCCAAGGGTGCTGAAGGAGTTGGCTGATGTGATTGCATAGCCACTGGCCTTTATCTTTGAAAACTCACAGTGATTGGGAGAGGTCCTGGAGGATTGGGAAAAGGAAAATATAGCGCCCATATTTAAGGAAGGAAAGAAGGAGGATCCAGGGAACTACAGACCAGTCAGCCTCACCTCAGCCCCTCCCTGGAAAAATCATAGAGCAGGTCTTCAAGGAATCCATTTCTAAACATTTGGAGGAGAAGAAGGTGATGAGGCAAAGTCAGCATAGATTCACTAAGGGCAAGTCATGCCTGACCAACCTGATTGCTTTCTATGATGAGAGAACTGGATCTAAGGATGCAGGTAAAGCAGTGGACATTATATACCTTGACTTTAGCGAGGCTTTTGATACCGTCTCCTACAGCATTCTTGCAAGCAAGCTGAGGAAGTATGGGCTGGATGAATGTGAATGGATGGATGAATGACTGTAAGTGAACAGAAAACTGGCTGGATTGTTGTGCTCAACGGTAGTAATCAATGACTCAATGTCTAGCTGGCAGCTGCTATCAAGTGGAGTGCCTCGGGTTGGTCCTGGGGCCAGTTTTGTTCAATATCTTCATTAATGATTTTTAAAATGGGATGGATTGTACCCTCAGAAAGTTCATGGATGTGTTGGGTTAGGGTTGATGGCAGTTTTGCAAAGCGTTTAGATTATGGATTGCATAGGATGGTTTCAATAGGGATGGTCCTACTTCAGGCAAAGGGTTGGACTAGATGACCTCTGGAGGTCCCTTCCCGCGTGACTTCTCTATGATTCTATGAAGATAAAGACAAACGGACTTGTTCCTATGTAAATGAAAGAAGCATTTAACTCTTAGTCTTTTAGCGTGCAATTCAGCATAGCAATACAAATCTATGGGCAAAATCATTCATTTTGATATCTTGCATCCAATGCCTGTGGTCCCAGTTCAGAAAAGCATCCTGATCTCACAGTAGCAGTTGAATACACCTTTTAACTTTAAGCAAGTCCTTAAGTGCGCTGACAAAGAAAGATGCTTTTAGCAGCGTGCTCAAACGCTTTGTTGAATTTGGGACCAGAGATGTGAGGTTTCTGAAGCACTGAGAATACCTTCCTACTTCTAAAGGTCATTATTATCCTACAATACATTACAGCAAATGTGTGCTCTAGGTGTGGTCTTGATGCTCAGCCTGTGTCAATTGGCTTATCTCTATAAACTTCAGTAGAGCAGTGCTGATTTTTGGTAGCTGCTGATCTGGTCTATTGCTTGTGAATACGTGTAAATGTGCTAATATGTATGTGCGTGTGTAGTTTCTCATGTTTGAAAATGTTGGCACCATAAAGTTGGTAACTAAATAAAGGCTCCAATATTAATGTTTTGAGCATAGTTTTCAAACTATTTCATGTTAATTAAAATATCTATGTTACTTAATGTGATTAATAAGCAAGATGAGACAAAGGGAGGTAAGGGGTGTGTATTTGTTAATGAGGAAAACGCTTAACATTTTCTCATTTCAGTTTACAGCATAATTTTGATTTTACATGGGTGGCCCCAGCAATTAGGAAAAATAATGGAGTGAAAAGCCAGGCGTATCATGTGATCTGACCTATAAAATGATGCATCATATGACAGTGTGCAATATTTTATCATGCATAGAAGCTACAGCTGAATACTGCTACATGCATGTGAAAAAGAAACATGTGTATTTAAAGAAACTCCCAAAGTGCGTTCAACCAGCTCTGAGCAGCGTTAACATCATCCATACGAGATGCGTGTGCCCTAGAATAAGTTCTCACTATGCTATTTCATAAACGATCTGCTTCCTAAACTCCCTTAGGTCTGTATGTGCTAGCCTTTCTTAAACATAGGAAAGGTCCTGATATCGAGCATCAGTATGCTGTCATTTCTTTGTAGTCAATGGGCCAGCTTTAAAAAGAATACATCTTCCTCTAAAGGCTTTACATATGAAGACGGCACATGTGAAGTCCTGGCTAGGCTGCCTAAATGTAACTGATGTTTTCTGTTGGTTATACATCCTTATCTGTCACTGACCCTTAGCTATCACTTCAACAAAAAGTCAGCATTGTTTGCTTTGGCTGTGAAATAAATCATCTGGTACTTTTATTGGCCAGTAGCCATATCACCTTGGGCTGTGAACATGTCAAGCTGAAGCTAAGATGAGCCAATTCTAGTTAATACTTGAACAAGAGACCCTTTAGGGAAACAGGTTGCTGCAGGGTGGGATGTTGGCTGATCCTCTGCCTCTGTTCCCAGTCTGATTTTATAGGGCACTGTACAGCTTGGAGGTGCTGTTTTTTAAGTGAGCCCTAAAACAAAAGCCCTGGATGCATTGATATTCCCTGGCACTTGCTTGCCTAAAAAGAGTTGTCGCAACATCTTTGCATTTTACATAACTAAGCTCTTTACTTACCTGTGGAATAATTCACTTCTGCCATTAAAATTTATGTAGTGTTCCTACTTTTTTGCTTTCAGAGTTTCCAGATTTACCCAAGAAACAGGGGTAAAGATAAAGTGATTGTTTTTTAATAGCCATGCATGTAAATATAATATATACAAACACAAACAAGTACAATTTATTACCACAACCCTTCTACTAGGCACCATGTTGAATTCCCAGGGGTTTCCTGTTAACAGGCACACACAAGACTGTCACCTCCACCCCAGAGTCCTGAGAAAACTAGATTATACCACCTGGGTAGTCACAGTGAGCAAAATTTCCTCACCTACAAGCTGGAAAAGTGCCTGTGAAAGCACTATATGCAACATATTTTGTATAATCAAATCTACTGCAGGTTCATTATCTGCTTTTTTAAATTTTATTTTATTTTTTTAGAATTGCTTTTGTTTATTGCCATTTGTTGCTTTATTTATTAGTCCTAGATCACAGCAGGCTTGTTATCTATAATTAATAAAGCAGTGTCCTTAAGCTCCAAAGACAAGAGTGTGCTTTGACTTGGTTATGTTGGGAGGAGAGTAGTCTTGTGATAGTTTTTGAGTCAATCAAATGACCTAGAATGTTTTCCCAAGGAGGTAACTATTAAGAAATGCAGGGAAAACAAACCCGAGACACCATTCCTGCGATTTCCCTTTTCTTAAAAAATCAAATTGGGCATATGAGTGCGTTTCTTGAGACATGGTATTTCTGATGCCTTTGGGGAGAAGAAAAGACATTTATAAATCTCCAGGGATTTTGATGATCACACTGGAGCCTTTTGGCTTACCAGTGCTACTACTTTGTTGCGTTCAGAAATAGTTGTGAGAAGAAGCTTTAAATAAAAAGAAGTGATGGACAGCCCCTTTTCAGCTCTTGTGCTTTTCAGCAGAACAGTTTTGACAGAGGAATACCCTTAGTTTCTAACATAGTATAAAATGTCCATCATTCACTGTTACTCTATAAATAATATCTCCTATGAGAGACTGCATAGACTTTACCCCAGAGCAACAGCCAACCCGAATAACAGTTCCTGAATTGTCCCAGAAGCCAGTGCACATGCTACACTTCCCTGTCAACCTCATTGTTAACATATTGTTTTCAGCTGAGCCAGAGGCAAGGCCTATCTATTAGGGGTGTGCAAAACAGGCCATATTCAATTCGGGGTGTGCAAAACAGGCCATATTGGGGACAGTGATTCGATTCGTTGATTTGGATCACTGTCCCGATTTTGATCCGGCCAAATCCAAATCTGAAGATTTGATGCCGATTCGGAGAACCAGCTTTTCGGCCATAGACGCAGCTTTAAAAGTTTTTTTTTTTTTTAAATACCTCAAGGTACCAGCCACAGTTCATGAATGCTGTGATGGTGGGACGGATGGAGCGTCCCACAGAAGCGTGGGGGCCCTCCATGTGCTCAGCGGCAGACCTGGAAGTGGACCAGTAGTGGTTCTGGTCCTACTATCTATATTTCTTGGCACTCTTTAAGTTATGTTGCCCCATCTTCTGACATAAATATCCTTTAGTGATAGTAGTTGTACCCTGCAGCTAAGCAGATGTGCATGTACTGGGCCTTCCACATGAAGTGCTAGCAATGTAGAGTCTGGATATCATCCCAAGTCAAACTTGCTTTATATATTCATGTTTCCCAGTCATGAAACAATATGCCTAAGTACTCTTCAGGGGAATCCTTAAGGATGCTCAACCCAGCACCAGTCCCCAGGTCCCAGGTGGTAATTTTGCATCAAGAATTGACTCATTTTTCCAACAGACTTGAAATTAGTAATGTAGTAGCCTGGTACAAGGCAATCTCATGCATTATGGTGAACTGCCTTCCTTTGCTGGCTGAAGGTTGTCTTTTCAACCTATGTAACTTTCGTTCTTATAATTACCTTCCTCTTTTTTCCTCCTTTGCTTTTTTCCTTTGTGGTTTTGCTGATGTTTTCAAGACAAATGTAAGAGAAAAGTAGTAGTGGGACAAAAAGAAGCTTTCAGATAAATAAGTTCTTCCCTTGACACCTGCTTAAAGTCACTGGAACTCTATTGAATTAGCAGTGAGTAGTACAGAATTGCAACAGTGACTTGAGATCAAAGTCTGTCCCATTTTAAGCAATCTGGTAAAGTTTTTTCAATTTTTCTTTCATCTTTTTGTTGCCACCACATTATAGAGCTCAGAGGAACAATGGCGGGCAGGTATTTTGGCATTCACTCAGAACTGGGTAAATAGTTGATGTTTACCATGTGGTTAGCCTCTTACAAGCAATACATTGTTTTGTAGTGTCCTTGCTTGTTTGTAAATCAAAATCATCATCTTATACCTCTATTTATAAGCGTTATTTGAAAACCATTTCTATTGTGAATAACATCAAATGAAGTCAGACTAGAAATTATTTTTTTTTTTAAATCCATGGAAGACAATGAATTCTCATGTAATAGTTTTCTAGGCATTAACAAGTCACCACACCAGGTACTGTAGTAGCTGAAGTGCCTCTCTATCCCTGGGATAAGGGAAACTGTGGTGCTGCAATCACTGCAGACTGGCAAACCATTAGTTAGTAATATCTTACCCTGCGGGAGCAAGAGGCACTAAATAGAGCAAAAATAATGACATAGCAAGAAGTTTCAAGGAAGGGAAAGATACTGAATACTAAAAATCAAGCCAAAAAGAGCCTTCCATTAAGCGGTATCAAAATATGATTGGAATTGATGAAAGCAAGGATTTTCTAATTGCTGCCACTCTGTTCTTAACCTGTCCTATCAAGCTTTTCCAGCCTGAATGAGTCGCATGCTGTTTTAAGTCTTAGCTACAGTGGCTCCTTTATATGAAATACTCTTGTTCTTGTCTTCTGAAACCAGCTCCTTTTAATATTATTTTTGGTACCCATTTTTGTATTAATTCTCTGCATCCTTTTAATTGCATCATTCAAAGAAAAATGTTTTAAATCCCACTTATACTGACTTGGTTTAGCAATCCCTTAATATTATAGCATTAACCTTTTAATGGTGCTTTGTATAATAAGAACCCTGCAGATTGCATCTCATTTACAATGGAAACTTCATTGCTTAGTGAGAACGTTATACAAAATCCTGGCAAAACGGAGAGATGGTAATGGATCAGAAAAGAATTGTTTTTATAAATCTTTCTACTTGAATTCAACTGAAATTAATGTGATGCTTGTATAACATCCTTAAGGTAATGTATGCATAGAATACAATGTTATATGCAGTAGTATCTACTGTGAGAGCTCCTATAGATAAGCAGTGCTACTTCAGAAAGATAGAGGCTCATTTACCATATTCCTTTTGCTTTAAATGATAAAAAGGTTTAGACCACATAGTGTAATAAGAAATGACTAAAAACTTCATTTCTAAAAATGAAATGCCTCGTTCAGTTGATATCTTTCTTTGATATGCAGTTCATGCATGAGTTCCCCTAACACCTGAAGAATGGTGCCCATGGACCATAAGCCTGACTTGGGAGATAAAATGTGTATCAATGTACTCTGTAGAGTCTTCTTCCAAAGTCAAACATATCTGAAAAAAACTGAGTGGGGGGAGATACGTGGGAGGATGAAGTCCATAATGACATTTGACTCTGTTGTGTGCTTTGGAGGACTCAAAGCTTTTTAGTTCTTTTGTTGTTTTCTTTTTTTTTTTTATTTGACAGTAGTACTGCATTGGCATCACTGCTTTTTTCTCTACACAGGCCCTGATCCATCAAAACATTTATGCACATGCTGGATTTTGCCCGTGTATAATCACCATTTAGATAATAACTTCCTTCTATGGTCCCTTCTTATTTTAATGATACATTTCTTAACTATTATGGTAGTCAGCATGACTTCTCCTGGTACTGAACTGATTGTAATGTATTTAGGAAATGTAACTATGGTTGGATAGTTAACCAGGGGATAGTACACTGACCAGGCAAAGTTAGAGAAGAGCTAGAAGAGGAAATAAGTGCAACTCGTTAGGTGCCTTTCATGTTTCAATAAGGAAGATCAGCCTCCACTGCCCAAAATGACTTTAAAAGCATCTTAAAGATGCAGGTGAGGGTCCCTACAGCATGGGAGAAATCTTCAGGTGGCATAAAGAGAACATATGATGGTTGCCTATGGTAAAAAGTGGTAGTGGCAGCCGGTGAGGAGTGAACGGGAGGTTAATCCCTCATCCCTGGATGTTGGAACAATGCTTAGGGTATGTACTAGAATTGAACAACCCTGTAGTTCATTGAACAGTTCAAGTTTTAGACTTCCCCAGAGTAAAGTGAAGGGTGTTAAAAGGTATTTAGGGATTGAGTCCATTGTATGCTGTTTCGCCAACTAAAGGACATAGCCTATTTGGAAATCTAAGTGAAATAGGATTTGAAGCTTTGCTAGTAGCATATGGGTCACTAGAATATCCCACTCCTCCTTCCCTTAGAGGATGGAGCAGACAAAGCAATAGTTCTACTGCTTCGCTGGACTTTGTTGAATGGCTCAACTTGGTACCAAAGTGCAGATTCATGATAAGCCTGTCAAAGGCTTGCAAAGCTTTCTCTCTTGGCCATGTACTCAGGAGCTCCCTAAAGGATGCTTGAAACCACGTTGTTGGGTTTTTTTTCTTTTTCTTTTCTCCTCTTTTTTTTTTTTTAAGTGATTGGATAAATGGAGCTCAATCACTGTATATTTAAATAGAATGTGCATATATGTAGTCTGGGAACACGCTGTTTCAACTCCAGTACAAATGCTGCTTTGAATGGCTGAATTATGAACTATTCAAAAAATGAGGTTTTTAATGGAATCTCTAGTAGACCCCTGAGAGAAGCTCTGCTGCCAGGCAGTGCTCTAATCCACAGTATAATGTGATGTCAGTTCAAGCAATAAACAATGTAATAAAATGTTTTTCATATCTTGTCTATCCAATAAGGTTAACATCATAACTGGCTTCTTGAAGTTGGAGAGGCTCGTTCTGCACTGCCTGTAATTCTTAGAAAGACAGCATACATTTAAAATGTTTGCGATATCAATTTATCCATTTAATAAACTTAGAGCAAAATAAATAACGCATGTATGGATATGTCACTGGCACTTATGCATGTGCATGCCAGTGCTGCTGAAGTAGAGAACTTCCAGTGTTGCGACTGGATTAACACTAATGTCGTCAGTGAAGGAGTAGGAGTTTTATGCATCTTAGCTCATCAATTTATGTTAAGAGTAGGTGTATTATTTTTTTTTTCACTTGACGCAAGACAGCTTGAGTATTCATCAAAATAAAAGTACATGCAACCAGGAAAAAATCGATACGTAGGTTTCTACTCTAGGTCGTGCTGCTCACCTGAAGAGACTGTCAAGTAGAGCACCAGAGGCTCCACTTGTATTAAGGTTATGTGTATGTGTATGTCTGTGTGGTTTTTCTTCAGGATCATTATGATGTACAATGGGCTCAAGTTCCATCTGGTCACCAAAGCATTCCTTAACATGTTATTTTTAGCAGAGCCATTTTGTTCTAGTGGGTAGCTGTAGTTTACGGTTGCTTTGGAGGCTGCATTCTATTTAATCTGTCAATTTTTCTCACATGGTGTAGCTTCTGCGAAAGAAATTGGAGCTGTTACACTATGTGCTTTGATACAGTTTGTAAAAAGCAAGGTGGGAGACAGTAAACCAAACACAGCATGCCAGTAATTTCTTTAAAATTGCTGATGTTCCAGTACTGTGGTTCCTTGCCCTAGTGAGCTTTCATTGCTTCCTACTAAAAAGGCTAGTGTTCTTTAAATGCTTCCTCTTTCATTTGCATTGGTGTTATGGTACTGTCTACTTAATCCAATTCTGGGCTGTACTTGGAAAGGCTCACCCCATTTCTTGTCTATGTGGGCTGTTTCTCCACCACCCCCATCTGGTTTGTAAGCGATAATGCAAATTGAACCTTATTTTCTCTGACTGATGGATGTTTATTTTCCAAAATAGCCAAAGTGCTTGGATCTTTCCAATATTTTCCATTTCTAAAACTTGTAACATTTGTACATAAATAGAAAATGGTCTGTGCCAAGGGAGTGTCTAATTCCAGGTTCTGAACTAAATTAATGGCGTGTCCAGCTTCTTCCTTAGCTGGAACTTTGATTCCTTGTGCCTGACAGATCTGAACTGGTGTAAACTCTCCTCCTCTAGTCTGAAGAATAATCTTTATGGAAAAAGTAATCTAGAATTTTTTTTAAAAAATGGTAAGCTTTTAACTATCCTATATAATTCTCTCCTTTTTTATAAAAACTCTATGGGATACTTTAATACTCAACTAGTATTTATTTTCTCTCCTACATTCTATAGATAATTTTCTTTATGGGCTTATTATATTTTATATAGTAGAAAACCTCGTTAGTTTGTTTCAAATAATTCTATAGGATGTTTCCATGCAGGAATTCAGTACACTTGATGCTATGCTTTAAGAGAGTGCTTCTGACCTTTTTTGCTTTTTTATCTTTTGCATATTTTCTGTGGGCCAGTGCAGAGGCTTTGATCACCTTGATGTCACAGGCTTCAATCCATCGCAGGTTCGAAGTGGAACACTCCTTCAAGATATTACCTTTTGATGGCTGTTTAATGGCCTGTTTTGAAATGCACTGGCAATTTTCTATTTTCTTCCTACCTGTATCCATATCACAATTGTTATCGTCCTTATTGCCGATGTATCTATTTCTTGTTCTCTTTGGGCCACAGAAGACTAGGAATTAATGCTAATACACAGAAAGAGGACCTCTGCAGATAAGGGTTCTCTTTTTTGCTGAACAATGTGAAGGCATTTATTCTGCTATTGCCAGTCTGTGAATAAATAAAAAGATGCTAGCCTCCAGGACTGCCCTTTCACTACCGTTCATGACCATTAAAATATCTTAAATATGGAGAGAGAAAAAAGTGGAATGACATGACGTAAATGCTTGATGTTGAAGAAATATTTGTTTCTGTTTATGGATAGTCCCACAGCCAAATTGAATGTCCAAATGGCTTTTCCACTATGCAAGTGAAAATAAAGCACCCTATAGCAATGCAAAAGTGCAATCTATTTTCTTCCAAGATCTGTGGAGAAAACTTGAAGTTAATGGGGTTAGACTAAGCTTGGATTTGACTTTGGCTAAGTACTGACTGTTGAAAAGCCTGAGGCTGAATTGGTTCATCCTTTGCAGGTTACTCTAACATGCAAAGATTGAACCAATAAGCAAATGAACAGGCTTTCATGTTTGATTCAGGAAGTGCAGCCATATGCCTGCAGTGGCTCAGACCAGAAGCTGGGGGGCACTAGAGCATGGCTCCCTAGCACATAGCCAGCATGGGTTGTGTGTTCATTTCCTCTTCCTGCTGCCTCCAAGGTCTCTGGGATTTGCAGTCCAAAATCACAACAGCAGGACTATGCAGGGTTGCTCATCACTTCTTCTTCCTGCTTCCAGGTGTCGCTGGGATTTGTAGTCCACAATCACAACCAGCACTAAGTAAGCAGGCAGGGCAACTCTGTACTCAGGGGAAAGGAAGTTTATCCTCTCCTGATCCCCCCTACCCCAGATCCTAGCTCTCACTGCTCCATCTAGGGAGCAAGGGGCTGAGCCAACCCTGCTCTCTGGAGCCCAGGGCTGCAAGCATGCGGGGGGACTCTGATTTAACTTGAATCAGCAAGGGGTCTGGGACAGAAGTTTCATAAACTGATTTGACCCAAATCAGTTTAGTCTGATACTACCTTCAACCAGGTTTATCTTAAACCAGTTTTGGCCATTTTGAAACTGGTTTATGTGCACTGAACTTCTGCTCTGTTACAGTTTAAACCTGTTTCTGATCACTTAAACCAGCTTGTTGTAATTTTTGTCCCTAGCCTGATAGTCTCTTTCTATCTGGAGCAATCTGCTGTGAGACTTCCATAGTGTTCTTTCAGATGATGGCATCTGCCAGTAAACTGATGTGTATCCAGAGTTGCTATTTTTTATGCAAGTCACAGTTTCTTTTAAATGTACTATATTAATAACTACTAGTATACCATGCTGTTTGTGTAGTGTTTCACTGCTATAAATTATATTGAAACAATTATCAATATGCTTTCAGAAATACATACGCTGCCATGTTAGAAAAGTATCAGTGCTGCTGCTCAGAACAAATCTGTAGTAAATTAGCATTTCCTATGGGATGTTAGGAGCATTTTTATTCACTTAGTAAGAGTATCTTATACCTACTTGTTCAGAAGGAGAATTCATTTTAATGTATAATGTGTTTGTTCCCATTAAAATGTCCCACACACGAAATATGTTAACATTCCAACCCAAATATTCTTTTAAGCACTAAATATTTAGGAAATGTCAGAAGGTTGCTCATGCCAGTGTATTTTATCCCCTCTTCGTATATGCACACACATTATGATCTGATCACATAGTATGTTCTCCACAGGATCTGTGATCTTACTTACCATCCTCTGCAACCTGCTTCTCCAGGTCTCCTTGTTTAGCCAGAGCCTGCTTCCCTCTTCAGGTTGGCCAATCTCTCTTCCCTCTGTCCCCTAATTTATTACCACTCTTCTTTCCAGGGCAGCCCTGATCTCTTTTCTCCACTACCTTCTCAACAATCAGTCTCTCCTTTCAGTCCTGTGGCATCCTTGTTACTGTCCCTTCACTAGTACCTTCCATGCCTGTAAGTCTTGTTCTTGTCTTCTTTTACTATAAATTGCTGAGAATCCTCCTCCATGCTGCCTAGCACCAGGGGGAGGTTGGTATTGAATGTCTCTCTGCTCTAAGTCCTGTGCTCAGAGACAGAATAGCCTCTGGATGATAGAGGCAGTGGGAGGAAAAATGCTACTTACCCATTACTGTCCAGGGTGGAATAGTAGGGAACTGGGGGTTTGGGGTGGGGGGAGGGGGGTGTTTCTCCTTAAGATCTTTATAATGTTGTCAAATTGTGATTTTTTTTTTCCCCCCTCCACTGTGAACAGGAGAAAGTTGTCTATCACCAATCTAGAATTCAACAATTCTAAACTATTTCATATAAAGGGGAAAAAATGTGTTTTCCTGCATCTTTGTTTTCAGAAATGGGTGAATGAGTTTTGGTGAGACTTTTTAGTCAAATTCAGATGGTCCATGCCTCGTTTTTCCCTCAATCTCAGCCCAAATTACTTAGGGTTTGCATAAACTTTTATAAAACATAAGGATACGTGTTACGACTTATCTATAAGGAACTGATTTTACTGCAGTACCTCAGAATTCTCATTTTGCACAAACTGGAACCACATCGATAAAATTCATCCATAAATTTGTTCTTGAGGCAAAGTTAAGTCTACAGTAGAGGACTTTTTGCTGAAATTTCTGTCCCCAGTAAGGGAAGCTAATTTGCACGTGTTAGCAAGGTCGGGAATATCATTATAATTTTGCAAGCTCTGACTATGCTTACTGCTAAAATGTCCTCAGCAGTCTTTAATCAACATATAGGATTTTGTCCATACCTTTTATTTTTAAATAGTTGCATTTGTTTTCCGTTGATACCCAAACTCTTCGACCCCATTTCCCATATGCCTGTTTTTCATATTCATTTAAAATAATCTAAAATCAGAGGAAAGTTAGGAAGCTGAAGCAGAGGCTAAGCACAGTGCAGGGTCACTGAAGCTTACTATGGTCCATCTCCCACTGTTGTTGTATAGGTCGGGAACTGTAACAGTAGCTGGCCAGAGTTTAAGAGCCTCAGATTGATGAGTAGAAGTATTTTTATTGGTCAAGGCAGCTCTTGCAAGAACGTTAAATGACTGTCAATAAGAGCAAGTCTCCACCTGAGGAATTGATCTGATCCAGTTTAATTTCATGGCCACATATGGGATTGTGATTACTGCTGTTGGGATGTAATACCAGAAAGCCCCATGGGGTACCATAACCCATCACTGTTAGGCTGGCTCTGAGATCAGTCAGAATGGGAGAAATATGAGAGTAAGTATGAATCAAAGCATAGTAAATGGGTCTGTCTATATGTCATGACATGCTGATGAACCTAATAAATGGTATCTTTATGCCCTGTCTTTCACTGCTGTAACCACTCATGGCATTGACTTGGTAGTAATTGCCACCCTTGGCCTTTTCTTCTCAGGAGCCATTCTTCTGGTGGCAAGGGGACACTACATGTTTGGCCCCTAGACTGACTATTCCCCTCCTTGGCAGAATAGGTTGGCTCTCTTTCTAGAAGTGCTCTTGTACCCTCTTGGACCAGGTGCAGATGAAGCCATTCTGACAGCTCTGACAGCCTTGCTGTGTGACAACGTGTCGTGCTTTGTAATGGGTGTTTTGCAGACATTGGTCCAATTTGTGTATGTTAATAACCTATTTGCATACGTTAATAGGACATCAAGGGGCCTTTAAATCTGTCCTAACACACTCCCAGATAACAGGTAAGATGCCATCTGCTTTAGTACCAAAAGATGCATGGCATTCACCTAACTATTCAGGTCCCCAACCCTTTTCCCCTTTGGTATCCTTAATCTCTTCCACAAATGCCCCATGCAGAAATTCTTCCTGGTCTAGTCTGGAAAGGCTGTGCACTTGTGGGTGTGTGGCTCACTAAGCTCTCATTGCTGGGCTTACTGGGTATGGGGAGGTAGTGACTAATAAAGCTCTTGAGGAAAAGTACAGCACTGGGATTTCATTACTTAACTTCGTATTTCTCTGTGAGAAGAGAAACAAGACTGAGGATAGGGACTGCAGTGGGATGACAACCCCCACTCCCAAAAAAAAAACAAAAAAACCCCAAATAAACAGAAAGCCATGCTTTGACCTGCAATTAGAGGACTCTCCTCCAAGGAAACTCCATGGTTTTCTGTGTTCCCTCTGCAATGTGTCCTGCTTCTCTCTGGTAGCTGTGAAGGATCAGGACCTCTATAACCACTTATTTAAAACTTATGTGCCTTTAAAATATAGCCTTTCAAAATAATTCCTTAAAACTTTCCATTGCAGTGTCCCTTTATCCTGTCTCTAATCCTGAACACCATTCTGAAAAGTGAGTCTTTGATGAGGGTCCAGTCAACTTTACTGAATATATTCTTGAATGTGTTTTCACATGAAAGTCTTTTCCTGACACAATAGTGACCAACCCCTGATTCTTTCTTTATTGTATTTAGAGATACTGAAAATGGACCAGATTTCTTCAGAGGAGTTCTCCACAGAAATCTTTCTTGAGTAGGATCTAGGCCGGTGATTCTCAGCCAGGGTGTCTTGAAATCCCTCAAAGTGTGGTGTGCTTGCCACACAATTTTAGCACTGTTAGGTATGCAAACAAGATAAACCCAGAGATTTCAAGGACGAATTCATAATGTTAAAAAAATCTGGCCCATTGTGTGGTTTCTGAGTTCTTTGCAAACACAAGGATTTCTCTATTATTTTTCTGTAGTGAAAAAAATGAGTGAAAAACTAAAAGCTGGCATTTTCTGAGGAGTGCCCTGCGCCTAAAAAGATTGAGAACCGCTGATCTAGGCATTTCAGCTTAATTCTGAACAGTTCCAACATTTTGGATCATCGGGGTCAGAGTTCATCCAAACTAAGACCAGGGAATAATATGTTTTTGGTTTTAGTTGTTCAGCATAGACCAAAGACATTTTTAGCTCAGCCTCTTATTTGTGAAATTCCTTCAGGTTAAGCCACTTAGGTTTAAACTGTATCAATACATTAATGCCCCAGGGAGAACTATCATTAATTCTTTTTGCATCAGAAGGTCAGTTGGAGAAAGTCCAAGCACTGGTAGTGTTGGCAAGTATGCCAGGAGCACTATATATAGTTCATAGGGCTACTGATTTTTTTAAAAAAAAATCTTTTTTTGGCTTTCCTTTTGTTTCGTTTGCTTTAAGTCTGTATTGCTTTCTCCACATTGGCCTTCCTTGGAGGGTAGTGTTCACTGTTGATACAGCATTGAAAAATCAAAGTTGTGTGTGCGAAGTTAGAAGTCAGGCAAGGCCCATTATCTGATATGGGAACTTCTGGCTGCTTCCAGAAGTGGAAAACCCCACCCAGCATCTTACTTTAAGGGTGGCGTGCCCCTGCACAGAGCCCAGCACATGCCCAGAAGAGGCATCACATTAGTTTGATGCTGCTCATCCAATGTCTGTACAGATTGGACGCTTCAGCGGGGCTTTTTGGTGCTTTTATCTAATAGCTGATTCAATCAGCTATCGGATAAAAGCGCCAAAAAGCCCCGCTGAAGCACCTGATCTATACAGACGCTGGGGAGCCAGGTCAAAGGAATGCTCTTCCTCATCCGGTAAAATGCAGATTTTTGTTTTGGGTTTTTTTTTTCATATCTGTCAGCAGCGTTAGTGGTTTGAAAGTATGGCCTTCAAAATGATGCATGCTAAAGAAGTATTTGTAAGTAGAGTCGAGCCAACATATCTGGAGATATGGTTAGCTACAACTACAGTAATTTCCAGAAAAATAAATTTATTTCTTTCTGCTACTGTGGTCTGTAACACAGTGATGTGGAAAATACTGGTTCTGGTAACTATTACATTGCTTAAACATTTCTAGGACCTGGAAGGCCTGGAGGAAGGCCTACCCAACCTTATTTGGTGAAGCTGAAAATGTATCAGGCAAGTCTTACCCTTTAGCTGTTAATTTGTAACTTGTTCAGGTTGACCAACAGGTGTTTGGATTTGTTTCCTGGACAACAGTAAAGTGGAATTTCACTCCTTTTTCTCAGCCTTTTCTTATGTTGGTGGCCGATTAAATTGGAGTTCAAGGTCTGTGCTAATGGATGCAGATCCTTGTACTAGACCTTATGGCATATTCCAATGCTAGATAGTTCTTGGCTTTCCCTAATTGTAGTGTTGGTGTCCTTCATGGGGGATCTTACTCCTGTGTAGTTTATGTATTATTTGGGCAATTTTATCCTTTATTCAAGTTAGAGTGGCCACTGGTGCATCCCCAGAACACAGAACATCCCACTGGTGAGGGGCAAGGCCACTGCCTCCTTGGCCAATCTCTAGTAAGGGGTAGGGCCACTGTACCCCTTGCCCAATCAGCAGCAAGGAGCAGGGCCACCACAAAAAGGTCACCTCCCTGGCTGGTCCTGAACCCTGCTCCTCCTGGCTGTGCGCTACCCTACGTCTACGCACAGCCAATTAAATTGTGAGGACAAATAATTAAAATGTATTTCCACCAACTAACTGAAAAACGGGACTTTTTGCAGTGTGTTCCTCATTCAGAAATGGACAGGGAGCAAAGACTTGATAAACAGGACAGTCTGATTATAAAACAGGACCAATGGCCTCCCTAATCTAAGTCCACAAGTAACTGGCCATGACCAGTCAATTCAGTATTAGGCCTTTGAACTCCCGATTCCAGGATTGGTTGTCTTTTCAACGATGACTTCTGTAGGGTCAGTTTTAAATTTAATGTTTTGGCGATTTAGATTTATGCTTGTGTCAGTCACATTATATATTCTATTGAGGATATAATTTCTCATTTTGAAGATATAATCTCATAGACATTAGGGCTGGAAGGCACCTTGGAAGATCGAGTCCAGCCCCCTGCCCAAAGGGCAGGAAGTCAGCTGGGGTCATAGGATCTCAGCAAGATAAGCATCCAATTTGCTCTTGAAGGTGTTCAATGTGGGTGCTTGAACCACCTCCGCTGGCAGACTGTTCCAGACCTTGGGGACTCGGACAGTAAAGAAATTCTTCCTTATAATCTATGTTATATTATGATATAAGTATGGGCTTGCTGGGTACATCTACGCTGCAGCTGCATAGTGCAAGTGAACTAGCTCAGTTGTGGGAACCAATCTAGCTGCAGTAGTGTGGAACTCCTTTTTTTAGCTAATTTAGCTTGATTTTCAGATGCTCCGGCTAGACTGCTTCCATTACCAAATAGTGCGTGTATTTACTTTCTCTACTCTGTACTTTGGAAACTCTCCTCAATGCTGTGAGTGCATAGTTGATGGTTTCCATTGTTTACCCTCCCTCTTAGATTGTTTTTGCAACTGCTGGCATTCTGCATGCCATTGCAAAGCTTATTTTAATACAGGTATTTCCTATATTGCTATAACGCTGAATATTTGTTACCATCCAAAGGTTCCTCCCCTCTCCCTTCATAGCTTCCTTGGGTTTTGCGTTCTTTAGTCTTACACACATTAATTGTGCACTGTTTTGAATTTGTAAATTTGCTCTATCCACTCATATGACATTTGCCTCTTTCCTCTTTATTCTGTCAGTATTGTTTGACACAGTGTCCCCTATGCTGCTAGCAGGAAAGTCACGTTGCTATTCCTTTATGGTTTCTTGCATCCTATGCTCGCTATAGCTTTGGCTAGTATGAGATCTAACTTTATAACTGAAGTGGTACTTTTAAAATAGCAACTCTTATGCCAGCAACTATCCTATCTCTTATTAGTGGTTCTTTTAACATTCCATATTTGCAATATTCAGAAGGACTGTGTAGTAATAAGAGCTTGAAATGTTTCCCCATGTTCCTGTTAAATTTGGTCCTTTCATATATAATATTCTGTCCACCTATAGAAGGGGCATCAAAGGCCTGTACTCCTTCTTTCTCTGCCCTCCTGAGGAAGGGGTATGGCACATAGAATATTATCAGCAGTATCATCCCGGGCTAACATCAGGCAATGAATATGGTATTCTCTCAAATCACTGATTCAGAAGGCCAGCTGCATGATTTAACACCATCAGATTTCTAGCCATTTGCCTTATGAGTTCCACACGACTTCCACTATGAGCAACACAGCTCTGTACCTCTCCCTCCAGTTTTCCTTTTCACATCACTTCCATCATTCACCCACATGGCAGTGGGTTGTAGGGGAAGAGCAGTCTGTCTCATTTTCGTTATTCCTGCTTTAAGGAGAGAGATTCACCCACTTCCGGCAGGCAGAAAGAGCCATGCTTTGAGCTGCAACTAGTGAACTCTCCTTTGATCACATTCCCTTCATTATTTTCCTTTGGCAACACATTTTTGTCCTCTGTAGTAACTGGATGGCTAGGACCTCTAAAAGCTCTTTGCAGGAGCTGGATTCATTGATCCAAAGGAAAGGCACGTGTGTCACTAGGTTATACCATGTCAACTGCTACACATGAAGCAGTTACCAGTGGAGGAAAAGGAAGCTTTCCTCTACACTAGTCCATTATCTGCAGAGGCAGAGTTGATCCATAAGTGTCTCCATGCACTTTGAACTCTCATATTTGAGCACAATGAAGTTACAAAATTAATTCTGAAAAATGTGCCTAAAATCAAATTTGCAGAGTTGGAGAAAGACGATGGGGCTACAAATAGTTGATGCTGCTTTTCTTCTATTGCATTGCTTTTCCAGTGTTGCTATGAACGTGTTCATTTGACATGTGTGCAGTGACAGCCCTATTAAAGTAGCAGAAGTCCCATGATATTCTGTGAAAAATTGATCTGAGATTAATGTATTAACTGAGCTGAAATTAATGCAGTACAGAAGGAATTGTAATACTTCTGGGGATTGGCTCACTCTTATGCAATGGTGACATGTGACATAGCTTCCCAGTTGGCACAGTTGTGTTCTGAGATGCTATGGGAGCTGAGACTTTCAGTTGTCACTACTTTGTCTCGTCTTCTGTCCCTGTTGATCCTTGCATCATGGATCAGTGAAACACTTTGTGCATACAGTTGCTCATCAGAGACTGCAATATGATTAGCCACTATTCTTTAAATATTTAAATTCCTTTACAGACAGTAATTTATACACATTAAAAAAGTTGTCCATAGTGGCAGTAGCTAGGGATATATCACATGTTCAGATGCAATGCAAAGGCATTTCCCTTATATAGGGAGCAACACTTCTTCCCACATTGGGACAGAAATGATACATACATCTGTATAAGTGATCAGAAACTGATCTAAATCTGCAATACAACAGAAGCACAAAGATCAGTTTCAAAATAGCAGTACCCTGGTTTAAGACCAACGTGGATGGATGTAGTATTGGATTTAATTAGTTTAGGTTACACTGGTCTATTGAACTTGTGTTCCAGATACCCTCCTGACTCCCCGGCATACAAGATTGCTTTGCAGGGCTGGGGTGATCACTTCCCAGTGGAGCTGGGAGGTGTGCGGGAGCACCTCCCACCTTCTGGCCTTGGCCAGTGCAGGCATCTGCCTGCCTTGGCCAATCAAAGAGTGAACATAAGTTCTGTTCATTCATAGTAAAATCTGTGCAGCATAGAGAAACTTGCATAGATTGGATCAATTCCACCTTGGGCTTTTTGACTGTCAGTATTTAGCCCTAAAGTACTGGCATTCCCCAACACTTGGTCCTGTTAGCCAACTGGCATCATGTGCATGTGTGCTTGTGTCACTCCATTTACAGGATGTTGACCTAATTTTGCATCCTTGCTGTTTTTTATTCTTGTTGTTAGCATCTGATCCTTACTGAGGATCCCCCAACCCATGGCTTACAGGCTTGTTGCCCTATGGGACCCTCCAGTGCCACTTGAGGTTGCTGGGAAGAACAAAGGATGATGGTCCAAGCAAACCATTACTTGCTCAGTATTGTTACTTGAAATGTTTTGCTTTGGTTCTGTGTTCTGATAATTTTGAACAAATACATATTCCAAAGCACTGCAATTTTTAATATTCAGATGGTGGAGAAAAATATTTTTGGTTCTTAAATTAAAAATGGGGAAGATAGCTCCATTTATCTCCATAATTGCTCCAAAACAGACCTAATGGAAAAAATATTGTTTTTTCATTTTGCCTTTCAAAAACAAGGCAAAATACATTATATTCTGGGGCACGTTATTTGCAAAAAAAGACAGTGTTGCCCAAGGTCACACAGGAAGTCTTTGGAAGAACTAGGACATGATCCCATATCCCTGGGGTCGTACTCCAATCACAAGATCTTTTTTCTTCTTTATTAATGTTGTAATTATTCTGGAGTAATAATTTTTTTTAAATCTGTCCTTCATGGACTTCTTGCTTAACAAGGTGAATCCTACTGAATGGCACAGAGTCCTTTTACAAAAGAAAGAAACTTATTTTCTGCACTATAAGAGTTGTTTTATGGTTACAGGACAATTGAGAAGTTGGAGGTACAAAGAAACATATTTCTAGACGTCACCGCTCTGTCATACTAAAGGGATCTTCAAGAACGCAAATAGCCTGTCCTGCTGTAGACCACGGCTTCTTAATCTCATTATATGTTAGATTTACAACAAAATGTTGGTTTTGACCAGGTCCTGACATGCTTTGAAACGATCCTTTCAGATTACAGGAGAAACATTGCCAATATTAGAGAAGTATTGAATCATCTGGTATACATTGGATGAAAGGAAATGTGTTGGCTTGTAGCCAGTGTAGGTAATTTAGCCTTTGCACTTTATTACCTGTGCAAAAATTCAAGAAGCTGCTTGATACAGGAGATGGAAGGCAGAAATATTATGCTCCACATTTCCGATATATTTTTATATCTCATTATATGAAGTGACACATTAATCAAGAGTGATGTGGCACAAATTGGTTTGATAGAACTAGAGGGTGTGAAGTGAAAGGTTATGTTAGAACTGCACCAACAGTTCTGCAGTATTGGTAAAACCAATATAAACTCATTATCTTCACTGGGTTTGCAGAAAGCAAAAAAGCTTGGGATTTTCTCCTAACTCTTTCCCTGTATGCAAGTCTGTTCTGTAAAGTCCCACAGCCCACACATTTCTACTTGATGAAGTAGTCCAATAGTTGATGGAAGTCCAGCCCTGAATAAGTCCAGCCTTTCACTGCAAATTAGGTTTCTGTTTTCCTCCCCTCTGTTTTTTACTTTGGAACTACGCTGTTCCTTGACAGAGTCATCACCACCGGTAGCTGATCTCCTCGTGCTGTCATACACGATAGCTCACTTTGACAGTGCATTGAGCGCATGTGTGGGACCACCTTTTCTGATGGATCAGCAGAGGGGAGAGTCATCTCACATTTCTCCTTTCATTCTTTGTAGTGTCTGGTGTGAACAGGAATCCCAGCTTCGTGCACTTGAGCGTGTTGCCAGTCTCTATGAAGGAGCATAGGATGAAGGCTGACTCTTTGCATGTTCTCTCTCTCCTCCCTAGCAGCCTAAGGCTCATCTGAGCCCTTCTGTTCCTGGGAAGACTCACTCCTGGTTGGGCCAGAAGATTGTTCACAAAATAATACCAACATTTACAAATAGTGTTCATAAACGAATGCATGCACTTGTAAAGAAGCCTCTTACCCCCCCACTTTTAATTCTGAGCAAGATGAGAAGGAGATTGCAGATAAATGTAACCCCCTACCCTCTAATTCTAAAAAGAGTTCTGTATCAGGAAGGTTACAGGATGCTTACTCCAACATGAATTCCTATTAACATTTCCAGAATTCCTATTAACATTGCTTGGCAAAGACTGTGTGAACATCTAAGGTTGGACAGTGCATTTGGACTTCAGGCTTTGAGTTTGCACAAAGCATTTTTTGTGGCACTTTAGTGTTGGCAGACAATTTTCTAAATGAAATCCTACAGGGGAAAAGATAATC
The DNA here is from genome assembly GCF_052110815.1 of Crocodylus siamensis. NCBI lineage: Eukaryota > Metazoa > Chordata > Crocodylia > Crocodylidae > Crocodylus > Crocodylus siamensis. The sequence goes on along the minus strand of NC_143405.1, from coordinate 56,627,876 downwards.
TATAATGTACTGCAAAATAAACTGCAGTCACCTATGCACATCATGCTTATCATTCTGAGGTGATTCTCTGTTCATTCCTATATAATTAATTTACCAAATATAGATAATAATCTACAGCCCTTTCTATATCATATGAAAGAGGGCTAATGGAATAAGTGGTTACTTGGCCAGAATCTAAGTAAATAAAAATATTTTGAGAGTAAAATATTTATAGCCCTCCATTCAGCAATAGTGAAGGAACGTGCCAGAGACGGCTGATTCTGCTGCTGTAAATGTTTTTCCCTCTGCCGCTGAACACCATAACCTCTTCCTACAATTCATCTAGTAAAATAAAAACCCATTGCACTACTTCCCAGAATCAACTGTGGAGGTATTTAGTTCTCTTTAATTTCCACCCCCCCTTTGCTTTCATGATAAGCCAGCTGCAGCTAGATTTATTTGAACTGAAGAATCCTAAGGATGGTGGGAGGAGATGTCTAGATTTCCTACCATTTTGATCATCAATTCAACACATTGGAGTAAGGAATAATATATTTGGCGAGGGAAGTTTAGACGGAGAGAAATTCATGTCTAGTGTGCACAGCAAGGAAAGAAGCCAACTGCTTTGCCATCCCTTAATAAGGGAAGTTATCATGGCCAAACCTCATACTCTCATCTGTTTTCTGGTCATAACGGTGTCTTTGACTTTTTTGATGAAAATGAAGTCAGGCCAAGCGGCTTTGAAACATATGGTGGCTCTCTTGTTATTGGAAATTTCACTTCAGTGAGAAACTGCAGGTAGAGAGTTATGTAATATCCACTCTTCAATTAATCTGTACATTTTCATGACACCAAAGTATTTATGTGCCTCAGACTATAGGTTCAGTTTGTCTTCACAACTCAGTATCTTCCCATTAGCATTGCAGGACTGGAAAGGATCCCCAAGGTCATTGAGACAAGTCCCCTGTTTTCCCAGGTAATCATGACACATCAGCACCAAAGGAATGGTAGACCAGGATTTTTTTCACAGCTGTTTGTCATTGGAAAAATGTTGATTTCCCCCCTCCCCCCCGCCCCAAAATTGAAACTTATCTGCATGTCAACGCAGAAGAAACTTCGTTTCAGGCCTGAATGAAATACCCTGTTGGTAAGAAAAATGTATCTATCCTATCCCAGTAGGCTTGGTTGAGTGGTTAGGATACTGACCTGTGATATTGAGAGATCCAACTTCAGGTCCCTATTTCATTCAACTCAGGGATTTGAATCTCTACCCCAGTTGTGTTTGTGCTGGGTTGTTGGCTGTCTGAAAGTGGATAACTTTAATTTGTTAAGGGTTTCTCTTTCATGGCGATACAGAATGAGATTTTTTTTTAAATCTTAACATGTGTAATAAAATGGGAACATTATTTCCCATGAGCTGCAGGTATAATCTACCCATTCTAATGACATGAAAGGGAGACACAGAGAAATTAAACAACTTTGTATGCAGGCTCACTAAAGAATTGGTGGCAAAGGTCTCCTGAGCTCTGCTTTAGTACGTTGGTCACAAGAGCATCTTGCACTGATTGATCCTGAAGCTCAAGTTCTTTCAGCACCGCACCGTCACAACTGGTTATTTCACTGTAAAACCTCCAAGAAAGGGAAATAACACTTAAATCACATGCCTGTTAGAACATAGCATGGCTTCATTCTAAAGCCGTTTGGCATTATGAACGGTTCAAAGAGGCACGATTGCCTGGGTCAGACAACCAGCTATGTGAAGTGAGCATCTCAAGTAAAACTACAGCCCAGTGCTTTAAACTGCCAACTTTATGTTCAAGCACAATAAATACACATTTTCATATGGGTAATGAGTTTTTATACAGCACTGCGGAAGCTCCTGAGACTCTTGTTATCGAGAGATAATCATATTCTGGCAGTGGCACTTATCATGCCCAGTAAATGTCCCAAGAATGTGATTATCACCTGATAACTCTATAGTCTCTTCTGCTTTGTTGTTTTGTTTATAGTGAAGAAAGCATTTGTAATCTCTGCAGTTGATTTTATTCATTGTGATAATGATAAAGGAATAAATTGACCATTTGCTTACTGGTGTCAGGAGGCATGATTAGATGCCTAAAACATTAGATTTGTTATCACAGAAAAGCAAAGGCATTTAAATGTAATCTCTTTCTCAGTCCTATTTCAATAACCTTAGATGTTCACACAGTCTTTGCCAAGCAATGTTAATAGGAATTCTGGAAACAAACACAGATATTTTAATATCCAAATGACCTTTTCTTTCCATAGTAAATTCAGATTGTTTCTCTAATACCTATATAGGATTCAATTCTGAAGCTGCCTGCAATTTATCCAATGCTAATAGAGTGTCTTAACAAGATTAAATATACCCCAGCTAACATACTTTTCCTTATTGAAATCTAGTATATTGTAATTCAGTACTCTGAAAGTATATTGGCATGTTTCTATTTGTGACGGGCAGCAGGAACTGCAAGCAGGAGATGGGTTACAGACCAGGGATTGTTCTGGTCTCTGACACCGGACACACTTTTTCATTTGAAAGCAAGTCACTCCTTCACCTCTGCTTTGATTTTTCTTACTTTTAAACAATGCTCTGTTTTGTGCAGCAGAAGTACGGGCACGAAGTTTATAGAGGATAGTTATCAACAGTAATTTTTTGACTTGCATGCATATATTATATTCGAGGTACAGTATTTCAGACTGGGGGGCAACTTTCATGTAGGCAACAAATATTTTTTCTAAATATGTTTTCCATCCTCCAAAAAGGAGTGTTATTATTAAGACTCTGTGGGCCTCAGGGCCAGCTGCTAAAGTGGGATCAGATCCAGCACCTTTGGACAGCATCTAGGGGATGAATGGGCACCCCCTCACTTTCATACCTTAGGCTTGAAATTGCATACTTCCTGGTCCATTGTTTCTGGGATTCCCTGCTTACTAAGAGGATGATGCAGTATTTACTTGCTTGGGCTTGCTTATAGCATCCATTGGCACATGAGCTCCTGCTGCTGACTGGGGTTCTCAGGCTCTCTCCCTTGTCCCAGATTGCAAAGAATCATTAAGGATTGCTAATCAGTGGCCCCACCAGCCCCAATAAAGATTGGCAAAATGTATTGGCCTTCCCTGGGGGTCTTCGGTTGTCTCATTGCTCTGGCTTCAGCATAGAACAGAGCCTGTTTAAGCAACTGGCCGTCCACAGGCAGCAAAATGAAGGTCCTGGTGACTTGAAGAAAAAACTATGCATGGCCTGATTGCGATTGTGGATTAATGTAGTTATGGGTACTCTGACACTCCAAGAAGAGAGAGGCAGTAAGATGTGTTAGTGTAAAAGCAGTCAGAAGGCAGGTTAGAGATGCATCCTTATATACTAACTAAATCAGATATGTAAATAGAGCATGAGCTTTTGAGACTCAAAGTTCACTCCAAGGAAACCCATCTGATAGTTCAGACCGTAATTTGTAAGGCTTAATTAAGATAAAATCCATGGAGGGAGGGGAGGCTATTTTGATACAGATCTACACTACAGAATATAATGAAATACTTTTAGGTACATACTTTTAGAGAGCTGCATAGTGCTCTAAAGTATAATTATATATTTCTTTTTTTATAGAATGGTTTTAACACCTCTATAGAAAGGTTTCCATTTTCTATTAAATTCTTACAAGAGGTTGGCACTTTTTATCACCCATGTTCATCTCTTCTTTTGGAGAATCCTGCTGCTCTCTCTCCAGTCCTCCCCTTCTCTTCCCCCCTGCTATTGAAAGAAAGAAAGAAATCGTCTACTGTTCCAGGCCTGCAGGTGCTTTCTGCTACTGACAATCGTTCGCTATTTTTGTTAAAGAGACATCACCTGGAAAAAGAAAAACTCTCGCTCTTTGAAGCGGAAAACATGTAGCTTTTGGGAATTCTTAATGGGTGCGCTTATGGGTAAATCCTGAGGCAAAGATTAGCAGAGATGCTTCCTGGTACATCCACAGCTATAGGCATCTTCCACAGGGCAGGCTAGGGGACTATACAGAAGGGCTTATTTTTTATGCTGTTTTGAGCAGCATGTATCCGGTGCTTACTGCTGCTGGGAATTTGTGCAAGGATCAGCTGAGGGCTGCAGAGCCCATTCCATCTATGCTCACCTCCTTGTCATGTTTAGAGAGGTATCATGCCAGCTGCAGGTGATTGGGAAAGGGTGAATGGGTTTGAAGTGGGAGAGGTCTCTACAGCAAAGGACAAACAAGTTACCCAACACATCAAAAATCCACCAGAGACAAAAATATCCAAATACCTGTTGGGAGCACACTTCTCCCATGACAATCACCGCCTTTCTGATCTCTCAGTTCTAATCCTCAAGGGGAATTTACAAAAACCCTTTCATAGATGAGCCTATGAACTTAACTTCTACTGGATACAGAAAATCATGGACTTAACAAAGACATTGGCTTTATGACACATTACAACCTGCCTGACATCTGACATACCAGGTAACCTGCTTCCAGCTGACCTCTTGCAATCCTTCACACATTTCCCTCCCTTCTCTGCTCCCCCACTAGCTCTACCTATTGTTTTCCTAACTTCCACTCATTTGCATTTTTACAGACCTTCTTCTTGTTTCTTTCCCACCTTGGAGAACACACACCACCAGCAGAGTCCCCCAGTGCCTGACAAAGTGTGTTTGTGCCCAAAAGCTTGCAAAGAACTTTTTTCCCAACTGTTTAGTTGGTCTAATAAAAGATTATGTTCTACCCAAAGAACCTTGCCTGCCTGTTGTTCTTAGACTAACATGGCTACAACCAATAACCCAAGTTACCCAACTGCATTTGCCTTAAAATTGTGTTCTTAAAATGCTGCTAACTTTTGGGCTTAAAAGCCATTCTGTTTTCTCCTACCATACCTTAACCTTGTAGACCTTCTGAGCCCTAAGGACATTATTCCTGACTGAACTTGTGGTCTAACATCAGTTATCCTGAAATACAAGCAAACGGGAAGCATAAGCAGGGTAGCATTTTGTTTGTCTGATGCGATTTAAATGCCATTCGAATTTTACCAAAGTGTTTGTAGAATGAGATTTGTATGTAAAATTTTTATCCTGTCATTATAATGCAAAGCTTAACAGATCCTTAACAATAGCAGATCTGCCAAGTGCCACTGTAATACTTGAGTAGCTAACAAATTACATTTGCAAATATCTTTGAGAAACAAGAAGACTAGATGTCACTGGCAAGACTGTGATTAGTGTCAATCCTTTAGCTAATGCATGATGAACAATGCAGATTCATTAATTCTAATGAAATTACTGATTGGAGGTATAAATGTTGTGCTTTCAGTGTTTAAAAAATGTTTTAAATCAAATTCATAACCCCCTTAAGAATAATTTTGCAGCTGCTATATTTAGTGTGGGAAGCTTTGTGTGTCAGGGCAGGGGGATAAAGAATCTGGGTCAGATTCGGCTCTGTCGAATACATTGCTGTAAAACTCAAAACACTGCACTCACTGAAGCCTACTTCAGATTTACCAAATCAATTTAAAAAGAGGAAAAAAAATCACCTAGTGGCCATGCCTAGGCTTTCCTATTCTGTACTTCAATACCGATGTAAGTATAAAAATGTTTTCATCTGGATAGAACTAGACTGGATTTCCAGTTTCCTAGATATAATGTAAGCATAACTGTGTGTGAAGGTTAATTAAAGGCAGGAAAAAGCGAAGCCCTAAGGTAAAGGAAATATCCTTATACATAAATAAATGATCACGTGGAATAGATTAGCAAAGGTGCAACAAGATACTGCAAGCAAGAAGATTTTAAAAGGAAAAAAACACAATGGAAATATGCACTTTAGAAGAAAGAGACATTGCAAAATATGAACCCTGCTAATATAGGTAGATGGATCAGTCTATGCCGAGTGTCTTCCATGCTCCCATTACATGACGTACTTGTAGTCAGATAACATCATCTGCAATGTTTGAATCAAGCTCCAGAAATCCTGTTTCTTTTTAGCTTGGAGGTGTTCTGGTCTGAGATTTGGCTAAGGCCAGTTTCTAGTTTGTAATTCATGCTTTTGAAAGCATGCATACTTTTGAAAACACAATTTTGGGACATCTGTCAGCTCAGAGGGCCCAAAGTTTTTCTTTCTTTTCAGTGATACCAATGCATTTACATGTTAGGAAAGCAGAAAATGACTTCCAGTGTCCAGCTTTGAGATGCTTTGAGATGTCCCATTGGTACATTGCAATTCTGTTTTTTCCTGAGTTCAGTATGGTGAACTTGAAAGTAATCAGTCATTTGTAATTCACTATACAGCTCCCTTTTAAGGAATTGGATTCCAGGAAGTGAAGTTACAAACTGTATTAAGTGTACCCCTTCATAAGAATAAGTAAGCATTTACTATGATAAACTTCCACTAAAGCTAGTTAGTTGGTGTACATTTGAATCCAGTTATCTGTGTATAATCTATATTATTTACTGAGTGAAAATTTGAATGTCAAAGGCCACAAGATTAGGTTAAAATAGCCTTTACAGAGAACTTCAAATACAGTTGAACAGGGGGCTTTGCTTCATTTTTTTCAATGTTAGTTTGAATAATGCAGCTTCCCATTAAAACCTTAACATTAGCCAATTTTAGCATTTAAATTTACTCTTCAATATTAGAAGTATTCTGCTAATATTGCAGGATCAGCAAAGAGTTCAAATGTTGCTTCATAAGTGCTGATACTCTACACATCAAAGATATAATAACACCAGCTTTTCTGTGACCTCATGTTAAATAAAAATGTTGAGCTTGTAGCACTAAAATCTGATTATGTTCTTGTTCTCTGTATCACTTGTGCTATGCAGCACATTTCATTAGCAGCCATTAGCCCTGTAGTGTGCAACAAGCAGAAGAACTTCAGTTCAAGGTCAAGCCCACAAAGGGAAAATGTTCACATTATACACATGACACACTTCCCTGTCAGATAGGAAAATGTCATCTGCTTTTCTCTATGGGCCTTCACATAAAAAAAAGACTTTTATTTTTCCTCTTCTGAGACGCTGCATCCCAGATAACAACCATGTACTCTCTGGTGATGTGGCAGTGATCGTAAGGAGAAAAGTAGACTTACTTATAGAAAGTAGCAGGCAGAAAATACTTAAATTGTGTTTAACTCATCATCTTCAGTGGTGTGTTTCCAGAAGGGATGCTGGGAAAAGATGGTAATTAGGCAAAACAGAAGCTAATTGATACATTGCAAAGAAAGTTAGTTTCAGCTTGAAGACCCAGGTTCCCTATGGGACTTCAGAGAGTATAGGCAGTCTTAGCAACAAAACTAGAGTGAACGTCCCTTTAAATGGGGCCTAAAAGATCAAAGTCTCAAGGCTTTGTTAGGGATAAAGAAAGAATATGCCTTGGTTAATTTAGCAAAGTAAGTCATGAAGACAAGCTTTGGAGATAATGCTTTTTTTGCTCTGTCTTTCTCTGTGTCAGCTAAAACCCATTTTTCTTTTGATAAAAGATATAGACAGCTTAGAAAGTGAGATTAGATTCTCCACACGCATGAAAGAGACAGATGGGGTGAAAGAGCACTATTAAATCTGCCTCGACATTCACTAAAAAAAAAGTTTCTGAATGGGAAGAAGTGTCCTTTCGTTGGCACAACGTGGTTCTTATTACTGAAGATACCATGGATCAGAAGTCAGTTATTGCAGTTGCTGCAGATAAAGAAGACACCATATAGTCATTGGTCAGATTTATGTTTTGAGCAAATAAGACCTTATGATTTTAAGCTTCAATTTGTGTTATTGATTATAGCATCTCTGTAATAAATCAGGTAAAAGCCTTATTTAAATTTCAAAGACTGCAGATTCCTTTTGTCCCATAATTTCTGCATGGCATAAATCTTTTAATGAATGTTAAAAGGATATTGTTTCCCAGATAGTACTTGTTCATAATTGTCCAAGTAATTCAATTATATCTTCAGCATATCAGGTTTTGAAAGCATGTGCATTTATCAGTTGCCAACATAATTGTGCTGTTTTCTGTCTCTCAAAATATATCTCTTGCCTATGTTACTGCGATGTTGAAAGCCAGGTCAAAGTTGCACTGTGCACTTCTTTCTTTAAATGATTATGTGTTCCCATCACCCTGGTATTGTCTCATACTAAATATTTAAGAAAAATTAATTGAATTAAACAGCAGTAATAAACAAAACAGAATAGTTTCCCAAGTTATACTACCTCCAATTTCCCATGAGGAAATTTTGCCTAGGTATCCCATCAGGAAGATTTATATTATTTCCTATTCTTTCCAAACTTGGGTGCAGATGTGTTACTTCTCATAGGATGTCTTTTCCATATGTTATTTTTGCAAGTATAACATCGGTGTCTGTAATAGTAGGCAGTGGGAGAACTCATGCAAGACTAAGGGCCTAAATGTTCTCTCTGCCTCTAAATGGATTGTTCCAACTGGATTTTTATTGTTTCTAAATAAAGGCATTATATTAAAAATCATACAGTGCTATCATAGCTGAATTCATTTTTAATCAATAAATCATTTGGATAAAGCCATTTAGGCAAGGTATGATGGAGCCAAGGATTTAGTCACTTCTTTCCCTCTTTACCTGGATGGAGAATGAACCAAATAGCTAAGACCATCTCTTATGCCAGAAGAGAAGACACAAGCATTACAAGCCAATTTAGAAGTGTTTAGCAATATGGGTGTTATCTGATCCACATGTTGTGTATAAAATTCAACAGGAAAGACATCCAACTCTGGGCTCTTAAAAGACTGCGTGGATTTTATGACCTCCTTTATCTTCTCTGCTGATATAGCTTCCTGTAATCTAACTCTGCCTATTATTTAGCATGGGGACCAAAAATCCCATGAGAAAAAGGCTGGGAACTGCCGGCTCAGATTTATTACATGCAGAATAAATAATACAAGGTCTCAAAGGCCTCTCTTATTTTTCTTAATTGATATTTCCAACATGCATGCATGCAATGCATTTGGAAATACTTTGTATGTGTTCCACTCTCTCTCAGTTTACAGTACAATACTCAAGTCTTCTCTCCAGATTACAAGTACTATTATTAAAATCAGGGGAAAGGCTACCATAACATTCGGCTCCGAATTACAGACCTAACTGTTTTCACAGTCTGTGTAAACCTCATCAGAATGGTATAACTTGGAATACTAGTTCTGCCTTTGCTCAGTTTAAGTTTACTAATAAAATCAGAGTGTGTTAGAGTCTCATCTAACACCGGCTGAAATCAGTAGAAAGACTTCCTTTGACTTTCAGTGGGCTTTGGATCAATGGCTTATTGTAATCTGATTTTGTTTGTTCTCCTTGGAGAAACGTATTTCCTGGGTTTTATTATTATTTATCATTTGTATTATTGAGGCATTCAGAGGCCAGCTGAGATCAGGGACCCTTTATAGCAGATGTTGTACAAGCAAAATAAGAGAGAGTCTCTTCTTGAAGAGCATACACTATAAAATCATTTTCCAAAAAACCTGCTCAGGAAATGAAATGGGTGCCCCAAGAAATTCTGACTAGTCAAATGTTGTGCTTGTTCCATGTTGGAGCAAGCTTTCCAGCAAGCAGAAATCCCCCTCCCACACATACATCCTCCAAATAAATTCTAAATCTTGAATTCACTCCATTTAGATAATGATGAAACAGTATTTTATATTACATTTAATATGTCATATATAACTGTCTCAACAAACTAAAACAGTAACAAAACTGAAATATTTTTACTTATGGCAAAAAATAAACAGAAATAAGAAAAATCATTTTGAGTCTTTTGTGCTGGAATTTCACAAATTGGAGTCACTTATTTCCACAAAATGCTTGGATTTGATAATACTAGATTTTCTGCGGAGGAAAGAATTTTGACAGCTGTAGTGTAATATTAACCCCGCAAAGTAGATGGGTTCGTCACATTGTCTCCTTATGAGGTTCACTTTATTCCTTCTGAAGTAATTAGATCCTTGATGGAAGATAAATTAAGCAACCATTTAGGAATTGTTTCTGCACATTTATAAGAAACTCATATGATAATTTTTTTTTTTTTTATGGCCAGAGATGCATCTGTGAATAACTACTCATGTTTAGGCAAGCAAAGTAAAGGTCTCATGTAAAATATATAGTTGGTAAACTTCAGAAAAGACAATACTGGCAAGTATTCAGGTAGTCCCCTGTGTATGGATGCATCTCATGCACACACATACACACACACTCACGTGTGCAACTTCAGAACGCTTGCTGTCCCTTCACTCAAGTGACCCTGAAGACGATGGCTCTTATCTTTCAATATTCTGGGCACTAATAGGGCTAAGTACATTTAAGCACGTGAGTGGTTCCAATAACTACTTCAGGTCAAATGCAGACTTAAATTTGCTTTGCTTTGCTCTACTGGGGCTTGAATGCTCAGTGTCTAACCATCTCAGGTTGGGCGCAGAATAGGACAAGGCTTTGGCTCATTTCTTTCAGTCTACAAGTTGGCAGCCCTGATAGAAAAGTCTGAATAACCGTTGTTTGGGCTTTTCCGTAGTGCCCTTAGAGAACTTATTGGTAGTGTAGGATATAGTATAGAATTCTATAGGTTGCCTTTGGATCCTGTATACAGTATTTTGTTATAAAACACAACAGGTTTCATCATTCTATAAATAAAAAATGCAACTCCCCTTGCCCCTGTCAAGGCATGGTCTTGTCTGTCTACCTCATTCACACTTTTAGATGATTTGCCTAAGCTTTCCTGACCAGCTCCATGTAGACAGTCCCTGACAGTGTTGAATTTATACAGCTCTGGGCAAACTTCCCAGGTAGCTTTCTCTTATGTCAAGTCCCATTCTCTCTTGTGACCGATTGTTCCATGGGAATGCAGCTGCCACGGGAACTTGTAATGGGTTTTCAAATAGCTTGATCTCATTCCAAGGAGGGGTATGAAGATAAAGGCTGAAATCTGGCATCTTTTTTGTGTTGGAGGGGGAGCCATGCAGGGAAGAGCAACCTGAGGTGATGGTATAAAGGAGTCTGCAAGGGAGTGCTTTATTTCCCAGTGGGTTAGTGCAAATCTGTACTGTCAACAGTGTGAGCCAGCCTTTAGAAGGCACAATCCTGCCCAAAGTCGTCTCCTCCTGGTATGTGTTGCTTGCAGATAGCAACCAAATACAGGGTATTCTATAGAGTTAGACCAGTCTCCACCAGAAATATCAGTATTTTTAGATTTGGAGCACATCTCTAACTTGGCTTCCTTTCCCTTCTGGTTCTATGTTAGATGCTGCAAGAGTGTTACTTTAATTAATATGGAATTCAGAGGTTAATAATAATCCTTCAGGCAAACCACAAAATAGATAATAACAATGGATCCTGAGATTACCCTGGGTCCCTGCCTTGGGCCTCTGGCAGCTCAGACATCCAGAACTTGACTTCTGTTACCCTCAGAGACATGGCAAAAATGAAAGTAGTGTTGGATTTTGTGCTTGCTCTTAATGAGCTTAATAAGTCCCTGCAGGCTCTTTTGATATAGAAGAGAGATCTATTTTTCTTTTCTATTTTTTAACTTGTTTTTAGTTTTTTGCATTTTTTTTCTGGATAGAAGGGCGACTTCCCTCACCAGTCACAATATGAGCTGCTTTGCAAGAATGGTATTAGCATATCATAGGAGCAATGTTGGAACTGATAGAGCATATGCTCTTTACCCTCATTTTGACATATTTTGGTATATTCAGTTCAAAGATGGAAACACAGACTTTTAAAGCAGATTGGGACTAAAATGTGTAATTTGATTATTAGTCATAAGTTCAAATCTGTGAATAATTCAATAGCTTTATGATTCTATTTGAGATCAGAAAAATCATGTGGTAGGCACAGAAAAAATTCCTACATATGCTAATCAACAATTTTTTTCCCCCTGCTCATTTTCATTTCTCCCAAGAGACATGTATTTCTTTCCCTGTAGCCAATAGGTTTCTTTCTTTATTTCTTCTATTTCAATATTGTATGAAGAAATTAAAATAATCATGTCAAAGGAACATGGACCAGAAATATAGTTGATTAAATTTGTCAGGCCAATTAGCCAAACACAGGGCTTCTATATGATTTCTGGATTCATTGCCACGTGCACTTTTCATTTGCTTTCTCACAAATATGTGAAGTTGAAGTAACTGCATGTCATGCATATTTTAATTAACTTTGGTAATTAATATGCCTCTATTTTAGCAGATAACTCCCAACTGACTTCAGGTCATTGGAAATTTTAGATCAGAAATGTCTGAACTTACAGAAGATTGAAATAGAAACCATTTATGAGCACAGTTTTTGCACAGAGGGTCAAAACTTTCTTCTCGGTGACATTTTATGTTTCTGGAATAACAGAAGAATGCAAGTCAGAACTGAATTTCAGTGCCCTCAATCATGTAGCTTCCTCAGTTGCCTTGGTTGTGGCTTGAAAAAGTCTTCCACAGTAGTATCAGACAAAGCTATTTTGCTTTTACTGGGTGTGGAAGCAACAAAGTAGCCTCTTGATTGCATGTGCCTTTAGGTAAAAGGTTGTTTCCAGATTGGTCTTGCTTTCATTCAAGATAGTGATTTAGTATCTTCTGTGATGTGCCCTCCCTTAGCATCCATAGAAACTAAGGGATTAGCTGAGTATACTGAAAGTTTCAGGCCTTCATCAGGTATACTGTGTTTGATTCCTTGTGTTGTCGTCTGCATCAACACAGCATGAGTACAAGCTATGTATGACCCAATACTGTTCTGATCTGGTAATGCTATCCTCACTTTGCGTGAATGTAAACGGCTGATATAAAGGTGGGGAAATAGAAAATCTGGTCTGTTAAAAATGACATTCTCTTGGGACAGAGGGATTGCTAGGATTTTCAAGGGTGAGATTCCTTCATGAAGTGCTTTACTTTCTTTAATGCTGCGTTGCATATTAATTCTGGGTACATAGAGACATTACATTTAGATTGGCCTAACTAGAGATGGGTGGATCTATTTGCCCACCTGTGTAGACATTCACAGGGACTTAAATTAGGCCAAAAACAGTGGGCTCAATCTAAATTAGTTCACTTGAGTAGGTGAACTAGTTTAGATCAGGAACAGGTTAACCCAATCCAGTGAACGTGTGCGGGTGTTCAGAGTACAACCCAGGAGTTTGGAAAGCTCAACTGCTTGCCCCAGTCCAGGGCTGTGCTCTTCATACCCCCAACTTTGACTGAGCTATTTTTAATTCTCTGGCAACACCTAGTGGACTAACCAGCCCCATCACTGCAGACCTGCCATCCAACCCTCCTGTGGGCCCCCAATTCCACTCGTCCCTCACCCCCCCACCCTGGAGTTGCTTACACCAGCTTCCACACGTGGTTCAAGGAACTGGCAAATGCCTAGACATGCTGGTCCTGGTCTATGATCACATGGCTTAAAGTAAGCCACTTGATTGTAGACCAGGTGCAGTGGACATTTGTACAGATTCTGTGTAGACAGACAGTGACACACTGACTAGCATCAGATTTTGTTGTGCTAACTGGCTGGGAAGGGAAGAAACACTGGAACTTTGTGTATTCTTCAGTCTTAGGGAAATAGTGGATACATTTGTGAATGTGTGAAATCCCCCTTCCTGCCTCCTCTGATGAACTTGTCATATGCCCCATCCAGGGCTGGAGAAATTCTGGTTTCCTAAGAGGTTCAAAGAGCACCTATTGGTTTGCCAGCCACAAAGAAGCACCTCTTGCTGAACTGCAAGTAGCACTGGACAAGAGCATACATCACACTGCATTTCTACTCTCCCCATGGAGAATGGAGTGATCTGTAATAGCAGGTATGGAAGCACCGCTTAAACCGATGCTGCAAAGAGAATAGCAAGCTGGAAGTCAAGAGGTCTTTGTGGCTCTGCAGGAGAAAGCTAGGGGTGGATATACAGCTGAACACTTGGGACTGAATGGTTTCCAATTACTATTTGGAAAGGATTTTTTTCTCTTAAATCAGGTCGATATTTGGCTAGGTGAGACTGTTGTTCCGCTCACGCAGTCTTATCTGCTAGCAATGATGTATGAAATGACAAAATCAAAAGGGTGGCTTTTAGCTTTAAAATCAATCAGTTACTCTGGAGTTGATATGAATACATTATCCTTTCTAGAAGCATAACATGTAAATGTGTGATCTATATGATGCCATCAGTATGCATGGAACAAATAAAAACCATCTGGAGAGTGAATAAAGTGCCAGAGTATCATGCAAAACTGATGGGCTTGATACTTTTATAGTCTTTAAAGAAAATACAAAAGAAATCCTGTTAAGCTTGACCCTGCTTCATTACCAGACAATTTCTCTACATATGAGGCAACACAGTAGACTTTAGTGAAATAATTTCCTGGATATAATCTTGGCTACCTGCTAATCATGCCCTAAGATGATGCAAATTGGTTTAAATTTATGGAAGTCAATAGAAACATGATAATTTACACAAGCTAGGGGTCTAGTCCAGTGGAGAGAAGAATCTTGCAAAAAAAAAAAAAAAAAAAAAAGAAAGAAAAAGGGAAAAGCAGGGTAACTAGGATGAATTAAGACTCCAGACATCAAGTCTCAGTACAGTCTTTTTCTTTTATATATAATTTTTTTTTAAAATTTTTTTTTGTGCAGGTGGGGGAGGGAGGAGGTTGGATCAGGTTAAAAATAGCCACCCAATCTAACTCAGGTATGGACCTTACACTTAGACCCGGTCTCAGTGATTGGAAATCAATCAAGACCCATAACTACAGAAGTTCTGTCCACAAAGACTGGTCTAAAAATGGCAGACCCAAAGACAGACTTCAATCCATGCAGTATCAAACCTAATTCATCTAGATTAGACCAGGGCATGTAACTTATGTTCAGCTACCTGCACAGCTTCGGGGCTAGGAAAGTCCAGCTGCTAGCCCTAACCCCGGGGCTGCACTTTTTTTCCCTGACCCCCCACCTCTGGCACTGGGCTATTTTTAGCCCCCCAGTCTCTACCCCCCACAAACCAGCTAGCCTTCCTGCTGCCCAGGAAACTCACCATCCTGTAAGCTCCTCCCAGTGTCCAGTTTTTGTGTTAATGCTGATAAAAGTAAGTATTGGTGGGGCAGGGGCAGGAGGGGTGGCAGAGTAAGTTCACTAGTGGGGAGTAAGAGGGCTCAAAGCCCTTCCCCATGGACCCCACAAGCCCTTCTGATCCTGTCAAACCTTCCCAGACCCCAGCAACCTGCCACAGACACTGCCTGCCCCCTAATCCCTCCCATGGATGCCACCTGTCTCCCCATTGCTCCCAAAACCCCCACCCTTGCCCCTCAATCCCTCTGCAGATGCTGTCTGCACCCTTGAGCCCCCTGATCACTCCCACAAATCCCAAATGCCTCTTGTCCCTCCTGCCCTCCCATCCCCCTTGGATGCCACTGGCACCCCCATCTTCCCCATCACTCTCGTAGGTCTCACCTGCCCCCCTACCACTCCACAGATCCCCAATCCCCTTCCCCAAGCCTGCTTGTTCCCCCTAGCCCTTCCCAACCCAACTTACCATAGATTAGGTAGCCATTTTAAGCATGATATAACCTCCCCAAATGTCTGAACTTACTCCAAATTTGGATTGTATAGGTTTGTACCATTAGTGTGGTGATTAGCGTCATGTTCAGAAATGCTGATGCTATGTGAATGATAAGAAAGGCAATGTATAATCACTACGGAGAAACTGTAACAGGTAATACCTGTGACTTCTGGATAGGTACGTTAATCAATAACAACTTAGTACAGTGTGTATTAAAAATGAAAAAAATTGCTACATCCATGACTGAGTGTTATACAGCCAATTATGATAGCCATCAGGTTGCTTCCTGGAGTTCTTCAGGGATAGGATAGAATAAATGAGTATTATTGGCATGGATATTATACTGCAAATACAGAAGAATGACTGCGATCTCCTGGGAATATATAAATGCAGAACCAAATAAAATCTTGACTGGAGCTTTGATATCCCTGCGCAGAAAATTGTGTAGGCTGAAATGAACAGGATCACCATCAATCTGGAACTGTACCTGGGAAATGGATTTTAAAAAGTCCAAGTGAAATGAAAGATGGTAATAGCCAGTAGTGTCATAAGTAGATGAAAGATATTTCAACGGTAGGATGTACGTGCCCCCCGGTCAGCAAATAGTTGACGGCTGTTGAACTTTTGAGTCATTGTAGCTCTGCAGGTTGCTCAGAAGGCAAACTAACAACTTTTTATATAAAAACAAGTGCTCATATATTTTTCAGAGATTTCATCACTTCAGATTTGCCTTTGAAATAAAAGGCTGATTATTAATTCGATGAAAACTCACTAGTTCCTTGATGGAAAGAGATGAGGCCTTATAAGAAGATCAGTAATTACAACTATCTTCAAACAAGAAGGAAACAGGCCTTGGGGAAGTGAAAGATTAACAGTGTAATAATTGAACCCAAGGTATGTGTACAGTGTATTAAAAGCCATGAAAGCCAAGGATCAGGAGAGTGGGTGGTAAAATGCAGCTGCTGAATAATCCTCTTACCATCATCGATTCTCAGCTGGAAAAAAAATTAGGGTATTTTTGGGAGGGTTGGGGGGAGGGGGTGCACTTAAGGTCCTGATAGCAGTGAAACAAACCAAGTATCAAAACTGACAGGAGGAACATTTAAAATGAACTGCTCTGATGCCAGTAACTTCCCCACAAATTTCTTGCATACTTCTGTAATTATATAATCACATAATTATTTGGATAAACACAAAATTATCAAATAAGCAAATGTTATAAATATGAATTCCGGCCCTGCCTCTTCTTTCTTCCAAGATCTTCTACCAGCTTACCTGCGACATAAATATGACAGTTTAAGTCAAGAAGCCGCTTAGCTTCCTGCTCTTAGGTGCTGCTTCAGGGTTGTTTTTTCACCAGAGAAAGAGGCAGTTTCCTCATTTAGCTTAAGCAATATTTTTTTTAATGGAAATGGTTGCTTCTTTATAATGTCTAATGCTCAGAGCTACCTATCTACCTCTCAAATATCAACATTTTTTAAGTGAACTCTAGAAAGCTGGGCCATCCATGGAATCAGGTTCCTGATTCATTTTCTCGGCTTTAAAAGGCCCTTGTTTAGCTAGTGGTTGACGTGGGAAGAAATGTGGTGAGTATGAGGAAAACAAAGGAAAAGCTGCTTTAAAATGTCTTCTTCCAGTGGCACAGATCCTGGTCTGCCCAGTTTAATCTGTTATATATACAAAATTAGAAAAAGGAATTGAAGTTAGTGGCATGAGGAATAAAGGACTCAACCAGTGCTTATTGCACAGGCAAAACTGGAGGTAAATGACATATCCTGTGACAAAGTACAAGCTTTTTCCTGAATGCAATTCATTTTGACAAAATCAAGAGGTTTTAGAAAATTATTAAACCTTTCAGAAAGTAGATGTTCAGGAGCACCAATGTGAATATTAATGTCCTCCATAAAAAATGCTTTTGTGCCTGAAGTCCAACCTCATGCAATCAGCAGAAAATTCAAAATTAATCTTTAGCATATGATAAAAGACCAAGATAGAATAAAAGAAAAGATGAACCTAAAGGGAAGAGTCAAGCAGGGAAATAATAATATCATATAAAAATACTTGCGCATCTGTAGCCCCTTATGAAGTAGAGTGTCCTCTTTCTTTACACCAGTGATTAAAGACTATAGCAAAAAAGATTAAGGAAGCTTCTTATAAAGGCCTCATGTATAGTCAGTGCAAGCAAATTCATTCTGTCTCGTACACCAAAGGCCTTAACAAAAGTCCATTTAAGTCTGTGGGAATCTTTTTGTTACTTTTAGTAGGCTTCAAATCAGGTCCATACCTCTTTTTTTTCAGAAACAGAATAATACGTGATGGTGTTAGTGATTGTCTATGTGGAGAACTGCTGCTACAATGTCAAAGGATTTTTTTCATCATTTGGCATTACAGATTAATCCTTATTGGGTATATCCACAATTGCTTAGCGAGATTTTGCAGTGATGCCAACAATCCTTTGTGCTGCTTTAATACCAAACAAGGTAAGAAGCTGCACCTTCTCCCCTCTTTTACACATGCCTAATGAATGGCCATAACCCATTCATGGATAAATGAAAACTGTAGTGTGCAACAGCAACATGATCAGAAATTGTGGACAAATTGTATCATACGGCCTAGTAATCCTGGGAATACATCAATGTGTGGTGCTGAGGAAGGGCTGGCTGGAACAGTCCAAAACAGCTCAAGATAACAAAAAGTACTTTACTATAACTCCCATCTGGTTTTCATCTCACTGGTCCTCAGCTACAGCTCTCCAGCATTCAAATAAGGCCTCAACTCAGCTTGTTAGGCTTTTCTACAGACAGAACAGGGTCTTGCCCTAGGTCAGTCCTTGTCTCAATAACAAAGCCTGATCCTGATTTCCCAGTACAGAAATCAGATCTTTTGTGTGCTCCCTGGCCCATGGACAAATGTACAATAAGGTGGTACAATTTGTTTCTAAATAGCATACCAGAAACCAGATAAGGACGTATTTTTGTATTGTCATCCAAGACTTGACTATTAAATTAGCACAGCCTAATATATGCAGGAAGGGAGCAGAAGAACAAAATACTTTCAGTGATACAATGGTGACCTGTGGCATTCACTCAAATTCAGGACTTCTGTCATCAGGATAGTGGGTTTGCATGCAATGCATGCTAAGGAGTACATAGCGCAAAACAATGAACCATGCTTATGTGGCTGGACTTCCTTTCATAATCCCCCCATTAGTCTCAAGTCAAGGAAGTGTAGCTGTCAGATATGCAGAAATATTAGTAATGTTCCACATGCACAGGACCACAAAAGAAGGGGAACTCTATACCTGTCAGTGGTGTGGTACTTCAGGAGGTAAACATTTTTCTTTCCTCCAATTTCTGTCCTTTGATGTAGAGTAGGTAAGATATTTATGCATGTTAACATTATGGAATGGAACATCTTTTTCAGTATCCCAGGAGTACGCTATAGCTAGGAGAGTGGAAAGCCTTCCAAACGTTGAATTAGCCAAAGGAGGAGGGAAGTAACTTGTATTCGTGAGCTTCCCCTTCTCTGGCAGTCTGCTGACTCATTTCATGTGTTAAACTTTCATTTGAGGCTGTGTGGGTTTAGTGATGGGTTATTGAGGTTTGAGAGCTAAGCTGGATAACAATGGCTTTAGGAGCAGAAATCCACCCAGAAATGATTTGCAATTACAGGTGGAGTGAAGGCCCAGCTGCAGGAGCTGATGGGCTGTGCCACCTAGCCCTTCTGCAGCACTTCGGGCTTTTCCTCCTTGACAGATGTATTCTCTGGAAAAACTGTTCAACCTCAATGACCTTTTTGAGTATTTCTGTCTATGTAAGGAAGTTGCACAGAGAACAGTGTACAGCATAATGGAATTAGCCCTCCGTTCTGCGGCGGGTTCATTCACTCCAGCGTTTTAAGAGATTCTCAGGAGAGTGAGTGACCTCCCCTGGCTTTGCAGGTTTGATTGAAGGAACCAGGACTACTGGTTCTGGTCCAGCCTAGTACCTTGATAAGTGATCGCAGCAGTGTGCAGTTCTTTCAGCAACCTAGTGCAAGAGCACACAATTGATAGTAAGGACTTGCAGAAGTTCCCCACCTTTCAGTAGTGGTAATTGCCCTTGCAATTACTGTTATATGCAATATTTCAAACTCACCTAGCAGCACAGAATCATATTCGTTATTTCCAGCATTGCATGATCAATCTGTTGTAGTCCTCTGATGACAGCTAGAGAAGTGAGGTTGACTATCAATGTAAAGTCTAATGGCCACACACAGAAGCAATCAGTTCTGTACCATTTAATTCAGTAATAACCAGTAATTTACAGTGAGGCTGTATTGTCTTAACAAATAGGAATATTAATGAATTCTAGTTGGTTCTGTTTGAATTCAGGAAGGTCATTGATAATAGTTTTTATTGTGTTTTAATTAGTTTGTGTGTTGCAGTGCTCAGAATGTGTGGCTCATGGGGAATAGGCGCGAATAAAAATAGATATTATTTTGTTATCGGCCAATATTATTATTATTTACTCAAATTCAGTTTAAAATAAATTGATACCTTATATTCATATACCACTGTAAGATTGAAAAGCTCTTTGGAATCCTTGTGAATAGAAAGTGCATAAATGTAAAACGTCATTAATAAGAGACCATCAGCTGATGTAAAATGTCCTGGACTTCAGTTTAAACCACCTGAGAATCAAATCTGTTTATGTGACTCTATCATAGTGTCCAGACTAGGCTTGTAGCCAAGGCTTTGGTATAGTCTGAAATTGGGACCTAAAGATATGTGGTGAAATTTGCTTTCAAAATATTTTGAAATTATTATTTTCATTTAGTTTTCAGTTAGGGTTCATATTTGGCAGTCAGCTATAAACCTCTGGGCCTGTTCTTATTTTATTCAAACATGTTGAAACTCAAGCAGCCATGCTGCTGCTCAGATTATTTGAGCACCTGTGCTCTTGTAGAAGTAGTAATGTGAGTCACCTGCTTTTTTGTTGTTTTTAAGAGAAGCTAAAGAGGTTTAAGCAATTTGATATGAATCTGATTAGTTCAGAGTACCTGTATGAACAGCGAAATTGCCTGGAAAATGAAGAGCCGGAAATTTTCTTCCGTATTAGTGATTGTAAGGATGGCTTTTTGGCTTTTTTTCATAAGCCCTTCAAATTCTGCAGCATTGCAGCATCTACTGCATGATACAGAGAGAGTTGTTTCTCAGGAAGCTGGAGTCTTAACACTCCCCCACTCTTCTCCATCCTACCAGAAACAAAACCCATCATAACAGTTGTAAATATCTTATTCCAAGAGTTCGGCTCTCAACTCAAATTAAAAAAAAACAACACATAAGCATATGAGTAGAACAGGGGCGGGCAAAATACGGCTCACAGGCTGGATCCAGTCTGCCAAGAACTTTCATCTGATCTGTGGTGCTCAACAAATTGTGCAGCACCCAGCCCTTCCCTCCATGAATGGGGGCCCCACGTGTACACAACCCTCAAACTTACCCTACAGCCTCGCTCCCACCCCCATGGGCGGAAGGACCTGGCAGCATACAGCTTCCGTTCAGGGCTGCTGCCACCCCTGCTGCAGCCTCTAGACACCTGCTCTGCCTCCCCAGTCTCCTGCTGGCTCTGGGCAGCCGGTATGGAAGCAGTGGGGGCAGGGCTGCTGCTGGGTGGGAGCTTGGAGCATGGGGCTGAGGCTGATGGCAGCATGGAGTTTGGGCGGGCAGCATGTGGGGGTGAGGAAGGGTGGGGTAAGTGGGGACGACCCCACACTCCCACCATGGTGCACAGCCGCATCAGGCACTCAGAGCAGCAGCAGAGCAGGGGTGGTGCTCAGGGTGCTGTTGTCTGGCGGGGTGCGGCTCCTGCCAGTGCTGCACATTGCAGCGAGGGAAGCAACCTGTGCTCAGCTGCCTGTATAACCATTGCTCCC
This sequence comes from Crocodylus siamensis, assembly GCF_052110815.1. Classification (NCBI taxonomy): domain Eukaryota; kingdom Metazoa; phylum Chordata; order Crocodylia; family Crocodylidae; genus Crocodylus; species Crocodylus siamensis. The sequence goes on along the minus strand of NC_143405.1, from coordinate 56,606,431 downwards.
TGCCACTCGTGCAACCCCTGCACTCACAGCACAGGAGGGAAGCCCCATGTGCTGAAGCTGGCTCCTTCTCTGCTGGGGCTGTGCTGCATAGGAGAGAAGCCTCGGGTGTTGGAGCTGGCTGCCTTCCCAGCCCCTCAGGGGAAGGCGCCTGGGGCATCCGTGCTCTGCTGCAGAGCCTGGGTGGGGAGTGCGGCTGGCACCATGGAAGGAATGCGGGGGGGGGGGGCACCCACCCACCCTTCCCCCACAACCCCCCCACATATACACAACCCCCCAACATACCCTATGCCCCCCACACACAGCCATATCCCCTTACAACCTCCCCACACAAACCCTACCACGTGCACCCACACCCCACCATATACCCCCCCACAGTATACAAAACTAAGAAGCTACTTTTGAGTTGTTATGCAATCATCTCTATTTAGACTATGCAAACACAAATCATGACAACAATATTTTTCTAATAAAATTAAAATATGTTATTGGAGATGTTTGACTTTCATAGATTTCATAGACATCAGGGCTGGAAGGGACCTCGGGAGATCATCAAGTCCAGCCCCCTGCCCAAAGGGCAGGAAGTCAGCTGGGGTCATAGGATCCCATAGGACTTTTGGTGTATGATTTAGGTTTTTTCTGGTTCTCAGACGGCACCTCTGCAAAAGAAGTATTTCCAAGGGGCAAGAGGAGGGACTTTCGGTAGCAAAGGTCAGGGGTTAGGAGTGAGACTTCTGGTCCCAAAATGGTGACAAGGAGGCAAGGCAACTGTCAGGGGGAGGGATGTGGCCCTGAGGTCTCACCAAAACTCATTAAGCGGACCTCCACCTGAAATAATTGCCCACCCCTGGAGTAGAACCACTGATTTAAGTTAATTTATGTGCTTAAAATTAATTCTTTGCATAAGTATTTGCTGGATTGTGGCCTTGGAAGCTATATTTGTGTAAGTAAGTCTGTGGGTTGCCCTCAGCAGCTCGTCCATAGTCTGGCTTGTATCCTCAATGGTGGTCTACTTGATGAAAGAAATGAGTAATGTAATTGTTCCTGCCAACAGGCGTGAAGAGTTAAATAGCTGGAGTATAAAAGGCTGATTATTAGTCCATTCTCACACACTAACAATTTGCCACAAATGGAAGAATAAAGGAAAGCATATGCTTCTTTGACAGTTTTTTGGTTGCTGGTATCTTTTAAATGATTAATATGTATAGGACTTATTATTTATAAGAGTAATAAGAACCCAGCAGGATGCGTGGTTAATGAAGTACATCATGCCATGCTCCTCGGGTAGCTGATGGTTTGTGGATTCACCTCACACTGCAAAGCCCACTTGTGTTATTTGAAAAGAGCTACATGGCCCTTTGAGATGTAATGCTCACTCAGCCTTTACTCTCAATTTGGAAATGTCTCTGGAGCAAATTGAAGTAATTGAGATGTACATATCTCTCATGTATAGGACAAAACAGATGTATGGTGCATTGTGTTGTGGAAGTTACAAGTGAGGCAAAAAGACAATATCTATCTTTGTACTTCAGTATTTTCTGGTAAATGAAAATCACGTTAGGGCCTCCATCCAAGCTAGGAAAAAAAAAAGAAATCCCCTCCGATCTATTCAGGACAAAACCAACAGGAAATCTAGTGTATTACCATGACGATGTTTTCATACCTTTTAAGTATAATATCACAGCCAGGCATATTATTTCGGTCTGCAATAAATTATTAGTAAAATATAGAACAAAACTTACCATCTTGCTTCTTTGCTTTTTTTCTTGAAGAAACAATATTTTTGGAAGTGAGTATCTTAAAGTAGCTTACAAATATTGCTTGTATCTTACGATAGGTCGAAGACGTAGATCTTAGTCCTGTATTTTTTTGATTTTAGATTAAAAAAAATGTTCTGTAGAGTAGGATTCAGTTTTTTGTTCTCTGTTTACACAGTGCCTAGGACAATGGTGTCTTGGTTCATAATGGTGCTTCTAGACACAGCCAAGGCAAAAATAAATAATAATTATAAATCCATGGAATAGAGACTGTCTTTTTGCTGTATATAGAGTGCCTAGGGTAATGGATATGTAAACCTGATGTAAAATAAATAATAGATACTAACACCAAACTCATTTTGTAGGTGAATTTATTCAGGACAGAGAAAGCGTAGAGTAACTTGTCTAATGACTGAGTAGGGCTTCCAGTAGAATCCAGGCAGTCAAACTCAACAAACTCATCCTCTAATCACTAAATTAAACTCCTCCTTTCATTAGGGAATGAATAAAGCATAACTATGAATGTTTGTTTGAATATCCATATTCTGTTGTTCTCATACATAATTTTGTATTAAGTTGTTTTGCAATTCTTCTTATTCTCCTTTTGCATAAACCAGGAGAATTAACTTTAGGCTTTTCCTTGTTGACCAAATTAGCACTTTCTAATTCCTTAAATCAAAGACTGTGTTGGCTTATTGATTCCTCATAGACCATTTGGTGTTATCCATAGAGAATCTGGGAGTGGTACATCAAAAATAGACTGCTCATATGGTGCTGCATCTCTTCTACATTTTAGCTGCTAAAATTGATAAAAAAAATTATAGTAATACACGACATGCATGTTTGTAATTGCTTTTGTATGTGCACAATAGGTGTAGTTACCACACAGGTCTTACATCATCGTGAACAGGAGGGCAGATAGTAAATGGGACAAGCTGTCTTTGGGGATGTGGTACACACTAACACATGCATGCACACACACATACACACACATATATAAGGCTGAAAACTCCTGACTTAGATAATAAAGTGTTGAGATTAGCACATCTGTGATCCTAGTGTAACATTAAAGGTTAAATAGATGCACTGTACATTCTTGAGTAGAGCTAATGCAAAGTAATATTGTTCATGAAGCCCTGGATGCAGGGATTTCTCTGTAGTTTATTTACACTGGGTCTTCTACAACTGCAATATTTGCAGGGTGATATAATAAATATTTTTTTTAGGTTTTCACTATTTTGATTCAGTAATGTGGGTGTAGTTACTCATGTTCTCATTCTCAGGAGAGTTTCTTTTGGGTCTTAATAAAGGTGTGATTAGGCATACATACTTGGGGTTGGGAGAAAAACATGAAAGCAGCATTTGAAACAGAATGAGAGAGAGGGAGACTTTTTTAAGACCTTTGTTATACAATTATTAAAAACAAAGGGTGAAAGTGTGAAGGTATGTGGACTGACCATGAAACACTTGTTAGCACCAAAAAAACCAGTGACTAGAGACTGAAACCCCATGCCCCTTACGGGGTTACACATATAGGGTCAGCTGTCTGTCTTCCACCTTGCAGCAGGCTACCTTGATGGCCTGGTGTGACACGAAGTGGCCTACGTTTTGTTGCAAGGTGAAGTATCCAAATTCAAATGTGGCATGTTGAAGTGGAAGAATTGGAGGGTATCATTGGAACCAGCCCCTGCAAACTGGTTTCTGTGGCATTTCAGGTCACGATCTTGGCCAGAGCTAGTAGGAAATTGGCCAGGCAGATCATGCTTCCCTTGGCATGGGACAGAGAAGATGTACAACTTCTCAGGGAAGTCCAAATTTAGCATGCCAAAGAGAGTGCAGAGGGCAGCAAGAAGTGGCTGCACCCAGGTGCAGTCCAGAGAGATGTTGAAGAGAGTCTTCTCCACATTCTTCTCACAAAAAGAGCAAACCACCACTGCCACCAGGTCTAAGGGGCAGACAGAAGTGCCTGTGCCCATGGCCACGTGCAACAGCTGTTACTGGAGGTCACCAGATTTTTTGACAATGAGCCACTTTTACAGGGTACACCAGGCAAACTTTCTGGTGTTGCTGCCACTAGGCATCACCACCATGTCATGTCATGTCAGGGAGGGTGGTGAGGACATGGGCACAACGCACTTTGCCAATCCACATCTACGGTGCCTTCCCAGATAGGATCTCAAGGTAAATCCCACCCCTGTTCTCACTGGAAGTGGGGAGGGACAGCAGAGAGCCAGGCTTGCCACTCATTGCTGTCCACGGCTGGAGAAACAGGCAGCAATAGAGGGGTCTGTCTAGTGAACTGCCGCCAGGGAGGGTTTGTTGTGTGTGGAGGTGGTCTTCTAGGGCAGCAAGCACATCCATGGGGTGCGGGAGGAGAGGGCAGCCAAGAGGTGTAAAGCAAAATGGACAGAACGCAGGGAGAGGGAGAGGGGGAGAGAGAGAGAGAGAGAGATTAGTGTCAGGTCAAGCTATCTGAGTAACATATAATTCCTCTCTTTGCATCTCAGCTTGTTTAAAGTATGATAGAAGTGCCTATTATCACACAGAGGATGTGTCTTTCTAACTTGTTTCTTGATTATTAGCTTAACAAATAACCCTCTTTTACAGAATCAACGTTTTTCTTTTCTGAAGGTCTGGTTATGGACATAATAGTGTTTTAATCGTGTTTAGAGGCTGTTTCCTTGCTTCAAACGCCATTTATTGATGCCAGTCATTGTCCATATCTTTCATTTACTGTGTCATTAATCATACCTTGGAATTTTATTTTCCCTTTAACTGAAAACCTGTAAATGTTTCTTATTATAAAACAAACGTAGGGTAAACCTCAGTGTGGGTAGTAACAAGAGCTGAGTGGATATAGTGTGCAGTTTTGAATTGTTTGTTCGTTATACAGAATGGATTGAAATGTGCTCCAATTTCAGGAACACTTCATTTGTTGCATGGCTCAACGTCCTGAAGCATTGACAGGTCTTATTGACATGAATGTGCAGATAATCCATACATAAATTCCCAGTGCCAAGTTAATTTACACTGAGTTCTCTTCTGAAATGGGACTGAGGAAACATGGGGTACTTGGACTCTGATTAAATCAACATGAGGCAAAATGAATGCTGTCCTTACTCTACTGGGCTTCAGGGAAATTGCTGTAAGGTTTAAAAAATGGAAAACTAATTATTTGCTGATGAGCCACCCTACAGCAATACCCTTTGAGAACACAGCACATTCATTTGAGAACGCATGCTGCAGTTCAGTATCACACCTCTTTGAAATGAAAATGAGAGCCATCCTATATGGAGCCGTAGACATCCATTAGACTGGCTTTTCTTAGCAAGGCTTGTTCCCCTTGTCTACTATTGAAGCAATTAGGCACCTCGCAGTTAGGGGCTACAGATTCCAGTAGGAATCTGGGCTGTAGAATGCCAGATGTTTGCTGTCTACAATCCCTAATAAAGTGCATGAGAAGAGCTAGATGGAAGCCCTGGCCGGAAAACAGTTTCAGTATTTCATAGTACATATCCTTTAGAAAAAAATCTAATGCTTTCAAAGATGGCTATTTTAGTCTCAGGAATAAAGCCTTTATTAGAGCCAGCATTTCATGTCTGAGCTTTTATGACCAAAGCTTTTCTGCAACTGTTCAGTATAAAACAGAGACACTGGAGTGGCCGGATAGCATATTTCCAGGTGTATGTGATAAGCTGGAGGAGGATTTTAATTGCAAGTATAAAGGAGTGGCCAAATTTTGCAGTTCTTGCTGAACTCAGGGAAATGTATAAACAAAAGGAACTGAGGTTAAATATTGTGAAAATTAACATCTGCCTGCAATATAATCCATGCAAACCTTCCAGTGGCTCCAGTATGCTCTCTGCTTCTTTCTTGAATGGTTTCATTCTGCAACAGAAATACATGGCTGGCGGTATGGCCTAGAGCTTAACATATTGCAAAAAACAGACTTTCATTCCTCACTCTGCCACTGAATTGTTAGTCACCTTGAGACGAGTCACTTCATCTCCCTGTGCTGCTCTTGCCCATTCTGCAAAAAGGTGGGTACTAACCTCTTCTGTAAAGTGCTTTGAAGGTTACTGTTAAAAGGCATCATGAAACAGCCAGATACTATTATTTATTGACCTCTGTGCCACACCAGAGGTGGCATTATCCTGTCAGTGCATGGAATAAGTCACCAGCTGACCTTGGCCTACTAGCTACCAAATTTGTTGGTTTTGTGTACACATCTGCGAGTCTGTTTAGGCTAGTGCCCAATATCAGATGCGTCAGGTGGAACCAAATCTTCTACAGATCAGCATGTTAATGGTTTAAACAAAGTTTAAAAATCCTATAGGGGCTCCTTCATTTGAACCAAGATTTTTCTGATATTTCCCAATGCAAACCGAGGGCTCTTGGAATGAGTACAAATTCCAGAGCCTCCGTAACTCCATAACTGACTGAAAAAATGACTGGTGGTCCATTCTGAGCAAAACTTCGTGCCAGAAATAGGACCAGTGAATCAATTATCACAGTGCCATAATACCTGCAGATCCACTCCTATTCCTTGGCTGTCTGTTCTGTCTCATATCCTTCCTCCTGATCATCCACATAAACAGGCTACCCCAAGAGTCTACAAAAACCTCCTTACTTTCAATTCACTACCAATTCTTGTGGAACCTAATGACATCCCCTCCCTCCTTGACCTTGGCTTAAGTCGAAGGTCATTTTTGGGTGCAGGAAGAAAGCTGAATGACAAAAACTTTGACATCAAGGAAAAATGGATCCAGCAATGGAATACAAATGACATCATTAACAAATTTCTTATCACAGACCCTGTGTGTAAGCCCCCTGACTTTGCTTTACCAAGGTGAAGCTGGACAATATTGAACAGGGTTCATACTGGACAAGGTAGATGTAATTTTTCACCGGATAAATTGAATGTTATTGAAGACCCCAAGTGTGTGTGTGGCAAAATCCAAACTATAGCACACATTACAGAGGAGTGTCCTATTTATCATTTTAATGGTTGCATTGAAGACCTGCAACAGGCTACTGATGATGCTTTGCAATGGATATAAAATCAAAAAATGTCACTCTAGCCTTGTCCCTCTTTGCCGTTGTTTATAGCTTGTTCTCTCATTCAGTAGCTGTGTTTCATAGTAATAAATAATTATCACAGTGATGGGCATGGTATAAAATCTGGAATAGATTTACAACTTTATTAGTGAGTGTTAAATATCATAGTTATTTACGTGGCTCAGTACAGTTAGAAGAGAATATAGGACCCCACACATGGTAGGCACATGGCACACAATTGGTGTATATGTTGTGAAGGAATCTAAAACAGGCAGTTAGTCATGCAGCCTACATTAGCTCAGAGCATAGGGGGTTGAAAGGGTCCTGTGCCATGCTGTGATAAAGAAGAGAGGTAAGATCCTATGAATGGTAACTTCATTGGTACAGAGTTGGTAAGATGGCAAGATGTTCTTAGACAACAGTTTTAGCATGCGTTGTAGAATTGCCGGGGTGGGGAATAGTCAAAGGCATATAAACTTTTCTTTCCAGAAATCCCAAGGATGCCATAATTCCCTGAGCAGTAAAGAAATCAAGTCATTTTGAAAAAATAGGGCAGTGGGTTCCCAAATTGAGAACTTGTGAAACCCTTTGTCTCTACATGTTTGTTGTCACGGGCCATATCATATTGTTTTTGCAGACCGTATCATATTGTTTACGGACAGACAACTCTCAAACTACTAAGGAACTGGTAAGTCAGAGCCAACTTGGAATCTGTGAGGCTTTCTATAGCAAGAATTTTTCCTAGAAGGCAGCCATAGATGGTCAGGGATAGGCAATTATTTTGGGCAGAGGGCTGCTTACTGAGTTTTGGCAAGCCACTGAGGGCCACATGACAACCAGCCAGGGGCAGATAAATATTAATTTTCTAAAATTTTTAGGGGCCAGATTTTTAGGGCCTGTGGGCCAGATGGAATGGCTTGGTGGGCCGCAGATTGCCCACCCCTGTGTTAGCCCATGGGCCTGGGTGTGTTGAATTGAAAATAAATCTATGTTTGTAGAATGTTTTCATTTTCTCTCCAACTTAGTGTTACTAATTAATCATATGCAAAATATGGGTCTGATACTGGATTTCTTGTACAGGGTGGGGTAGATTTACATCTTTACATCTTTATTAACTAACCGGTGTGTGTATGTGTGTGTTGTTAGAACAAGTTTCATGGGCTGAAACTCACTTCATCAGATGCTCTGAAAAGACATACACAGGTCATGTGAAGGCCAAACTTGTGCTGGGCTCAGTGGAGGTGACTGAGAAGTCAGTGCGAGTGTTGTGAGAGTAAGCTGTGTAGCATCTGGATCTAGGCTTGCAAAACTCCTTTGTATTTAATGTGGGCTGAAGTGGAGAAGGTGCCAAAGGCGACAAGGACTGTCAGTGTGCCACAAGATTGAGTCCTGAATGCCTACTCTTTTATATCATCTTGTGAAATCTTTTTATAGACCTAAAATACTGTGGGTCAGGAATAGCACAGATGCAGTGATCTTATGATATTTTCCAATATAGTCAGGTTTAATGACATTTGAAAGAGCTAACTGGTCTGAAGATAAGTATGATAGGGTGACATATGGCAAAGTAGATATGGGCTTACCTCCTACTGCTTGCATTCATGTTTGATCTGAGAAGAGTAGAAGAAAATCGGCCTAATGAGAATATTTGATTCTAGCTTGTTCTGCATCTTTATTTCACCTGGGAAAAGCATTCTCTCAGATAATAAGGATTTCTCCCAGCCAAAAATTGGTATCTATCACTTTTGATTTTTGTATGAAGTAAAAGTCTTGCTTAGAAATATGTTAATGTAAAAATAGTTACATATACATGCATCACATATGTATACAGTCCTCGCCCTGATGACCTGAATGTTTAAATCCAAATGGATACCAGCACTTCATGAATAATAGTTTAAAAGACCTGCAAACAAAACATCTTTGATAGTATGTGAATCACTATTGACCTGCTTCCTATAATAAAGGACTTAAGGTCTGAGGAAGTTCTTATTCTGTGTCTCTGTTCACATTGGTTTTCTGTCAAATAATGGGATACGCATGTGAATTTTGTCAGCAGAGTCAGTGAGAAAATAAGTAACACTAGAGACTGATGCTCCCTTTTGCTGGTAGGAAAGTTTAGTTCAGTGATGCCTTATTCTCTTCAGTTGCACTACTATCTGTCCATCTCCACTAATGGACAGTGTGTGTGTGTGTAGTCATGGCTCATCACAGTTCCAGTATGCAGAACAGATTCCCATTTGGTGTGAACCGGCATAACTGTGCTAGCATCAGTGGTGAAGCTAAGCCAATTTACAACAGCTAGATAGCTAAGATAGTAGTTCCAAACATTATAGACCATCAGATAAAACATCCCACTAGTCCTTCAGTAAGTTGGGAAGACTTTCTGAAGTTCGGACATGTCTACACTGCCCTTATACAGAACTCAGGACTGCTACCATAAAGTATCTTCGCCCACTCGGTACCACTCCCTACATGCTGGGTGTGTCTACATGAGATGCTTTAGTAGAACTAATTACTGCATAGTAAGCATCTGTGTCTACACGGGCTGATCCTTACTGTTCAGTAAGTTGCTCTGCTCAGCAGTTAATTTGCTACCTGCAAATTCAAGTAGTAATTAACTGCTGAGTAATTACTGTGCAGTATGGTATGTATAGACAGCCAACCAGGAGCAAATTTGCTCCCCATCAGCTGGGCAGCAGGGGGAAGAAGATTGCTCCCTGCCCTCAGAAGCTGCCTGCTGTCAATGTGGACTACACCGCCAGAGCCTGGGCAGGAACAATGTCTCCCTGCCCCAGCAGCAGGAGCTCCCTGCTTCTGCTCCATGACTGCAGAGCAGCAGCAGAGAGACTGTTCCCTACCCCAGCTCCATGATGGCAATCGCAGAGAGATTGTTCCCTACCCAGGTTCACAATCACCATTTGCGGAGCTGGGGCAGGGAGCAATCTTGTAAGTCCTGCTCTGCAATTGTGCAGTAGGGGCAGAGAGCTCCCTACTGTCAGGGCAGGGGGACATTTCATAGATTTCATAGACATTAGGGTTGGAAGGAACCTCAGAAGATCATTGAGTCCAGCAAGATAAGCATCCAGTTTGCTCTTGAAGGTGTTCCGTGTAGGTGCTTGAACCACCTCTGATGGCAGACTGTTCCAAACCTTGGGGGAGACATTGTCTCTGCCTGGTCTCTGGGAGCAATTTCCCAGCCCCTGCCAGGAGACAGTTGTGCCCTGTGTTCCTTGCCAGCCCCTGAGCTAGTACCTGGGGGAGCCTGGAGCTCCCCCAGCTGCTGCAGGGGGATGGTGCAGGACCGGTGGGGGTGGGAGCAGACTGCTGCCAAGAGCAGCAAATCTGCTCCTGCTTCCCTGCCTGTTTACATGCCTGCAGCATTTACATGTAGAGATGTACCTGCTGAATCCTAGAAATAATGCAATGTAGCTACTGTGAAACGATAAGCATACATATCCCTGAAACCAAGAGCCAAAGTGCACTGCTGGCCATACATGCAGTTCTGCTCTGTGGGGCCTACATTGCCTCCTTTCCAGAGTAGAGTGAGTTTCACAGCAGTGGTGTCTGGATATGGCACAGATGGGCAATATTATAGGTGAGGTGGTGTTCCTGTCTGTTTTTTCATGAATCCCAGGGATAAATATGCTGATGTTCCATTTGTTGCTCTCATGATTTGATGTGGATCAGGGATTAACTTATTTTGGAATATTTTGTATAGAGAATTAGAAACTCATTTAAACTGTGTCAGTAATAACCAGTAATACCATACATCCCAGTTTGGCAGAGCAGTCCCAGGTCTTGGAGGCTGGTCCAGCCAGCCTCTGAAAATTAAAATGAGCATCCTACTTCAAGTCAGGATCATCTCTTGATCCACATAACCTAGCTCCTGGTCCATTAAGTGTCCATCTGTGGCCACTCCCCACAGATGTGCCACTCAAATTGAAGGTGTGACTGCAAGTAGCACTAAGCTGATCAACATTTCTGCAGCTTAGTGTAATGTATAACAAGGCCCTTGGAGTATAAGGGGAAAAGGAGGAGCATTTCAAGGTACAAAGCTGTTTGGTGTTTGACTTCTTGAAAATCAATGAGAAATAAGCACCTAAATCCTTTGAATACTTTTGAAAATCCCACCCCAAACTTTATCCATGATTACAAAATTTCGGACACCTTTTTGTGCAACTTTTCTTTGGAAACTGCTAAACCCACATCTTGGAGATGTTTATGTGCAACTGAAAGTGTGTTCATGGGTGTGTCACAGATGAACGGGTCCATAAACAAAGACTGCAGCTTCTGACACTTTCTTTTTCCTCCCTGCTTGGATTAAGAACCATGTCCCTTTGCATGCTGCTCTCTTTTTATCTCTCCCCCTCCTCCTTGGAGCATTATTTTTCCTCCTCCAGGCTGTGGCAATAGAACTGAATGCTGATTAGATGGTAGTCAGACCATCCTGAGGAAGAAATTTTTTAGGTCATTTCTTCAGGTTTCTGAATGTCTGACCTGTTCACTTCCCTGTACCAGGTGTAGCAGGTTAGTCGATTATTTGCAGCTATTTTCACAATACTTGCCTTTCTTCACTGGTCCTAATCTGTTTTGTTTTTTAATTGACATCCAGTACAAAATTCAGTCTTTGTAGTCTTGTCAGAGTGACATTTCAGAAAAGGAATAGCCAACACATGCATGCACAAAGATGTGTACACTCTCTCTCTTCTTTGCACAAAGGCAATAGAAAGAACTGGCATTTGGGTGTAAGCAAGTCCCGGTGCAGTTCACTGTTACACTGTATTTAGAGTCTAATTCATTGTCCAAAAGTTACAATTCAGAAGGCATGTCTACGCATGCATTTATTGTGCAGTAAATTCCTGCACGCTAAGCGTTTTTTAGGCCGGCATCTACATGTGCAGCTGTTAAAGTGCATTAACGCTGTGTATGGACTGACTTGAGGTTAGTCCCAGTCCCACGTCAGTCCACACACACACAGTGTTACTGTGCAGTAAGGCATCTACACATGCATTACTGCGCAGTAACTAATCGAGTGTAAATGTGATACCTGCATAATGCAGGTATCAAATTTATGCCCAAATTTGTGTAAGTCGCCATAGTTACCGGGCATTACAGGCATGCACATGTAGATGCATGTCTGTACTGCACAGTCATTTTCAGTTACTGCGCAGTAACCTAAATTACTGTGCAGTAAATGTTCATGTGTGGATGCACCCAGAATACAGGAATAGGCCCCTACCAATGCTTTATGTACAATGAAGATGGTAAGAACATTAAATATAATTTGAGTGTCACTTAAAATGCATGCTTCTAGCAGTAATTTGGTAGACGCAGCTAATTGAGCTTGATCGTCTCTGTTTATGTTATCATCTTGTTGCAGAGTAGGAATAAACTTAAAGAAAAAGACTTGATGTTGAAAATGAAGCGAAAGTCTTGATTTACCCAGAGTGGTAGTGCAGAGTAGTGGTATACTTTGAAAGAGATTGTGCAGGATAAGTAGCATTTTTTAAAATTAGACTCCAGTCTTGATATTGTGGAAGAGTCTAGACATCTCACTCAGGATTGAGGCTGCATTGTGTTAGGGACTATAAAAAAAAAACACCCAAAGGAAGACACTGCACGTGTTTTACTGAAAATAAAATTTTGTGCCCTGAACCTGCAATATATATATATGGATACATATCCACTTATACCAAAGAATTTTCAAATTCAGTACTTAAATGAATAATAATTTTGGAGTGTTTTAAACCTGCAAGACTGCAGTAACTAGAACACTGGAGACCAAAGTAAGTTGGAAGTTGAACTTTTCTTTAGTCACAGGGTCATTAAGGATTTCAGTGAAGAAGAACCTTTAGAACTGTATTGTATAAGTGCAACCCTGATATTTTGGTTTGCTATTTTAAATGATTTGGGCTGTGTAATCAGACAGGCAATTGTACTCCCTTTGACAAGCTTAATTTCTTAGGTTTTGCAAGTACTAGCAAGAAATGGAGTAATTAAAAAGAAGTTGAAATGTTCTGCTTTTTTGGTTTGATGAGCACTGTAGCCTATGGAAATGAATAGTCTCGTGTTTGTATATAAATGGTGATACTCTCTGATATTAACATTGCAGAGGTGGTGCTCCTGTGCTAGGCAGGTGAACTGCATAAAGGTCCCTAGGTATCCGTATAAGATTAGTGATGATGCACTGTTTGGCAGCCTTTTACATTGAGAACCAGCACTGTAGGAGTTTAAAGCTTAAAGAAGAAAACAATAGTATGAGAGACAACTGACTGATTTTTTTATGAGGACTAAATTCAATAAAAGTTACTTTGGCATGACAAGGAATTAAAATGAAGATATGAAGCATGGGAAGGATTTCTAGAATTCCTTATATTGATTGCTTTTTCTGTTTAGTTAAAACCTCCACTTGCATCCCACCATCCAGTCCTCTGAGTGACTCTGCACACAAAAATCACCTACTTGAATGTGCCCAGATCCCACTAAAACCCTTCAAGCCTTCAGGCTTTCTTACTGCTCCTCCCACCACAGCCCCAACTACCTTTCCCACCAGTCCCCAGAAACAGATGGGCTTTGGAGCATGAGTCCTAGCTCACCTGCGCTGCACCAAACTAGCTTGTCTGCAGGAAAGATTGGTCCTTCTGTCACCTGCCCTCATCCACAGAGCAGCAGCAATAAGTCAGCTCTACCATATGTGCTCTATGAGCCTGATAGTCAGAAGTACAAGGGACCTCAATCCTGCTTGACCCCCTTGGAGTTTTAGCTGCTCAGCACCCTCAAAAAGCAAGGTATATGAGTTGCCCTTTTAACTGGGCATAGCAGATGCATTTCTGCATTTAGTGCCTAGGACATCATACCCACGTAAAGCTAAGCCCATGTGGACAGCTTTGCAAGATCAGATAGCTAATGCCCAGTTTTTCAGAAGTGTTTGGTTCCCCTTGGTAATATAATTTCTGCTTTGATGTTTGTAAGAAACCAAGTGCTCTGCAATGGCCGGACTGCAGGTCAGACAGAGAGCTGAAGTTGGTTGGCTGATGAAGTCACAACCTGAAATACTCCTTTAATTTTCAGTGCTAGTTTTGGCTTATATCTCATTTTAAAACTTAACAGGTTTCCTCTCCCAACAGCTTCCAATATCTGAAACACCTGATCTCTTGCCTTAGTGAACTGCGACTGCCTGATATTGCACCTAGTGCTGCCGCAGGAACAGAAAGGGGGTGGCGGGGGGGGGGGAAATAGTCTTGTTTTCTTCTGATGTGTTTTCCTGAATCAGCACTACCTGTTAGCAGCAATAGCTAGGATGTTCTGTTGCATAGATTGATAGTAAAACCAGAGACTGGACAACTTGAAACAATTCAATTAGATGATTTTTTTTATATAGAAAGGCATTACAAACACCCATCTTGTGAGAGAGGGTGATACTTTTCATTTAAGTTCTAAGTTGGAGCTTGAGAGACAAATTGCTGTGGACATGTAGAGAGCAGGCACATTTCAACATGTGCATTATTGTGTATTGATAGTCCCCCGTTGGTCACATTACCCTGCCATTAGAGACCTAGAATAAAATTTTATGCATTCCAGTGTGTTACAGTGTTGTTCTGATTTCCAAATCCTGGAAGTGGATTAAAGCGGGATCCATGCCCTCTGCTGGGAAAGGATCAAAGGATGGATTAAAAAGGATGCTTGAACAGGAGTGTAGCCAGAGAGGTCTGCAGAGCAGGAGGTGCATTGGCAGTGCGAGGCACCAGGAATTCTGCAGATGCTTCTGTTAGGGGGTTGTGAGGCTAATGGTGGTCTTTCGTTGAACTGGCTCCCAGTCCACCATTAGCAATACTACTGCATCTTCTCTAATTTATACCTATTTTTTTCTAACCCGCCTTTCTTTCTTTAGTTTGCTTTATTGAAGCAATGTGCTTTATAGGCTTGTACCTATAAATGTCCAAGGCACCTTAAAATAACAAGATATACTAGTACTCAACAGACATTAAAAATAAAAAGCCTTTACTATATCCCATATGCATATGTACATATTGAATTGGCTGTAGCAGTTCTAAAGTACACAAAGGCTATAAGGGATCAAATTCATCCCTGGCTAGATTTAAGTGATTTCAGCTGGGTTACACAGAGGATGAAACTGGCCCAAGGTATCTGCTTTTAAAGCTTTTATAGTTCTATTTGAGTAGATGGGAATGTAAGTGAATAGTATTTTAAAGCATTTATATTTCTTGAATGCTGGAAAAGCTCTTTAAAGGTCAGCCTAATTAAGACAAAGTTTATTTGTACTCATATAAAGTAGATACTATTATTGGAAATTCATTGCAATGCAATATATGGCATTTGCTTACAGTTTAAAGTTTTGCGAGCTTAATTTGGAAAGAGTAGACACGATCTTTTGGTTCCCTGATGTCTTTCTTAAATTGACACTTCAATCAATAACAATGATTTTTTTTTGCTACGATTACAGCAAGTTTTGTTCTTCTTGATAAGTAACAGAAAAATAATTAAGCATGTATTTACATTTTCTTGAAAATTGGTAGTGGAAATAGAATAAGGTTGTTGTTATACTAGAAGTCACGGCTAAATGGTTTGAATTGTTATCAACTGTAGCACAATTTACTTTGCATATATGTGATTAATGTCTTCTAGTCATGGGTACATTACTCCTGGCTCTTGGTTTTAAGAAGCACTTTGTTTCAAAATATGCAGAATTGGTCGCTCTTGTTTGAACAGAACAAACTTAAGGCCTGCCAATTTCTAAGAGAATATCTAAAATACACGTGTGGGTGTATACTGTCTGTAAACCAGCCTTCTCTTTCTCTTGCACCTGAGTGTTTGTATTCAAGAATCTCTGCATTCCCTCCTTCCTCCATCTCTTTCAAACAGCTGATAATACCATCATAAGATAGTATATGACAGAAGCAGAGCAAGAAGGTGCTTTCTGCTTTCAGGCAAGGCAGTAAAGAACCCTAATGTCAGGGCTTGTCAAGAGCAAATGATGTTCCAGTAAGGTTTGATCCGGAGGTTGTTGAAGGCCTTCTGTTCAATAGAGGAAGCTTTGGATCCAACCCCTGGTTCCTCCACCTTGCAGTATACAAGCGTCGCAGAGGAGCCCCTCAAGTGGCCATCTTGCGCACATAGAACTGACGCTGCGCTGCTGTAGTGTATAAAGGCCTTGCATAAAATTTTCATTCCTCCCCACTGAGTCGTACAATATTATTCTCAGCTTCATTTGCTTTAAAAGATCTTAAATAATTCAGTCCAGCAATTTAATTTTCTGATTGCTTTCTTTTTAATGACCATGCTCTGACATCGTGATTGAGGGCCAGGTCTACAAGAGCTCCAGTGATGAGAGATTTAGTAGCTGCACAAAAACGATTCTTGGCCCTTCTGGAGATCAAAGAGACTGCTTCTGATCAGGCCTGGGTTGCTTATATAACAGTTGTGAGCTGCAGTCTCTTCCCCCCTGCCCCCCTTTTCATTACCTTTTTAAAAACCTGCTTACCCCATGTAAAACTCTTAAATGTTATATGTTGTTATCTAAATTCCATAAAGCAAGATTACGTAACATAAAAATGTAAAAACTCTAAATCATTCCTGTCCCTGAGTTTCTTAGAAATATTAAGCACTTTGAGTTTGGTCCAGATGTTCACCTAACTGTAGTTTGTGTCTGACCTAAATACATCAACTGGAAAAGAACAGCTGGTGCTGCATACTTAGAGCTTGACTCTTTCAACATATTGCTCAGTAATTTCCTTGTCCTGTTAACCTATTTCTGTGTCATGCAAAACTGCTCCCAAAACATTTACAGAACTTTGCAGAGCAGTAAAAACCTCTCATCCTGCTCTTCCATATTATCTCTATATTAATGGATGTAGACACACACTCATCGACACATTTACAAAAGTAGTAGTTCTAATGACAAGACCAACTACCAGAAAGTGTTACAGTTAAAACAGTCTAAGGCACTCTTATTTGTCAATTTAAGTTGGAGCCATTGGGGATAAGGGTTTGAGAGGGATCTTTATCAGGTCTTGGTCTTTAGAAGGACAAATCCCATCACTGGAAACCATAGGCGTTCTTCTGATCTGAAAATTGTGCTGTTGTCTTTTTGCAAATTATATTCCTGCAAAAAATTCAGAGTAGAAGTTCAAACAAATGAATGGTATACAACAATATGGGCATCTCTGTCTGTTGGACTCAATGCTCAGATAATATTGTGCATGACACCCTACAATAACACTTACTCTATATTCAGACATTACTGTTATGGTCATTAAATAGGAACAGACATTGCATCACGTGGTTTCTATAAATGCTTGCGTATTAATTGTTGGGGGTGGAGGGATGTTGGAGGTTGGATCATAACAATTAAGTAAACTGAAAGACACTGATTGTATTTAATTGGCATTAGCCAATTTTTTTCATCTGTTGTTGCTATTTTGCCACTTTTGTCATCTTCAGCATAGTACTAGGTTGTTTCATTCTGCTTTATCCTACTTGACTGCTGAGTTGATGTCTTTTTTTGTTGTTCTCCTTTTGCCCGTCCGTCCGCATGAAATGCAGATGGGGTGTCACATTACAAGTATAACTAAAATAGAAAAATATACCATTGTAATACTTGAATTCCAGATACTCTAGCCAGTGGTTTTACATGCAGCAGATAAAGATTTTACTCTGATAGCCCTGCTATCTGATAGGCTCCAAATGGATTGGATAGTTCCCTATCTAAGCATCTGTAATATAAATACCAAGTTGTGCCTTAATGTAGAGCACATTAATAGGATGCTCAGCAGTGCCTGCTTGTCTCAGTCTCCCTCTATTTCCTTACCTACACGCATGCACTGTGGTGGCACCGAGGATGTGTTTTCACTGTGCAGTGTTACAGCTTTTCTCTTCAATTCTGTGATGTCTGTCTGAGAAAGGTCAGGCTGGTGTCCTTGTTCAGCCTGACTTTGTGCTTGATTTTTTTTTTTAAAAGAGAAAGCGAGATTAGGGTTGTGCTGAAGAGTCAGAAGGAACGTGAATTGCATCAGACAGGGAAGCTTATTTCTATATGTGAAATCTTTATCTTTGTTTTTTGTTTGGGGTTTTTTTGGTGTAGAAATAATACTTGTATTTAACAAGTAAAACTGGTGTATCCTGAACTCTTACATTTGTGCCTGTGATCTAGTAAAATCTGGTAATGTGGCATTGTGGTCCATGGGAGTGGAAGTCAAAAGGTGAATTTTTTTTTAAACTCATTTCTGAATCATTTGGCATACCATTCATTGTTTGCCCCTAAAGTGAACCCAGTGCAAAATATGTAGCCTTTGGAAAGTGCATTTACTTATTTCAATATACAAGCAAAATTAGAGAAACGCATGCATACAAGCTGAGATACTGGGATGTCAGTCTGCTTACACATTCCTGCAGATTATGGAGCAAACGTTGTTCCACAGTAAATGAATATTTTCACTACAGCTGAAGGAAACAAATTAGTTTTTGCCAGCAGCATCAGGTTTGAAGCAGTTCAACACCTTGGATCTGGGGGGTATATACCTTTAGGGGGAACTCATCTTTTCATCCTTCCATTGCAGACATGAAGTTTACTATAAGAGGCTCTTTGGAAGAAACATTAAAAGAAAAAAGCTAAGGCTCCAATTATAACAGTGCTGCTTTTTTATGCAGGAATATCACTTTATCTTCTAGTCTCAGGTTGCAGCTTCTCCTTTTGTAGAAAATGTTCACCGTATGATTAGTGTCTATCCTGGAAGCATCTTGATGTAATAGCTGCATTATATATGGCTGTAATGTACTTTGGAGTCCTCCAGACATGAAAGTCCTTAAACAAAGGTAATATATATTGTTTTGGGGAATGGTATATTCATTGGCCAGCCTTTACTTTTACCCAGAGATGCGTTTTTCCTGAGCTTGCGAGAGGATCATTCTTTGAGCCTGCAGTATATTTATCTGCATTGACTCAGGAGTGACATGAGCAGGATTACATTGGGAAAGTTTTATGTAAGTGCACAAAAGAAAAAGTTCTCTAATAACAGTGTTTGGAGCAGCTCTGACATGCAGGCAGACAGGTCATAGCATATTACCAGTCTCAGCTACAAACTTAACACTCTCCTAGAATTCAGTGTACACCAAACCACAGCACAAACCAATACCAAATAAGAGCCAGCTCTTCTAAAATGCCAACCACTCACTGTCCTTATTGATCCAATTTGTGTCTAGGCCCATTTCTCAGACTGAGGATGTCTCTGTGCTGGCATTTGTATTGATACTTCCAGTTCATCTTCTTTACTACCTACCTTCCCATGTCCCATGTATTGGTTGTATAATATGGCAAACTAATTACTTTTTCTAATAGTACTTGGGGCGGGAGGGGCGAGAAGGAATACTATTTTGATTCAAGCCAATGACTGAAGTGTAGGAGATCTGAGTTCAACTCAAATTGTATCAAAAACTGCCAATGTGATCTTGGACAAGCAATTTAATTTCTCTGTACCCATCTTAACACAACAAGGAACGTAACATAGAAGATGAACTGGAAGTACTAATACAAGTACTTATTTGTTTGGCTTCTCTGTATTCTTCATAAGTCTTCAGGGCAAGGATGAGCTCTTATATGTGTTTAAACAACGCTAAGAACAATTGGGCTCCAATTTTAGTTAGTGCTTTTGGCTAGGGACAGAAGTTACACATAAACTGGCATAAGTGATAAGAAATCAGTTCAAATCTGTATCACAACAGAAGTTCAAGGCACATAAACCACTTTCAAGATGGCCCAAACTGGTCTAAGATAAACCTGCATGGATGTAGTATCAGACTTAACTGATTAAGGTTAAGTCAGTTTATTGAACTTCTGTCCCAGATTCCCTCCAGATTCAAGTTCAGTCACAGGCGCCCCCAGCATCCCAGGATGCTTTGCACCTCCCCCCAACCCTCCCCTTTGCAGAGTGGGTAGCTAGCCTGGGCCCACGCTGTCTGCTTCAGCCCAGCAGGGCGGTGTGCTCTGGCACCCCCCAGCTTCTGGTCTGGGCCACTGCAGGCATGTGGCTGCATCTGCAGAATCAAAAGTGAATGTCTGGTCACTTATTTATTGATCCAATCTATGCATCTTAGACTAACCTGTGAAGATTGAATCAATTCAGCCTTGGGCTTTTTGATTGTCTGTACTTAGCCTTTAGGTGCTGCCATTATCTAAGTCAAAATACAGCTCTGAAATACTAATAGCTTTGCTTAGGCAGTTGGGTGAACAGATAAAAAGATATAGTGCCATGCTCAAGGAGTCTAGGTAGCTGAACGGAATCTTTCACTCTATCCATAGCCAATATACATGGTGTGTAAGAAGATATTTACAATAGGTCATAAATAACTATGATGGAAGCCAAGCACTATTTTGAAGCTTCAGGAGTTTTTATAAAGTATGTAGATTCTTTGTTTCAGATAGTACAAGAGTAAAATAAGTAGCCTGGAAATGTCTTTGTGACTGCTAAATTGCTTGCTCCTAGTTTGCCAACCCTGTAGCCTCAAGACCTGGCCCAAGAAGCAAGAGAGCGTTTTCGCTTTCCTATAGAAAATCATAGGAGTTAGGGTCATGAGCCAATGGGCCAAAGGGAAGAAACAGGTAAAAGGTAAACAACACTGTAGTAACATACACTCAGCACCTTCATTCCCCACCCCCACACCTCTGGAGGCATCCCCCAAACAATGTTTGAATGCCTAGAGTGCTCATACAGCAGCCTGCAGGTACCCCAAGTCTGAGTCCAGCTCCTTCAGTCCACAGTCCCAGCTGACGGAGCCAGTGGCATCTCCAGCTCCACTGTGCACTCCCCTGCATAAGGCTGACCAGTTTCCATTTGCACACTGCTCTCTCTTCCCCTTACCCCAGCCACAAACTTCCTCTTCCTTTTCCCTTCACTCCCCCTTCCACACAATCCCTGGGGGTTTCTGGGAGTTGCAGACCAAATTAACAAGACATCCCAGCGCTGCAGAATGCCTCCTGATTTCACCTGCTGTTTCACACGTTATATTCACATTAGACTAGTTTACTTATTTGCTCCAGACAGACATGATGAAGGCATGTGAAAGGAAAAATGATTTATGCATATCCGGTTTCTTGGTGCATTGTGCACAAGGCGCAGGAGAAAGGAATGGAGATGATCACACATTGTCACTTTTACAGCATGTACACTACTGTTTTCCCTTCCCAATGCCCCCAAACACTGTAATACAAATGCAATGCATCTAACATGTATTGCAGGACTTTCTTTTACTCTTCAGGGTAGAAAGTAACAGCTGTTGAAAAGCACAAAGCAATGCTGCATAATAGTTTGAGACAGAAGGGGAAGAATAACTTATTCTTGTAATAGTTCATGAAGAATTTAGGAAGGCAGAAGTTAATTGCCTAAATAGAAATTTGACAAAAACACTGGGGCCTAAGACCTCGGCTCTTGGGAAAACTGCCTGGGGCTATTTAATAACTAAATTTGGTTGGTATTTTGGTTGCTTCTTATCTAAGGCCTTGGGAACAGGAAGAAGCTGATTTCTTATTTCAGAGGTCCTGGTTTCCAAAACACTGTGCAATGAAAAAGATAAGAAGAATTGATTTTAAACGGTTCTGGTAATAATGACTGCAGATTGAGGTGTAATAAGGTCAGTCCTTTAAACATCTCAGTTTAGAAAAATCCACTTTTCTATTTGAACATGTATTTCAGTTAGCATCGCAGTTCTTACCTTATGTTCCACTTCCATGCCATGCTGCCTGTTTAGAGGAAATGTAGATCATAAACAGATTAAAGATGCAGCTGACAGAAAATTTCCAGGGTGCATTTCAAACTTAGAGTGGCTTTTTGCCAGTCTATCTAATACTCTCTTAGCAATGTGAGGTTGTGCTGGCGGATAGCTCTCACTAGAGTTTAAAAATATGTTCTCAAGTTAACACTGATGATGTAGTCTTAGTTCATTATATTTTTGAAATCTTATGGAAAAGACAGTGGAGGATTAGAAATTACCAGTCATTTTCATTGATAGTACAATAAAAAATATTCAGCACGGAAGATGAAGGAAAGATATAGTTACGCAGATGTACCCTTACTCGAAGACATTACATTATGCAGATGTACCCTTACTTTGAACATTGCCGTTAATTGGAGACATTGCATTACACTCTTCTAATGAATGAACGAATGTACTTCGCTCTGCGCAGAATTTTTCTTCCTTGCCCCATTTTCTTCTTTAGCCTGATGTTTAGATTGTACAGCAATACCTACCACTGACTTTTCCAGGCATAAGTTCACACTTAAATCCATTTAGAAAAATATATAAAATATTTCAGTGCACACTTGTACACATACACATGAGTACATGGTTATACATTGACTTGGCCCTTCAGATTTCAGGGAGGGTAACTTGCAATTGAAATTGCAAAGAATATTACTCATACTATGACTGCAGAACAGGACTCTGTGTTTCAGTATTGGAATAGGGGAGGATTACACAGAATAGCTTGTGTGTATCGTGTGTGCGTGAAGTTAGGTTGATAATGATATGTAGGCATGTACACAACTTTAGTTGCTCTTGGGATTATGATTATGCAGTTGCAGCAATGAAAGATATACCATTGTGCTGGGAAAAGCTGAGTCCACAAAGCAACATAACATTCTTCCTTTTTTCTTTTGCTTTTTTCCTTTAATGGTTTCTACTGGATGGTACTTTCATAGCAAGGTTTAAAAAAAAAAATCAGGCAGTGCTTTAAAGCTAATCTGTCAACAGGGAAGGGTGATTTTGTCAGAAACAGGAAAAGATTAAATTAGATTTAATTGGTTTAGAGACTACTGCAGACCACTAACTGTATTTTAAAACTTAAATCTGTGTATTTTCTATGTTCTCCTTTGTGGCTTTGCCTTCATCTTCTGACTTAAAATGAATATTACTACACTTGTTTAGTAGGTACTGGTTTAGCTATATGTTAAGCCACTGCTCTTTTACTTTTTAAGATATATGTGTGTCTTTTTAGCAGAGTTAAATGCAGTATTTTAACGTGGGACTTTCAGTTTATGCAGAGGAGTTTACATGTCAAACACCCATAAAATTAGAAATTAGGAGTAACATTTTCAGAAACACCTAAACCCAATTTTCAAAGGTAGCATAATTGCATATCTGCACTGTTGTCACTCCTGTGTAGTGCATACACTCCTAGTTTCTTTTAGATAGGTTTCTATTAGCAGTTTGTGGTACCTCGGATTGGAAACCTGTCCAAGAAACTTGGAGAAGTAGTCAGGTGTCCAACTTACACTGAGCTATTTGCATGGATAGAAAAGCCCCAGCTAGCTCTCAAGTGTGTCTAAACAAGCTGCCCACACAAATGACGTCAGTGGAGACCTATCCTTGGCCCCTCTAAGGCATCTGAATAATTTCTAAAAATTGGACTTGGGCTCCTAAGGCACTCATAGACAAATTTCCAAAGGCATTCCTGTACCTGAAGCTGCAGACATGTCTAATGGGATTTTCAAAAGTGCCAAGGCAGGTTAGGCACTTCATTTTCTTTGATTTCTGTGGAATGCACCTGCTTTGCTCAAATGCCTTTCAGAGCTCCATGGATGAAAATCTGGCCTTAAATTTCCTCCAATTTTTTTTTTCCAGTTGATCTCCAAAACATCCTTGTAGCTTAGACAATTTCATCCTTCAAGTCTAAATTCAAGCAACATAAGCTTTTATTTGAACGCTGCCCTGAGAAATTGTACATAATAATGTCTGTTGAGTGCACACAGTTGAATTTCTATGAGACTTCTTAACAAGGACATCTGTCTCTCATCATATAAAGTGCAACTAAGTACAGATACATGATTACTAACTATTATTATGCGTGAATTCAAAGTTACAGGCTGACCTCAGTAAATTCTAGATACACATCACATTTAGAAGTGAATATTTCTTAAACCTACAGAAAAAAATGTAACATAAACAGTCTTGTCAGTGAAGATAAATAATCTTTGATAGACTTGCACCTCTAAATTCACCTTGAATGCGATTCTTTGAAGATAAGGTTGCTGTTTCTCACCGGAGGTTTGATGTGATGTTTCTGTCTTACAAACAGATATAATACTTCAGTTGAGGTCTCCCCTGCCATTCTTCTCTGTTAGTTCTGATACCTCTCCAGGAGCTAGAAAACAATGAGCCAGGTTTCTCCGGAACAAATGTGAATTGAATTGATTTTAAAATTGTTTGGGGCTAGATTAGCACCAATGTCTTAAACCTGTGCAATCATGCTTGAAAATGGTAGGATTAGAATGGTGCTTAGAAGCTATTAGATTATCTTGCATACAGTGATTTGATTCAAATCCTTGCTTCGGTCTTCCGTAATGCTGAATGCTTCCTTACGTGTTCTGAGCATTATTGATTGCCACTGGTGCCAAGAAAACTTTCTCTATACATTATACAGGATATGAACATACACATGAAACTATAAATGCAACACAAACTAGTTCAGAGCCATTTGAATATTATGCACACGGGTTGGTTTAATGCTAGACAGTTAATAATTCAAATTAAAACTATTAGCCCAGATAATTTACAATTAAAAAAAGCAGACATGGGGTAGATCTCCTCACTGCAGTCTTGACGGTTTCAGACTTCACTTCTATAATATATATAGTTGCTTATGCATTTCTATTTTTCCTTTCCTTTCCCCATCCTGCTCAAAACCCATTTTAGTCCAATATGCTCCCACATGCTGCCACTATTATGAGAAGCTTAAATCAGATACAGTTGCCATTTGTGGGGATCCTTACCACGGTTTATGCCTGGTTATCTTAGATAGGGGTGGGAATATTTAACTTTTGCAGTAAGAGCACCTAGAACCAAGAAGGAAAGGAAAAATAAGAGCACCTAGCATCAAGAAGGAAAGCAGGCAGGGGAAGGAAAGGAGGAAAGAAAGAAACCACCAATGAAAACCAACTGAATTGACAAATTTGTTCTTAAATGTTTCTTTCTGGGGTAAACACTTGTGTCCATAACTTTTTATTGACAGTCAGTGTGGTACAGGAGATATCTTTTATTAGACCAGCTAGACAGTTGCAAAGCATTGCAGGTGTAAGTTCTCCTGGCTGGAAAAGTTCATTTTCTGCACATTAGGCTCGGATAAAAGTAGAAGCAGTCTATTTACCTCAGAGGTGTCTGATGGCAAGTAGGATGTTGAATTATGATTCTTTCTTGTTAAGATGATTCATATTTCACAGGAGGATTGGTGATCGAAAGGTTCACCTGGACAAGGAATATCTGTTGTTTTGAGGTTGCTCCGCAAGTATGAAAATTTGGCTCAAAACAAAAGGCTGGTGCAAGGGTGTTAGCTTCCAAGTCCCATGGTGTTGAATTTTGTTTCCTTGTAAAATTATGACCTTTTCATTTTTAAAAAAAAAAGGTTTTATTAATATAAAAGCCTCCAAGATTGTATTTTGAGCCTAAATCATTCAGTGCTTTTTGTATAAGAAAATATGAAGGCAAAAATAAATAAGACTGTCTAGCTAGATAGTGAGAGCTTGAAATGTTCACAAGCTTCTGACTGGCTTAGACATCTCAGCATATGGACAAGCAAAATACGGAGATGCTGCAAGGTGCCGGTGACTTACCATGGGGCAGCGGTAACTGCATGCATGCCCACTTGTATTCTGCGTTATGTGATAGCTAAACTGTACTAATTTAGCCTGTTTCCCCTGAGGGCTAAACTGCTAGTTTGGTTCTCTCTCATGACGAATTATGACCTAACACAGGGATGCAGTACGTCCCTGCCCTCTCTTAACTCACTGTAACTTGTTCATTTGTCCATAACAGTCACATATTCAGAAGTAATGTAAGCTTTTAGGATCCTAAATATCATCTTTAGACTCCAGGCATCTGATAATTCTGTTTTTATTTTGAGGAATATTATGTGAGACTTTTTTTCCCCTTTCTGGCACCAGTTGCAATTTTTATCATTGTTTTAACAACAATTAATCAGTCTGATTTTGTGTGTGTGAGTGATTTTTATCTGTAATATGCAAAATTGATGGTGAACAAATTATCAGGAATTCAGCAGGTCTTTTTAATTTCTAAATAATGAAGCCTGATTTATTGCTTATCTTGGGAGATTTTGCCCGAAGACTTGCCAAAACTCGGATTTCAAATGAATCCCTTTTAAAATAGCATAAGTTCCAAGAAGCATTATGTTTTTATGGAAGGTATATTGTTGTTCAAGCATATTTTTTGGCGTTATAAATAAAAAGTGCCAGTCAGAAGACTTCATGGCTCCTATCTGGCTTAAAACTCCTAATAATGGGTGTTTCTTGCAGACTTTCAGTAGCTGGTCTGTAATATAGAAAGCAGTTTCAGCTTTTTTAAGGGTTTAATTTTGGTATAATAACAGTAGATATCATAGTAGCATGAAAAATGGCCACAATAGAAAGAATATCCTTATTTGGGAGATTAGATATCTGCCATCTATTCAAACGAAATAGCAAGTATCTAAGCTGAATGTGCTAAAACAGATAAGAGAGTGAACTAGAGGACATAATAGGACTGTATAGGATGGCTCAGTGCAGTCTTATTTCAAACTCAATCTTATTTGTGTCCCTGATTAAATCCCTGCTGACCTCATCTATAACCATGAATTTATCATCCTTAATCAAAATATGAATTATTCCTCATTAATCATTGTAAACATTGTAAAATAAAAATGGCTTTTAAAAAGAAATAGACATATTCCTATTGATCTGACAAAGGTTTAAGTTAGAAACTTTGATCGTATCTCATTCAGCTAGACTACAGGAGGAGCCAGGGAATAAGGTCTCCTCACACTTTCCATTGTAAAACCCTGGTTTTCAGTTGCTTAAAACTTTTCCAGATATTAACCTGTCAGACCAAAATTTTCCATTGTGGTTGTCGGTCTCAGGCCAAACATTTTTGGAAAATGGATTGATAGCATGAAAAAGGGAACGTTCAGAAAAGGTTATGATGACAAATGAAACAATCAGTGGCTGTCTTGTGCTTCCATAATATGGAGATCTATGTTAGTGCTAAATATTTTTTTATCATTCTTAGTACGTACATTTTGGAATCCCGTGAAAGCTGTATTTCATATTTCTGTACGCTAATCGTGTGAACTGATGGCTATGTACCTAAGTTTATCTTGACAGGCATGTTGTTATATGCGGATCCACTTTTCCTTTGCAAGCACAGACAGGGAATTTGATTTGAAAATGCAGGCGTTAAGTTTTAACTTTTTCCTTTGCTCAGTCTCCTACACTGTCATATATAAATCAGTGGAATATGAAAGAACTAGTAAAAGTGACTGTATCCTTCTGGGGCTATAATTTGGCTCTATGAATTATTAATTATTAGACCAGTATAGCATCAGCTCTTCAGAACTCAATATAAATGTAAAAGGCTCACCTTATCAGTCATAATCTAAGAAGCAGCAGTAATGTAATTCTTACCATTTAGCACTTTGTGGTATGTTGAAAAGGAATAGGATATTAGACCATTTAAACTTTCTGAAATATAACACAAAGTAAGGAAGTATTTTTTCTTACCTCTGTGAAATACTGTAAAAAGAGATGAATACGCATGGATTTCTCAAGGTTTTGGACTTGGGGGAATGATGAAGCTGTTTCATTTGTGAAGAGGCAAGTACCACAGAACGAGAAAGGGGAAACTGCCCAAAAAGACTGAAGCTACTTATATCCACAGCACTGGTAAGAAGAAAATAAAAAATACACTGAAGTTTGAAAATTAGTCTGAAGCATATGAGAATTAAGTGTTGATTGACTACAAAAGACATCTGGTTTTGTTAGTAAGATCTTATCCAAAAGAAATGTAGCTCTTTTCTTCTTTTTTAATGCGCAGAATTAGACATGTGTGGAATGTGTTAATTTTGTTGTCAGGATAGCTTCCTT
Organism: Crocodylus siamensis; assembly: GCF_052110815.1. Classification (NCBI taxonomy): domain Eukaryota; kingdom Metazoa; phylum Chordata; order Crocodylia; family Crocodylidae; genus Crocodylus; species Crocodylus siamensis. The sequence continues at coordinate 56,578,701 of NC_143405.1, read as the reverse complement.
GTTACTGAATAGATGCTTAAAAATATTGTTTCACTTGGAACATATTGCCATGCCATTTTTAAACACTGAAAAGAAATGAGAACTTCAATCCGTTGTTCTGTTTTTAATCACCGAATCTTATTTGCATAGGAAACTGATGAACACATCCAAATGTTGTTCTTAAATATAACCTTTTACAGCATCAAATCTGAATGAAATAGATTTTAAGCGGGTCAGCTTTAAAATCTGAAATGGAGTCATGAATGGATTGAAATATTCTGGACTATTCATTTTTGACTGTAGATTAAAATTTCATTGAAACACTTTTTTAAAAGGTTTAAAATGTTTTTAAAAACTTGTAACAAAATAGAAGAAAGGTACATGTGAAAAATATAATTTCCCATTATTTTAAGATACTGTTTCATAGAATTTGGAGATTGTGGCAATAAGAAACTGATTAGGTTACATTTTTTTTTAGTACAACAGCTCTTCAATCACCATAATAGTACACAATGTACACATAGTAATATTATACTGAGAAATCATAATGAAATTCTCATGAAATTTTAACTGGGATTGCTGAGACAATCTAGCACTTTGCATATTTAGTATCATTCTTACCTGATTTTCAGAAACCATTCTGCATATAAGTAGTTCAGAAAACATTATTAAAGTGTAGTTGCAGGGTGGCAAAGAAAGTGCTTATAATACTGGTTCTCAGAAGATTAATTTTTCCCTGCTAGATTTCAAAGGTAGAAAGTCAGTTCCTACCTGATTATGGATATTTTTCATGATTAAACAGAACAGTGAAGCATATGGCTTGCAACACCATATTAAAAAAATATTAACACCTTTTTAATCTTAATTTTTTATTGCACCAATGGTGCAAATTATACCACCATTTCTCAGAACGTAGCTTCTAGGGGACCCCCCCCCCCGATTTTCTAAGACAAAAATCATGAGCCTTATTTCTCTCACATGCCTCTCTATGTAAATTTGAACATAAGAAAACTTTCTGACTTCATGTGAGAAAAGCAGAATGTTGATTCTTGATATGGGTTGCTGTCAGGTGCCCTACTGCTCTTTAACATCTTCAAAACTGTCCCTTCAGAAAAGTCCTGATCACTAGAGTTCTTTAGTGCTTCAAACACTAAATAATCCATTCTGTGATACTATGACAAAACAGCAGTATTTCAAGGAATGATAAGAGGAAAAGAAACTCAACTCCTCCCCACGAGGATCTGGCACTTACAGGTAGTTTGTCTCTTCTGCAATTTACGAATGTATACGAGGGTCCATGCTAGGGCCTCATGTCGGCACGCATGTACTGTGAAAATCAGGGAAGATAAAAGAGAGAATTCTTAAGGCATAAACATTTCATTAAACCAGTAGTTGTCAACTTTTTCCTTCCTGGGGCCCCAGTTTACATTTCTGAGATGCCTGTTCCCTTCTAGCTGAGGCTGTCTTCCTTAAATTTAGTCGCAGGTGATGACATCTCTCTTAGAGCTTCCACCCTAGCTGTTTGCCGATTCAGTTAGTCACCACAGCCTCATTTCTTGTTTTCAATTCAGGTGGGCAGTAACCTTGAGGCTTAGTACAGACAGTCAAAAAGCCTGAGGCTGAATTGATTCAGTCTTTGCAGGTTAGTCTAAGTCATGTAGATTGAACTGATAAGCAAGTGAACAGGCATTCACTTTTGATTCCAGAAATGCAGGAATCAAAGTGGCTCCGGCCAGAAGCCAGAGGGTGTTACAGCAGACAGCTTGGGCCAAGGGTAGCCCACACACCCTGCAAGGGGAGAGTTTGTAGGGGAGGTTCAAAGCATCCTGGGATGCTGGGACACTGAGTTAACTTGAATCTGGAGGGGTTCTGGGACAGAAGTTCAATAAACCGATTTATCCTAAATCAGTTAAGTCTGATAGCATATCCATCCAGGTTTATCTCAAAAGCTAGGTTCAGACAGTCAAAAAGCCCAAAGCTAAATCGATTCAGTCTTTTCAGGTTAGTCTAAATTGAAACTGAAGTGAACAGACATTTACCTTTGATTCGGGAAATGCAGTCATATGCCAGCAGTGGCTCAAGCCAGAAGGCGGGGGAGGAGCAGGCTGGAGGACAGCTCTCTGGCTGCATGTTCACTTCCTCTTCCTGCTGCCCTGGAGGTCTCTGGGATTTCCAGTCCAGAATTACAACAGCAAGATTCTGCAGTGTTATTCATCACTTCCTCTTCCTATGTCCAGGTGTCTCTGGGATTTGTAGCCTACAGTTGCGGTCAGCAGTAAGTATGAGCAAGGGAAGGGGTGTTTAACGCCCCCCCCCATCCCAGACCTCAGCCAGGGTTTGCCTTGGGAAAGGGGAGGCAGTCTTCCCCCTGTACACTGGGCTGCATCCCCAGCCAGGCTTGCCCCTGCCTCCCTTGTCACCCAGCCCTCACTGTTGCAGCTAAGAAGCAGAGGGGTTGGACCAGCCCTGCTCTCTGGAGCAGACAGCCCAGCTCAGCCCAGGGCTGAAAAGGATGCTGGGGAAGTGTGATATAACTTGAAGCAGGAAGCGGTCTGGGACAGAAGTTTCATAAACCAAATCAGCTAAGTGTAATGCTACATTTTGAAAACTGGTTTATGTGCACTGAGTTTCTGTTCTGTTAGAGGCTTAAACTGGTTTCCATCACTTAATCTGGTTTATGTGTATCTTCTGTCCCTAGCCAAATAGGTTTGGGACATTTTGAAAGCAGCACCTTCTGTTGTGTTACAGATTTGAACCAGTTTCCAAGCACTTATACCAGTTTGTATGTAAATCCTGTCCCTAGTCTGAATGAATACATGGTCTGTGCTACCTATCGGTGCGCCCTACATTTTTCCTAGGGCGGAACATACTCTATTCTTGGAGTTACTTCATGTTACTTCATATATTCAAAAGCAAAATCTACCCTATTAACTTCAGTAAAATTTGTATTCACTTATGCCAGGGCTCAAGTTGACCTGTAGTATGGCTGACTTTGATTGGAAGCAGATAAAATTAGTTTTTCTGTCTATCATATGAAATGCGAGAAGAAAGATTGTAAATTTTGTTTCACTCTGGATGCAGAAAGATTTTTTCATTGCCAACTCAACATCTAATCATGCTGCTAAAATAACCTCTGCTTTTTTTTCCCTTCACCTATAGCTGATGGAGAAGGGTGTTCCATTAATTATAATATCTTTCAAGGTGAGGTGCATTTGTATGCAGCATGTTACATAATTTAATGTGACAAAGGTAATTAGGAATGATTTCTTCATGAATTTAAACTTTTTTATTATATCAATTTCCCCTGTATTAAAGAGCCTTGAGGGTAGTATAATTTATGATGTGAATAATGTGGGCTAAATAGCAGGGCTTGCATATAGACCAGTCCTTGAGTTAGATCTAAATTAGCTGGTTGCACCTTGCTTAACAGCAGCTAAAATCTCTGATAAGTCACTTGGAATATTGCTACATTTAAATCAAAGTCAGATCAAGGAAATGAAACCGCTAAAGAAAAGTGTTCGTTTCCCCCTGGTTTTGTAATATACTTTATTTTCAGTCTTTGTAACATTGGTCAAACCAAAAAAGCCTGCTTGGTACCGGCATTTCCTCTGTTTTACATTTATATGGGCAAAATATAACCAGCTAACCAGAAATGAGCCCCGTTTTATACTTACAGGGCAAAAGCAGACTGACTCCAGCACTTGGGCAGACTGGGGTCATGCTAGGCATACGCCTGTAACCACCGTCCTGCTTTGCAGATACAAACACAAAACTGGCCTGCCACAGCCCCAAACAAATCCTGCTTCATGCCTGTCTACACTCAGTTCCTGTGTTCTCCTCATCTGTCTAATATTTCTATCTAGCACTAGGAAAAGGAAAAAAGAGAGCAAGAAGGCAAGCCACCAGTACCATTGCCTCTCATTCTCTCACACTAGGACCTTCTTCCTAGCTTGCAGCTCTGTTTTGTGGGAAAAGCCCTGTCCTTACTTGTTCATGTAACATTAAAGATTGTTCATGCATAAGATGTTAAGTTGCAGCTAAGGTTCATCCTGAGGCTGGTGGAGCATTTAAGCCATCTTCCCTCTTTGATTACAAAGGTTAGTGGTTCATAAATGTTGTTCTCTCCCATCTGGGTGAGCCGGAGTTCCAGCGCACGTTATAGCTGAGAAAAGAGAAAGTGCTATATTTTAAAGGGGATGTATAGTGGGTTCTCTGCAGATCCACTTTGTGCATGGTTTGATCAAAAAGAGAATATTCAGAAGTGCCTAAGTCTTATTTTCAAAGTAGACCTCAAAGTAGACTGCCTTAATTTCACTGAAAAACAAGAGGCTTTAGTCTCTCAAGCTCCTAAACGACTTTTTTTTTTTGAATGTTTACACTCCTAAAATACTTAGGAAAATGCTGTTATACCCATCTAATGGAAAGTCAGTAGGTAAAACACAAATTCTTTTAATACAATATGTAACTTGAAATAAACATTTCATTAGCTGGGATTTTTCACATCATGGTGTATCCAGCCCAGACCAGAAGAGGCCTTTGAACATAGAATATACCAGTTAAGCCCATCCTCCCTTAGGCCATTGCAAGCTATTATAGTTTCAATTCGGAGATCAAAGGTGGGGAGTCAGCCACAGAATCAGCAGCAAATTGTCGCTGGATGGTAAAACGCAACTTGGCCATCTGGTTAGAAGCTGCTGCAGAGAAGACCCATTGCAGACCCATTGCTTTATAAAATAAAGCATGATAAAATAAAGCAATGCATCTGGAGTGCAGTAAAAGAAAATGTAGATTGCTACAGACTGGGAGCGAGCAGTTGCTATGGTAGGGCAGAAGTAGCTTGATGTGTCACTAGTCAAGACCAGTTGGATTAAGTGGAGGTTTTTTCCTTTCCATCTGAAAAGCCCTGGATTGGGATGGCAGACATGAGTGGATTCCTTTTTCAGGCAGCAGTGGTAGATGTGCATCCTCCTCACATGCTGTTCTCCTCGGAGGCCTGTGTGGGGGAAGAAGACAGTCATTAAAGGCTTGGTCACTCAGGCTTTGGATTAAAGCAGGTTGGATAAAGGGACTGCAAAATATGCAGAGCACTGGTTTTTTCCTCCCACTCCTCATTCAGCACCTGGTTCAGGCTAATTAATATTTCTCTCTGGTATATGTTTCTAAGCAAGGGCAGGGACTTAACAGGTGCTGTAGCGGGCAATGCACAGGCTGCCCTAGCCACTGCTATTGTTCCTGTCAGCAATGCTCTGCAATCGAGGATTGGAGTGTCTCAAGCAACATTATAGAAAAGGGAGGGAGTATTGTTGAAGATAAGCACCTCCGTTTTAAAGGTTGCAATGCAAACAAAAAACGTGCATGCCTAAACTGCACAGAGAAAATACATAATGTGAGCATGCAAGCACATACTAAAGCTCACAACTGGTTTGTTTTATACCCGTGTCTTTAAAAACATACATCAGTGCGTGACCTTCCTTTTCAACTACTGAGCATTAATGCTTGGGAGACTAAATTCCTGTTTGTGAATATCTGTGCAATCCAGATACTTAAAAAAAATGTATTTTGTTGGGTGCGAAACAGATTTTCCCGGCTTTTACATCAATCCTCTTATCAATCAATCAGTCACTTCACCGCTCCTTTACCCTGGTTCAGAACTAGCCACACTCTCTCAGAGAGCTCAGGAGAGGTAATATTTTAATCCCACAAAAGCAATTTTGTAAGGCTGCAAAATGGTAGTTGGGTTTCCATTTTTTCTCACAAAAGCCAGACTTTGAATTCCAAATATGTTAGAACTCCTCTCACGGCGAAGAACATCTGCTAGACTAATCTAATAAGACAGAATCAGCTGAAGATGAGGTCTTTGACATGTGCACTGCTCGTAACTGCACCTGAGCAACCCCGGCTTTTTTTTTTTCAGACATTGTTAAAAGGGACAGCCACATGCGGACACCAGATTACTAGGATGCCGACCGTCATCTTTCTACTGCATTATTGTACCTGAAATGAATCCCCTAGTGAGCTGCAGGAATGGTGTTAAAGGCTAATGTAATTTGCAGCATCTCACGCGTAAGTTAGAAGTCAGGAGGGCATTTTTTTTTTTTTATCTAAGGGTACATCTACCTTGCATTTGAAGATGTGATGGCAGCAGGAGTAGGCATACCTTAGGTCAGGGGTGGGCAAAATGCAGCCTGAGAGCTAGATGCAGCCTGCCAGGCCATTCTATCCAGACCGTGGGGCCCCTAAAAATGTAGAAAATTAATATTTATCTGCTCCTGGCTGCCTGCCATGCGACCCTCAATGGCTTGCCAAAACTCAATAAGCAGCTCTCCGCCCAAAATAGTTGCCTGTCCCAGCCCTAGGTATTAGGAGTATCTGAAATAAAGATGCAATGGCATGGGTTTCAGCAAAATCCTACCCAGAACCATGGCTCACATCCTTCTTACTTCTTCCTATGAAAGTCAGTGCTGCCACAACAGCTATCGTCACCTGTTCTAGCTGAAAAGAGGTACTTAGCCTTCTGCCTGCGCTAGTCTGAGTATGCCTATCAATTCAGTAAACAGTGTAGATGTGCCTTAACATCTGTGCTGAGGGTCCCAGAAATTAGCAGTCCATTATGTTTATGCATGGCTAACACCCGTCCCCCATAGCAAACTTTTGGAACTGCTAGTTTTCAGGTATTCACCAAAATACAAGCCCTGGGAGTTAAATATCTTTGTAGGTGATAGTAGTTGTACAACTGTAAGGTTTCATTGTTTGTCAAGTAAAAAGAAGTGGAACTTTAAAAAAAAAAAAAGCCCAATAAATTATTTCTATGTTTCTGTTTAGCAAATGTGTATCTGAAAGCAATTTAGTGAGCATATATTACAATTCACTTTGGAACTAATAATTTATGCACTTGAGCCTTTTGCGAGATGCAACCAGGAGGGAGGTTTTTGACAAACAAAGTATTTGTGTATTCTTTATCTAAGCCAGACCCCTAAGTATAAAATATGGTATTGTGAAGATTCATGTTAATATGTAATAGAGCTGGGGAGGGGAATAGACCGTACTTGTTGAGGAATAGGGCTATGTCATCTGTGAAATAATTTAGTGAGGTATTTGTATAGTATGAAGGAAAGCAAAGGCACCTGAGCCTTTATGTGGTTTTGTCTTATTGCACACCAAGTTCTCTGTGTTGGGGGTCATGGAGTAATTCCTCTCCCTTTTCCAGGTGCCCAAGGGAAAGCCTTGAGAATGGCTGCTTAGCTTAGGGAAGGAAAGAGAATACCTTCAGGACAGTTAGGCGAAAAACAGGGGACTGGGTTAACGTGGCCCCAATTAGTCTGGGATATGACTTGAATCAACACACCTGTTTCCACACTAGGTTTAAATGGCAATTAAGTTGAATTAGCCATTGGACGCAAAGTGTTAATACTAATGATTCACAGGTACTTAAATGTGGAACAATGGGTTTATTGCGTGAGGGCTGGGATTTTCTGCGGGACAAAATGCTCAAATGTGAATCAAGTTAGTTGTCTTTAGCCTTGGACTCCACAGCTCCTGTGGGGCATTTCTGTTTGCTTTCCTGTAACGTTATTTGACTTGCTGATTCTAAACGTTACACTTGAACAACAGCCCTTGCTGAGCAAGTGCTTTTTATTCTGCTGATTCATTCTGTTGGTTTTCAGCAGCCTAAATCATGAAATACTGCAATCCTCCCAACAGAACACTGGCACTTGTAACATCCACTAATGTAAAAATGTTGGGGTCCTGGTGTGCAGATCTAGACAAAGCTTCACCCAAGTTTTTTCCCAAATGCTCATTTAGGAGAGTGGGCTAAACAGCTTGTGAAACAACTACTGTCATAAGCTGCCTCTCCATTTATATTCAGGACTGCCCCCAGGACTAGGCAGTTAGCGCTCATATGAAGTTTTTCATGCCTACTTTGAGGGACTGACATTACCTTGGGCCCAGAATGGCAGCTGTCTTCACCTGGAGTGAAAGGGGCATTCTGGCCCTTCTCTTCATAAGCAGGCAGAAAGTTCCCCTATTCCCCTAGAAGTGATTGGCAGAAAGGCAGGTACACCAGGGCAGAAACATTCCACGTGAAGTGGAGTGGCTATAAATTGTGTCATCGTATGGGTTTATAATGGGCCCTAAAAGGACAGAAGTTACACATAAACTAGTTTAGGTCTTCAGAAACTGGTTTAAACCTGTAACAGAACAGAAGCTCAATGCACATAAACCAGTTTCAGAATGGCTGAAACTGGTTTAAGATAAACCTGGTTGAATGTAGCATTAGTATAACTGTTTTAGGTCAAACCAGTTTATGAAACTTCTGTTCCAGACCCCTTCCTGATTCAAGTGAAATGAGAGTCCCCCAGCATAAACAGTGTGTTCACTTCATCTTCCTGCTGCCCCTGAGGCCTCTGGGATTTGCAGCCCAGACCCATAGGAGCAGGACTCTGCAGGGTTGTTCATCACTTCCTCTTCCTGTTTCCAGGTGCCTCTGGGGTTTGTAGTCCATGATCACAGTTAGCAGGACTCTGCAGGGTTATTCCTTTCTGTTCAATACATGCTCACTTCAGAGAAAGGACTATTCTTGTTCATTTGGTACTCAGTTGGTCTAATAAAAGATATCACATCTACACAAAGAAGCTTGCCTGACTAGTCTTTTTCAAGCTTTTATGAATCCAATGCCACTACCTTTTTATCCACCCACCCACCCTCCCACCCCATCTTCAGCCTGGCAGGCACTGCCTCCCACCCCTCCCTCCCACCCAGGCACATCCTCCAGGTAGCTCTGGGCTGGGGCTTGGCCACGCCCTTCCATTCAAGCAGGGAAGTGAGGGGAAAGCCTTGGAACTGGCAAGCTGGGCACTCTCCTGGCATATGGTTTGAGCCACTGAAGGCGTGTGCCTGCTTTTCCTGAGTCAAAAGTGAATGTTTGTTCACTTGCAAATCAGTTCAATCTCTGCAGTTTAGACTAACCTGCAAAGATTAAATTGATTGGGCTTTTTGACTCTCTGTACTTAGCCCAAGTGCACTGTCATAATATATATATGTAATAATAGTATGTAGTAACAACCAAAATATTTCAGGATTAAAAACACGAGAAATGCTATTACTATGAACAGGTAAGCTCTCAAATTTGAATCATTCTCAACAGAGTAGCTATATATGGGTAATAACCTTAGCCAATAAATAAGACCCTAGATATTGGCTAAGTGTGGGATTGAAAAAGAAAAGAACCAGCAGCAACAACAAAACAAACTTTAGGTTTCTAAAGCAGAAGATTGTTTTTCACAAACCAAATTATTCTGTATTGAAATACATCTCCAAATGAAGACACTAAAAATAATTGTGCTTTGATGGCTTTTAGATCTCACAAATTAAATCCATTTAGAATGTGTTATTCAGGTTTTCTGTGTACAAAATTACACAGCAGAAAACTGGCTTATTCTATGTTCTGAGAAGCAGAGAGAAATATATACTTTATGTGACTAAGAACGTTATGGAAATGCTTATTGCTAGAATGGCAGTACATAAGAAACTGGATGGCTATTATCCAGCTGTAACTTTCTCCATTTAAATGCAAACAAAACAGGAAAATGAAATGCAATTTTTAGTTTAATCAACTTTCATGAGTCTTCTGGGAAGCCCAGAAGTATCTGAAAGGAGCCTCTGGGACCTGCTGGGTTTAAATATGAATTCTGAAGTCTGTTCAGTAATAAATGGTATGCTGCATTTGGTTTAAAAATTAAGCTTAGCAAGTGACATCTGTGTTTAAATGAATATACAGGAAACAAGTTAGTTGGCAGGGAAGACTTGCCAAATTAATTGATCATTTTAGAGCTGAATTAACCCTTTCCCTTCCTGAGAGTTGTGGCTTAAAAATACTGTTTCTTGTTCCGATCCATTAAAAAGAAAGAAGGAAAGACTGACTAATAATGCAAAGGAATTGAGGGAAACAGTAAATATGTGTACCAGAGTTCGTTGGGCAATGTGCCGATGAGCAGAGGGCATCTAGAGCATCTGTAATGTGATCAAGTTGAACTTGAATGAAAATGGTCTCTGAGTGATCTGCTGAAGAAAAGATTTGCAAGAATAAGTACTTTAGAAATATGGTTGTACTTTCTGTAAAGTCAAGTGTAGCTGGCATGTTGCTGTTCATTGTGTAGGGGGAAGAATCCCAGTTAACAGGAATGGGAGAACAAAAAACATCTGGAAGTTAATTTTTTCTGTAATTGTAGGCACTTGATTGGGCTGGGACATTTCTGCATTGATGTCCTTAGCATTGCATTCCTCTCGAGATCACTTACAAAGGTTCACAAGGTTGTTTTTATTTTCCTTTCTCTTGATGCCTTTTTAATGAGACCTCCTAGTAAACAGCAAGCATTATGCTTTCCTGTTGTATTTCTGTCTGCCGCCTTCAAACATTTATTACTAATACTTCTGGGAAATGATTTATAAATTAAATATTAGGAAAATGTATTTAAAAAAATAGAGATAGTAAGGGCTTATCATTTATAATTCTCATTTGGAGGGAGGGGCGGGGGCAGGGATCATGCCAGCAGTTTGCTAATGGAAATGTAGTGAAAGTCACTATTAAAGTACTGTCATGTTTTTATGCAAGAGAAATAATAGATACAGGGTATTTTTTTCAGTGAATATATTTGGGGCTATGATTCATATTAATAAAAAATGCATGCAAAACGGAGTCCATTTTTATTTAGAGTTGTCTACCCATAACTAGGAACTAAGCTAGTACAAAGAAGCAAATGCTACTACTGAAACTAATTAACTGGTTGATGGTACCAATTAACTGGTACCAATGGACATGTAATGAGAAGGCCTGGCACCCTTACCAACAACATCCTTCAGGGTGCTGCAGATGGATGAAGAAGAGGAGGAAGACTGAAGACAACCTAGTACACCAACGCCAAAGACTAGATGGGATTAAAACTGACTGATTGTACAAGGATTGTAAAAGACTGGGAAGAATGGAGGAAAGTTATTACTACATCAAAGGTGCCCAACAGTCAGTGCAGCCTTGGGACTGACTTGACTTCTCTTGACTTGGTACCCTTACAATTAAAGCTGCATTTCTAAGTAATGCTCTCTCAGCAGCTAAGGCAAAATGTGGAAATACATTTGAAATACAATACATGTGAGAGATGTTCTCATGGGAGTGTCTTTTGTCTGAATTTAGAGTAATATAACAATATTACCTTACATTTAAATAAGTTGTTCTCAACGTTTTTAGACTCACTGCACCTCTTAGAAACTGCCAGCTATTAGTTTTCATTCATTTTTTTTTATTATAGAAAAATACTAGAGCAATTCTTCTGTTGCAGTGAACGCCGAAAAACCATAGCTGGTCAGAATGCTGGAGAATGGGAATTCTTGTTTGAAATCTCTGGATTTATTTTGTGAATCATGTTTACATGCCTAGGCTGCTCCAACCAAGCTGTGCAGGGAGGCAGGCTTACCCAGGGATGATGGCAGTGGTGAACAGATTCCTCCTCCCTGTGCCTTCTCCCAGGCTGGCAAGCAATACTCAGGGGGATTGGAGAGGCCACTGTCTGCAGTTGAATGGGGTGGAAGTGGCTCTAGAGCCCCCATCCTGTACCTGACTCAGCTGGGTGTGGTAGTAGCAGTGGCTGGGGTAATGGGAAGGGGGAGAACCTGCCACTGAGAGGGAAAAGGATGCTGGGGAATTCTTACCTTCTTGGGGACTTAAAAAAAAGTCCCTGGATGCCACTCACATGATGTGGTCTGAAAGAGGGGTGTGACCGCATCACTGCACCTTGTTGGGGTCTGCCCCGGGTAGAAAAGGTTTACATGTATCTTGACATCAAGCATTCCTAGTATCTGCTAGGCTTTCAGTAGGATGTTTCTCCAGGAAGGGAAAATATCTTAAATTGTCATTTTTTTCCTTGCATTTTGCCTCCACATTTTTATGATGTAGTTTCCTTTACACAGCCTGTCAATTGGCCAAGAGGAAGCAGCCAGCAGAATGACAGATACACAGGAAAAGTCCCAGCTCAGTTGTTCTTCATCTGCATGATGGTTAGAAGTCAGAAATACCAGGTTCTTATTGAACCCCTGTTTAGTGTTGGGCCATATTCTCTTCAACAGCTCTTGTGGAAGGTAGGAGGGGAAATATATTTCAGTAGTACTTTATATTGTTGAGCCTGTATTTGCTGATATTCTGAAGGGTTAATAGAAGATCTAGTAGAGGTTTCAAAGCTTTGTCTTAAACTAAGATCTGGAAGCTACAACTCTGCTAGAAGCAACCACTTCCAGAAGTGGTGGAAAACGGACAATATTTTTGCAAAAAGAAAAGATAGAAAAATGTGTCCTTTCTGTTTAAAATAAAATAAAATAAAAGGAAGATTTTTTTTTTCAGGCCAGCTCTTGTAATTTTGGACAAGAACAATTGCTCATTCATAATTTTACCTTGCTCCCAGTTTATTGTTAGACAATTGGGGCATCTGGAAACCTCACAAAGTACAGGCATGCAGGAAATTAGATACAACATCCAGAGGCAGACCTAAATGGATTAAGAGAAAAGTAGTTTGACTCACTCAGGGAACTGATGGATAGGATTCCCTGGGAAGTCAGTCTGAGGGAGAAAGGAGTCCAGGAGAGCTAATTGTATTTGTATTTAAAAATCTTACTGAGTGCTCAGGAACAAACCATACAGATGTGGAGGAAGACTAGCAAGTATGGCAGAAGACCAGCCTGGCTTAGAAGGAAACTCTTCAGTGAGCTAAAACACAAAAAGGAAGTTTACAAGAATTGGAAACTTGTAGAAACATCTAGGGAGGAGTATAAGAGCATTGCTTGGGCATGCAGGGATGAAATCAGGAAGGCCAAAGAACAACTGGAGTTGCAGCTAGCAAGGGACATGAAAGATAATAAGAAGGGTTTCTACAGGTATGTCAATAACAAGAGGAAAAAAAAGGAAAGTGTGGGTCCCTTACTAAACGGGGGAGACAACTTAGTGACAGATGATGCAGAAAAAGCTGAAGTATTCAATAGCATTTTCATCTCCGTCTCTGGAGGCAAAGGCAGCTCCCAGACTCCTTTACCTGGCAGCACAGTTTAGGAAGGAGCTGAGCAGCCAGCAGTGGCAAAAGAACAAGTTAGGAACTATTCAGAAAAGCTGGATATACAGAAGTCAATAGGGCCATATGTGATGCACCTGAGGGTGCTGAGGGAGTTGGCCAACGTGATTGCAGAGCCACTGGCCATCATTTTTGAAAACTTTTGTTGATTGGATGAGGTCCCGATATTAGAAAAGGGCAAATGTAGTGGCTGTCTTTAAGAATGGAAGAAGGAAGATCTGGGGAACTACAGACCAGTGATCCTTACCTTTGTCACTGGAAAATTCATAGAGCAGGTCCTCAAGGAATCCGTTTCTAAGTGGTTGGAGGAGAAGGTGATTAGGAACAGTCAGCATTGATTCACCAAGGGAAAGTCATGACTGACCAACCTGATTGCTTTCTGTGATGAGATAACTGGCTCTGTGGATGCAGGGAGAGCAGTGGCTATGATATACCTTGAATTTACCAAGGCTTTTGAAATGGTCTCCCATAACATTCTTGCAAGCAAGCTAAGGAAATATGAGTTGGATGAATGGACTGTAAGATGAATAGAAAACTGGCACTGCAGGAGTTGTCAGTGGCTCAGTATCTAGTTGGCAGCCAGTATCAATGGAGTGCCCATACCAGGGGATCAGTCCTGGGGCTGGTTTTGTTCAATATCTTCATCAGTGACCTGGAAGGTGGATGGAGTGTCTTCTCAGGAAGTCTGACACCAAGCTGAGGGGAGCAGTAGATATGCTGGCTGGTAGGGCTGTGATTCAGAGACATAAAGTGGAGGATTGGACCAAAAGAAATATCATTACGTTCAGTACGAACAAGTGCAAAGTCTTGCACTTAGGACAGAGCAATCCAATGCACTGCTACAGGCTGGGGACAGACTGGCTGAGCAGCAGCTCTGCAGAAAAGGACCTGGGGGTTAGAATGGACAGTAAGCTGAATCTGAGCCAGCAGTGTGCCCTTGTTGTGAAGAAGGCTAATGGCATCTTGCGCTGCATCAGTAGGAAGGAGCATTGCCAGCAGGTCAAGAGAAATGATTCTTCCCCTTTACTCAGCACTGGTGAGGCCACATCCAGAGTACTGTGTCCAGTTTTGGGTCCCCTCACTACAGAAAGGGTGTAGACAAATTGAAGAGAGTCCAGCAGAGGGCAACAGGAATGGTTAGTGAGGTGGGGCGCACGACTTCTGAAGAGAGCCTGAGGGAACCAGACTTATTTAGCCTGCAGAAGAGAAAACTGAGGGGGGATTTAACTACCTGAAGGGGGGTTCGAAAGAGGATACAGCTGGACTGTTCTCAGTGTTTGCAGATGCCAGAACAAGGAGCAATGGTCTTAAGTTGCAGCAAGGGAGGTTTAGGTTAGATGTGAGGAAAAACTTTCTCACAAGGAGGGTAGTAAAGCACTGGAACAGGTTACCCATAGAGGTTGTGGACTCCCCATCCTTGGAGGTTTTTAAGACCTGGCTAGACAGAGCCTTGGCTGGGATGATGTAGATGGGAATGGTCCTGCTTTGAGCAGAGGGTTGGACTAGATGTGACTTCCTCAGGTCCCTTCCCACCCTCATTTTCTGTGGTTCTAAGTGGCTTATCTTAGTTTCCACAGCGAGGCATTGAAGGTATGGGGTATAATACGTCAAAAATCCTGATGTCCAGCCTTGAATTTAAGAACTTGTATATTATATGAGTTGCAGTGCTCAGCTCTGCTTTGGTAAAACTTGTAGTAAAGCTCTTACACTTGCTGATTCTGCAGGCATTGATTTGGGGCATATCTACCATGCTTTTGTTTGCATAAAATAGTATCGAATATCAGTGTGTTATACATGTGTACAGGTTCCATTCTAACATATATAGCCAACTTTTAATTAAATGTGGTTCAAATTAAATCACTTTTCTCTATCCCTTTGTTCAGGGGGGTCTGCTAATTAGAAGTCCTGCTTGGGTATGTGCTACACTAGTTGCTTTAATTTCTAGATAAGCCCTCTCATTTGCTAGTGTTGGCAGTGTCTCTTTTTTACAGAATTGGCATTGTTGTGTCCTAAAGAAGAGCTTTGCTGAGTCTTCTCAGTGAATCTACCTTACCTCAGCATGGTGCTGATACAATACCCCATGAAGTCAATGGAAAAATTTTCATCAGCTTCAATTGTAATTAATGAGTCCCACCACTCCACTGGAGCCACAGAGTCTAGAACCTTTGTTCTTGATGGGTGGCGCACACGTTTCTTTTCTGCTTTGTGTACTCTAATAAGTCATGCATCAGTCAGTGTGTTGTTTTCTTTCCTCTGTGCTATTCTTGAGCAAGCTCGGTGCTTTGTGGAGCTCTCTAAACTCACTCTCACTACCACCATGTCTCTCTGTGCTTTTTCCTGTTTCAACCTGGTTAAGAAATCACTTCAGTTCATGTTGCACCTATAGCAGCTGCATGTCCTAATTACTATGAGAGTATGAATATAAAGATATGTTATCCATTTATTCTGTCTTGTAAGGACATTTCAAGAAGGCCTTATTTTTTTTTTCCCCCCCTAGTAATTACTTTGCACATTTTTGTCAGGCATCATTATACCTTTACCTTGTGTTTGATACTAGATGTCTCTTAGTGATGTAAACCTGCTGGTATTGTGCTAAAATGTGGGGATTTGATAATATGGTATACTGCTGTGACCATTTTCATCATTTATCTCTTAACTAGTCCATCATATTTGTTCCTCACTTTTTCAGCTATACCATTCTTTGGGGAAAGCAGTTGGCCAGCTACCTAATCAAGATGCAGAATATTGAAAAGGTCAAAGTAAAACAGTGTAATACCATAATTCTCAGAATATAACGGCTCCTTCATTCTTACAAGTGGGGAGCAGCACCATAATATTAATTCATTCTTAATGAAAAGAAAGATGGATTAACCAAATATATTTAATCATTTTTTCTAAAACACTTTCCTGTGAAATCAAGTCGTCTCCAGCAGATGTTGTCCTGCAAAGAATAAATCTGAACTGCTGAGTTAAATCTCTTGGAAGAAAAATTATATTGAGAACATAAGAGGTCCCTAATTAAGCCAGAGTAATAGCAGTCTTTACATTATAAGGAGAACAGAATGTTAAACAATAGTTTAACATTCTCAAGACAAAGATTGGAAGAAGCGCACCAGAATGCAAAAATATTTTCCTCTTATAACAATCTTTAAATTACACTGTATGAGTAAAGACAATGGTATGAAATTCATCCAACCTTGGCACATCAGGCAATGAAAATCGAAAATGATATAAAATTAATCCTTTCTTCTTGACAGTTTTAAGATTGTAATCCTCTATAGTTATCCTCTCAAACTAAGTTTGAAGGGTCTTTAATTCTGCTTGTTCTCATATCATCTCTCTCATCCCATTGTGTACTGCATAGCTGATTTCAAAGCCGATGTACTGTGGAGGGTAAAACAAGGATGATTGGGCAATCCACACTATGAGGAAGATGCGATTATCAGGTCACATTTTTTCTTAATGTTTGGTATGAAAAGTGGTTTATTCCATTTGGAAATAAAATAAGCCTGGGGTCAGCAACCTTTAAGGAGCAGCAGGTTGAAACAAAACAGCTGGGTCCAAAGGCAGCTGATCCAGTCACCGTCCCAGCCCTCCCTGCTCTGTGATGGGGGCGGCTGTCACTGTCGTGCTGCTCGAGTGCTGCCACTGCCCTTACCCCTGCTGCCGATTCCCATTGCCACCAACTGCTGTAAATAACCAGTTTAGTGGCAAAAGAAGCAGCAGCTGCAGTACAAGAGCACCTGAGAGAGACAGCACAACGGAGGCAGGGGTGACAGTAGGTATTAGGGCTGTGTGAAGCTTCAGGTACCGATTCAATTCGGAGGAGATTCAGCCTGATTCGGTGGCTCCAAATCTGAATAGAATCAGGGGACTAATAAGGTCTGAATTAATTTGAACTAGAAAGTATGAAACTATGAAATTTGAAGCTCTCCAGATCAATTCAGAAAAGATTCGGAGAGCTTCAGTTATTCAGGCAGTCCCCACCTGCTGCAGCAGGGAACTCGACCCAGACTCCGAGCTGGTAAATAGGGGGGGAAGGGGGACCATGGGGAATCCTTGCCAGGCCCCATCCCCTGCCTGCTCACCCAGGCCCCCCAGCCCATGCCCAGGAGACTCACCAGCTCCTGTAGCGGCTTCAGGGCTTTGTCCCCAACATGGCATGGGGCAATAAGGGGCAGCAGGGATCACCTCCTGTTGGGCAGGAACCGGTAAGTTTGGGGTTTGGTGGGGGGCGGGGAGGTTCTTAAAGAGCGGGAGCTGAAGTGTGCAGGGCAGCCACGGGGGGGGGGGGGCTGTGGGAGCAAGGGAGGGGGTTTTGGGGGCTCATGGCAGACCCCCCCCATACAGCGTGGGGCAGTGGGGGGAAGCAGGGATTGCCCTCCACTTGGCAGTACCCGGTGAGTCAGGGCTATTTTTTTCAAAGTCCTCCGAATCGGCCAAATCCAAATCTGAAGTGAATTCTAGCTTCTTTGCACAGGCCTACTGGAGCAGGGTGGCAAAGAGAGGCCATGCAGGCTGGGGGATATGGATGTAGGCCGGTGGGGTCAGTGGCAGTGCCCCCATTGCTCTACTTATATTAATGCACTGCAGGCTGGATATAGTTAAGTGGCAGGCCAGATGTGGCCTGCAAGCTGTAGGTTGCCAACCCCTCCCACAGCTGTATATGGTCAAATAGTATGCATGGGAGATTACAATAACCCAGTTCTTGTAATGATTCATAATGATATTAACTTTACAAAGCCAATAGCTTCTCTTTAAACGACATAAAAGTGTTTAGCTGTTAATGAGGTTTTGTTTCATGTTGATTTTTTTTTTTTTTTAACTCAAGTAACTCAAAGCATTTTACACCAGTATAATGTTAAAATATCATCAGTGAATCAACAGCGTTAATAATTTTGTGAAGTAACTTCTGATTTGTAAGACTATAATCAGGCTTTAAGAGTTTAGTCCCCTTGATATGTGCCACTCATTTTTAGCATGATTACTTCACCTCATACACCTGTGGTTTATTGGTTGCTTATGGGTTTTTCATTATGTCCTAAAGACCTCAAAATGGGGTATTTGATCTATTCCATTTGTTTGCACTGTGTGGGCAGGTTTCTGACATGCATCTTGTTGAAATGCAAAGTTCTTAGATTTTCCTGGGGTGAATATTATTTCATATTTATTGCTGCATGAACATTGATTTTAATTTTACCAAAATAAGTACGATAAAGTGTTGGAGCATCATTATTTATTACCAGGTCTTGTGTTAGTATTGAAGGTGGTGGTTTTCCTTTATTTCCTGTGTGTAGCATAATTAATTCTGTATGTTTATCTGGAGTCCCCATTGTCAGTTATTCATAGTCTAACTACTTTATTTGTAATCTTCTATCCATTTATTCTATGATGTGAAATATTTCAGTATGTTCATGCTTTATGATTTACGCTAATGAGACTGTCTCTTAGTATTTATTACAGTCTGTTGTAGGAGTGCAAAGCTCCTAGAAAGCATCCGTGGTATAGTAAGGGTGGCCATCACCACATATAGAAATTAGGTATTATAATCTTTCAAAAAGATATTGGAGTCTTGTGGTAGATCTTTTTGTGAGACCAAGTTCCTCAAAGATTTGCAGTGTTCTGCTGTTTGGTTTTCATGGATCTGTACATGTGATGGCATAGCCATCAACAGAGATTTTTATTTCTACATGTTTTGTAAATGTGGATAACGTGTAATGTGCATCAAATTTATTTTGTCTGGGGGAAAAAATGAAGAGAAGACATTTTGTGAAGACCTGCCAGAATTTCCACACCACCATGCTGTTAAAATAAAGCTCTCTAGAAAGTGTGGCAAATCTACATGATACATTTCTTAAGCAGAACTGGACCAGTTCTATAGTACTATAGGGAATTGGAGCTGCTGAACATCCTTCCAGAACCAGTCCAATGGAAGAACTTAGATAGCAGATGTAGAGGTTGGTCAAATAGGCCTGTACGAGTTGGCAGCAATGCGATCCAGCTTCGGATCTGGCCGCTTTGGGTGGCCATAATGTAATACAGAGCTCTGGACCAGGTTTCCGCCTCGATCCAGCCAAAGCTTCAGAGCCGTCTTGGAGATCCAGCCATAAGGTATAATAGGGAATCAATGAAATATCTATAACTTTGTTGTTTTTTTGTCCGATTTGGTTGAAACTTGCAGGGATGGTAGCCTCTGCTGAGAGCATGAAACCTGCCAAGTTTTAAGAAGATTGGTGCAAGGGTTTGGGGCAGCTGTACCCCACATTCTTGAAAGCCAAACTCCTGTCACGGCTGTGTGTTACAGGGGGGTCAAAACTGCAGGGCTGGTAGCTCTTACTGAGGCCACAAAGCCTGTCACGTTGCAAGAAGATCGGTGCAGGGGTTTGGGGGAAACTGTACCCTAAGCTGCGGACGAGCAAAACTGGTGCCAAGGGTGACACTGCGTGTGTTCAGGCGCGGTGGGGTGACACTTACAGGGGCAGTGGCCCCTGCTGTGATGCCTGCCAGCTGTGGAGGAGATCGGCTCTGGGGCCCTGCACCCCTAGCTGCTGAACAGGCAAAACTCGTGCCAAGACTCTGACTGTCTCGGGGCAGTCAATTGTCTGTGTTGAGTCTTTCCTCTCCTTAGCCTGGTTTTGTAGGTGTTACTTGATGCTCGTTAAGTCATTATGTAGTAGCTAGGTCCTATGTATTGAGCTGGTCCCTGAGTGAATCATGATTGATTGATTGGTAACTGGGAACACAGCAGCTCAGCAGCCAGGCCTGCAGCAGTGTCTCCCCTCCCCGCCCCAGGACAGACACAGTCAGTCCCACAGCACAAGTTTTGCTTGTCTGCAGCTTGATGGGAGGTTCCCCCCAAACCCCTGCACCGATCATCTTGAAACTTGGCAGGCTTGGTGGCCTCCATAGAAGCTGCCACCCCTGCAGTTTTCACCCTGCTATGTTGTAACACCTAAATGTGACGTGAGTTTTGCTTTCAGGAATTTGGGGTGCTGTTTCCCCCAAACCCCTGCACCAGTCTTCTTGAAACTTGGCAGGCTTCATCCTCTCTGCAGAGTCTACCACCCTGAAAACTTCATCTAAGTCAGACAAAAAACAATAAAGTTATAGACATTTTATTGTTTCCCCATTATACCCTATGGCCAGATCTTGGAGGCGGCTCCAAACTGCTTTGGGAAGCCGAATGAGACCAGCGCTTTGACCTGGATGTGCTGCTTCGGACCCCAAAGCATCCAAAGCTTCTCCAGATCCAAAGCTCTGTCCGAAGCCTCGCACAGCCCTATGGTCAAGTATTTGGCGGAAAAACAGTTGACGGCACTGCTTTTTTGTTGCCCTCTCCTTTCCAGTGATGCATTTATGGTTTCTCACAAAACGCAATAGAAGGGCCACTTAACCCCATATCATGTTGTCAAATGTATGTATTTATTTATTTAATTGGCCTTATCGCATTTCGTGCTAGGAGTGTTTATTTTTTCATACGGCCTTTGTTCCTAGCCTTCTCAGTGTGAGTGACCGTGGCCACAGCAAACATATTTGTGCTGGTATTGATTGTGTTGGTTTGTGGGGGCTCCTTAATGCAAAGCAAAGCAAAGCAAAACAGAATTCTTGAATGAGGGCAGCTGAATGGTTTGTGCTTTTCAGTTATTTCATCTGAATGTAATTTATAGTTCGCTGTTACAGTAGCCTGCAGTGATTATTCTGCTTATCGAGAGATACACTGGGCATTTAGAATATTTCTAAATTTGTTAAAAACACTAGAGCTGGCCTTTAAAGTTCTTCAAAGGAGGAAGAACTGTAGATAGACACCTCCAAGGATTACGTGCGTTTACTTTCTTTGTATTTCTGGCCAGTACTTTTAGTACAATATTGGTGGGGGGGTAGGGGGCATATGCGGAATTTAATTCTGTTTTTGTTAAGTCTAAAGGCTTAATGAACCTCTGAATGCCTAGGTTTGTCCCTGGCTCTGCCCCAGACTTCTTCAGTGAGGCAAGTCACCCAATCAAAATTCCTTCCTCAGTAAAATAAATATGATGGTACCAATCACACTGGGAGAAATTCCTCCCAGCAAAGGTACTAGAGGAAAAAGGTTATTTTTGCCAAATCTGTGAAGCAGCGAAAATTCTTAGGACTCTAATTTCTCAAGGTCTACATTCAAGTTTACAGAGCAGAGAGGTTTACCTTACTTTAGATAAGATCCAACCAAGCCCCTCAACTTTGTTCATCACTAGTGATTATCAACTGAGACCTGCTGATAGACTGAATGAGAGTGGATATAGAGATGAGGAAAAGCTAAAAAAAAACAAGAAAAAAAGGAATATGAGTTTATTGTAGGTAAATGCCTGAATACAATGACAATGAATAAAATGGGAATCAATCTTGCTAATAGAGGAGAAATATCAAACTACACTGGGCAGATTTACCAGTTAGAGTTGTAGTGGGAAAAGAGGTGAACATAAGACCACCTGTTGATGGTATGTGCTGTGATGTTGTTGAATTTCTTGGATAGATTAATCATTGGAACATGTGTTAGCAATGGCCTAATCAAGTTCTGAGATTACCTTGGAAAGTTGTTTGCATTTAGACCATCTTGTAAAATGGACTGTAAGCTTGGGAGATTCTTCCTCTCCTAAGACTTCTTTGGATTGACTGCATCAGAAATACTGCAAATCAGATTTTTTCTTTTCACTTAGTATTGTGGTATGACCTCTTCTGTCACCCTAAAGCACAAGAGCAAAAGAAGTTAAAACAGTTCCAGAAGGGCGATGTTCTTCCACTATTCACATACTGAAAAATCAAAATAGAGTATGAAAATGTTTAATTAGATACCACCAGGGGTGACTGGTGCTTCCTGAGTCTGGGCATGCACAATTTGTGGGCAGGCCTGGGGCAAGGCCAAAAGCCCCATATCCACTCCTATACTTCTGTTCTGTGGCTTAGTGCCCCTGACCAACACACCACAGGCACACATGGCAAAAAACCTGCCCCATCCAGAGTGGTGCTGAGTCAGGGGCCAGTCTCAGGGGGCCAGATGCCCCCCATATCTCCTAATCAGTCGCCTGTGGATACCACTCAGTGGGTGTATCTATATGTGCTGTTAGCAGACAGCAATAAACTCTGGCAGAATATTGCCAGAGTTTATTGCCCCAGGGCACACTGTTTAAGCCCAGGACTGTAGCATGTTGAGCTGGGTCAGAGCATCCTCAGCTGGCAGGGGGCTTGGTCCCAGGGCTGCTCCAGTCTGGCTCAGCCTGCCACAGAGGGGCTGACTACGGCATGAAGGTAATTCAGTGCAGGTCCCTTATGCCCCACACAGCTGCATCAGCATCTACATGTACATTGCTGCAGAGAAAAATATCTGCATCAGGATAGTATTTGTATTTGTAAGTACTACCCTGCTGCACAGTTAATTAGTTTACTGCTGCCAAATAAGGCCGCATGTATAGATGTGAGACATTTACTGTGGAGCTAAGTAGTCTGCAGTAAATGTCTTGTGTAGATGCCCCTAGTGTGAGTAAAGGAAGGAGAATCTGGTTAAAATAAATAAATAAAAAGGACATTTTTGAACTTCAGGAAACCTATTTGGTTCTAGCTTGCGGGTTGGTTTCTCTGTTATCCCCACAGGTTGCCATGTGCATCTCTTATAATTAGAGTTGACATGGGGAAAGGAAGAAGATAACAGCTTGGAGCCAGGCCATGGAACCATTTTGTTTCCTCAGATTCCTCAAACCAAAAAGCTGCAAGAGACTTAAACAGCAGGAGCTAAGCCTAAAGGCATTGAGTTTGGCAGGGGTAGTGACACAGAAGAAAAAAATAAGGAAGAGACACAGCTGTAGCGTTTGCCTTAGGCTGTTAATCTCTATGACTTTATGGGGTACATACTGCAGCAGCACTCGATGTGGGAGGAACAGACACATGCCCTATTGGGGGACATCTTTTCCTGTGTCCTGCCTCAGTGCCTCAATGTAATTTGATGTCTAGTAATAAGAAAAGAATAGGAGGCAGCTGGATATAATTGTTTTCAAAACACACCACTACCAAAGTAACAGTGTCTCTTGGCTTTTCCAGAAATGACCCAGATTTTGTCCTGACTTTAACATCATGGCTAAGTCCAGACAGTCAAAAAGCCCAAAGATGAATCGATTCAATCTTTTCAGGTTAATCCGAGCTGCGTACATTAAAACCAGCAAGCGAGTGAGGAAACATCCACTTTTGATTTCAGAATGCACCTGCAGTGGCTTAAGCCAGAAGCCAAGGGGCGCTAGAGCACGCCTTTCTGCTTAGCTGAAGCAAACATCTTGGGCCAAGGCTAGCTCGCGCACCCTGCAAAGGTGGAGGTGCAAAGCATCCTGGGATGCTGGAGACTCTGAGTGAACTTGAATCTGGAGGGGATCTGGGACAGAAGTTCAATAAACCGATCTAAACTAAATCAATTAAGTCTAATACCACAATCATCCAGACTTATCTTGAACTCATTTCAGCCATTTTGAAAGTGGTTTATGTGCACTGAACTTCTGTTGTGTTACAGATTAGAACTGGTTTCTGATCATTTATTCTTGTTTATGTGTAATATCTGTCCCTAGCTCATGTGATCATAGAGAAATCAGTAAGGAGATGAGTGGGGGATGAGTTGGCCTTACTCGAAGTCACAGCTAATAGCAGAAGGCAGCATTGTTCTAATGTGACCATTTCCAAATCCAGCTTTGTGCTTTGCATCCATTAAGAATAGTATAATTAGTCTTCTACGTGAAGCACCTAACACTTACTGGGGTAAGCCAGGAAGTTAGCCAATGTTAGCCAATGTCGCTCCTACGAAATGTAGATTGTTTCAATACTGTACATAAAATTCACATAAGGAAATGTAGAAATATATCCTCAGGTTCTACTGAGAATAAACTTTGAACTGGTAGGGTTATAAACTGCAATGTGTACAATAAACAGTCGATCATCCAACATAAATATTACTACTCAATGGGATTTTTATCCTGGCACTTTATTTATACCTACATTTTTAAGCCTCTTTGCTCAGAAGGTTATATTGATGCATTTTTTCCTTCAGATATACTATTTTTTGAAAACAGATTTCTCTTAAGGGCAGTCAAGTGTCACATGCAAAGTTATGGATGGTGTCAGCTACATTTGGAAGTGCACGCTTCATTTATTCATTATAGCTGTGAAAGCTTAGATGTGCAGACATCCATTGCCAGCTTGTATACCTGTCATTTTCATGCTTTTAATGAACATTGATCATGTTCATCCGGACACATATTTGAATAAAGTGAATATGAAATACTTTCTGAAAACAGAGTGGGAACTATTATTTTAGCATAATATTTCAGAGCTAGGGGGACATACCTGAAAAGATTATCATTTTTCATTAAGTTATAGATAAATAAAATTTCTAATAAGACACATCTCTTTCAAAAATCCAATTACAGAATCAGAAATAGGTTAGCAGAGACTAACTTCAGTGTCTTGCTAAAACCGATCCCAAGTTTTTGTGATTCATTTCTACAGTAGAAAGAGGGTTTTAATCCTGTGGGATCACTTAGTAGAGACTTGTTTCTAACAAATCATAGTTTACAACCTAAAATTGCCCTTATATATTCACCCCAATGTAAATAGCTGAGTGTAAAATGAAGTTAAAATATCCTTGGGTCTTATGTTTGTTTTGTTTTTTCTTTTGCGTGGATTTGAAGAGCTGAGCATTGCTTTGGTAACTTCTTTCTTCTTAGCTCTTATTAAAAGAGGTACTCCTTGACAGCATTAAAGGAGTACCAACATTATACAATTTAGGTAAGTCCAGTTTGTGTCATTTTGGGCAATAACCAGTACCTGTGTACTTTTTTCAAAGATCATTCTTTCCCACAGGATTTCTACTTTTCAACTTGAGACAGTTCTACATAATAGCTAGTTGACAAATATACAAGTGTTTTGCTGCTACAGTTGTATTGAGATTTGTATAGATACTGGACACATCTACATGAGAAGCCGACTGTGCAATTGTTACTGTGCAGTCGTTTGATACTTGCATATCCAAGTACTAAATAACCGTACAGTAACCAGCATTACTGCATAGTAGCATCCCCGCACAGCTTCCTGGTGATGCTGACTGCACAGTAGCTCATTACTACTGCGAAGTAGCATCGCGTGACAGTTCGTGCCCAGTGACGCTACTGTGCAGTAGTAACAAGCTACTGTTCGGTAACCATCGTGAGTCCCAATTCTGGGCGACAGAGTACTTAAAGCAGAGGATCTGGAATTACCCAATAGACTGTGTAATTATGGCCTTATTTAATGAAGAGCACGGTTCATATACAGTATGCGCAGAAATATCATGCACATCTAAGTGACATTGCCTTGTGAGGCTGCTCCAGGATAAGACTTAGTAAGCAAAATTACTAAGTTGCTTTAGATGAGTACTATACTTTAAAAAACCTATATTCAGCAAATAGTTTACTGAATCTTACATGCTAGGAGGCCCCTTGAGACCCCGTGGTCTATGGGAATGACTATAGGACTGAAGATAGCAGAGGTAAGCTAATGCTGCGCACTTTTCAGAAGCCCTCCTTTGAATACTATTGACGGGATGACCCTGTGAGTTGCTGAGCTTAGCTGACATGACTCTGCAGGTCTGGGTCCTGAGTTGAACCTGATAGCAACCTTGTGATGTAGGTAGTTATCATTTCCTCATGTCTATAATTGGGTATGCTGAGACTGAGGGGTTAAATGACTCTGAATACCCTTACTTTCCGCTAGTGTTCTCTCATGCTCTTTCTCCCCCTCCCTTCCTTATCTACCTTTCATACTGTAATCCTTGAATTTGAGTGTGGTTATATTTTTTTTTTATGTAGGAATTATCAAAGTGGAACATTCAGATGATCTACATAATTAGCTAACCTCTTGCTGACAAGTTTAATACTGAATTTTTAGCCTGATAGAACCAGTCAAATTATCCAGTGTAAATAATTTATTTGATTAAATTTGGCATTTTTCTTTCAAGAAATTATTTTAGACTGATTTTTAATTATTTAACCTGTTCTATAGAGAGTCTACTGGCAAATATTTTAGCCAGTGAAAATACCTGTCACTTTTTAAATCAAGTATATGAGAATAAATGTTTTTAACATCCTTTCAGCTCTAAAGCCTGGTAAGCTGCCACCAGGTATCATGAGCCTCTCTAAATGGTTCATAATGACACCTATTTGAAATGTGGTGACCAGTATTTTATTTTGTTTTATTTTATTTATTTATAAATGGTTTTTCAAACACGGTCTCTCTAATTTAAATGCAGCCTTTTCTTAATGTTTTGTATGCAGTGTACTCAGACCTAATACTTATGCTCTGCTGTTCTTCAAGAGCACTGGCTTGTCATCACTAATGGAGAAAAGAAGCAACTCCACTGCTTTTCACAGTGATGATATTTAATTGGCCAGCCATATGTTTGTTGTTTCCAGGAGTCACTTGAGCATGGAACAAGTAGTTTTCAAATGAAATGGAACCTGTTGCTTTACATAACATTGTGGACACCAATATCCTATTGCTTGTATGGTAGATAATGTTTCTTAATGGGCACATGTAAAATAATGCTTCCTTGCTCATGAAAGAGAATCACATTTTCACTTACATGAGAAACCTAAAGGATTATTATTCACTGTGCAGTGTGTTTGTCTCAATCTTTTTGCAGATATAAGCAGGGGAAAGTGTGTTTCTTACATTATATTTAGTTAGAGAAAGCGGACAATTCGCAGAGAGCATTGTATAATTTCATTAACATTTCAAGATTTTATCCATTTAGAATAATTTAGTACTTTCATGATGCAAAGCTGTGGTTGATGAAATTGGCTACATTTCATTTTGGATGCATGTAAATCCCAGTGGCCTGGGAATTCACCTCAAATGAAAGACATGGTTCAGAAATTTATAAGAACCTGATGTTGTTTAGATATTTGCCTTTTTACATATTAATAATCTAAAAAACCTGAGCAATTGAACAAAAAACCTTGTGCAGAACTGTATGCTCCAGAACAATTTTAAGTTTCCATCCTTGTGACAATTTGCTTAAAGGCAGTAGATATGTCACATATCATTCCAGGAATATTATAAATTGTAGTTAATAGTAACATCACATGTTCCTGTATATTATATTAATGCATTATATGGAAGCACTATTATTTGGCACCTTAAGAGTTGAGACTAGGAGTTGTGTTTTCTTTTGTTTTTATACATGAGTTGAATCCTTTAAATACAATATAATTGGAGAAAAGTTGATTCTTCATATGTCTTATCAGTAGACCTGGTTGTGAGCTTTCCAATTAAATGTTTTTCATTAGAAAGTGCTAGTTCTTCAAAACCAAAATTATTTGCATGAACGTGCCACTAAGCTTTCATGGGGAAAGAGTTCTCATGTTTAGGATACAATTTCTAGTCAAATCTGGGGGGCACCTCAGCAATGAATGGCCAGCACCCAGCGGTGAGGGTACTCCCCTGAGATGTGAGAAACCCAAGCTCAAATCCTTGTTGTGCCCTACTTTACACTAGGGACTTAAATGTTAGTTGTACACATTCCAAGTAAGTGCCATCACCACCACTTTACTGCCTAAGCTGGACTGGGCCCCTGGAAGAACTGCTTTATATATTGTAAATAAATAAACATTACTTTTGTTTAGATATGAGCTTGACCGATTCCATTGCCTACTGATTTGGGCATTCACTTGAAATGAGTGACATGGTTCAGGATCCTGGGATGTGATTTTCCCAGTTTCTTAGAACAGTGCTGCCCATGAGGGGTGTGCAAAGCAGGCCCTATTTGATTCAGATTCGGCCTGAATTAGGGACAGTGATTGGATTTGTTGATTCGGATCACTGTCCCTGAATCGATTCGGCTGAATCCGAATCTGAAGATTCAGCGTTGATTTGGACATAGACACAGCTTTAAAAGTTTTTCTACATACCTCAATGTACCAGGCATGGCTTGTGAATGCTGCAATGGTGGGATAGATGGAGCACCCACAGCTTCCCCCTCCCACCCCGCCACGTGCTCAGCAGTGAACCCAGGAGTCGACTGGAAGTACTTCTTGTCCACTTGTGGATCTGCTGCCTAGAGTGCTGGGGAGTCCCCTGCACTCCTGTGGGATACTCCATCTGCCCCAGCATCACAGCGTTCATGAGTCACCTGTTACCTGGAGGTGTGTAGAAAAACCATTCAAAGCTATCTCTATAACTGAATCTCCAAATCTTTCTGTATCTCTCTGGATCAGTTTGGAAGGTTCTGCTACCAAATTGAATCCAGGACTGAAACTTCACACAGCCCTACTGCCCATAGCCCAAACTTTTCCTCAGCATGACCCCAATTATGGCCCCATTTCCTCAGCATGACCCCTCACTCCCAACCCAGAGCCCTCCAACCCCATGACTCCATCTGCTGATGTTGTGACCCCGTTTGGGGTCATAGCCCACAGTTTGCAAACTGCTGTCTTAGAGGAACATAACTCTTGGATTATTTACTGTTTTCTGTTGGTAGTGTGTGAGGACAGATGGGGGGAAGGTCTCTTCCTGTTTATGAAAAACTTCAGAAGTTCTTGATTATCTGAAATCTCAGTGTTTTGTGGAGTAGGAAAACCATTATCCACACAGCTGTATCTGCCAGTGTTCTGTAATGCAACACAACAGAACCAGATGCTTCTCAGGGTTATGTTCCTAGCCTCCCTGTGAAGAGGAGGGGAGAAAGGATTGCCAGCTAGCCAGGGGCATATTGCCAGCTGTTTGCTGTGGCATTTATTTCAAAGGGGGCTGCTCCTTCTCTAATCAGCAGTGTGGGACTGCTGATGAGTCAAGCTGATGGAGAAGCAGTGCTTTGAAGTAAAAGTCGCCACATATAGCTGAGAGATTTATTTTTAATCTAACACCCCACTAAAAATTAAGCAGGTTCTCTACCCAGACACAAATGATCTAGATTTTACTGTACAGGGTGTAAGTTCAGTACAGGACAATAAGTTCAATGCAGACTGGCACCCCTGACTTCCATAGGGCTGTACCCAGGCATACAGATCTAGCCACAAGCATCAAATTGTAGGGCAGGGGTCTGCATTTATACAAAAAGAAAAACAAATTAAGTAGGCTAGGGCAGGAAAAAAGGGATGCATGTTTTGGGTAAGATATGAAAAAGAGTGGAAAGTCATTTAGGCTAAGTACAAACCGTCAAAAAACCTGAGGCAGAATTAATTCAATCTTTGTGGGCTAGTCTAAGCTGTGTAGACTGAACTGATAAGTAAGTGAACAGACTTACTTTTGATTCTAGAAATGCAGCCACATGCCTGCAGTGGCTCAGTCCAGAAGCTAGGGGACGCTAGAGCAAAACTCCTTCCTTGGCTGGAGCAGACAGCTTGGGCTGAGCCTAGTCTGCCCACCCTGCAAGGGAGCAGGGCTTGCAGGGCAGCTGCAAAGTATCCTGGGATGCTGGGGGACTGTGAGTGAACTTGAATCTGGAGGGGGTCTGGGGCAGAAGTTTAATAAACCAATTTAACCTAAATCAGTTAAGTCTGATACTACATCCATCCTGGTTCGTCTTAAACCAGTTTCAGCCATTTTGGAAGAAGTTTCATAGGCATAGACATTAGGGCTGGAAGGGACCTTGGAAGATCATCAAGTCCAGCCCCCCACCCAAAGGGCAGGTAGTCAGCTGGGGTCATAGGATCCCAGCAAGATAGGCATCCAATTAGCTCCTGAAGGTGTTCAGTGTAGGTGATTGAACCACCTCCGATGGCAGGCTGTTCCAGACCTTGGGGGGTCAGACAGTAAAGAAATTCTTCCTTATGTCCAGCCTGAAACGGTCTCACAATAGTTTATGACCGTTTGACCTCATCATCCCCTGGGGCACTCTGGTGAACAGATGTTCCCCCAAATCCTGGTGGTCACCCCTGATAAACTTATAGGTGGCCACCAGATCACCCCTAGGCCTGCGCTTTTCTAGGCTAAAGAGCCCCATGGCTCTCAGCCTGTCATCGTAAGGTCTGTTTTCCTGACCTCTGATCATGCGCGTGGCTCTTCTCTGGACTCTCTCAAGCTTCTCCGAATCCTTTTTGAATTCATTGTAGAGCCCAAAACTGGATGTGGTACTCCAGCTGTGGCGTCACCAAGGCCGAGTACAAGAGGAAAATGACGTCCCAGGACTTTCTTGAGAAGCATCTATGGATGCAAGCCAGCATTTTGGTCACTTTACTAGCTGCAGCATCACATTGAAGTCTCATGTTCATCTTGTGGTCAGTGATGACCCCCAAGTCTCTTTCTTCCGTAGTTTGTGTGCACTGAACTTCTGTTGTGTTACAGATCTGAAACGGTGTCCAATCACTTAAACTGGCTTATGTGTAATTTCTGTCCCTAGCCCTAGAGAGGGAGTTTTTCAGTTGATTTTTTCAT
The DNA here is from genome assembly GCF_052110815.1 of Crocodylus siamensis. Classification (NCBI taxonomy): domain Eukaryota; kingdom Metazoa; phylum Chordata; order Crocodylia; family Crocodylidae; genus Crocodylus; species Crocodylus siamensis. The sequence goes on along the minus strand of NC_143405.1, from coordinate 56,548,198 downwards.
AGACATTAGGGCTGGAAGGGACCTCAGGAGATCATCGAGTCCAGCCCCCTGCCCAAAGGGCAGGAAGTCAGCTGGGGGCTCGGACAGTAAAGAAATTCTTCCTTATGTCCAGCCTGAAACAGTCTTGCAGGAGTTTGTGACCGTTCGAGCTCGTCATCCCTTGGGGCGCTCTGGTGAACAAATGTTCCCCCAGATCCTGGTGGTCACCCTTGATAAACTTATAGGTGGCCATCAGATCACCCCTGAGCCTGCGCTTTTCCAGGCTAAAGAGTCCCATGGCTCTCAGCCTGTCATCGTAAGATCTGTTTTCCTGACCTCTGATCATGCGCGTGGCTCTCCTCTGGACTCTCTCAAGTTCTCCACATCCTTTTTGAATTGTGGAGCCCAAAACTGGACGCAGTACTCCAGCTGCGGCCTCACCAAGGCCGAGTACAAGGGGAGAATGACGTCCCGGGATTTGCTCGAGAAGCATCTATGGATACAAGCCAGCGTTTTGGTCACTTTACTAGCCACAGCATCGCATTGCAGGCTCATGTTCATCTTGTGGTCAATGATGACCCCCAAGTCTCTTTCTTCTGTAGTGCTATCCAACATAGCACTGATGATTGTTTCTTCTCATGGTATTGAAGTCCTGGTACCTTCAGAGCTTAGTAATATGAGATACAGTGTAATTGGTCTCATTAACTACTACATTGCACCCTAACAGACTCAGTATATAAGGCTAAGTGATGACCTGTAGGCGATAAGGGGGTGGGTTTTTAAATGGGGATCATCCAGATAAAGCTCAGTTCTCCCATAGGTGCAAAGATGTCCCAGACAAAGAGAACCAGATTTAATCTCCCCCAAGGAATATTGTAGTTGTTTCGATATCAATTTCCTGATGGTGCTATATTCACTCTCTTCCAAACACTTAGCTCTGTTTAATGTCTTAATATATTCTCATTTCCATGAAAATAGGTATGCATATAGCCTCTAGTAAAATTGTATGAAAAACTTCCCTGGGTTGATTCTACTAAAGTTTTATTTCTCTGCAAACATTGGCAAGTCCAAACTCCTTTACTGCTTTTTTTTTCTCAAATAGTTCTTGCAAATTAAGGACTGATCTTTTTAGATATGTTACTTACAGGGGGTAGCAAAGCCATTGGTTATATCAACATCACACCAACAGGACAGACAGTGAAAGATGCATGCCTTTTGTATTCTGCACTAGTGGTGCTGAGCAGCATTTTTTGTCATAGTCAAAGACCCCATAGGGCTTGGATTGGCATTGGCTGTGTTGTTTTGTACTCTGTTTCGCTGCAGTTTCAAATTGTTCCAATTGTTACAGTGAGAAACAGAGAGGAATATTAAACACAGATAAATGAGTCAAGTCACATACAGAGAGTTCAACACACAGCATTTCTTTTTACAGTAAGCCTAGCCATTATATAAAATAAAGGTATATATATTCTATCTGGCTTCTCAGGTTTCCCCTATATAGTTTCACGAGAGATCAGTCATTGATAAAGATAGCCTATGGCAGTGGGTAGATGAGACTGTCAAGTCAAGTGAAAAGGCAATAAAGCATACAAAAATATTAAAATATTTTGATTCTTAGTGGGTTCTACTTCTAATCTTCGGTTTCTGCTGCCTGAGGCTCCAAGTCCATCTGCAGTCCAAAAAGAGACCTTGGAGACCCTGCATGGACTCCTTAACACAACATACCCTTTTACAGCAAAATGTGAGTGTTCATGCCTCCATGTGTGTATGGTTAAACCATTCCATTCAATTGCAGCGATGGTTGGGATAGAAGGAAGAAAGACAGGAAGAGCCTATGGCAGCAAATAAATGAAATTGTCACATGAAGATACAGTAAAGCTAACAAAGATATTAAAATAATATTTTTAATTCATAAGGGTACTATTGGCATTTGGTTTATAGACATCTGGTCACCCATTGCAGTTTGAAAAATGATAGGATGCACAAATCTTCCCAACCTGTATTTAATACTGCATATTACCTAGAGAGAGGTTCTTTTCTGGCCTCCTTTATATATATATGATTCCATAGCAGGTGCTGTGAAAAATTTATTTATTTTTTTCTGTGTGTGACTTTGAATAAGTCCTAGAGAGTCACTGAAAAGAAAATTATGAAGGATATTTAAAGTTATTTCTCTTAATGACTAATAGAGGACTAAGAAAAGGCTCCTGAAACCCAAACACTCTGTGTGTGATATGGATTAAGCATAACATGTCTCATCAAGACAAGAATTTTAAAGAATGAGTCATACTTTTATTGAGCCCATTTCTGGAGGACAGGGATACCTTATTTTTAGTTTCCTGTCACATATTCCTTAGCAAAGCACAGTGCCATTTATTCAGGAAACACAGAAAGTTTAAGGAAAAAGGGAACATTTTCTAACAACTCTGAAGTTGTCTCCCAGGAGTGAGACTAGGAGTAGTCTTAACACCCACTATGAGACTAGCAGGAATCCCCTGGCTTGAAGGTTTTAGGACAGTGATTCCCAACCAGAATGCTAAGGTACTTTGGGGTGTTGGGAGATCCTTCCAAGGGTGCTGTGATGTGCTGCTCAACATTAGCAGTGTTAGCTGTGGAACACCAACACATGAGCCACAACAGAAATCCAGAGATTTCAAATAGTAATCTGTAGTGGCACAAAACTTCTGACTTGTGGTTTGTCTGTTCTTTGCAATAGAAGAATTGTTCTATTACTGTATTTTCCTGCATACAATACAACCCTGGATAAGATATGCACCTTAATTTTGAAAGGCAGAATGAAGAAAAAAAGATGGTTTCTTTGAAAATACTAGCCAGCAGCAGAAAATAACCGAGACTAAGCCTCTGCACTAAAAGCCTCTGCCAGAGAGGGGAGAGAGGACATTATATATGTGCTCAAGGGGTGGGGGAGCTTTAACTAGAGCAGCTCTGAGATCGGCTTTAATTAAACTGCCTCACTGTCTCATGTATCTGCATCCCCATGCTTCAGAATGGCAGGAGTGCTTTAACTACAGCTTGTCGAATGAGGTTTAGTTAAAACGCCCCCACCGCCATTTTGAAGTACAGAGATGCTGATACACAAGACACATAGGCTTACTGGAGCACGCTAATTAGCACACTCCAGCAGACTCAATTAATCAAGTCTGCTTCGACACATTGTAATTACAGCACATCGGAGCAGCCTCCCAGCACATCTGCAAGCATCCGAAGTATTCACAGCCAGCAGCCAGGGATCCCCATGCAGTACTAAAGCATTACTTTTGCTTCCTTCCTTTCCCTCCCTCTGCACCTCCTCCCTCTTCCTCTGCAGAGGCAGAAACTACTACTACCATGTTTACTCACGTATAATATATGCCCCAGTTTCTAGCAGCTGAATTTTGGGGAAAAGGGCATGTGTTATATGCAAGGAAATACAGTATTTTTTTGTAGTAAAAGTACAGGCATTTTCCTAAGGGTGCTTTTAGTATAATAAGAGAGACCTAAAAAGATTGGGAACCACTGTTTTAGGATCTGTTCAGAGCAGGATACAGTTTAAGCTGCATCCACATGCCACCTTCACCCCTTGCCAAGTATAAACGGTATTCTCTGGATGTTCTAGCCATTCCATTTGCTCACTCCTCAGAAATAGATTCTATTCAAGATAATTAACAGCAGACCAAGAATGTGTCTTATCTATGATAGGGGGAAGAGACCCCAGGGGAAAGATTGCAGAGGGCAAATAAGTGAGCAAATGAAGATCTTTCAAAAAAAAAAAATAGGATCATTGGAGAAGCAGATTCACAGGTAAATACTATGCCCTTTTGTAAAGATATCATCAGCAAGGATTGCATAGGTATTGAAAATGATTAACTGCTATGCTTCACCAGGGCCTCTATGAGCTAAGAACATTCCTACCAAGAAAATGAGCTAATACCAGGAAAGTGACCTTCTGTGTAAGAAACCGTAGATATGTAAATTAGTAGTTCAGAAAGCTTTCATCATCTTTACTTGGACAATGCTAATAGTTTATAACCTACCAACCTTCACAATGTGTGTTTCTTTTTCTTTAAGTGTCCAACCCTGCATGAACCTGAGTACAAAAGCCTATGGAGATACTGTTCTTGCTTCAACTAATTTCTGAGATAGATATGTTGCCAAATGTACCTGGATTTTTACCTTAAGACTCAAGTAAAGGTGTAAATCAAGGAGAGTGAAGGTATCTATGTATGTGGGAATAATTGCACTAGTCCCCACAACCTCCCCACTTAGAATTGTACATCTTTCCGGAAAGTAGTTTTCAAAATGTCAGGAGAACCTAAGACAGCTGCGCAGGCATTTTATCCATGGACTTTACCCTGTCGGGCACCAAGCTGATAAGCAGGAGGGCTCCCGGATTGATATGGAGGGAGATACCTTGTTCTGAGTGATGATCTAAGGCTAGACCTTCAGGCTGATGGGATCAACATTAGCCACTTGCAAGAGAGTTAAGAAATCTATCCTCTGCAAAACAAAGATTCTTGATTGAAAATAAATCTTGGTTAGGGAATAATGTAAACATATAAGAGATGAAAACGTGACTCAGAAGAGTGAGATTTTTTTCATGTTTTTTTACAGTGTTCTAAATTTAAAAAAAATAAAACCCATCTGTAATATTCAAAATGAAATTCCACTTCGTACAGTGATGATCTCTTTTGACTAAAAAATATTATAGCCATTTCATTAGAGATAAAGTTAGACATTGTTAAATAAGAGTAAATAAAATAACTAGGGCATGGTTATGATCATAGGGTATTAGCCTTAGTATCCACAAAGCACCATTAAATTCACAATGGGTTCCAAGATATATTTTCATCTAGAAGCTATATTGTTTCTTGATAAAGTACCTCTTTAACCTTTCAATCAATTTATCTCTAGCAGTTCATTTAAAAGTAATTCTGAATTTATTTTGCAGGTTAGACTATAGCAATAGCTTCTTTTTTTTTCACCCAAAAGAATACCAGACCAATTGAGACCAACCGAGGCTGTCTCACATTAAGGTTCTAATAACCAGTTAGAGCCAAATAAGGCAAAACCCTGACATCTTTGCATTAGAGATTTTCTGAGACACTGTTTTTGTGTTGACCCTCATTTCCCTCATGCGTGTCTTGTCCCACACACACACACACAAGGCTCTATTTTGTAATAATAATCCATTTTAAATGGAATAAAAGCCTAATAAGGAGTTCAGTATATGTCACTTCCCTTTTGCTGAATAATGTACCATTTTCCCAGCAGGACATTGGGGGGTCTTGAGAAGTTGGTTTCTGGTTGATATAAGATCAAGCTAGAAATGAAAATACACTCCCTTGGCCCCTAGCTCCACAAGTAAAACATTGTTCCAGCTATTTATTATTATTATTATTATTTGACTAGAAGAAGACAATGGTATGAGAATGTGCTATATCTACTTATTCCCCGCTCCTCCATGGCACTAATGATAATGAACCAATAGGATGTTAAACAGGTTCACCCCACTAATGAGAGAAAAAAAGTATCTAATCTGTGGCTACTCCTAGGGGAAGCAGGTTGGATGATGCTAAGCCTGAAAGATACACAGTTAAATGTAGCTATGTGGATTATGTTAGGAAAGCTAAAAAGTATGTCATTGCCATGGCTTCCAGTCCTAGTAAACATTGCTCCCCCCACAGCTGTGCCATGATGCTCCACATGTGAGGGAATGCCATAAAGTAACCCAGACCTCCCAATCAACAACATCATCACTTTGCCATCGGATAAGCTCAAATCTAGAAACCCATTCTGGAAATATGCCAGGAAGCTCTATGATGATAACAAGAGCATTAAAAAACAATGGAGGGAAGCCTGGGAAAATACCAACCTGCTGCAGAAATACTTTCAGCAACCCTACAATCCCCCAGTTAGGATTTGGCCTGCTGAGAAAGATTTAGTCCTCCCTCTGTCCTTGGACCCATACTGTTCAACATCTTCATTAACGATGTGGACATTGGAGTCAGAAGTGGACTGGCCAAGTTCGCCGATGACACCAAACTTTGGGGCAAAGCATCCACGCCAGAAGATAGGCGGGTGATCCAGGCTGACCTGGACAAGCTCAGCAAATGGGCAGACGAGAACCTGATGGTGTTTAACACCGAAAAATGCAAGGTTCTCCACCTTGGGAGGAAAAACCTGCAGCACCCTTATAGGCTCGGCAGTGCTATGTTGGATAGCACTACAGAAGAAAGAGACTTGGGGGTCATCATTGACCACAAGATGAACATGAGCCTGCAATGCGATGCTGCGGCTAGTAAAGCGACCAAAACGCTGGCTTGTATCCATAGATGCTTCTCGAGCAAAACCCAGGACGTCATTCTCCCCTTGTACTCGGCCTTGGTGAGGCTGCAGCTGGAGTACTGCGTCCAGTTTTGGGCTCCACAATTCCAAAAGGATGTGGAGAAGCTTGAGAGAGTCCAGAGGAGAGCCACGCGCATGATCAGAGGTCAGGAAAACAGATCTTACGATGACAGGCTGAGAGCCATGGGACTCTTTAGCCTGGAAAAGCGTAGGCTCAGGGGTGATCTGATGGCCACCTATAAGACCACCAGGATCTGGGGGAACGTTTGTTCACCAGAGCGCCCCAAGGGATGATGAGCTCGAACGGTCACAAACTCCTGCAAGACCGTTTCAGGCTGGACATAAGGAAGAATTTCTTTACTGTCCGAGCCCCCAAGGTCTGGAACAGTCTGCCGGCAGAGGTGGTTCAAGCACCTACATTGAACACCTTCAAGAGCAAATTGGATGCTTATCTTGCTGGGATCCTATGACCCCAGCTGACTTCGATGATCTCCCGAGGTCCCTTCCAGCCCTGATGTTTATGAAATCTATGAAATCTATGAATCACATCCAGACACTTCATGGAAAATGAGGACACCTACTCCATAAATGAAGAATCAAAGAGGTTGCGCTTGTGGTGCAACACATTGTGAACGATTGCCCAATTAGGTAATTTAAATGGCGATCTAAAATGAATCCATGCAGCTACACCTGAAGCAGTCAAATGGTTATCAAATTTAGATATTAATCTATAAATGTTTTAATCCTAAAATGTCATATGGAAGAAGAAGAAGCCTGAAGGAATCCAGAATCAGGGCCTTACTTTCTACGGGTGAGAGCTTACCACAAGAATCTTGACCAAGTTTGGTTACTCCATCAATCCCTTCCCGTAGTTTCATAGTTTCATCTAAATAAAATATTTTTTATTCTCTACTTTGAATTTAGAATTACAGAAAAGTGGTTGAAGGGACTCCAGGAGATCATTTAAGCCAATCCCCTGGTCAAGATAGGGTCATTCCTGACTAAACCATCCTAGACAATTCTCTGTCTAACAGGATCTTGCAAATGTCCAAGGACATAAATTCCCTAAGTCTAAGTAGCCTGTTTCAGTCCTTAACCATCCTTTTAGTGAAAAAGTTCTTCCTAATCTCCAGCCTAAATTTCTCCTGTTACAATGTCATGCTGTCATTATCCTATCCCCTGCAGCCACAAAGAATAATCATCTATGTAACCATGTTCCAGGTATTTGAAGAATAATCACATTCCTACTCGGTCGTCTTTTCTTCAGACTAAATAATCTAATTTCTTTCAACCTTCTTTTTGTAAGTGATGTTGCCTAGACCTCTAATCATTTTGGCTGCTCTCTGCTAGACTCTTTCTCATTTGTATGTGTAAGAGTGTGGTGCCCTGAACAAGACACCACAGTCCTGAGTTAAAATGCTTCTCTTGGCTTGCAAGCAATGTCGCTGTTACTACAGTAATGCTTTCTTTTTTCAGTAGCAAGAGCTCTGGGTTAATATGCAGCTGAGAGAGGTAGTTAGCTATGTTAGCCTGAAATCAGGCAGAAGACAGGGTAAATATGCATCTTATAAACTAACTAAATAAGATATCCATCGATATCTATATATCATAAACTCAAGCTCGCTTCTTTAGAGTCCTTTTCACCAGTCCGTTTCACCATAAATCCCAGGTCCTTTTCACCAGTACTGAGACCTAATGAGTTGTTTCCCAGTCTGTATTAGTGTGTGGAATTCCTCTTCCTTAATTGCAGGCCTTTATTGTTGTCTTTATTGAATTGACTTTGATTAATTTCAGACCACTTTCCCATCTCATCAAGATCATTCTGAATCTTAATCCTCTCCTCCATCATCTGCAGTTCCACCCAACATACTGTCCTTTGTAAATATGCTAATTATGCATTGAATTCTACCCTACAATTTATTAATGACTATATTAGACAAGACTGGACCCAGGATAGACCCCTGGAGAACCACATTTGATACATTCTTCCACTTAGACACATTGATCTGCTGATGACTACTCATTGAGCACACTGATCTGATGAGTTATAGATCCACTTAATGGAACTTCCATCTAGACTGTGCTGTTCTTAGAAATTGTTGCTGTGCCGTATTAATTAGGTACTGCTTTTCAGCCAAGGAGCTACATTTGCGTGACAGATGAAGTGTTTCTTCATGAATATAGTGATATCAGAGGAATTTCCTTCACCACCAATTCATGGAGGAACAGGAATTGCTCTTCTTCTTTCCACTTGGATAGGAGGAAGTGAAGAAGTATTTTATGGTGCTAAGCAGGGAACCTGCATGTTTCTTTGAGGAGGCAGTCATAAGCACAGTTTTTTTGACTGCTTTTGGGCAGGCAGAAGGTTTTCCTGTGGAGTCACAGTTTCTTTCCTCAGTTCCATATTTACCTCTTCTGAATGCACATGGGGAAGTATATAGGATTCAACTGGCTCCCAAGTTGAGAGGAAGCTAAGGGCACCCCCCATTATCCATTTTAGAGGTGGTTGGGAATTTTGTGAGGAGCTTGCATCAGTGAAAGTCTGTGTTCCACTCTGCACAACTTTGGTGGGTGAATGTAGGGTTAGATTTTGCCCTTAGAGAAACCCACACAACCTGAAACTTCAGGAGAACAGAACATATTTCACAAAGAGAAGAATTTGGTCCATAGTATATATAAAAAAAAACAAAACAAAACAAAAAATAACCCCCCCCCCCCCCAAAAAACCCAACCAAACAAAAAACTTTCAAAGGTTTGTGGTTTGTGAAGCATTTTGGGGTGCTCTGGACTAAAGGTGCTACACACTAAATTTCAGGCAGTTATCCCATTTTAACTTCAAAATGTGCCAATTTACCAAAGACCTGTAATAATGCAACGTTCATGGAATACCTGCTGATTTCAGCCAGAATCTGTTTTGTGAGTCACAGCAGTACATAATAGTGCAATCTTATTACATGCACATTCCCTGTACCTCCTCAGGTACAACATGCTTAGATCTGAGTTTCCAATCCCCAGTACTCAGTTGTTCACTTTTTTTTTTACCCTAAAATAAGATTCAAAACCATAACATAAAGCTGAAGTGTGAGTCAGAAGTGCAGGCATTGAGTAAATATTATTTTTAATATTGACATTTTTTCTCTGAGTTATTGAAACACTTTATTTAAAAATGGTTAGAAATAGAGTATGGAAGAAGGCGCATATATATATATATATATAAAAAAAACCCAGCCAATCATTGGTGGTACAGTAGAAGGAAAACAATATTTTTGTGACTTGATTATTCACTGTAATTAATACATTGGCTTTTTCCTAGTTTCCAGTGACCCATCCTGAAGAAAGTCAGAAAAAGTGCAAGAAATGGATATAGTAATATAATTTGTCACCCTGAAGCTGTAGTTTGTTTCAGTCTGTTCAGGCTATGTGAGCTTTTCTCCTCTTGCCACTCATTTATAGCTATCCATCCTTCTCTCTTTGGTTGTCTTCCCCCCATTACCCACAGTAGTATTGCTGCCCTCTCAATAGGGCTTTAAGTCTGACTTCTTGTAGGGTCATTCAGCTTCTCTCTATATGTCTCAACCAAAGCTCCTGAAGCAGAAAATACAAATGGCTAGGAAAAAACAGTAATAGAATTAAAGAGGACAGAAATCCAAGCTGAGTTTTGTAAAGTTCCAGATGTAGCACAAAATATTTTCTAGGGTTTTTTTCCTCCTTCCCCCTGTAAATAATAAATCTATCTAGGTATTTTAGCACCCTTTTGTTGTGCAGATGAACTTACTGAGAATGCAAGGTTCTGATCTTTTATCCCTATATAAATCTAGAATAATGCCCTCCAAAACTTTCCATTAAATCTAGAGCAACAGAAACTAGAAGCCTAGGATATTCCCTCATGAACAATGGACAATGTATAGCTGAAAATATAAATGTAAAGTCAGGCAGAAGTCTCTTTGGAGGTCATCATTGTCTGGGTTTGGGAAGTTCTTTAGTTCGGGCTTGCTTTCTTCTGTGTCTCCTCCTCCAATGTCCAAGGACTGCCTCCCCACATCTCACCTTCTCCTTTGTATCCCAACACACTCAGAATTTTTGATCTGATAAGTCTTATCATATAATTCTTATTGACTTCCTCAACAGTATTTCTAAACTGAAGAATTAGCTTAGGTCAGTAGTACCCAGGTCTTTGCACTCAAGTTAGTCTAGCCTGGTTCTTTCCAAATTTTGATATTTTGGGCATGCTTTTTTTTTTCCCGGTTTAAAATAACAGGGCACTTCACTCATTGGCTCACTGGCCTGATCCCACCGCAAGGGGCCAGTACACCCAGGGCCTGATCCTGCCACGTGGAAGCAGCATGGCTGGTGTCCCATCCAGCCCATTTTTCACAGCACACTGATGTGCTGTGATATACACCCTTTGGGAATCACTGATTAAGCTCAATATGGGCATTCCTGTAATAGATACCCTACTTGCATTACTGCGTTGTTATTGTCTTGAATTTGTCTGAGACGCCGTAAGATTTTTTTTCCCAGTCAGTCATAACAGTTTTGGGAAAACTTGTCTATTCTTCAGGGAGAATTGTTGGGAGGGCAGTTGAAGGAGCACTCAAACTTGCCTGCATCCCCCAGCAAAGTGGGCAGATTCTCTCCTTAGCTAAAATCTAGTTCAAGGGTGACCGCATGCTCCCAGCCTTGTTATCAAGAGGTCCATGCACAGATTAATATGTTCTTGCAGGTTTTGTGAGTGAATATAGAAGGGTGGTATTTAGGAAACAGACACAAGAGAGCACAGGCTGTGTAGACATTTCTTGAGATGCATTGCCATTTCAGAGCTCTGTTACTAAAAAGTGAATTCCATCTCCCCTCCAACTACTTGGACTACTTCCTCCCTTATTCTCTCAGTGACACTACTTTACCAGCCTGCCATATTTTGGATGGTTGGCTTAGTAAGTTTTTAAAGGAGGAGATCATCTTTTGGCATTTAAAAGCAACCCAAGATCTATTGTGCACTGCCGCCAGCCCCCTCCCCCTCTACCTAGCAGGTAAGTCTGTGGGGAGGCAGAGGGAGAATAAATTATTTGCGGTCATGTCTCCCCAGCAGGTGAGTCCCACCCAGCCAGGGCCCCACTCAGCTTACCCCTGCGCCACTGTCCTTCACCACGGGGACTTCAATCTAGCCCCTACCCCTTCCCTCCCCCATGGACTGACCTGCTGGACTGTGGTACACACATGCATGCACCCTGGAACTTAACCCCTCACCCCAGCCACGGATTGACTCCAAGAGGCTCTGAGACCTACCTGTGGAGGTAGGTCCATTGGTTGTTGACCACTGCCTTGGTAGGTGCAGCAAGCTAAGTTAACTGTTACCCAGTTAACTTTCTCCCTGCAAGCGAGCCTTATAAGGAAATATTATAAATGGAAATTACACTTTTATAGCATTCAGTTCTATTGAAAATTTTGAATAATATTGAAGTGGTTTTTAAATTCCCTAAAGCTAGTTCTTACTATCCTTTGTAAGAATCAGCATTTAAAAACAAAACAAAATTCTTTTGCTGATGGAAGTTTTCCTTCATAGTATGTCCATTGGCAAAATGACTGCTTAAAGAAATAACACTGTTGAAATAGTTCTCTTTAACTGGAAACTAGTTTTCAGGCTGCATTCATTAGGAAATAAAATGTTGTGCAAATAAATCGTTTCCCCCAAAACTATGTAGAAGAACAAAGCACAAAATATGCTTTCCCTTATTTCTAGTAGTGGGTTGTCTTCTGTTTGGTCTCCTTTGACAAACAAGCCCAGAGGAAATGCATACATGAAGAATTAGCACATATGTTTGAACACAGAAATTGAATGCTTAAGTTGTTTTTTTTTTAAACTGTTCTATGAAAAACTTGCCTGTTTACAGGAAATGAATGAACCAGACTTGAAAAATGTGTTACCTCCAAACATTTTTTCCTTCCACCATCTCCCATTGTTTCCCAGCTCTTAAAGCAATTCTCAATGGTTGGCCTTTTTTTTGCCCCCTTTCTCTTTACAGGTAGCAGCCAAGATAAGCACAGGAAGTAAATAATATATATGGGAAACTTTTTAGAAGGTTCCTTGAGGCTGAATCTTTGCAAGTGCTGGAGAATATTGCAACAAATATGGAGTTTTCCTAGCCTTATTCACCTCAAAGAATGATTCAACCTACAACTTAACAAGAAACCTATAGAGGTTTAATCATCACTAATATTCTTGATTTGCTTCAGTTGTGAAAAGTGCAGGTTTTATTCTAATAGTGTCCTAGCTGGGGTCTTCATAAAAGTACAGAGTCTGCAGAATCTGAATGATATGGAGGAACTGTATTTACTACCCTGGAGAGTCTGTGAGAAGAGCTTTGCTGTATCTGGCCACATAAAGACATTCAGTTTTCCTGCTCTTCCAGGAGTATAGACATTCAGGATTTATCTCCAAGAACAAAAATGGCTGTTCTCACAGAAAAATAACCCAGAAACACACCTGGAATAGCAAATGTCTGTATATTTTCACTTCAGAAAGAAGCAGCAGAACAGTCCTCCAGTATCCCAGAGCGTTCTTCCTTCTTTTTCCCCCCTCTCCCCCCGGGAGACAGCATCTCTTTCAGGCTGGACTGTACCTCTCCAGCCAACCAGGGAGCTAAACATGCCCTTTTCACAATCCTCACATTGGGCTGCAGGGAGGCACAGGCTGACCCTGAGCCTGAAGAAAATGGTGAGATGTGTGGACAGGGGTTCAAGCTCAGTATTTGAATGTCTGTTGAGGTATCGCCAGGTGAGTTTTTCTACCAGTAGAACAAACCTTGAGGAATACTCCCAGATTATTTAAATGTGTACACAGCTTCTGTTTGATCACAGTTACATACGCATGGCATTTTCATCTTCATTTACACCCAATTGCATCTATTCAAAACAAAGCAAAACCTTTAGAAAACTCTATGAGGAGAAGATGGTTCTGTATAATTATTGCTCAGAGATTGTGACTGGTAGGTTCCCGTATGTGCGCGGTACCAATTATATTTGTTCGGCCAAAGTTACCGGTATAACTCCAGTTATGGCTGCTTTCCAAGAGAGAGAATTGACTCATGTACTCTATGGCTGATGCAAACAGTTAATGAACATGTTCTCCCAATCTCAAATACTATCTGCATAAAAATTCACACTTAACTAATTGCAAGATGTCTCTGATAATGGTGAGAACTGTGGAAGTTAACTGTTTGTCTTTATAAGGCTCCGTGGCAATATTCACATATGCCTCCACCTGCAGAGTTTAGTATAACCATCCATACTACTTATTCATCCTTAACTTTTTGCAAAATCCTGCTCCTCCAGTGAAGTCGATTGGAAATTGTCCAGGTCGTTGTGGCCAGAATTTCACCCTCTGAATTTTGAGTTCACACAAATTCAGGATTCAACAAAATAGAGAAATCTCTCAATTTTGCTCAGTTTCACATTAAAGAGATGTGCAGTGGATTTTTAAATCCTAGCTAGTTGTTTTGGAAGTCGTTGGAGTCGGAGACACTCAGGAGAATGGCAGTGTTTTCTGACTTCCAACTTAAGGGGAAAGAGGTATTTCTGCATACAAGCTCTTGCTGCAGGATAATTGGATTATAAAATAACTTGGTCTCCCCTTATTTTCTCAGATAACCCCAATGCTAAAATTTACAACTTCAAATGATATTGTTTTGACACTGAGGTCTCTAGTCTACGGTTCATAAAAGCCGGGCCTAGGCTTGTGATGTCAAACCTTTCTTCCAGCAAGATCTGATTTCCATGTTTTGCAGAGAAACCCAAAGGCAGGCAGCACTTTCATTTTTCATTGAGAATTCTTTACATGATTTGAATCGTAACTCACAAACTAAGAAATAGTCAAATCAAACACTGGCCAATCTCGGCTTCTCATTTTACAGCATAACAAATATACTTTTCTTGCAAAATTCCTTTCTTGTTCAAGCCCCACTTAAAATACAGAGCCCTCCAATGAAATCATTTTCACCCTGCTTTATATTATGGTTGTCCATGAGTTATACTTGGTATATTTATATGTATATAAAATATAAAAATGAGACTTTCCCCCTTAGTGACTCATGCAGAAAACAACATGATGATAATGTGACCTGATATAAATTCTGTTTTTCTCATGCACAATGTCCTCTGGCTTCTTCTCTGTTTGGGGTTTCTTTTTTTTTCTTTTTTTTTAGCATGCAGCCATCCCATTACACCAATAGTTTTGTTAGGGATATAGTTGTCTTCATGCCAGATATTCTTTCATTTTCTTTCTGCCTCCATTCAGTAGAATTCAGTGAATGCTTATCTTCCACCACATTATCCTTACAGTTCATAGTTTCATTTTAGGATTTTTTAATCTGATTTGGTATCTAACATTTATGCTTGGCCATGAGTGCAGGTAGATCTTCTCTCATAAATGAAAGAGGCATAATTATCCTTAGGGTCAATACCTTGCATGAGTAACATCAACATGAGTGCTTCTAGTCTTTCAATGAAGTGGGGAAGTTCTTGTATCTTTCTTATTTTTTAGGAAGAGAAGTACACGATTAATCTTTGGATTCATATTAAAAATATTTTTAAATGTATAGTCCTTTGGATTGCTTTTGAGTTATATCACCTGCAAGCCCCTATGGTGGTAACAGGCGTCTCTGTATCTTTAGTTTATGATGCTGGCAAGGGGAAGACCAAATAAGCAGCCTAGTAACTATGCTGAATAGTTGTATATGTACCAGGGCCATTTGTGGGGAATGAATAAGTCTAGAGACTAGAGCTGCACTTGATAAATTGTGTGAAACTTGCCAAAATTAGCCACAGTACATCATTAAAACTTTTCTCTATGCAAAAAAGATATAGTTATTTTCCATGATTTCATAACTTGCCTTTAGCTTAATACACTGGTTGCAGAAGTGATGGAGAAATTAGCCACAAGGTTTTGACTTCCTGTTTCTGAGGCTGCAAAGAAGTTACTGGTTGAATTTAAATAGTAGCCACTGAAGAATCTATTTATGAAACTATTCATATTTTTATTATTTAATTATTATTCACCCATGCACATAAATTTTGCACCGATTGATACAAGTTTCTCAAAACACAAAGTAATTGTCAGTATTTTTTCACATTATTTTCAGGTAGAGTTGGGTTTTATTTCACTTCAAATAGTGCTGTCATACTGTAGACCTGTGGCTGAAGTAACTTGTAGTATCATTCCATTTGATTTCTCATTACCAGTCCTAGAAGTGACGTTAGATCTAGGCTAGCTAAAATTATGTTCAAATACAGTTGTGGCTGACACTGCTTCAGCCCTGGGGAGGAATGGAAAGAAAAAATGCACAGAGGGAGTAGGAAACAAGGTAGAATATCTACCTAATCTACAATAATTTTTGGTTTTCAGCTATTTTTGACTTCAGTGCATAAAAGATGGTATAAGATGAAATCCTCCCCCTCCACGTAGCTATTCTAAAATGATCTGTGTAATTTGTTTTGTCTTTTAGAATTGGCCCTACTGGGAAAAGAAATAATTTAAATGGACAATAATCTTTATTGTTCACACTAAGAAAACTAAACTGCATTTGTTCTCATCTGAAGTACAAGTATATTTGAGACAGCAATAAACCCCAAATATCATTCAGCAAACCTGGTATCGCAAACAAAATCCAAGTAGTTAAATTCTTTTTTTATACAGACATGTTATTTCATAAATGAGTGGAAAATTCTTCAAGCTGCTTTATAAATGCTTGGTTACTTCCCTTTCAGTTAAAGTAGATCTCCCTTTAAGGTCGCTGATATGAATCCAGCTGAGGGCCTGGCACACTGAGTTTTCATTATCCAGGGCCTCTTCAGAGTCCTGTGTGATCTCAGTCTAAATTTTAGGCTTTCACATCACAAATTAGCTCTGATCAACCTTTCTGTCACCCTGTGGAGAAAGGCTGTTCAAGGTGCTGCTTCATAACTAAGAGTGGAGTTTTCCACTTGTTTATAAATTCTTTTTTTTTTATTTTTTATGTAAGACATGTTAAAAGATTCCAGCTGAATCTCTGGATTTTCTCTGAACCTGCCATTATTTTTTGCATCTGTAACTGGTGGAGCTGGGTGCAAACTGGAATATCCAAAATTCAAATACTATTCCATACTAGAAGAAAAATGACATTCTGGTCTTTCCCATGCAGGGGGGATTCTGAGATGTCAATTAGGAAAAGTCAAATTGACAGTTTTACCTGTTTAAGAAAGTTGTAAGGAGCTGCCCTGAAGGCCTGCCATGTAGGGGTGGGGGAGGGCAGGGAGTTGTACAGTTTGGGAAGCCAGGAGTTTGGGAGCTGGTGATCCCATTCCCATTTTCTGAACTGGGAGTCATGTCTCTAGGTGGTCCAAGACAGCTACCATCAGAACTAGGGAGCTAGGAAGGAGGTTCAGGATACAGGTGCCACAGAGCTGGGTACAGGAGCTTGAAATTTGCCATTACATTCAGTGAACATGTCAGTAAGAACTTGGTAAAGCTTTCAGTTTGATGGAAAGTGAATTTTCCATCAGAAAATCATTATGAAGGCGCATTCCCAAGCAGCTTTAGCAACAGATGAGCTCTTTTCTATTTGCCTTGGTGATCCTACTGCATATACACTATGCAGTAGTAGGAAAAAGGAGCACTAGCAACCTTCTTAAAAAGATGAGTCAGTCAAAGAAATGAAGTTGGGGCACTGGAGGCCATGTTAAATCAACAGGACAATATAGTTATCACTGTACAGTGTACTGAAAAGAGCTAGGTGGGAATTTTTGGGGGAAAAAATGCATACCGATTAACAGAGTTTTGGAAGAACAGAAACTTAGCAAATTTGGGTCGAAGTTGGTGAATAGTTTCACACAAAAAATGTGACAAGGAGGAAGAGACAATATCCCAAAATGCACATGGTCAAATGAAGACTTCTTAGATTAATCCAAAATGAAATTTTAATGGTTTATTTGGCTTAAAAACCCAACATATTCGCTATTTGATCATCTGTTCTGCTTAGTAGTCATTTAATAGCTGTTTGAAATGTATATTATATGGCTTGCTAGCTATTCCGGTAGAACAGAACTAAGTGCAACTTTTAAAGACTATTTACTACAGCGACAGAAAGTCATAATGTTGTTTACCAAATTTTATCCATTGGCTTTAGGAAAGCACAACACAGCAGAAGCAAGTTCCTTGTTTCTGAATGCTTCATAATAATAGTACATTATGGTGTACCTGTAAGTACCAGATGCTCTTTAGTGATTTTTTTCCTATCAGCTTTAAATGTCCTTAAGAACCCTTGCCTCGTTGAAAGCACATCGTTGCCAATCACCAATGTTATTAATTTTCAAGTGACGGTTATTCACATATTCATTCTTTTGCTGTGATTCATTTCTCATCAGTGCAGGCTGCTGCAGTAGTACTTCCTCCCTTTGTTAGTGAGAGGGATGATAACAAGTGGGAGTACTCAGTATAACCACCTTTCTGTCTACTAAAGGTCAACTCTTTTCTCTTCTCACAGGTCCAGAACATTTCCTGAAAAAGCAGTCAGAACAAAACCTAGCGCTCTACTCTGCCAGCAGCTAGGATTGTTTACTGCACATATATATATAAACTGAAGTCCATTTTATTTTCAGCTTTTCCTCCAACACTTATTCAGACCTCCATCGAATGAAGAAAAGTTTATTCTTTTCCATTTTAAGCAGTGCATGGAAGACCTCCATAGATAGCTCCTTCTACCCATTACTGAGGTAGTTGCTGTCTCTGTGCATTTAAACAATTCACCCACACATTGGTGCTTTAGTCAGTGCAGTGAGCTGCTATGCTGCTCACATTTCCACAGCCTCGCTCCTTCTCTAGAGGGTCTCAGGGTGGAAGGGTCATGTAGATGTTAGCTCTGCTGGGCCTACCTGGGATTGGAGCAGCAGCAGTTGTAGACAGCCTTCAGAAAAACCTAGAAAGATGTCATGGAGAGATTGCCTTGCTTCAGTAATTGAGCAGTCAATGAGAACAATTATTTTGGCAGCTGTTTTATGGTCTGATGTGAAAGGAATTAGTGGTGTCAGGCTCAGGAGGTTACGGCTGGGCATTTCCTGCCTATGTTCTTTCACTGACGAAATTATATTTTCCATGATACACAGTTACCTCCCTTCTGGCCAAGCCATGCAGTACATCCCAAGACTCATACTGGCTGCCATGTAACAAAAAGGTTTAGTGCAGCCAAGGAACCCAGTCTGTAGGAAAGGATGAAGGCCTAGTGCTACCTAAGATACAGTAGCCATGAATCGCTCATGCGGCTTAATCAAATACAATTTCATGTGTAGCTACCACAAAGCAAAACATTTTGATTGTATTTAACACAACAAAATGCAGTATTTCAACTTGGAAGTGTTGAAACATTTTGTTCATATTGAAACTATCTAAGCAAAGCACAGCTGAAAATATGTTCAACTCTTTAACGACCCACTTTTTAGACTTGGCATCTTGAAGTTGGGGCAGTCTTACAAATATCTGAATTTCAAATGAGATGGAAATTCCAATTTCCATTTAGCCCTGTTTGCATGCAAATTCCACCTCTTTGCATCTGTGAGTAATTGGTATTCTCAGTCGTGGGGCAAGGTTGAATGTGTAGAAACATTGGAAAAAAGAAAACCAAAATTACTAGCAACATATACTGTAATTACTTGTCTTCTCCACTGCTTAAAATATATGTAAGTAAGAAAGTGAGGGAGGTGAATGAAACTTCTTCTCAAGAACCATAAAAAAAAAAAAAAGTAATGTGTGTTTAGGTTTTTCAGGAAGAGGGAGGTAAGGGAATGAAAAAGAAATGACAGTGTTGCTACTGAGATCATCCTCTGAAAAATAGTTTCAGTCTACTAGCAGTAGATACAATAATCTGCAAGTAATGGGGAGAAACTAAAGTACTAGATTCTAGCCTCAGAGAAAAACAGGAGAATTGGGAACAGAGGGTAAGGTTTTATAGAAAAGAGACAGGAAGTAGAAGGTAGACCGAAATATGAGATACGAAGCAGGAGTTTGAGATATGAAGCAGGCTTGGCAAAATAATTCATGTACTAATGGTAATCAGTTCTTGAATAAAAGGGAAACATGGAAAAAAAAAGAAAATTTACTTTAGGTGTTTGTTTAGCAATACGCCATAAAATACTTGTAGACTGTCCTGGTTTCTTATTCTTTTATATGCTAATAATAGGCATTCTATTATGTAGAAAGCAAGGAAATAAATAATTAAGAGTGAGGAATAATTTGCTTCATAATTTTTCTCTTGATACTGTACATTAAGAAAACAGTGCAGGGAAACAAATGAACATAAATTTGGAAATTTGATTAAATAATCAATAATATTTATAGCAACAATAATGAAAAATACTGGAGTAAGGGAATTAAAGTGACCTTGAATCCAGGTACATTATTACTGTATAGATATTGTTTGACTTTAATTTTTATTAATGTAGATAATGGCTTACATGGGCCTTATGGCTGCATTACTAGTGCTCTAAAATTTAATTAGATTTTTAGAGCAGCCGTTAATGTCTTTTCTAGGATTATATAATTCAGTGGCATTGCCAGCAAACTTTATCCATTTCATTTCATTAGGCTCTGAAAAGAAGCTGAAACTGGGTGCTTTGCCACCCAAAACGATCTTGAATTCCTGAGCCTTTCTCATAAAATATACAAATGGACACGGTCCCAATGCTAGGTAGTTTTCCTCATGGCAGTCTGTACGCAGAGGGTAAACCATTCGAAGAGAAGAGTTTTGTCAAGAGATAAATGAAACACTCTTCATTTTTTGTCTTCCTCTGGTAAATTATTTTTATAGCACCGGGTCCAAAACCCATTGAATTCAATGGTTTCCAACCCAGTGCTGATCATTTCTGCTAGAATCGCCTGTGTGGGCTTTCTTGTATTTCCAGGTTTGGAATTGTTTGTACTCAGATGTGGAGATCCTGGATTTGAGATCTAGTTTTAGAATACCCTTAGTAACAGCAGTATCTGTTATAATGGGCCTAGGTGGAGCCAAAATTAGGATTGAAAATGTTCACCTCTTTGCTGCTTCACTAGATAACTGGTCATGTGCTGCATCCATAGGTTGTCATGTAGTTTCCAGTTGGTGGCTCTTCATATGTTAATTTATATTATAAAGGTAAAGGGTATTAGTTTATTCTTATGCAGTCTGGCAAAGAGCTATCATAGTCCAAACGGGAAGATTAATCGTTGTTGTGTGGGAGCCTCTAGCTTCCATCTCTGCTCTGAGTGGAGGTAGCATACCTTCATACCAGGAGGTTTAGGAAAGGACTTGACAAGGAGGGGTTTTTTTTTATTCTGGAGTAATGGTATTTTTATATACTGCCTCCATCTGAGTTGTCTTAATGGCTAAGATCAAGCAAACAAGGTTTTCTGGCATTATAAAAGAGAGGCAGAGTTCATTCAATTACAGGCATTGAAATAAATCAGTCTAAGCCAAAAGGATTATAGGAAGTTCCCAGACTAATTTAGTTCAGTTTAATCAGGGTTAAACAGTGGAGCCATAAAGCTAATATCAGCGATGCCCATTACAGTCTTGGTGACTACAGTGTGTTAACAGCGGAAAAATCTGCAAGCTGAGGGCATAGGTGATTTTGATGTCCCAAGACATCACTGAAACATGCAGAAGTTGCAACAAACTATGCGTTTTATTGTACTGGTTAATCATTGTTATAGTATTGTATGATTCTGTTTGCATCCTTAACCTGTACACAGAGAAGGAGGGGTTAAGTGCCAGGGCTAGGTATCTACAGGACAGACCAAATGGCCCTTTAGCATCATCAGTCTTGAATGCCTTTGTTGACCTATTAACAAAACTGAGATGCTCAGAAGGTGTGGAGAGGGGATAACCATGACAAACAGGAGACCAGTCTGGAAGGGGAACAGCTGAGTATCTTTGGGGGGATACTCAGGGCTGTGTGAGCTAGATTGGAGGCAGAGGGGCTGCTTAATCCCTTTGGAGGGGATGGAGAACCTCTGGCTGGGTGGCTGTTGGTGCAGTTGGGTCTTTATTGGTGAGACTAAATGTTGTGCTGCCTGGGACTGTGGGGTGCACCTGGGTCACGGCAAGAGACAGCGAAGTCCCTCTTTCAGGAGTGGAACTGGATGCTAGTTGAGTCGGGACCACAAAGAACTAGGGAGGGTGCAGGAACAAAAAGCCAGGGTCTCAGAGTGGGAAAGAGTGGAGGCTCTCCCTTTGCTGTAGGAGCCAAGCCTGAGATGGGTTCAAGGAGTGCCCTCAAAGACCAAGCAGTCCCAAGCAAGCATCCCTCTGGAGGGCACTCTGTGACAGAAGTACCAGGCAAGGAAAGGACAGATGTCTAAAATGGCCACCAAATGAGTGAAAAATGACTAAACTTGCATGAGATTTTCTCTACTTCATTTCCTCTTGGTATAACATATAATTCATGCTTAAATGTATATCTATGCACAGACCACCATCAGGGAGATGTTGAGTATGACCTAGCTGTCTGCTTTTGTCATCACGTTATTGCTATGATGTAATTTCTTCCTCTCTCTACCAAAATATGAAATGATCTCCAATGTTTAAGTTTAAATGCATGTGTTCCAGGCATTTTCACCCACACTCTGACCTTAGATTCAGACTTGTAGTTTTCAGAGATATTAGTGGAATTAATTCCTGCATATGCTGTCGTCTAGAGCAAAAGAAATACCTTTGACCAGCTGGTACATTTAATTACATCAGTCTTTTTTCTGTTTGTGAATTGTCCGTGAGCAACTTCTGATTTTCTTCAATTTAGCTATTGTTCAGAACCATTCTCTGAGTAATTTTAGTTAATAATTCTTTGCCTTGAAGATTGCTCATGATTATTCCATATCTGAAACTCATGGTTTTTGACTCATTAGTTTTGACTGAACATATAGATCAGTCAGTTTTCAAAAGGACATTTATTGAACAAATGCAAGTGTTTACAAAATTAAAACTGCTTTCTTTAAGGGTTTTCTACCTTTTAAAAAAAACCCACCTGTCTTGTTTCAGATGAAATTAAGAAAGCTAGATCACGGCTGATCTTTTTTTACAGTTTAGGGGAGGTTCGTATAATTCAGGGGCTTTGGGTTGGCTTGTGTAGTGGTGTGATTTCACCCTTCAAGCACATTCTGCCCCAGGGTAATCCTAAATATTTCATGCTCCTGGACAATGTGAAAGTTGCCACCCCTTCGACCGCTCGGTGTGCAAACCAATCAGAAATCACTGATCACTAAAAAGGTCCAGAAAAAAACAGATTCTGTCACTACAGGCATTTTCCAAAGTTGTCCATAAAACTGGCTGCCCTTGCTCCTCTTGGTAAGTCTAAGATAATGTTGGCCAGAGTCTTCACGAAAGGCAACTACAGAAGGGTTTGTGAATCTAGCAAAATAGATGCGAAACTACTACACTGCTACTGTGTTTTGTTTCACACCTAGGCATATTAACTAGCTTCACGGTTATACTTCCTTTATCTTTTTGCATAAAATGCTACTGAAAAGTTAAGTAGGAATTTTGTGTGAAAATGTATATCACATATGGAAGTGTCTATGCAGTACACGTGGGTTTCTGTGATTGGCTTTTTGTCATTCTCTGCATACGTGTGTGTCTACTGTGTGCCTGGAGGCAATTGCATTTTGGTGTTTGCATGGGCCTGGTGTAAAATGTTTTCTCCAATTCTGGAATATTGCTGTTTTAAAGGGTTGCAGAATTGGAAATCATCTTTTCTACTATGTAAAAATATGCATAAGCATTACCTGTTGCACAAAGGCCGCATTGTCTTTTTCTCCAGTACTCTGAGTCATTAATCCTGTAAGAGCTTTGTATAAATTCTTTTTACAGCTCTTACAAGAGAGGGTGGAAAGGCCAGAGGACTTCAAAGGCGATATAGCCAGATTATTGGGTGTAAAAATGGGGCAACCAGTCTGATGTGGGGTTTTAGCTGGAGTGGTATACTGGGGGTGCCATGGAAACATGTCAAAATCTACAGAGAGGAAGGACCTAGCATTATTACTAAGTAGCAAGTTTGCTTAAAGGCGTCTTAGAAAGAAATGATAAGACTCACACAAGATGAACTTAATCTAGAGACAAAGTATGTACTTCACATATTGCTTGGAACTCCTTCACTGTTACTGGAAGATATATGGAGCTGACTATTGGCTATTATTATGCAATTTCTGATGAGGAAAATTAGCGAACTGGAGGAGGAAAGCATTTTTCAGGCTTTGTAAAGTCTTGTAAGCCTAGTTCTTCACCGTGTCATGGTGATTATTGAGAATGTGTATTAACAGGGGAAAATGTGGTGGAGTGAAAATAGTTGTTAATAGATCAAAGGATCAGATATGTTCAGTAAAGAAATTACAATGATAAATGACAGCAACCCAATTTAAGGAGCAACCTTCCGGTATAAAATAATCTCCTAATTTGTAATGAAGTGATTAACTCGCCAAGAACAAAATCAATCGCATCAAAATCATCAATGTTACAAGTCACTAGTAGTTTTGCAATAATGCTGCAAAACCACCTTGTTACCTTCACTGAACTCTGCTTACACTGAAAATTAGGATGCAAATTCAGAGGGCACAGGCTCAATTATTTGATATTAGTATGAAGGAAAGGGGCAAGAAAAAATGTGTCTGACACAATGTGTCCTTAATCTTCCTCCTTCAAAGATTAGAAATTATTTCTGTTTGCTGAATGGTATCCTCCTTGTACTGTAGACGCAGTGTGGGACTAATAGGAGAATGCACAACTTGAAAGGCGGGTGAGTTAGAATTGGGTGTAAAGAGATGAGGTTCAGCTGGCCATTTGATACCATCAAAGACAGGAGTAATAGGACTACAAACCCTCAGGGGAAGCTGAGGAAAAGGTGGCAAGAACAGGACTGAAAATCTTCCTCATGAGCGTAGAAACCTATATGGTTTTTACAGCTACTACTCTGTACCTGTCAGAGATAACCACACAACAATAAGACACTAACATAAAAAAAGAGCTGCCACTTGTCATGGCTGGAGCAGTTCTCTAAAGAAATCTTCAACTAATCAGAAATGTCTTTTCCTGTAGAAATAACACTTTGAAAGAACCAATAACCCTGTATTTAACTTGGGTCAAAATATTACTATTATTGCCATAATACTGTAATTAGACATACTGTAAGCCATTTAGAAAAAGAAAGCCAGGCAGATTTCACCATAAATATCTAAGGGCAGTGGCTAAGTCACTAAATATTGGATGCATTGCATCTGTCGGCAGCTACAGAGACAAAAATAAAACCTTTAAAGATAGCATGGAAACAGCAAATCATTATACAATTAAGGATATGTAGCAGACTCTCAAGCTGGCAGGTTTGTATCTATTTAAAGGGAAAAGTTGCATATGCTTCGTGCTGACTACATTGAAAAGTGGACAGTGCTAGACAAATTGTTCAAGGAACAGCGTGAGCATTATTCATCAGTAAGGAAAAAATCAACCAGTGATAACCACTACTCAACATTCATCATTATTGATTTTACAAAAGGCCATGATAACTTGTCTAATGAGCAGTTTTGGCATGATTTTGCATAAGTGCTGATTCTGCCAAGAAGTTCATTATCCAGAAAAAAAACCCCATCTCTGTTAACTAGCAAAAATACCCAAAGTGCCATGACAGAAGTGGTACAAAAATTCTGACGCTGCCTTCAGATTGGTGGATGAGTATACTGACCAGCCATTATTCTCCTATGAATCAGGCAATGCAGCCAATAGGCAATAATCTTATTTATAATAAAACCTCAGCCACTGTGCACCCTTCAGCAATCTTCTGACTGTTCCTATGTCTTCAATTACTCTTACATTTTGCTATATATTGTTGTGAGATAGTTTGTCAACCCTCCACATCATTTTCACACTATGAAAGGTCTGTGTAAGCAGATTAACTTCATCATCTGTTTTGCTTCTGAGCAAGCCACTCCTGAAATGAATTTTATTCACTCTTTCAGGAAAACTTCCCTTCTGAGTCACTTTCCTAGGTCTGAGGTCTGAATCAAAAACACTTTAAATTTAAAGTTACCTAATCTGTATTTGGTAGAACTTCTAAAAACATGGTTGATCCAGAAAGGCTTTTCTACTTCATACTTAATAGATCTGAGTTAATAATTCATAATTTAATAATGCATCTTATTAATTTTGCCCTTTTTTCCTGGAATGTCTTCAAAGCACATACAATTATCTCAAATGTATTTGTTCATAATATTCAGTGACATTTTTCTGTTGGCTATCATTTACTCTTGGCTTGCTTTTTCAGCTGTGTTACTTTGTGGGGGCAGGGTTGGTCATCTTGCTTTGTTTCTGGTCTATGACGTTGAGTACAGACATTCAAAAAGCCCAAACCTAAACTGATTCAATCTTTGCAGGTTAGCAATCCAGGTGCACAGCTCCCGTGACCCCAGCCCTAGCCCCACCTCCATCTGGGAAGGGCCCTGTCTCTGCAGCCTGGCCCAGCCTGGCTTGGTTTGCTCCCAGCTTCCTGTACCCAGGCCAGGCCACACTGTCAGTGATCTGCTGCAATGGGCATGGCTCTCCCCTTCCTCCTCCTCCAGTGCGGGGAAAGGCTCTGTGTGGCAGTGCCCCAGCAGTTCCCTGGCAGCCCCGCGCAGCCTGGGTGCAGGGAGCGGGGAGCAATCCAGGTGCATACCATTCCCACTGCCCCAGCCAGAGCCACAGCCACTTGGGATGGGCCCGACCCCAACACGCCCAGCCTCAGAAGTGCGGCTCTGACAGCCCAGCCTGGTGCACATAGGCAGCGGTTAGCTGGGCAGTGGTTCAGAGATGATGTTGCTGCAGCTGAGGGTGAATGCCTTGGAAGCTGGCCTGGCCATGCAGGATGTATTAATCATGCCCGGGGCTACCTGGGCCAGCTCAAGGGTGCTGGCAGCCTAGAACCCATCAGCCGCCCTCTGTGGGGGCTCGTGTCCTCAGGCACCACTGCTTCGCCGCCTGCGTGGTGCTTGCTTGTCCACACCATGCCGGGGGAGCAGTAACAGCAGTGGCTGTGTGCACTGAACTTATGTTCTGTTCCAGGTTTAAACCAGTTTCTGATCATTGAAACTGGTTTATGTATAATTTCTGTCCCTAGCCTGATTGGATGAGTGTAAGGACAGCAGTCAAGTCTTTTTCCTGCAAAATCTGCCTTCTAAAAAGCTCTTTAACAGCCATTGGGATTCAGTATTTCCAGGTAAAAATATAAATGCAAAAAGGGAATAAAACTTTGCTTTGCATGAGTGTGTGTGTAAATTCACAGTGTACTTTCTGTGATATGCTAGTAAACATCCTTTGTACACAGGTGCATGGGAAGTGAGCATAAGTGGGCAGCAGATACTGCTGAATTTGTTTAGAGCTTCAAGAATTTGCAGCAAATGTCATACATATTTGCAAATCTGTGGTATTAAAATGCATGGGGGACAATGATGCCCGATAGTACTCAACATTTTAAGAAAGGAAGAGCATATTAGATATATTAGTCATAAATATCTGAACTAGAGGATAATAAATGCTAATGTGAGAGAGGGATTCTTTTCCAGATGCAAATAGGAACTCTGCATGGTTTCACTGGCACTGTGGTTTGTCGGTGGATACCTGCTAGAATGCGATTGCTATAGAGTGTATGTTAACACAGGAATTCCAGCAAAGACTCTTTTTTTCTCTTTCATGTGTACCTTACACTACTTCTTTCTGGCTAACAGAGAATATTTGGATTGACTAAACAGTTCTTGAACAGTTATAAAATAACATGATGCTTCCTGTGTCCCCAACAGTCCAAAAACTGTTTGCATGGATTTTTTTTTCTTTTTTCTTGGCATCTCCTTTCCTTGTTAAAATAAGGTTGAAATGAAACCAGAATGTTTGTACCAAAAATAGAAATGGAGAACTTCTTGTATGGACACTCAATCCCTTCAGTACATCAGGTTTCATTGCCCTTCCATAGTTGCTGAAGACAACAGATGTTGGAGTCATGGTGGTACATATGGATGATTTGAAATAAGGCCGGTATTAAATCAGAATGGCACATATTAATCACTTTAAAATTATGGAAAGTTGGAATGTATGTCCAAAATTTACAGCTCATATCAGGTTTAGCTGGACATTGTAGAGAACACAAAAAATTATAGAAATCTTATTTGCCGGCATTCTGAATGACTTGGTAAATTGATATCAAATGTTCAGAATCTGAATTGGACTGAAGTGTGTTGGGGTTCAGTATTGGTAGGAACTGCGCTTTCCTGTACCCATTTTCTACATTCAAGTTTTCCAGTAATGGAATTCATGAAGTGCCAGTATGAACTCACTACTCAAACTTCAGTGGTACGCTGTCCTGGGACTAGATCACTCTTCCTTATCTAAATAATGATCTAACCATACAAGTTGCTAATAGGATAAGTGCACCATAGTGACAGGCACATTGAAATGCACAATGCTCTTAACAGCAAAAATGTAATTTACATGGTAGACAATTAAGTGCCTATGTTTGCTGAATTGTTGTTCAACCTAAAAGCAGTGGCATTACATCAAGGCTGCATTTGTCTCGGAAATGCAGACGAGTGGAATGCGTTTCACTACGTGGACATTTTTCCTTTTATGTGATTAGTTTATTTCCTTTAGATTGGGAAAAACCCTTAATTGTCAAATGTATATAGTTAAAGTTTGATGGCTTCAGTAAGTCTGAAGACATTAATTGGCCATTTTCTTCTTTCTGCCTCTTATGAGCAGGTTAATAGCCGTCATTTGGGGTGGACATGCTAGTGGACTATGCAGGTTGCTGATCCATTTTCCAAGAATTAATTTTCTCTGTTAAGACAACACTTATAAGTATTAGGGATTCTTTTATAGGAGCTAAGAATAAAAGGAAATGTAGTGACTTTCTCGTGTTTATGAAGATCTTAATTTTTCATAAATTAATATTCTACATTACTGGCTTTTTTCATTAGATCTTTTTACTAAACTAACACAAATGAAATAAGAGCTATAAGCATACATTGCTGGGTCAAAGATGGGCACGTATTACGTGGGGCTACTGAGTGCCCCCAAAGTAGTGCTAGCTGCTACTGAACCTTGTTGGTTTGTATCTGTTGGTACAGTTCTGCTGAGTTTTTACTATTATCCATATTTGAGTAACTTTTTTTGTTTAGCATCACACACTTTCTTGAAGCTGAAGCAACTAAGAAGTGTCAACATCTGATTTCCCTTTAAGTATTAAATCTGATAAATGGATACCCCATGGTTAGGAAAATTACATACACTTAATACCTGAGGCAAGTGAGTTGCAATCTCAGCAAAACCTTAAATGAAAACCCTGCTTCTTGTAGATGCAAAAAAGAATGTTAACACTTTCCTGGTAACATTCATAGTGAAAGATTATCTCCTTTATACATATATAACGTTTACAAAGAAGTCCATTGCTGATGGCTTTTCTTACACAACTTTAAAGGCATATATATTTTACAGGAATAAATAATATAGCTCTGACCCTATTTATCCCTGAAGATCTTAACAACATTTGGAAACAGAAAATATTCAAGGCGTGGAGTGCTTTGATTATATACATTTTTCATATGCCCGAGTCCAACACATACATAATGCATTGGGATAGTCACACTAATATTGCTTTTGTCATGTCGTCATCCATGCCAGATTCCATCTCTTGAGTAAAAGGCATGATGCAAAGTAATAGGTATGAAATTTCTATTGACACTTTTATTTGAACTTCAGAGACCTTATGTAGTAGTAAGGCCATATTATGCCTGAAGCTAAACCTTTCATGTTCACATCCTAGGTAGATTGCGTAAGCTGTGCCTTTTCGGTGGGGCTGGGGGAGGTGGGGAAGCAACAGCGGGATCCCCCAGGATTCTTTATGGTGATCATTCTGGTGGTAACCTGTTGGTAATCTTTCACAGCCAATACTGTGTGCCATACGAGTGCCCAGCTTTGGTTTGTGTTCTTAGAATAACACTTCATGAAAGGTAAAAGATTTTATGCTCGCTTGTGGTCATTAGAGTTCCTTTGGTTTTTAACATTAGAAGGTCTCATCCTATTTTTGCAAAAACTGACACCTTTTTAACTCTATCTTTTGTGCATAGTCACATTGGCCTGGAGCCAAATATTCCTAGTACTTCTACTTAGATATGTATATTTGATATTGCAGGAGTGAGGCCTCAATATAATGGGCAAACTGGTTTGGTAATTATCTTCTACTAACCAATTTTCCCTAGTAATATCAATATGGTAGTGTTTACGTGCTGTCCTAAACCATTGTGTAACTTTACTGTGTGCTGTTTAAAAGCCTGTTGTATGTCACTCCAAAATCTACTGCATTTTTGTGGCCTCTTTTTGGGTTGAAAAGTTTTTGTGTGCTAGAAAAATTAACTAAATATATGTTTTTATTGAAGAGCTTAAATGTTAAGGAAGAACTCATCTTTTACATACCAGCCTTTGATGAAAGGCAATAGACATGTGTCAACAATCCTTGTAACTATAATTTTCGTTTGAAGTGGGGTGGGTGTTGGAGGAAAAGAGCTTCTCATAACACTAGGTGGTAAATGCTGGAATATACTGCTGAACAGCACTATCACATAAGACATTGTTTTGTTTCTTAACCATTTTTGTCATGGGCTATGCCAAGAGTTAGAAAGCCAAAATGTGGACCAGAATGAGCAAGAATGAGGGCTGTGTAAAGACCTATTCACAAATACGCAGACTGAAAACAGAATTAATTTAGAATATTGAATCCAAGGAAGACTAGGCATGTTTCTGATGAAGAGAGAATGGGTTCAGATAAAGCAATTACCTATTCATATTAAAAGTCTTTGTCAGAAGAATGAATTAATACAGTGATATTCCCTGCACACCTCAAAAGTAGAGAATGTCTCCTGTATCATATGAATTACTGTGGTGAAGCATGCGGCTATGACCATTTCAGTTTTTAGCATTTTGATTGTTTGTCTACATTTCTGTCTTCCTAGTACGGACAACAGCTCTGTTTGGAGGAGCAAAGGTTATCTAACTCTACACATCCATAACCTATTTTTGCTCCTATGTCAAGCTGTAATAAATGTCCAGGACTCTGTAGGTTATGTTCCCAGTGTAGAAGGAGTCAATAACACAATGTTTGAATATTCTTAATATAACACACGCGCTGGTCTAGAGGTGGTTGCAAACAACATGTAGACCCCCTCATCTTTCTGCAATCACAGCCCAACAGCAATGCCTGCTCCAACTGTGTCTCAAGAATTTAAGCAGTTTTACAGATTACTCTATAGAGGGAATTTCTCTCCAACAACAAATGGCACAATAATTCAGTATTTACTCATAGCCCTCCCAAAAAGTGTTTGCAATTCAAGGGTGAAAAAATGCAAGACTATGTAACAGTGCCATTTAGTGAGTCCTTCCATAAAAATAGTGATTCTTATTTCTGGTATATGACAAAGCTCAATGTTAACAAGGAAAATTGTTTCAAGAGTATAAGATGTTTAATCTTTCTTAACACCAAACGTAATTAGATAGTTGATTCCAATTGGTGTATGGGAGAAATACAATACATTGGGACTTCTCTTGTTATAGTATTTGTTTCTGTTCTGGTAACACCTAATCAGGGATCATGGTCTCTGATCACTATGAATAAAACAAAAATAAGAGGTCCAGAGGTCTCGTGCTGTGAGTGATGCACCTGTAAAAAAACAGTGCATACACAGACGAAAAGAGACCTTCTTTACATTGTCCTCCTCAATGATGAGTTATCCTTAGGCAGCAAATTCAACCAACATCTAATGAGTTTCACCTCGCAATAAATTCTCTCTTTTCATATGAAGGAATTTCAGGATTTATATGTTACTACAGCATAGAGGGTGCAGTGGCAGAGTGTTTATGATATCTTGCTACAGCTCCAGAGGTGAGATCAAGCTTTGCTCTGGACTCATGCCGAAGTCTGCCTCTGCAGTTGATGGATCATTTGGGGGCATGTAATCATTTGGCTTGGGAAGGCAAAAAGTGTGGGGCATGATGTTAATCATGTTACTCCCATGCATGCTGTTGGCTACAGTAACCAGTGGCCTTAACCATATTCATCCAATGGGAGAATAGGTTCTGGAGATCATCGATTTTGAAATCTGGAATATGTCCCATTAATAAAACTTTAAGAGAAAGAGGATGGTAAGAGAGAAGGATACTTTGGAAGTAAACACTCCAAAGATCACTCTTCATAATTTACGAACGTGTGTGAGGGGATGAGCTCTAATGGTTGAACTATGGAAGTCGTTAGGATTGGAATTCATCCCCATCTCTGCTACTGATAAAGCATAAAAAACGGACTTCGTTTAAGATTCTCTAAACCTGAGATGCGAGGGTGGGAGGAGAGGAGGAAACACTGACCCGACCCCAACCCCAGCTCTGAAATCCCCCCCTACAATTTATGGGATTCTGTTTCCTGTTTTTCCTTCAACTTCTACTGTAAGCTAGCTGAAGCTTTTCCATATCTGAAAGTTGGAGGTATGCTCTCTTTGTCTAGACCAGCAGGCACCTTTGTGGCAAATACGTTCAAAGTTATTTTTCCAGATCAGGTACTTTATGAATAGTAGCTCAGTGTGGTTTTGGGACTGATTAACAGCAACAACTACTACTGCTATGACTATTATTATTATCATTACCATCAATCACAATTTTTAAAAATCCATTGTTTTATTGACAGAGTTTGGTGTAGTATTTAAATAATTCCAGTTTCATAGATCATTTATTTATCTTCTTGAAACACTTGCTCAAATCACTCTGAAATCAAAAGAGCAATACCTGTGTTACCCAAGAGCTTCAAGAGGTTGTCTGCCTACTGAAAGAGAAAATAAGGGGGTGCGGCACCACACACAGTACAGAAATGTGGCTCAGAGTATAGGATAGCGCCAAGGAAACCCGTTAAGAGTTTTGGAGTAGGAAAGTCCAAGCCTTTGAGGGGTGTCCCCTCTAAGGCTTAGACTTTTATGAAACTTAACTATTGGACTATTAACTATGGACTATTTATGAAACTTAACTTTTTGCCATTCTTGGCTTTATCATGAATTCTAAAGAAAACGCATGTGATGCACTTTCCCGTGATCCAAATTTTTGATAAAACAGGGAGAAATCAGGTGGAGATATTTGTGGTAAACACTATCACTAGATTAATTAAAATAACCCTAATGTAAATCTCCAGTACTGCTTCCTATTATGTAATTTGAAATCTTTCCTTGGAAGCAGGTGGGTTTAGTTTATTTCTGAGAAAGTTTTATCATTTGAAAGTGACTCAGTACATCAATTCAGAATTTTTTTATGGGCAAGGTCAAAAACATCAAGTGTGCAAGCACTTTGTAATTGGCTGTCTGTTGAAAACACCAGGGAATTCAATCTATTACATGCACTTCAATGCACTAAACCAACACTACATGAAGCCATCAGAGCAAAGAATAGGCTTGCTAATCTCTCTATAGTAATTATTGCAGGTGTACCCTGCTCATATAAAATGGGCCTTCATCAGATGACGAACTTTTAAAAAATCACTAACAGCATTTATTAATAAAACACATCCTGAGATTCTGAGTCCTCATCAGACATTAAAGGAAATATATTTAAAGAACAAAATCTCTGAACAGAAAAGTCTGATCAACAATAATGATTCTGTGGACCATAAATCATTTTTGTAGGCAAAAACATCATAGAGCCTGTTAGTTTCTTCCTTTCATATGTATTACAACATTATAACTCCTGTTAATATCCATGGAGGATACATAGGCAGGGAAAGAGGTAGACCTGTCCATATATCAGTGGGAATTTGGGAGAGTAGGATCAAATCCTATGTAGTATGTATTTTTTTTTTTTTTAAAAAGGCCATTCTATGCAGAATAACAAAGATCAGGAAAGGTAACAGTAGCATTGTTTTTTAAAAGGTTGAGGATCTGAGAAACAGGCAGGGCGTATAGGATCTAACAAATATTGGCCTTCCATTCCATTTCCTTTGTTTGGGGCAGCAGACAACTGTCTCGCTGTTCCCTCTGCTCCCTAATCTGTCTTTCTGTACCTGGCTTGCATTTAGATTGTAAGTGTTTTGGGATGGGAGCCATGTTTTAACCAAGCCCGTTAAGATGCTGGGGTTACCCCATGCTATCACACTACAGGTAATTAACAGTCATAGGCCACCTGTGACCATTATGGTGCTTTTATTTGGTTATATTACTAAAAACCTGGTTCCTAAGCTAATGCTAATATATATCTTCGTATATCACAACTAAGACATCATCTTCATACACATTTCAATTAGTGTCATGTAGTTTTGACACGCATTTACTTTATCTGTACTGTTTATGGTTTCAATCTCCTATTTTGCAGCGATTATTTCACTTCTGCTATATGCACAACTATTACGTAGGCAACAAATCCTAATGTCTACTGTAATAGCATGTCAATTATATGCATTCCCAACTTTCTGACCTTCATTTTTTGATCTCCTGTTGGCCAGTATTGTTTCACTGTTTTCTTGTATTCTTTTGTCTATTCATCCCTCTGTTGCCTCTTATCCAACATTTAGTTTGTAACTCCTTTGAGGAAAGGGCCATTTTGTGTTTTGCATTTGTATAGCATCTCGGTATTATGGGTTTCTGGTTCCTGGGTGTGTCTACCCATGCATTAATACGCCATAGTTAATGTGCATTAAGTTTAGTACCTGTAACAACAGGTACTAAATGTACAGTAACCAGAGCTACTGTGCAGTAGCGCCAGCACATGCCTTTAGTGACACTAATGCGCACTATACTAATTCTGCTGTGTATTAGCACAGTTTTTGCCACGATGCACCTTTGCTCAGAATAATTAGTCTACTGCACATTTAGTGTCTCATGTAGACATGCCCCTTGACTAGGCTTTCCAAGCCAATATGTACTACAATGAAAATCTCCATGTCCTGTTACCAACCAATAAACCATCCAAACCCTTATTAAAAAAAAAATTCCTATTGTACTCCCAGCCATCAAAGTACTTAGTTGCTGGTCTAATTTTAACTTAGATGCACAGAGTAAATGTCAGCCTTTCCTATTTTAAGACTGAAATTGCTATTGATCCATATATTTTACTTGTGCTATAATTGTTAACATCATTGTTCAACTGAAAAAAATGTTACTGTTGAGTCATCTGCTATGATTTCCCTTTTATATGGAGGTATGAATCAAAACTTGCCAGTTACTGTGCTATAATTTTCTGTTATATCACTAGAAATCTGGGATATAGTTTCTTGAGTCTTTCAGTGGTGTTGGACATTGTCACATATTTAGACTGTTATTTAGACAAGATAAGTTGCTGGAAGAAATTCTGTCAGCTTTTACGTGTCCAGTGGTTACATTTTCACCTGTCTTTAACATTCTCTTAAAGCCTTATCCAGTTTCCATAGGAATAAAATTGGGCCATACAAAATCCACCTGACTTAAGAAAAGCAGCTTAAAATGTGAAATAATTTCACATTTTAAGAAATTCTCTCACTTTGGAAATGCATTCATTGTTTTGCAGAGTTTATCAGAACGGGTTCATTTCAGTATCCAAGTGCATTTGGAACTGAAATGCTCTTTTCTTCTAATTTTTGTTTTGAAATTTAGAGGTAAATTATCAAAGCACTCTGAGAGCATAACCATACAACCCCAATTAACAATGATGGGAATTCTGTACAGCCTCCCCCTGCCCCAGAATGCGGCACTTTGGAAATGACCCTATAATGACTCTTAACCAGAAAGACAGGTCTAAATACATTTCACTACAAAGCTGAACAAATGGTCTATAAAGACAGGGTGATATTATTATTACTCGGTATTTTTTCTCAAATACTGCACATCAGTATATTTTCTTATATTCCTGACTCTATCCCATATCCAGATACTTCCGCTTTAGAACTCTAATCAAGATGAAATGCAGAGCTGATGAAGTAGAAGCACAGCTGACCAAGAATCGCACAAAAACTTGAACGGGTCTTTAGTTTTACCTGCATACATAAGCATAAATTGTCTCTCTCCACTGCATCCTGCCTTTTTCTCTCTTGAACTCTTTTATCTTTTGTCAGTTGCCTTTTTTCTGTATTCTTTTATTCTTCGTTCTTTTTCTGTCCTCTTTGTTTTCGAGAACTTTTTTATGCTTTTGTTAGCCTCCTGCAATGTTCTTTGAATCCGTGAATTTTTAAAAATATATATATTTATATACTTTACCAGTTTTTTTACTTTTTCTTTTATATATTCTTTCTTCCCCATTTTTATATCATCATCACTGGCTTTCTTGCCTCCCTTTGTCTGTTTTTGTGCTGCCTGTTTTCATTCAAGCTTCCTCCTCGTTCTGACCACAAAGAATACAATAGGTCCTTTTTTTTTTAAAGCAATTTTCTTACCTGAAAGCAAATTAATCTTCTTTCTAACCTGAATATTACTCTCAAAAGCACATTTGTTTGTGCAGAAAGACCAGGCTCTTAATATATAAAGGGACACTACCCATTGGATTATTTTTAGAATCAAGTCTCTGATCGGTTTTCTGAGGTTTGTTTGTTTTTTTATAAGGGAGTTTATTCTCATTGAGGATGTTTGAGCAGTTTTTGGGGGGTTGGGTCCATACCCGAACACCAACATACATGAAAGACGCAGGCAGGCTTCCCATTCTGCATGTCTATCTGTTCCTACTTCAGCTGCTTCCTTCCTGCTGCAGTAATTAGTACAAGACCCTGGTGTTGCGCCTAGAAGACAGCGTGGTACCTAGCTATGCACCATAATTATGAGTGACGGCATCATGCTAGCGCAAAAGACAGGCAGCCTAACTGACCACCATCAGAACTGGACTTTCTACTGCCCAGATGCACAAAGCAAACCAAATGAAGTGGGATGGGAGAAGGTGGAGAATAGCAGGGATGGGAGAAGGAGGCAGATAGCAGCCTCCTTCCATTATAGCAGGGGTTCCCAACCTTTTTAGATCGCAGATTGGAAGTGACCACAGACCAGTAAACTGAGGTCTGGCAAACTGCAATCTAGAAGTGGCCGGCATACCGCGGAGCGGCAGCCAACCCTTTTTTATACTCAGGGTTGGCTGCTGCTTTGCAGTATGCCAGTCACTTCCAAACTTCCAGTCCCGCAGCCAACCCTCCTGTGAACTAGCAGTCAACCCTCTGCAGCCCGGTACCAGGCAGCGTCCCAGTGGTTGGGAACGTTTACGTTACATTAGCATCATGAGTTTCCCTCTAGCAGAAACAGCACTTAGAAGTTAAACTGTGATTTTTATTAAAGCAGTGGTGGTGGCCTTCCATCTGAAAACTGGTTGCATGACATAGTGTCAAGAATCGCTACATACCACAGAAAAAGTGATTTGAAGACCTGCATGTTGTTAAAGACAGTAAAACTTTACAGGGATTTGTTACATTAACCCTGCCAGTACTCCCAACCTTAGACTGTTAGGGCACTGCCCACACTGAAGATTGTAGCCCAACTATTTAATAGATGTCATAGACATTAGGGCTGGAAGGGACCTTGGAATATCATTGAGTCCAGCCCACTGCCCCAGGGGCAGGAAGTCAGCTGGGGTCACAGGATCCCCGAAAGATAAATGTCCAATTGACTCTTAAAGTAATCCAGAGTAGGTGCTTGCATCACCTCCAGTAGGAGTCTGTTCCAGGTCTTGGGGGCTTGGACTGTGAAGAAATTCTTCCTTATGTCCAGCCTAAAACAGTCATGGAGAAGTTTGTGACCATTTGACCTTGTCATCCCTTGGGGTGCTCTGGTGAACAGGCATTCCCCTAGATCCTGATGTACACCCCATATATACTTATAGGCGGCCACCAGATCACCCCTGAGCCTGCGCTTTTTTAGGCTGAAGAGTCCCGTAGCTCTCAGCCTCTCATCATAAGGTCTGTTTTCCTACCCTCTGATCATGCACGTGGCTCTCCTCTGGACTCTCTCAAGCTTCTCCACATCCTTTTCAAATAGTGGAGCCCAGAATTGGATACAGTACTCCAGCTATTTATTTGTAGCTATCATTTAGGGCTGTGTATATGACTATATGTGATGAGGTACCAAATATTGCAGGAACATTTCACATTTTAGATGAGTTGTTTTTTCTTTGTAGTTGTTTCATACATATGCATTTACTTTACCTACCTTTTGGTGGGACTGTACCCCCTTTTCTAAAGACTAACCAAAAAAACCCCCTCCTATGCACACTGCAGTTAGTAGCTTTGTTTTTTAATGGGTTGGCATCACACCATTGGAAACTAAATCTGCCAGCCAGTGTAATGTCATATTTCAAATATCTGCAGCTTGGATCTGGGTACATTGTCTGTCATCTTTCTTTTTGTCCTTGTCCCATCTGCATTTATTTGTCCATCTAGGTCATCTTTCCTTGCCTAGATTTAAGCCTTGTGGATCATAATGTAGCTCTGAATGATTCCATTAGAGTTGGTTGATGGTTCCTGTGTCTTTTCTCATGTTGCTATTCATTTATGTTGTTGCTCCTAGAGCCTGTAATAAGAGCTCCACTGGATTAGATGCTGTATAAAACCAAGACTCATAACACTTGCAGTCTAGACCCTGACCCTGCAAACTGTTGTTGTTTAATCCCACTGATTTCAAGGACATAATGGTTTGCAAAATTGGAACATAAGATATGCAAGATAACAGGATGAGCAGGGAGGAAAAAGGGAAACCATCATAACTTGTACTAATTTTATATATTGGGGTGCATCTACACATGCATTTAGCATGTAGCAATAAATTCTGGTGCAGTTTGTGCCAGAGTTTATTGCTCCTGGGCATAGTGTATACATATGCGTCCTGGACTGCTGCATGCAGGAGACCTGGGGAGCAGCCCCTGTACTGGCACAGGACCTGGCAGGCAGCTCCTGCACTGTAGCACCCTCATGTCCCAGCCAGTTACCATCTACACGTGCATTTTGGTGCACTAAATAACTGTTGTAAGATAGTACTTGTCCCAGGCAGTACTACCCTACAGCGGAGTTAATTAATTTACTGTGGCCTAAAGGGACACACGTGTAGACAGTGATGTTTTACTGTGCAGCTAATTAGTAAGCTCCATAGTAAAGTGCACTTGTAGATGCACCCATAGCATTTTACAATGATATATATCATTAGCATATTTCATTATTATGTATTGATTTATGCAGAGTTAATTTTCAATGGTGAGGGCAGTGTAGAGACAGCTGAACTTTTAAGTATAAAGTCTTAAGCAAGGACAAACCAAAGTACCTTATAGCAGGGAAGAAAAAAAGCTTCATTTGACAACGCGTAGGATTTGTATGAATCAGAATGATGCAGCCTAGTGAACAGAAGATATACTTCAACTTAAAAACACATACATAATCACCCTTATTAATCCTCTTGGGAGAATCATTACAAGTTGCATTTATCTTGGCATTGATCATATCAGCACTGTTATAACGGTATTCTGATAATATGCAGATAACGTATTAGTAAGAATGTCACATACGTCTTGCGACTCGTATGACTTTTGTTACCTCGTGCCAATTCTGCTGTGACTGATTAACTTGTATAGCTACTGAGGACAGTTGTATGGCTGACTTTCTTTACGGTAAAATAATGCAGAGCCTTTCTGCTGCTCCTCCTGCTGTGCTGGTTTATCCTCTGAATTGTCTTTTCTACTGATGTATTTCTACCTGTTTCATCTCATCAGCCCCGTCAGCTTTTGCTCAAGGATCTTGTACTCAGCTTTGTGCATTCTCATCAGCTCATCCTAATTTAAATACTTATCTGCTCTTCCCCACTTCTAATGCTTCATCTCTTTTCTAATCCTGTTTTTATATATATTTTTATTGCAGTCTTACTAATTACCATGCCATGAGTCTGGTGCAAAAATGAACTTTTAAAAAAAACTAGTGCCTAATTTCATCCATAGAAAATTGCTGGGATTTCTATTTGTAGACCTCTCCCCATAGTCATCCTTGTTTGTCTTCAGTTTCCTTTTATATCACACATCCTATGGAGCCTCTTCGTACTTTTGTTTTTCTTATATCCCATTTTCTGTATTGTTTTCTTTCTCTGCCAGCAGTCTGTCATATTAATTCTTCTTGTAGCCATTGCTGTATTTCTAACACACTACAAGTTATCTCTGCATCCCCAGTCATCCTGAAAACCCAATGGACATCTCCAGTGTTCAAATGGGCTAAAATTCACCTTCGCTCATAGGTTAAGTACAGATGTTCAAAAAGCTCCTGGCAGAAGTGCTTCAACTATTGTGCTTTACTTAAAGCACCATAAGTTAAAGTGGAGCTGAACTGAACAGACATTTGCTGTTCAGTTTGTGGAGGGAGTGGGGCTCGGACCCTGCCTGAGCTGCCCAAGGCCAGCAGGCAATGGGTGCTCCCCTGCACCATGCAGGAGGATGTCAGAGTGGCCCCTCTCCTAAGCCCTGCCAGCTGGTGGCTGTCAGCATGGCTGGGAGGGGGAGGGAGGGGAAAGGGAGCCGCTATGAGACATTCCCCCCTCCTCGATTTGTGGGTCAGATCTTGGGCTGCGCTGTGCAGCAGAGAGCTCCCTACCCTGCCTCCCAGTTTCCAGACTGGCCAGATTTGGGTCAGGTAGGCTCATGCTGTAGCTGTCAAGCAGCTGGGTCAGGGAGGGGGGAGAGAACCCCACTTCCATATGCCTCTCCCCCCAGTTGCTCAGTTTGGTCTTGTGGGGGGCCAGACTGGACCTACATGTCAGACCTACATGACTCTCTCTCCCACCCGGCCATGCAGAAAGGATACGGATCCTTTTCTGTCTCCTTTCTGTGATAGCCTGGGGCAGGGTAGGCTGGTGCTTGCCCAGAGGAGATAAGCACCAGTCAAGGCTAGCAAGCCACCCAGCAAAGGGCCCAGAGGATGCTGGGGGAATGTAACCTACCTTGACTCAGGATGGGATGTGGTACAGACATTAGATAAAGTGCTCTAAGTTAAAGCATTTTAGTCGGATACCACATCCATCCAAGGTTAACTTAGAGCGGGATCTGCCATTTTTAAAGTGCTTTACGTGCTATGATTGTCTGTTCTGTTACAGCTGTAGAGCACTTTCTGCATGTTCAGCGTGTGATAAGGATAACATCTGTACCTAGCCATAGAGTCTGCACAAACCAATATTCCTGGCTTACATCTCCCTTAAACTAGAATTTAAATGGTCACTAGTTTTTCATCAGGATCACATATTTTGTCTTCCTACTTGATGCAGAGCAAGTGTTATATATAGATAATAACGGAGATGATGGCTTCCTATGTAAAGCAAAGTCTAGGGAATCAGAAGTTCTGAGTTCTGTTCTTGCCCCTGACAGTAGGTCAAGTGGCAACTTCTCAGTGGTTTGTTTTCTTCATCCAGCAAGGATGTCACTAGTTTACTTGCCTTCTGGAATTCAGTGATACTTAATGCAAAACACCTTGAGAAACTTCGGAAGAAGGTGTTAGAAGTATGCAAGTTTTGGAGGGTTTTTTTAGGCTAGCTGGAAAGTACAAACTTTCTCTGCAGGGCTGACAGTAAGGGGCTCAAAGGGAGTGTGAAATCTTCCAGGGAAGCAAGAGACATCAGCATTACTTACAAATGTTTCCTGCTCTAAGGAATCTGGCAGGAAGCCTTGTACTGTTCAGCTGTCTCCACTGCATCTCACCCTGCGTTTTGTTTCTGAAATAACTTTTAATCTGATATCCAATACCTTCAGGATGGAATCTCTCACCTCAAACCACAACTCATGTATTTTAGTGTCTTTTAAGTCTGCCATTCTAGTAATATCACACTTTCCATCCTGTAGTTCTCCTCAGCAATTTTGAATAATGTATAATGAATCATTGCAACTCTGTTCCATTGTAGCTAAAAAGTGACTATTATAAATTAATGCTTGTTGTGTCTTTGTTGCCTGACACAATAGGTCAAAAGGCAGAAGATCCAATGTAATCTGCTTCAATCTGAAAATGCTGTTGCTTTATAAACCTTATTTTCTTCGACCCAACTGTTGCCCTGTGGGGTCAGGCTCAGGCACATACACATCCAAACCAGCCTAGACACATGCATACCTGTCACCAATTCAAGCACATCTACTATATACCCCAAAGTTAGACTGAGATCACTAATTTGTATTTCATGCACACAATGACATACACACACACACACACACACACTCTCACTGGTTCACATACATACAACCCACCTACACACACACACACAGATAAGTTCCTAACTTGGATAGTACAGTATGTTTGTGTGTGCTTGGGGTACCTGGGATATTTGGGGGAAGGTTCAGGTGAGAGAGAGCAAGTTAAAGTGTAGAGAGTGATAGTTGCCAGAACCAGGATTAGAACTGGTGGACTACAGAGAAGCTGGCTGAGGAACTGAGGTTTGGGTTTACTTAAGGTAGACTGGGGCTGGAAACTGAGGCAGACAGCTGAGATATTGGTGGGGGGGGGCAGATAAGTGGTGGCAAGGAGGAGACGGCCAGGAAAGAAACTGAGGTAGAAACCTTGTTTCTCAGGGGAAAAGGAAAAGGCAGTGAGAATAAGACA
Source organism: Crocodylus siamensis (assembly GCF_052110815.1). NCBI lineage: Eukaryota > Metazoa > Chordata > Crocodylia > Crocodylidae > Crocodylus > Crocodylus siamensis. The sequence continues at coordinate 56,506,291 of NC_143405.1, read as the reverse complement.
GTGGCAAAGAAACAGGGGCATTGGAGGCAGAGAGGAACTCAGGACAGGTGTTGGAGGTGGCAGCGAGCCAGAAGCAAGAGAGGGAGAAATGAGGCAGAAGTTTGAGGGGCGAGGAGCAGAGATTGGAACAGGGCCAAACCATAGTAAAGCAAAACCCAACTTAGGGGTCCAAATAACAGTTTTATTACACAGACAACACACTACACAGCCCCATAAAGTTATTGGTTCACACACACACACACACACACGCATGCACACATGCACAAAAGTACTCACAATGGCAGCAGGAGAAAGAGACTCAGTGGAAGGGCTGGAGTCCTGATAGGGAAGAGAAACAGAGTCCAAGTCCTTGGTTGAAGAGGGGGTGGGGTGTGGTAGCTACCTAACCAGGCTGGAAAGGGGTCCTTGTCCAGTAGGTGTTGTCCAGAGGGGGGTCGCCAGCAGGGCTTCTGGGTGGATAGGTGGTGTGGCATGGTGCTGGTCCAGATGAAGGGGGCATCCCACTGGGTTGATCTTCACTGCCCCTTTTTATAGGTGCAGACCTTGTGTGACCCTAGTGACAGGAGGCATGCCCAGGCAAGGGTCAGTCCCTGGTGTACTGAGCATGTGTGCTCCATGCAGAGATGCACAGTTTCGGGTGTCTGTAATGGTGGGGTACAATGGTAGAGTTGCTGGTTCTGCAGAGTCTTTTGTCTTTCAAATGCTGGTCTTGTCTCTGTTCCTGGGTGAGATCCATGGTTCCTGGATGAATCAATGAGAGGTGATGGCCCAGTCATTACAGGCCATTCAGTAGAGGCCTGCTACCATTGTATTTCAATCATGCCCAATCATTCTCATTCAACCGGAAACCAATTTACATGGGAGAGGCATGTGACTCATACAGTTGCAACATGGGATGCCCAAGCAGAGGGCACAAGATGGAGGCTTGACATATAAAATGGAAACTTAACATGACTTTGGTTTACTTACAAACGCAGGCCTAAACCATACAATATCCATATGAAACAATAAAAATCAATACACAAATGATAATAATACAATATACAACAGTTTGTAAAAATAAATACAAACCTAATAATTATACAATATAAAACAGTGGATATCCAAAACCAAAACCTTGCTACCAAAATAAAAATGTTAAAGCTTATCCTAAGTCTGAGCTCACTTATGCTTGTCTATAGGGAATAGAGAGGGAGAGAAAGAAAAGCCAGAAATAATTGGGGAAGGGAAGGGAATGCATATCTATCATCTATATATATATATATGTATTAAAAAAGAAAAACTTTTCCTCAGTTGTTGGTCATCTTAGCTTCTTGTAGAACTTGGAGAAACCCATAAACCACTCAGAAATGTACTAGCTGATGGCATCACCCCATCTCCCCCTGGGTCTGGGAAGGCAACAACATGGCGTACAATGATCTTCCTTTCCCTGTCTCAAATTCTAAGCTTGGCACAAGTCAGGATTCAGCCTGTCATTTCATAGCTCTCTCCCACTTCGTTTCCAATTAATTTTTCCAACGTCTACACTTAGCCTGCTTTTCTGCATTCAGGCTCAGTGCATCAGCACATTCGTAAGTGAGTTGAGAGCTTCATAATGCCAGTAGTATACACAAAGACCCTTCCCCCTCTGAGGAAAATGAGTTTTGCCACTAAATTCAGCAGGCAAAAGAAGGTCAAAGTGGATGAGGATGAAACTTTCTTTCCACTCATTAATTGCAAGTAAAAGGTCATTCCAAACTAGGGCAGTTGCAAAACAGCTTTGTAGTCTCTTCAGTGTTTGCACTTTGAAAATGGCAATATCAAAGTGTGGTTCTGCTCTAAAAAACAACTGTAAAAAAGAACAATGTGGGATTTCATGCTTATTTTGTCTTAGTGACTTCATATGTAATTTGTTCAGTTTATGAGTAAAAAGATATTTTCTTCCCGTAACTCTGAGTTTTACATATACTACATGGGTCTATAAGTCAAGCTGCACTCTTCTTGGCTTGTACATCTGAATCAGGAGTTAAAAAAAAAAATTTGTAAGACAATTTCTTCTCTTGTTACACTTGCAAAACCCCATGGTCTTCCAGGATTTCACAGATGGGACAGTGCACAGAATTGGCTTTGCAGTTCCTCTGAAAATCAGGAGTGTAAAAGATCAAGGAGCATTTGAATATTTGAAGGGGAAAACTTCTGAAGTGGGAAAGGACCTGTTTAGATTAGGACAAAGAGGTTTCTAATTGGAAATGGGAGGTGTTTACTATGGAAGCATATGGATACCTATTCTTGGCTCTTGAACAAATGTTCCTTAAAACATCGTGAGAAAGCTACAGAAAAGCCTTTTGGTCAATCACAACCTCATATTTCCACCAAACTGTTGAGTTGTAACAATCCTTCCTGACCACAAAACTTAAAATCAAAGAATCCATCCTGTACAGCTAGGACTAGTGAACATAAGACGATACAAAGAGTGGTAACCATATATTCATATTAACATTCAGTGCGTTTGTTTGTCCCTAGAAACCACTTTCTGCAGTACTAAACATTTTGTAGTAGTTACTATGCTCAGGAGATGGTTTCCAAGAGATTTACAGAAGTTTGAACTAGTTATTTTGTGTGTCTCTGTTATAAAAACACTATATTAAAAAGGATTACGGTAATGGCTCGATTTGCCAACATTAGTCTCTCTCTCTTTCAGTGCGTTTGTTGCTCTCTCTGAGGTGTTCACTTTTTAATATGCAGATTCCTTTCAGTGTGAAGCTATTGTTGTGGAGCTGCATGTGCCTCAGTCATTAACTTATGCAAGAATAAACATAAACCTGTAGGTAAACTTTTCAGAATTACAGTGCTTTTGAAAACAGAAACGTTGAGCCCGGGAAATACAGGTTGAAGGATTTTTGCACGTGTGTTTGTAGAAAGAAAAGACTTAAAAATGATTCCCCATTTTCAATTGTTTAAGGACTTAATTAATTGCATGTTCCTGGATATGTAACCAATCAAGGTTCATTAGTAGCAAGGCTAATAGGAAGGAAAATGGCTCGCGTCACAGAGACGCGGGCACGACTAATATGCCAGCGACCTGCAAAGGGGCTTTTACTGCACCAGAATGAAAGCAAAGAAATTCACGGTGGAATTTTATCTGTTCTTACGGGTGAAGCCTTGGCACATGACACAAAAGCTGACCCCTTTAATTATTTCCTTAATGCACTTCAGTGTGCCTCAGTGGTGGAGGCTTGCCCTTATCTCGTAGGCTTTTATTGCCCCCCTTTCACAGTATTCGTTTACTGTTGGGTTTTGTGTGTCTGAGACTTTTTTCAAATGCCATTTGCTGCACTGGTTTGATGCCCTCACGCGGCACAAGCAAAATGGTGAAATTGAAGACAGCTGCCACATCAAATCAGCTGGCTCCCAGCCACCATTGCTCTGCTCTTTGAAGCCCCTTCCTTTTGTCCTGTGATTTCCTTTCATAATAAGTAATTCAAAGAAAGGACCAAGCAAAACAGCAAATGTTGCAAACAAATTGCCAACAATAGAGGAAACACACACACACACACGCACACGCACGCGCGCGCACGCAGTCACACGTGCATATGCCCGGATACAATCACACTATTGAATAGAATGTCTTAAAACACTTACACTACATGTTCAGAGGTCCAAAACAACAGCCCAAAACCAGTTGGGGGGGTGCGGGGGAAATCTTATATAATTCAGTCATATTTAAACCAGCTACCTTTTAATGAAGTTGACTAGAGGTCTCAATGACTACTTGAAAATAATACCTATAGGATTCAACAGAAAATTGTATTTCGTCTACGTGTCTCTAACGATCCTGTAGCACACACAAGCAGGATTTTAATTCTCTAGCAGTGTTCAAAGTACCTTTATCTGAACATCTTGCAGATAATAAGAAATTAAGCGTCATGATAAAATGAATATATTGGGGGTTTTTTAAGGTGAAGAAACCACTGCCCCAAAGAGACTGAGACTTGTTAAAACCTTTATTGGATTCTTTAAAGTCTCAATGTTTGCTGGACTTGAAACCTTTCTTTTGTCCCCAGCTGCCTGACCAGGACCTGCCATAGTAGAGTTTTGAGCTGGATGAGGCTTCTGGATATGACCATGAAAAATATAAAACCTAATAACAGTAGGATCCCACCACCTGGCTAGCTTTTCACCAACTTAATGTCACTTCTGCATAAAAGCAAGATTTAATCAGATCGTTTGTTCCCTTTATTAAAATATATATATCCATAATAATTGTAATTTTCAATTTAAAAAAAAAAGACCTCTCTGACATATGCCATCTTTCTATAGCCAGGACTTTCATGGAAAACATGTCTAAGGGTTTCTGCCAATAGACTGTCTCTCCTTATTAGTGTTGATTGTCATTTTTTCCTAAACTCAGATGAACTGGAAGTAGAGGCCAGTTTTTATTCTTAGGACAGATGGCAAGTTTTCCCCCTAGTATTGGTCCCTCTGCTTCAGGCCCCAGGCACCTCCTGTGTACCCCTCTGCTACAGGTTCTTCTGAAGGGGATCCTTTAATGTTTCAGGCAATTCTTTCCCTTCTGTAAGTCTCCTGCATCTGCTGCTTTACTTTTTCTGGCTCCTTTTCCTGCCCTATGCATTTTCCCAACAACAGCTGCCACTGCATTGAAATTGCACCAGAGAAATGCCTTTGCTTGATGGCAGTGCTGTCAACTAGCACTGCTTCTTGGTATTTTGTTTTAAGGTGTTTTTCCCCCCACTTTTTCTTGAGATTGGAATGAAGTCTCCCTCATACTTTAAAGCTAACCTTAAAGATACACTAAAAAGTTACATGAATCTCAAAAATCAGTCCTGCTGGGAATTCTGACTTCACAAAATTGAAGTGGTTTAAAAACTTGTCATTGTGTAGCCCACTTGTCAGATACTAGATCCTTTTACTGGGTGCCACAATAGAGCAGGAACAAAAAGTATGTAGGGCAGATTTATATAGTTGTGATAAAGCATTATGGGATGCATATCCTTCTCTCCAGTCCCACATTTATGTGTAACTTGGCAGAAGGCCTGTCGTCATCTCTCTGTGACCAAGCAGAGCAAACCGGTTTTCAGGGTGGTCAGATGGAGCCTTGTTTCTAAGTAGCCAGGACCTTGTGCACAAGATACAGCGGTGTCTGGACTGCTCTAATTCACAGGCTTGTGATGACCCCTGCGGGTATAGCTGCACCGTGTCCCCAGAGCTCCCATGAAGGGATGCTTTTGAATACCCACTTACTCCTGCCCACTCCAGCCAAACCCAGAAACTCTGCATTTTGGGGTCCCTACATAGCCACTCACCAGCACACCAGAAACTGAGGTCCTTGGGTGCATCTACCACATGCGCTTTACTGCAGAGTAGACTAATTAGCTCCACGTTAAAGCGTCACCTTCTATATGTCTGCTGGTATTAGCTACAGTAAATGAATCAATTCTGCCATAATATAGTACTGTCGGAAACAGCACTGTCTTACAGCAGAGTAATTAACTGTGATGACACGTGTGTGTGGACAGTGACTGCAGGTGTAAATTGTGCCCAGTCAGTCCTGGCACGAGCAGGCTAGACTCCTACCTTGTGCCTAGCCACATGGCTCTGCACTTCTGGCAGTCTTTTGCCCCAGCCAGCCCATCCACCACCCAATTCTGCCTCTGGGGACCTGGGGCTCACCCCCTCCCCCCCCAACTTCCCAAGGCTACTGCCAGTTTGGGCCTGCTCAGTCCTGGCTCAGATTGCTGCTGTCCTGGGCGCACGTGTAGACACTGTGCCCGGGAGCAGTCCACCTCAGGCAGCTCTGGAGTTTCTCTCTTTGCATTAATTGCACATGTAGATGCACCCTGTAATACAGCCTGTATTATTGTGCCCTCAGGCCCATCCTTGTTGCAGTGCTCCACACTCCAAGCTGTTCGTCTTGCTTGACTCTGTATCATGGTTTATATGTTGTGAAGAATGGGTGACAGGAAGGGTTTTTATCATCAAAATCAGAGCAGCTCAACTTCATGGTCCATGCAGGCAGCACCATGTGGGCAGATGCCCCTACCTGGTTTCCCCTGAATCCTTCAGCCCCACTCTCTCATGGCCCCATATATTGCACCACTCTACCCAACCTCATCAACAGAGGTGGAGGCAGGGTGTGGAAGCTGAAGAAGGAAACAGGAACCTGGGGACTCCAGCAGCAGCTGCAAGAGAGCAAAGTAGCACCCAGACCAGGATCCCAGGGGCTGCAACTTAATCCCTCACAGACCTCATACAGCCCTTGGATCACTAGTTGGACAGCCCTGATCAAAACATGAATGATCTTTTTTTAACTTATAGGACAATGCAATGGTAAAGGCCACCTGAAGGACCCTTGGGTCAAAATCTCAGCTGGCAAACCGCTGCATTTCTAGCAATTTCAGCACAGTTTTTCTTCTTTCCAACAAGGAAGGATCTAGCCCAAAAAGTGCAAACAATACTACCCTGTGTTAGCAAAGTGGAAAATTGTGTTCATTTTAAAAAAAACAAACAAACCAAACCAAAAAAACCCCCTAAACCCCCATCCTCTAACCACTGAAGGTAGGTTCAGTGTGACCAGGAAGAAGCTTATTGGGAAAATATGAAGGTTTTTTGCTCAGTTGCCTCCTTCTCTGTGGATAAAGAGAGGACTTAAGTTTCCACATCTGCCAATCTGACACATTTAATGAGCATTAAATTTCACTAATAACATTTGGGGAGTGAGGATTACTGAATTGTCACATACAGTGGAGCAGATTTAACCAAGCAGCAAAGGTTACTTAACCCCATCTGGTGGTTGAACTTGCTTTGTTGGCCAAATCCTGTAATCCTCAATCAGTCAAGACTCCTGTTTGCAGTCACTACAAATATTGCAAGCACAAAGACAGCAGATTTGGGGTCTTCTGTATACAACCACAGCAGTGGCTCAAATCCATAATTTATAGGAAGGATTTTCCTATGAGGTTGAGGCAAAAAGAAACCTGGCTAAAAGAAAGCTAGGGTAATAAGAGATGGGCTGAGTTTGTCTCTGTTGATACTTATGATCTGCATAATATATACAATAAAAAAGAGTATAATATCTACCCGTAGCTTTTGGCAGACCAGCAAAAGTGTTTCTCAGTGGTAAATGCTAAACACATAGATTGGACATTTTATAATTTTTTGATGAAAATAATTTAGTCTCCTTTATCATAGGCCTAGTTTGGTCTCAAAAGAATGAATCTAGACCTCAGGTCAGCTCATGATAAATTTGGCGGTCTTCATGGTTTAGTAGACCCTTTCACTTTTATCGTGCCTCTCATCCTCTACATACTTTGCCAATTAAAAGACCAAAAGCAATTAAACTGTCTATAATTATCCCTGATACCAAGTTGGTTTTCTGGGCATTAGCCAAATAGCACATTTTACAATCACTTACACTTCAAATACAGCAATCAGTAATTATCTAAAATGCATAGGCTTAACAATTAACAATGCAAGTTCTTGTTTGCTGGAGGAAGTCAGCAAAGAAATTCCATATCATGGTGACTTGTCTTTCATTACACACTTATAGAATAGCTAAGAGTTAGCACAGATTCTAACTTTGGTATTAGTGCATTAACATCAACTTCAGGAGAAGTAGCTTTTAGCAATGTGAGAAACAACTGACTGTCACAATATTATTTAAATTGAGTGTAGGCACCATTTCTGGTAATGGATAGTTTAGAATTCATAGATAAAAAGGCATGATAAATAATACAAAAGGGGCCGAATCATTCATCTTAGCATTGCCCTATAGAGACTTGCTGACTTGCATTAGCTTTCATTTGGCATAAAGCCTTGTTTTGTTTTTGCAAATTATTTTTCTATCAGTTATGCAGTGAAACATTGTTATTTACTGTTGTTTTGTTTTAAATTTTTTGTTTTATTTTGGTAGAATGATGAAATGGTTAGCTATATCGGCAGTTCAAGATTTCCTGAAAATTTCTCTGGAAATGATGTATGTAAAAAAAACCCAAAAAACCTTCAGTGGGAAGTGGAAAAAACATTATATACAGTGTTTAGAGAATGAACTTTTCAGAATTGTAACATTCTTTTCTTCAATAATCATGCGTCATTTAAGAAACTATTGAAGATGTAAGAAAGAACACACACACCACCCCCCCACACACACACACCCCCTACCATCATAGTTTTATATTTATATATACTTTATTTGTTTATATAACCTGAAACTAGAGAGAGAGCAGTTTTTCTGTATTCAAACATAAGTGTCTTTTTGTGAATCTTCCAGGATGATTTTCTACTTACGCCATGTCTCCTTTCAATGAGCTGTTGTTAGTGAAAATGCTTGAAGTTCAGTAATTAACATTGTTCTTGACCTCTCATATCTACTGTAGACAACTTAGCAGAATTGCAAAAGATAATAAATAGATATAGGCAGGCAAGGTTCTTTGGGTAGATGTGATATATTTTATTAGACCAACTGAATAGTTAGAAAAAAGTTCTTAGCAAGCTCTTGGGTGCAGTCACCCTTCGTCAGCTGCCAGGTGCCTGATGAGGGCAGCCATTTTCAAACATAAGCCAGCCAGGCAGGGCCAGAAGTTAGCTGCATGCAGCTAAGGGCGCAGCACCATCCAGCTCCCTCATGGCATGGGACATTCTGGAGCTAAGGGCAGGAGCTAGGGGGATGGCATGGAGGCTCCTGGTCCTGGCTAAGACCTAAAACTGCACCGTGCTAGGGAAGGGTGGCCTGGTAGCACTCCCTGTAGTGAGGGAACCCCCAGAAAATGCCAAGCCAGTTACCTCCCCAGGGAAAGACGAGTGTGGGGCTCCTCCTAACCCCAGCCCCTACATCCTGGGTGGGTGAGATCAGGCAGAGGGAGCCCAGAGTCCTGATGAGCTCTGAGGCAGGACCCAGATCAGGAGAAGAGACCCTGGGTAGCACCCAGGCTCACCACAGTCCTGTGCTGTCAGAGAGGGAGCCAGAAAGAAGCTCCTGGGAGTAGTGGCCCTGAGAGGGGGCATAGTAAAGAGGCCCTGAGAGTGAGCAGGGGCAACATAACTGCATAAGAGTGGAGAGTATGAGTGTGAAGATGCCCAATGAGGAGCATGAGGGATGGAATCAGATGCCTGTTTGGAGAAGTGCCTGACCTGGTACAGATGAGGGTAGCAGGAGATACCCAAAAGGCTGCAGGCTGGTCAGCCATGGAGCAAGAGCAGTGAAGCCTGATGGCCAAGGGAAGCCGCATGGTTAGATGCCATCTATGAGACATGGGACACATGTAAGGGGAGCTTGGAGAATGTATTAAGGCCCTGATGATCAGGAGGCCAAGAAAATGGGTTGCTTTCCACCTTAGTAACAACTTCATATTTTTTTTATCAAAGCATGGAAGGTGAGTGGAGATGAGAGGTTACCCCAGAGAAAGGGGGTGGCCGGTGAAGACCTGGCGAAGGAGCCACCCTGTTACATAGACATCATTCTTTGAATGGTTTCCTATATACATTGTTCCCAATGAATAATGCCGCTACATAACCAACAAAAATAACGAATGGCGGCTTCAATGGAATATGACTTTAAGCACAATGGTACTTCAGTAATTTTGATTCCACTGATCTAGACTGGTGTGCTTAGGGCTCTTCTCTTAGGTGACTGGCAGTTTTAAGCTGCTTCCAGGCAGAGTAAGGAAGCTTGCAAACCATAGCATTCAAATATCTGTACACATGGCTCTGGGTAAGTCTCTCTACCTGGAGAGCAACAAGTTATTTGAATGTGTGTAAGCATTCTTAGGGTCAGAAGCCTACACTGCTTCTTTTTAGAAGCCTATTCAGGAACCTATACTGCTTCTGTCATCCTTAGAGTCTATGCTATACTGCTTAGTTTTATAATCTCTTTCTACCAGAAAAATTGACAGTCGGTGTTGTTTCATCTTCTAGAAGTGTTTCCTCTTTTTAGCATATTCTCCCCCTTTCCTCCCACATTTTTCCATATAAGATGAACCAGGGCTCAGCAGAATAAAAATAGCAGTGATCCTCAGCTCAACATAACTGGATAAACTTGCCTTGCCTTCATTACATGCAAGGCCTGAGCTTCCATTGGTCATGCACAGAAGAATCCCGAGAATGTGCAGCTTTCCCTTGCTAAAACCCTTCATCAAAGTAGCATGCTGTGTTGAGACAGCATACTTTTGCAATGTGGATTTTGCACTGTTTGTGGGAAATGACCATGTTTCATGACCTCTGTACCTCCAGGCACATTCTCTCCCTCTTTTCTTTCCTCTGCTAAGCTTGGCAACAGTCTGTGCCTGTGATGGACTTTGTGATGATGATTCTACTCCTTGATATAGTGGGCCAGGATATAATCTCCCCAATTTCTGTAGCGTGAACGGTAGAAGATGGCGTGGAAGAGTTCTATGTAAAGAGCCTTTTCAGAAAGGTGTAATGAGCCCCTTCTAAACACTGCATGGAAAGGAGACATTATAATTTATACTCAAAAGAGTTAGAGTCAGATTGGATTTACTTTGACTTTTAGCTCACAGGAGACACTCCAGTGCTAACAGTTAGGGCCATATACAAATCTGGATGTGTTATGTAAATCTATGGCAAATAAGTGGAGAAGAGACCGGTGCTTTAGTAATCCTTCTGATCATGGTTTTCATGAGACAGCACAAGGATTAAAATGAAAAAGGAGCTCTCTGTCTTTCTAACTCCTGCCATATACTAGCCTTTGCAGCATATCCACTTAATCTCACTGGTGTTAGTCCATCATTCTTTCTAATATCTTTCTTTTCTCTTGTAGACCCTGCTTTTTACAATTTTCCATCCAACATTTTACAGAAGGAATTATGCTTATTTTGAGAGGCCTAACAAAACTTTGGCAAAATATGTAAAAATAATGGTGATAAACAGATAAATTTAAGCTAATCTCTCATGTCGAGTCAGTCAATAGTACCAAAAAACAGTGCAAAGTATTGTGTCTGGGCATGTTCAGATGTACAATTTTAATTGAATGAATATAAACATTGATTACCCCTGGGTACTAAAAACTGGTTTTATGGGTTGAAAATATTTCTGCAAATAAATGTTAGTTCTTGTAAACAAGCATATATTTTTGTTATAATATTTTGAAGTCTCTTAATTGTAGGCATAACTGATTATACTCTGCAATAATTAGGCACTTTCCCGATGGCATCAGGAGTGATAATGAACTAATATGGTGGCTTTCTCATTTCTAATCTATTTGGAATGCTATCTTTTGCTAAAGGCTATATAACTCAAGAGGAAAAAGTGTTTCACTCAAGAATTAGGAAACAAGCTGTTACGAAGAAGGTGTGAGCCACAGGGGAATGCCAGCCAAATAGAGGAGGTGATGAGCTATTGATCTCTCTTGGGAACCTCCTGAAAACCTTGTCTGAAAAGCTATAAAGTGCTGCAAACTAGTGAAGATATCAAGAGCCAAGCAAGCAGCTGAAACCCATTCTTGGACTGATACTCTGCTGAGCCAGGGTGTAATGAGTTTTGTGATGAAGGAGTAGTAGAACAGTAGTTCTGAAATGTCATTGAATGTTTGTCCATGTACCATCAGAAACTAACTGTAAAACTGAACATCAGTGAGGTAGGTCTGGAAGGCAGCGTGCTCCATTTTACAGACATCACTGTCAGCTTTGATGAAGGATGCCACTGATGCAGTCCAGTCCCCCACTAGAATATCTTTTTCCTTGGTAATTGAGTAGGACCAGGTAGCGTTCTGTTTAAAAACAAAACAGGGTCAGCTATGAGACTGATCTATACAGTCTAATTTTTTCTCTTAATTTCATGCAATTACTTCTAGTTGTATTCCTAATTCCCTCTACAATAAAATCATGGTTAGTTTCAGCAGCTAGAGGTTTTCCAAACAGGGGATCACCTCTAGAAACCACATAATTAGACTTCCCATAGAAGCCCTATATTATGTAATGGCCTAGTACACTGTTCAAGTAGTGTAGGCCATTTCTGAAAGTCTGGTATGTAAGGTATATACTTACAATGGATATAGGTTTATCTTGGGTCTTTCTGGCATATGTTTCTTACTAGATTCTATGATGATTATAAGCCACTATTGCCGTATTAGGCACATCCTTTGAATATGGGATACGGGAAACTATGCTGGTATGTGCTGATGTCACTGAAAGTGGGCACTGGCTGTATATATGTTTAAAAACCAGATAAGACTATTCAATAGAAATGTTTTCCCAAGATACTAGATGGCTGCCCTCTGGAAAACTTTCCAGGTTTCTAAGCCATGCAAAATGGAGCCACTCACCTGCAAATGAAAAATGACTACCATGATCAACATCTGAGGGTAGATGTTAGAGCACCAAGTTGATATGTGCATCTGTGTTTGTCACAGCTTGTACTAGCAGCTTACGGGAATATCCTTGAACTTTGTCAGCATACTTTATGAACAAAGACATTGGCACCCAATGTTTTCACCCCACCAACTGAATGAGTTGTGTCAGTCCACGAGCCAGGTCCAGTTCATGGGCTTCATGTGGTTCATGCAGGGTCTCAGACCCCAGTTCAGCCTGTTGCCCTGGCCCAGGGCCCAGCACTTCATCTGCCAATCAATTCTGCTGCTGTTGCCCCAGTCCTGCATGTGCCAACTTGTTTCCACACATGGGCCCTGTCATCTGGCCTGTGAGCATTGGAAATTCAGTGGAGGGAGGGTGATGATGGCATTAATTGCCACTGCTCTCCCACCACAAATTTCTGGACCCTTGGGGAGTACTGTGGGTGGCTCACATGACTCCACGGGCAGGTCAGCGCACATCCCTGAGCTAGCAGAATGAAGGGGTTTGAGTCCACACTTACAGGTTGAGGTGTGGTTTTGGTGAAGAGGTCATTGCTGGAGGGGAGGGGATTTCCCCTTTGGTGTTAATTTAGATGAGTAACTGCCATGACTCAGAGGCTTGTGTTGCACAGGGCACAGCCCTTTTTATTTCAGGACATTTTAGTGACTCCTGAAGTGTGGTTCCCATGATTAAACATTGGTTCTCTCTAACCTGAGCAAGAAGTATCTAGGTTCTTCTAAGTCAGCAGGGGTAACCTTTCTGGCAGGCTTTACGGCATGCCACAAATTAGCCCCGCACTCTTCCTGAGTGCTACTCTGATCCCCCTCCCCAGTGTGATCTGCTTCTCTGCTTTCTGTTTCCTACCCCATTTGCCTCTGTGCTGAGTGTCCCTGATCTGCCTCGTGCCACCCACACAGGCTGCCTGGCATGTCACTTGGCTCAGCTGGAAGCAATAGAAATAGAAGGAAATAGAAGAATGAGAAACTGCTAGCAGCTCTCCTGGTCTGAGAGTTTGGGTTGTATATCTCATTGTCATTTTGGTTTGCTTTCTAGAAGAACTGCCTTTCCTTTTTAACCCTTTCTGCATCACCTAGCAGAAATTTCCAGAGCATTTCTGTTCACCAAGGACCTCTAATTTTCAAAGACCTTGGTTAAGCATAGGTTTCAAAGTTTATCTGAATGCTTCCCCCTCTGTAGGACCTGATTTGAAGTCTGCTGAAGTCAATGGAAGTCACTGACTTCAGTAGACTTCAGATCGGTGCTATGCTTTGAATGGGTAATATCAATCAGGAAAACAAGCAACTGGAACTGAACAGCGAACACTACTCTGCTGACAATAACGATATTATCACCCTAGTCACTGAATGAATTTGGTCAGTGGTAAAAGGAATTATTACATCAGGAATCCAAATCTGGTGAGGAAGGAATGTAACGTCTCCTGATTACACAGGCTAATAATGTTCACTTATAAATAATTCCTATTGTCTAAGGATAAGACATGTTTCATTATTTAAACCTCAAAACACCTCTGTGGGCCAGGTCATTATCATTGCTATAACCATTTTACATATGAGACAGAGAAAGAGATTAATAGCTGTGCCTTCCACAAACATTGAGTTAAAATAGAGCATATTACTGTAGTTCTGTTTTTTCATGCAATTTCCATGATCACTTGTGAAAAATGTTTATTGACGTATATAAATAGCAAATCATGGATCTGTCTGTCCGGTTGTTTATACAACTACCTGATGTGCAGATAGCAAGATTGTGCACTGAATTTCTGTGCAGTGGCATGCCTTTGAAATTCAAGTTAAAGGGACTCGCAAGGTCATTTAGTGAAAGAGAATTTGGGAACAAAACCCAGAAAATTTGATGCTGGATTTTCATTTACTCATCACTATCCAATCTTCTCTTCTCTGGCTTATTTGCTTATGTTGTTGAATTTATACAATAATCAAAAGGAACGATTATCCGAGGCTTATGCTGCCCCTGCCACAAATTACAAGAGCAAAAATAAAATTGAAAACTGCTTAATGCCTAATGTTCAAACTCAGCCCTGAGGGATTGAGTTGACTCAACTCTTTTCTGCAGTAGCCCCCCACAAACAAACATCCCCAGGGATCAACAGAACCAGGAGTGTTTCAGAGCAGGGACGTAAGCTGGTTTCAGAGCTGGGCCTTCATCCAGTAGGCTCTCCTCCCAACTTTCTCTCCTTTAAACAGATAGGTATCCTGCTGAGTTCTTTTACTGATCAGACCCGGGACGTTTTCTTCCTTGTGCGAAAAAATGTCCCAATCCACACAGGACTTTATAAATAAACCTGCTGTTGCCCGATCCATTTTTGTCTTCTCTGTCTGCACAGCACCTAGCACCATGTTTGTGATCTGCGGGCTTCCGCAGCACAGATAATAGAAGTATAAAGTCATAATTTTCTTTGTTGCAGAAAAGAAACAAAGAAAGTAATGAATATAAAGTATTATTCTCTTACTAACTCAATCTTCCCATGCGTACAGAATGACTTCATAATGTATATATATTGTCTTTAATTTCCATTAATTCTTATTTAGGTTCTTGGCAACCTTGTTATCCCACTTTAAATAAAGAAATAATTGTAACATTGCACAAGTTAAGGATTTGTATGATTCTGTTTTATTCTCCTAATGGTTTGTTTCCAAGGGAATAAATTCCACTAGGAATTGATGGAATTAAAGAAAATTGTGGTTACTAATTATCACTAACATTTAGAAACAAGTACAAATCATAGAGCACCACAGTGAAGCCAACCCATACAATAATCAAAAATGAATCTAAATAATTAGGGAGCAAATGAGGATTGACTGGAACTTAAAACCAATTAAACCATTTATTTCAACTTTATTACCGAATAAATACTTTAGAATATTTTAATTTGCTCTCCTTTTATGTTCCTGTGGTCTGTTTGCTAATACTACTGTAATATACAATTGCTACTTAATTAACCTATTTTTGTCTGCATCTCACGTAGTCTCTGTGAAGTGCACACGCTGAACTTTCCATATCCGTAAAAATAAAAAATAATAGACTTGTAAGCTCAAGCAATTTAAAACATAAAAAACAAACTCCAGTTTGGGTTATTATAGTTTGGACCCTCTGCGTGTGAGTCAGAGCTCCATTCTGTTTATTACAGTGAGTGGAGCTATGCCCGTTGATACTTTCATGGAGGATATTGCCTGTGATTTCCCCAAAGATTTCCCCATTCAGACTACTGTATGTAAAGTGGAGTAACATTACTATTGTTGTTTTACATGTCATGCAACCAGAATTGCTCACTGTTCGGCACACACATGCGGGCTGTTTGCTATGTCCATGTTCTGTATTTTCGTTTAGATTCCAGGAAAGATATGCCATGCAACAATCACAAGCAACGCATGGATATTTGTAGTGTCTGTGGGAGCTATGTGTCCATCCACTTGTAACACCTTACAATCCTGGTTTTGGTCACAAGTGAATTGTTTTGCTTTACTGTATCCTCCCTCTTAGCAGGTGGATCATTAGACCGTTTCACACTTTATATGCGCACAGGTCCCAAATATTAACACTACAGAGCAATAACAGGCATCAGTTCCCATGGGCTATACTGGAAGCTGATGGTAGTCAACCTGTTGGATAGTAGCTGAACAATAAATGAGAAGAGATGTACCAGGAGTTTTGTAAAGAAGCTCCATGCAGTGCTGCTTCACTGCTATAGATGTCTATGGCTCAATTTGTGCCTGCTCTCCCCAAATCATGTCCTAGGTATTCCCAGGCTTCTAATCTCCAAATCCACATGTGTACAAAGCTATGCATATAAATAATTTGGGGTGTTTTTCTTTGCTAGCTAATGTATAATAACTGGAACCATTATAATGATGAGGCTGTGCTGAGTCTATACTTTACATATTCATGTGCGATATGGAAACGACCTTCTAAGAGATTAATTTTGCATTAAGTTTGAGCACAGCATTTAAATGGCTAAAATAGCATATTCCCCCTCTTTGTTAGATCGGCTTCTTATGAATGAACATACTGAGCCCTTAAATAAAACATGCACAAAGCAATAATCCTACAGTATATTAAAAAGAAAAATGCATGTACATTAGTGTTCTCACTTTCTTAAGAGAAAATTACGTCTCCTTGTGATCCACACCGCAGGAGAGTGTCTTCATTAAAAAAAGCTGTTCCCCAGTAGGTCACAACTCACCAGAGCTCTGCTCCCCAAAGATTAAATCTGCAAAGAATATAACTATTACACAGGGAAGGCATAAAAATGATACTGCAGTGTATATAGTTCCATGTAATGGTTAAATACTAGGGCTGCAGAGAAGACCTGACACAGACTTGTCGGATTATAGCAGCATAGCCTACTGCACTATGCAAAGCATCCAGTTTAATTACAGAGATTTATATAATCATCTTTCATGTGGCCATAGCAGGATTACAGTCCTTACTGAAACCCATGAACAAGAGTATATATCTGTGTCTGTATTTTTAAAAGGTTCAACACTCTTGATCAGTGAGCAGAATTGATTTCCTAATCAGAATCTGTGTTAGGACATCCAGTGGAAGATGTGTGCAGCGCTCTCTGTGTGCATCTTTGATTCATGTGCTAATTGTGTAGGTCCTTTGGGGGAATACAGCAGCGAAGCAGTGTACTTCCTGATTAATGCTGGAGAAGAGACATGCAGTGCTCAGTGGATAGCAGTTAGGCATCTCTAGTCCCAGCTGAGAATATGGTTCCATTATCTCCCAGCTGCATAGACAATCCATAAGGGCCTGTTCTGCCTGGTTGATCAGTGTAGTGGAAGCGGTGACTTGCTGAGAGCTGAAATCTTTGTTTGATTTGCTGTAACATGTAAAGAAAAACTGGGACATTTTACTTTACAGTTCTGTAAGTACCAGTTTTTCCTCCATAGCTGCATGTGAATGTGACTTTGCCAGCTGCGTTTGATTTTCTGTTCTGTTGCTCTTTGTTGAATCTAGCTGGTGAGACAGACTGTAATCTGTGTATAGCTTGCCGATGTCTTTGGCTCTTTTAATACAGGCATGTAATTGATTCATTTTGGCAAATTAGCTGTCTTTTTATAAAATGCATTTTGTCCAAGTTAGACCTTGTTGCATTGAGTAGTATTGCATTGTTTCTTAGCCAAGTCTGAATACAACTCTTAAAGCAGGCATTTGAATCTTGTACAGCTATTCCAGGCATATCAATGACAAAAGTAGGACAAAAATTATTTAGAGCAAGCAGAATATTTTTGGCTTTTGTATTCTGTATTAGTATGTACCTGTCCATTCAAGCTACCAGTTTCAATTTTTCTCAGAAATGCTGCATACAAAGGAAGGAAAAGTAAAGTGTTTAATGAGTTACAAAGTGCTTTAAAACTTTTTTTTGTGTGTGTGTGTGTGTGTGTGTGCGTGCATGCGCGCACGTGTGTGTGCGTGTGTATGAAATGGTGTTGGCAACATTGATCCATTTCCCTTAATTCTGAGAAGTGAGAGGTCGGTGCTTTGCACAACAAAATTCATCCTCTGTTTTTTTTCAGGCAGATTGTGAAAACAGATATAAATAATTGAAAGTTTTGAGTAGATGCTTAATCTTTTCTTAACAGAGCATGCACTATATCCTGGTACTTGGATGTTCCCATCACTGAAATGACTGAGCATCTATCATGGTAATATTGGTGACTTACAAAGAGGCATTAATATAGCACTGTACTTCTGTAACAGTGTCAAGGTTGGGGTTTTTTTTTGTCATCTGCAAATTATAAGTGACAGCAGTGACATTAAAGATTACTATCAGCATATAAACAGGCGTATGTATTTAATATTTTTCTGGATTTCCCTGGCTGTAGTGTCGAGTTTATCTTCTATTACCATACATTTATGGAACACGTGGCTTTAGATGCTCTGTCCTGGGACCTCGGGTACTAGGGGTGAAGCCCTAGAAGTGGACCAAAGTAATTTGGAATCATTCTCATTTGAAGGCAAAGTAGTCGTGCCATTTGAATGAAATCCTGCAGTACAGAAGGCACATACAAAAGTACGAATAATTCTTTTCCTGAATAGGCAATAAGTCTCAAAGCAGGGAAAACCACAGGCTGTGAAGTATGAAGGTGTCTTGCTGGTGAGAGCAGAGTATGTTCTCATTAGATTTGGTTGAGGAGAATGGGATAAGAAAGAGAAAAGTAACAATAGGTGGTTACCTACAGTAGTAGACGTTCTTAGATCTGAGGACTCTAGAGAGCAAAATAAGGAATATGTAACCTTTAGCCAGACTATAGAAAAATGAATGTAGTGCCTCTGTGCACCTGGTGCAATAAAAATCCTACTTTCCAAATGAGAACTGGAATTTTAGAATGAAGCTACCCGCTTCTATGGGAAAGGGTAAGTCTGAATTAAGCATGTACAGTGAATATGCTTTAGGTTTATTGTTTTCAGCAACTGCTTCCTAAGCATTTTTTTTCACAATTGAAAGAAGACCTTGCCCTCGTTTCAAAACAAAAAACGTCTCCATTGAGCACCAGCTGTAAAATAAATAAACGAATCTATATCTGTGCTATAATATGTTTCCTTAGTAATGTAGTTTCTGTATTTCTAGAATGATTATAAGCAGTTGCAGCATGGAATGTGATATTGCTCCAACATACATCGCATTAGTTAAACCAATGCACTTAGTTATCTGTCAGCCTTTCACAAATATGTACTTTTTTCCTTTTAAAAAATTGTTCTAATGTCTTCATTTTCTCAATCTTTCATATTGAGGGTTTGTACGTGACGTTGCTAGATCTTGGCTTCATTGTCAAACTTGGGTTGACCATTCTAACATTACTCTTTTGCCATTCTGTACAGCACAATTTCCTCCAATATGATTTTGTATTTTTTTATTCGGATTTTATTTTAAATGTACGTTCTGTGGCTAATGATAGTGCAGCTTCCATAGTAATTTTTACTATATATCTGCTTAGCCTCAGCCTGCAGAAGTGTTGAGTGTTAGTGAGTAGACTTGTGCCATTTCTGTTCTTTTAAGTGCATGTTGTGGGGGGATGGGTAAAAAATTATACACCTCTTTGCCTATGACTCAAAATCTTGTGAGAGAGCAGTTTCTTTCAGAATATTGCATTGCTTTTATAGACCTTAAAACTTAAGTTCCTAGCCAGTGTCCTACATGGGCTGTGTGGGGTAGCTACAGAGAGTTAGCAAACCTCACACCATGTTGTGAGTTTAAAACAAAGTGTTAATTTGGATCCAGAATTGCTTGAAAATGTATAACGTGGAGAAGAGAGAAAACTGCAGTGCCAGCAATGCTGTAGAACCAGCACCATGCAGCCGCTGTTGCTTTCAGTACTGAATAATCAAGCAAGAGAGTGGTTTGATTGAACTTGTAAAAAGGAATACTTTGGATTAAGGCGCTGGTTCCAGCATATGAGGTCCTTTATAAGCACAGGATTAATTCCATTAAAGTCAATAGGATAGTTTACATGCTTAAAGTTGTGTGGTTGCAAAGCAGGGACTTATATAACAAATACTGATGAAAATGAGCCTCACCTGCCTGGTAACTCAGTTTTCTCGACGTGTGAAAGCAGAGCAGGGGTCAGCAACCTTTTCTGGCTGCAGGCAGGAATGATTCGTCCTAGGTCAGAGGTGGGCGAGTGCTAGGGCACGTCCACCACTGCTTGGCCCCCCAGTGGCAAGTGGAAAGCACCTGCAGCCAAAGTCCCTTTTGCTGAATGCCACCAAAGTCCCACACCAATGGCTGGATCCAGTGATTCTGTGAGCCGGATCAGTCCTTGGGCTGTAGGCTGCCAACCCCTGAAACAGAGGCACAGCTAAATTTGGTGAACATGATCAGAATCACACTGCAAGTCTTTGATGGAACCAAGAATACAACCTTTGCCTTCCTCTCGAGACTCCTATTGTGACTCCTAGACTAGTCGCTTCTGATAGATGGCAGCTTTTAGTGCGGCTAGAAACAGCTTTTCTTTGCTTGCCCATTGCTCAGTTGTGTCTCTCCATAAGTGGAAAGTGTTAAATTCGTTCATGTATTTGATACACAGAGATAAGACAATGGGAAATTATTTAATGAGCACTTTCTCTAAGAGCTACTACCCACTGATTCTTTCCAACCTTCAGTACTCTCTTATGTTAACGCAGAGGATTATACATAATAAACAGGACAATATAATATTTTTCTGTGTGTTTTCAGTGCTTGGCATGCAATAATGTCTAAACGCTCAGTCCACTGAGAGAGACTGCTGTTGTTTCAGGTTCGCTGTGCTGTAGTTTAGGATTGCTTATGTCACCCCTGATTAAACTTACAGAGTGCAGCATATTGAACCAGGAAATAGTTAAATGTTTTATGAGATCAATGCAGCATGTGAAAATCATTTGCTTTTGGTTTCCCAAGTATCAATATATTTGCTGGACAGCATGGACCCAATTAAGTGGAAGCAGTGATGTAAGATCATCTATACATTTTTTGTCATTGCATTCTTTTTCTCCATCCAGGAAATGAATTTCCATATTAAAGTAAAATATACCTTTAGCTGTATGGTCCCTCTGTTATGCAGAGTACACTTGTGACAAGCATCTTTGATTTCTTTAAGCTGTTAATTCCTTTGTTGCAATGTTATATATTGACTTCAGCAACATCATACAGTTAGGTTTAAACCAATGAATCAGAAGATTTTGGATATTCAGTTCAATGTTGCTTAGTTAATAGTTCCAATGGTGTATCAGGCAGTTATATTGTATGGTGTGAGGCAAAGCTATAAATGGTAGGTAAAACATGGTTGTATATATTGCACATGGGCCTTTGTGTTAGCATCCTGTTTGGCTACAATTAAGAGATACACAGTCTCAAAGAAGGTGTAAAGTAGTTTTGCTTACAAGGAAACGGGCTGTACAAGCCTCAGCCTATGTTTCAGCAAGGAAAAACAGTGATTTAATGTTAAGAGAGGAGCATCAGAAGAACTGCAAAGAAATAAAGTATATCTTATGGCAAGATATAAAATGCAGTGCTGTAGATTTTAGAGGAGATGGCAGAATTTACAGAAGCTGACTATCCCAGGCAGTTGGAAAAAGGGACTAAAGAAGACAGATTTAAGACTTGCCAGAAGGAAACCCTATATCAGTGGGTAGAAATTCAAGTGCCCTGCAAAGAAAATGTAAATAAGGCAGGAGAAGTCTGCAAGTACTGTGGTCAAATGAAATGCTGAGAAACAGCTTCAAGCTGAGGAGGGAAGATGTAGTGTGTATGGAAAAAATAGCAAGTATAAGACCACTGGGACAAATTCAAGAACAGCTGTCACATGCGCTGGTAAGTTACTGTATAAATGATTATGAAATTTGAATAGCGTACAGTGTGAAAAGATGTTTAAGAATGCAGTTGCCTCTAGCTACTTTTTGATGCCTAAACATGTTAATAAAATCACTGCATGAGCTTTTTTTGAAAAATAAAATGAGAAAAGCGAAAACTGCTACTCAGTGAAAAGTGGCTAGACTGATCTGATGAGTGCTTCAGGATTCTGCTGTAAGAGCACACAGTCTCCCTGAAATGTTATGTGAATATATTTGCTTGATAGGTGTCACTAAATAGGAAACCATTATATATATTACTTTCAAGGCACAGTGGGCGTTTCATTTGTAAGGTCCTGTAACAGGACACAGATCCTTTGCGTGGTTAATGACAGCACAGATATGCTAAAACGTGGTTAGTTAACAAAAGACATTTTCTTCATCGTTCTGTTTACCAGCTCATAGTCTGAGAATGAAGAGCAGAGAAAACTGTTTAGGTGCGACAGACTTGAGCAAAATATGTTTTGCCTCTGGACACAAGATTGTTCTGAGTGAGATCACTAATTAGGCATAATAATTTGGAATTTGTTTCTTTTCTGCTGCTGTGGGTCTTTGTACGTTCAGGCACTTCTTCCAATGTCGGAACTGCTCACACAGAAACAATTTCATGACACTGTAAAATCAAATCCTTTGGGCAGCTCTGAAAGCAGAGCAAATACTGTGATCAGATATGGCTTCTGAGGAATTAAACATGCAATGTAAATGGGAGAAGCAAAGTATAAGCTGAAATGTTCACTTGCCTTGTGCAACTCTTGATATGTTTATGGGGAAGGAAGCTGCAGTGTCTGAGAGAAATTCCTGTTCACCTTCCTTCTCTTGCTGGACCCCTTGGGGAAACTTAGTCTTGACTGTTGTTCACCTGTCTCAAAGTATGGTATCTCTCATTATATCTGTCTTAAAGTATCTTGTAAATATGTAAATGTGCTGCATATGTTAGAGTTTTTATTGTATATTTCACTATTTAATTCAAAATGTAACTAAACTACAGAAGATCAGATTTTACAAAGCTACCTGTTTTGAATATGCTTCTTTGCAAATTAGGGCATCTGTATTTTAATAAAAACATAAAACTGTTTTGATTTTGTGCAATATTGTGTATCCAAATTAGAGTTAAATGAATGAAAAAAAATTGTATACACATCTAGAGACAAAAATCACAAGGTTGGTAGAGACCTTGAGGATTAGCTAGTTCAGAGTATCTGCCAAAATAGTCTTTAAGTTGCTCCTGAGATAGATTTGGTATCTGGCTTGAAGGGCTAGATAAGGACTATGGACAGCTTCCTGGATTCTTTGTTCAAAACTAAGCAGCTGCAGTTGCAGTTAATGAAGGGTCACCCTACATCTGGGTCATCCTACATCTGTCAGGGACTGTTCACCCAACAGAGTAAAGAAATGACATTAAAGGTTAGTGAAGGGAAAATAAGATCGTTGCTGACTTGCACAAAATATTGTGATGCACCAGTAATAGAAACACTACAGTAATTTGTTACTTGAACAAGATCTCTTGTTTTTAAAAGAAACACAGTACAGAATGAAGTCCCAGTAACTTGCATGAAATATCTTCATTGTATTTTTGGGCCGTTATAATCATGTCTTGCATGTGGCTGAAAAATACCTAAGAGCCTAAAGCTGAAAATCAGCCAATATATGTAATATATTGGCATAAGGAAAAGGAAGTTTACTAAGACTTTGTAAAGTTTTATTTATCTGCTTCTCCAAGCCAACTACATTTTCTGACGGGCAAACAAAGCCTCGTTCTTTTTTCAGGTTTATCATAAGTCTGGGCAAGCTGACTTTGTCACTGACGTAGTGAGTGTTGAAGGTCATCTTGCAAGACTGAGTTTAGGAGAGATGGACCAGAATGGAAAAATGAGCTCCTGGTCCAAGGTGTTTGAAACAGGATAGGTTTGTATTTGGGATTTGCTGCAAAACTGAAAGAGGGAAACAAAGGAAGAAAAAAAGTTGGTTCAATCATGCTTGTTGTGACTCAGTCTGAAGGCAGAGCTAGTGGTGACTTAGAACAGAAGATGCATTTGTAGTTCTTAGGGGTGCTAGGAAGGTGGAACAAGATTGCACTTGGGGGTCTAGCAGGCTCAACAGGATTTGGGCCTTAAACATGTGAATCCTGCTTTATTTTTAAGGTTTTTAGGTATCTAAAGATGTGGGGAGGTCCCTAGTGGATGTTTCAAATATACTTGGTGCCTATTGGTGGGTCCAAGATTTTGGGAGCACCTTTAGGGGTGGCCGCACCCAGCTCTCAGCCTTCCTCCTTCATCCCTCCCAGGCAGGGCAAATGGCTCACACAACATGTGCAGCAGCAATGGACATTTTTAAGTCCTTCAAGCTGATAACAATCTTCCCTCCCCTCCCATTCCCTGCCTTCCCCATCCGCTGCTGTCCCCAGCTAAGCCGGGGAGAAGGGGACGCTACAGCTGCCCCTGTCCCACTGCAGCCGGGCTGTAGGTGGTGTCAGGCTCAGCTAGAGACAACAGTAGCAGTAGCACTGGATGTGGTTGCTTCTCCATGGCTGCTCCCAGGCTGTCAGGAAAAAACGGGGGGACTGAGCAGCAAGAAGTGGCACGCTCTGCTGCCACTGTTTCTGGCTGAGCCTGTCTCTATGCAGAGTGCAAGACCTGGCAGAGCCCTCTCTCATCCATCTCTGGGGCAGCCAGAGACAGCAGTGGGGAAGGAGGGGAGGGACAGGTGGATGTGCTGCCAAGCATGGAGGGGAAAGGAGAGGGATTTTTATGTGCTTCAGGAGCTTAAAGTCCCAAGTGGCATCTCCTATAATGTGGTCAACTGAAAGGCAGGTGCATCCATGCCACTGCACCCCTCTGGATCTGCCTCTGCTAGTGCCTGGCTTGCATCTGCATGTTGGTAAAAAATGTTACTAGGATCCTTTTTATATTTTTAAATACTAAAGGCCTTTAAAATGAACAGTCCATAAGCCTCTTGTCAATGAGGCTAATCCAGGTAGACGCTTGTGATGATTCGGGGAATCTATGAATTTGAAATGATTTTAGGAAATGGCTGTATCGTTGAATGTCTCAACCATTTGCTGGCAGGGCTTTGTCACATTACAACCTAGACTAGGAGCAATGGAGAGCTATTAAACCATAACAGCTCCATTTCTCACAGGAGTACCTTCGAGCCTCATCCTAGATGAAACCGGTTTTTGCTAACCTCTCTTCAGAGAGGTAGGTGTTTGAAAATCCCCAAGCAGGAGAACAAAGAAGTCACTCGCTAACAGGCAAAAGAGAGGGCACAGAGGCCACTCTGCCCTAGCTTCTGTCTGATTATTTTAGACTGACACGGATTACCACCCCAGGATACTAAGACTAGATCTTCACAAATGCAGAGCCTGAAGGAGCTTTGAGGAATTCACAGGGATAAGGGAAATTTGGGCATGGGGTAGAAGCAGAGGGGCATGCTTTTATTGAAGATGAGTCCTTTCTCACTGTCAGACTGGTCAAGCAAGAAAGAAGCTGCCTGGAGAGGAAAAGGGAAGAAAGTGTGTTATGCAGCAGCAGAAAGCTGAAGGACTCTGATCTAAGAAAGCTTGAGAACAGCAAGAGAGGCCAGGTTTTTTGCGATGTCTTGTATTGGGCCAACTGTATAACTGGGGGAGCTGTTGGACAAGGTTTTAGAGTGGCAAGGAAACTGAGTCAGGGAAGTGCTTCACACATGGTGGTGTTTTCTCTAGATGTGGGTGTTTCTTGTGCTACCTAGGTAAAGGGAGACTTGTTTTGGAGTCAGTTGCCAAGCCCGTCTCTGCTTCAGTTCTCACATATCCCAAAATAAGCAAACTATAAGCCACATATCCCTGTAATTAAGTCCACAAATGTCTTCTGAAGGACAAGACTGGTGATAATCCTTGATGGTGCATCTGTATAGCGTCCGTGGTACTCTCGGTAGAGCTGCAGGGATGCGCTCCACCCACCCGGTCTGCACTACATGCTCCAAACTTGAAAGTGAGGGAGTGGAGAGAGCTCTAGAAATGACTTACACACAAGTATAGCTCTCTTCTCTCTGCGGCCTTAGAGTGATATTATGGGTTTGATATTGTCGTGGTTTGATATTGCCAGACGTTCGGTCACCAGGATCTGGGGGAACATCTGCTCACCAGAGCACCCCAAGGGATAACAAGATCAAACGGTCATGAACTCCTCCATGACCATTTTAGGCTGGACGTAAGGGAGAACTTCTTCACTGTCCAAGCCCCCGAGGTCTGGAATAGACTGCTGCTGGAGGTGGTTCAAGCACCTACTTTGAATGCATTTAAGAGACATTTGGATGTTTATCTTGCTGGGATCCTATGACCCCTGCTGACTTTCTGCCCCTGGGGCAGGGGGCTGCAATCGATGATCTTATGAGGTCCCTTCCAGCCCTAACGTCTATGAATTGTAGCTATCATTTTTCAAGAATGAGCTGCTGCTGTTTTTATCGGGGGGGGGGGGAGGGGGGTGTTGAGAAAGGTAGTGGCTCCCAGTACCAGAAAGCACTATGGCAGCAAAGGGTGGAGGAGAATTGGAAGCACTTTCCTCTGGAACGGGTGAGGGGCAGAGTGACTGTAAGGCAGCACGGGCAGCTGGCTGGGGCAGCAAATTGAAGGGGATGGCAAAAACAGTAGGCACACATGTCACACACATTCATTGTGGGCTGCCTCGAGAGTCCAGGCATGTGCAGAAGCGAGCAGGGCAGCTCCTGTGCTACCGAGCTGCTGCTCTGGGGCCTGTGTGATGCTTGCATCCATAAGGTCACAGACGTGTTACAAGGGAGGGCAGCAAAGTTTGTTTGCCTCCGAGGAGAAAAAATCCTTGTGCTGTTCCTGCACTTCAGTACCCTTGTGCCCCCGCCAGCCCCTCCACCGCCTGTCGCTGCCACCTGGAGCCCAGGGCCGGCCCGTTGGTCCCCTGCCAGCCTGGGGCTGCTCCACCCCAGCTCAAAGTACTGCAGTCCCAGGCGCACATGCAGATGCTGCACCCAGGAGCCGCTGGCTCTGGCGCAGACTGCACCAGGGTTTGTCACATTGTATTAATTGCATGTGTAGATGCACCCAGAGATGCACAGTTTGAACGCAATTTTGCTCTCAGCTTTGAAAACTGATGTCAGAATTTCCTTCATTACTTTTAGCTACCTGAATGGAGGCACCACTGCCTGACTTTTCTCAGCTTTTGTGGATATGTGCAATTGTGTTTGCACATGTTATGCACAAATAGGATGCGGTGAAAAAGCCCATTTAAAACTTGTTTGAACAAACAGACCAAACATTATCAAATAGATAAAATTGCAACATTAACATTGTTCCAAGCTTCTTTTCAATGCATGTCAAATTACAGACTGTTGAAATCAATGGGGTTGAGGATCCAAAGCATGCCACTGAAAATGAAAAGGCACCATATAACTGTTTCTTAGTAGTCTGGAAGCTCCTTATTATGCTAAGTGGCATTTTGCCTGGGATCAAATGGATGTAGTATTTTAAAGTTAAAGATCTATACACAGAGTGTTAACAAGGTTGTTGCATTTTCCACAAGAGACACTAACAAATGATGCCGTCTTAAATATCAATTGATTTAGAATATCTTTTAACCTTACATCAATATTAGGGTTTAGTATAACTCTCCCACAAGAAATGCAAAGAATGATCTTCGTACTTCATATTAGAGTACAGTTTGCATACAACCTGCCTTGTATTAAATAGTGTCTCGTTCCATGTCTTATCAGCGACAGTTTTATCCATTTGATGTTATTGTGACACATACTTTTCTAGGCACAAACCTAAAAGTGTGACATCGATATCAAAGTGGGACTTCAGAAACTTACTATAGTGTCACATGTCTCAGGATCTGTATGGGGTCTCTCCACTAGTACTTTTTCCAGGGCTGTTCCAAAGATTGCAGTCTTAGGACTATTCATACCATATTATAAGAGTTCCCTCCACCCCAGGTCAAAAGCGGATAACTAATCTTAGGCATATTTTGTTCAGAAATTGTGTTCCCTCTGAAAATAAAAAGCCCTGAGAGAGCACTCCGTTTAGGACTCCCAAACCAGTAGTCACATTTCTAGAGTTCGGCGTCAGATTAACTTTCTTTTCATGCTTGTCTTGTTCATTCTTAGAAGATGGAGGAGTTTTGAAAAAAAAGCATCTGTACTTATGGATGGGTGAAATCATTAGGCTGAATTTCAAACTTTATGAACTTGGAAGTTTGACTTAACCACTGTTGGGTTTACGTTCCACCAAGAGGAGATGGATTGGAGGCAGGAGGAGTAGAGGAGAAATGGAGGGTAAAATACTGTTAAAAGACTGTTTGTTTTATTGTGTTGAATTTTTGGAGAGGAGAAAAAAAATAGTATAAAAACTACAATGAGTAGTATGAGGTTGTGAAAAGTAGGTGATAAACTGCAAATTTATTAAGTCCTGTCTTAATAGCACTTCTGACCACTTCTCCGGGCACTCTGTTAACTTATCCATCCTTTCTGGTGACACCTCCAGTAGTCCATATTTGGAACATCGTCAACATTTTTATTCAACATTTGAGAGAGATTTCTTCCTTTCTCCAAAATATGCAAATCCATTGTGCTCCTTTAAAAAAAATTACACTGCTTAAAGACTTGGAGGAAACAGTATTCAAATTGGGCCAATGTAAGGTTTAATGTCTCATTTCTTTCATCATATTGCACCTAGAAATGGGAATTTTATACCAAGAGAAGGTGAATTTTCCAGTTTTCCTTTGTGTCCTACAGAATGTGTAGGTCTCAAGATGCCAAACCTTACACTGGAGAAATATGACAAATCATACTGAATTGTACCAGTAGAAATTTACAAACCCTCTAAGGTATTTTTTCCCCCTTAATATAAAATGTGTGGTAAACAAAGAGTGTTAGATGGTATGACATAAAGATTTTATGGGCACTCATACAGGCCATCCCAAATGCCTCGCTTCTGGCTTCACCGTTAGCATGTAATCCATCCATCGTGATACGAATTGTATATGCGATCACTAAGCCATACACTTTACAAAATATAGGTTCTATCTACACTGTACACTTGTCAGAAAGTTAAATTTGACCTAACAGATTTCTGCAGCTAGGTACTCATGTTGGCTTGGGAATCTCGACCCTGTATGGCATTGTGCAGTGGAGACAGTGGGTGTCATTTTTAGGATAGATTTTTAATTGATCCACCAGGTACAAGAAAAAAAGATATGCAAACTAAGCACATCTGAAGTGTTCATAAAGCCATCAGTCCTGGGCACTTAATTCAGATTATTGTTAAAGTTCTATTAATTATGATACCGCATGGTTTTTACTGATGGTCAGGCTGATACTAGCCTTGTCTAGATCAACTAGTGAAGTCCATAAAAGAACAATTTCTCTCTCTCAGAGATTAAAACAACATGTTCTGCCTTTGGAATTTATTCTTTCTCCTCTTATTCTGGTTTATGTTTCTTAAGGGAAACTTTATTGTCCTCTATTGTAGCATTCTGATGTGGCTAACCAGGCCTTGCTAGGAGCTTTATATCGTGTAGCTGCCAATAAACACATTTATTTTTCTTGTGCAGCATTGCATATTTCATTGCTACTAGTATCAACACGAGGGATAGAGACGCATTTGTTTTCCTTGCTGTTGTGACATGATGACCACTGGGGAACAAATAAAGTGATTTCCTTTTAAAATTCTGCAAATGAAAGTATTTTTCATGGTCCGCTTTAATAGAAGTTTTATTCAGAGTAAAAGATTTTGAAGCAGTTAAGTTGCCTAAACTGAGAGTCCTTGTTTGGAAGGATTTGTGCTCATACACGCTTATGGAATGTGACTTTCTTATCTAATTCATGAAAGGTCACATTCACCAGTTTGGATTATTCACCTTGCAGGAAAACACTACCTGGCCAATGAAAGGAGCCGGTATGAGTCCAAAAGGACAGGGAGAATGAGGATAAATGGAGGCCTAGTTCAAAGGCTACCATAGCTTACGCAGATCATGACATGGCTTCTCTGAAACCTTGACCTAATTAAATGGGAGTCTGAAAGGTGAACCATTCTTGGTAAAGATGCTTGGAGAACAGTATGCAACTCAAAATATTTTTAGGGTTAGGAATTCTTGTATTTTCCTTTTAGCCTCTCCATGGTTTTTCTTCTGGTCGCTGTCAGGAAATTATCGGTTCAGTTTCCATTCCCTTCCCCAATTAGGCCCAAGCCAGTAGGAGTAAGTGAGGAGAGCAGAACAGATGAACGCACTGAAATCAGAGGAAATTAAGTTCTTTGTCATCCTTAGGTATTTTGGGAAGGCCTACAAGGTATCAATCCGTATAAAAACCTTTGACATTTCAGGCCCATGTTCTTCAAGTACTTTACAGTTATCTCATTCTCTTTCATCTTGCTTTTACTCATAGTCTGGAAGAGGAAGACCAACTTTCCTGCTTTTTTCAATCCCCAGCTAGTTCCTCAACTTTGAATGAATTAGTCAAAGTGAAGAAAATATTCTCTTTGCACTGCTAGCTAGACTGTGACCAAAAGCCAATTGTCAAGAGCTTTTCTGCACAACAGAAACTGTAAATAATTGCGTCTGAAAGATGTATATACCAATATTAGGTCCATTGTAACGGCTGAACATAATACTGCTACTTATTTAATGCAACATATGACTTTGTGACAAATTTGAAATGTGTAAATTGATCTGGAAAGTTAAAGATATTTTCCTTCCGATTTGGTATATAATTAATAACAGCAATGTGCTTTAATTCATTAACATTTGAAAGAGACACGTCCTATATATTTTAAATTTATTGAAATGATTTTAATAGCTTGCAATAAGTTCAGGCCTTAACAATCATCATTTCAAATTAAATATAAAATTAGTTTATGTTGAAGACAAAAATTATTTGATTTACATAAAAATCCAATTTTTAAAAAATAATTGGGTTTTCTTCCAGTCTAGTTAGTATTACTATCCTGTGCAACTGAGAACTGGCTAGTGGTAGCTAGCTGTGCTTGTCATATTTTCAAAAATGCTTGTCTCACAGGACAATGAGAGTTCATGGGTACTGAGAAGATACAGCTACTTCTTTTGATACCCAGCACCCAAAACATCTTGAATATTATGCAGTCAGTGTGCCCATACTACTGCATATAAAAACAGAAAGGAAAAAAAAACCATATGATCAATGTATTAGAGAATAGAATAAGAGTGGAATTGTTCCAAGCAAACTAGAATAGGATTACCATAAAATATCAGTCTAAGTGCATGCCAAACAGTGTTTTTATTTTAATGTACTGAATATCTTTAACTACCAGGTTTGGCTTGTGTCCAGATCAACTTTAGAAAGAGAGGAAGACCTTGGATATTAAGATGCTCTAATCAAGAAGTACATTCCTATGCTCTTAATCACAAATGTCAAGAAGCGTACTTTCCAAAAAATACTGAGCTCACCATCATAGTGATGGCAACATTGAATACCATAGCCAGAGACATGTTAAAGGACCAGATTCTTCCATGGTTGCTCTGCTAGGGAAGCACGTAGCTCCACAAGTAGTCCCATTTATTTCAGCCATGGTGGAGGAATGGGATCTCTCTCTATCATAGGCAACATGTTGGGGGACACAAGAGAGCACAAGCCCCCCCTGAGATTAGCCACCGCCAAAGCTGCCACCAGCTTCTGCAGGCCGCCATTGCTCACCGTACACCCCCTCCTCCCCACTGCTGATGTGGCCGCTGGCATCTGCGGGCGGTCCCCACTTGCTGCTCACCATTTGCCACCCCCCACCCCTGCCGCCAACACCACCGCCGGCATCTGTGGGTGGTCCCCACTGCCACCTACAAATGGTGTCCTCCCCCCCAAGTCTCGGGAGGCACTGGTCATTCATGATCTCTATAGTTGCCTATAGTAGGCTGAGCAGAGGCTTGGTGAATCTCCCCCCTGTATTTGTTTAATAGTTGAGTATTTCTCACTGGGAGGAGTCTTGTTGTTGTTTGTGGACTGGTATTTGGACAGAGCTAAATAAAAATGGCTTTCAGTGCATTTAACATGGAATACCTGAGTCTCCTGAGTTAACAGTGCCTGGGGTAGTTTGCGAGGCTACATGTGGAACCCCTCAGTGGGAGGTATTGACAGCAGACGGTTTCTCTCTTCAGTTTACCAGAGCCCAAATTTTCTCATCTGGTCACAATCAAACACCAACTTATTCTTCCCGCTGAAGATGGTTTGAGTTGATAATATGGATGTGTTGAGGAGCTTTAGGAGTGATGTGGGCCTTGGAGAAGAGTCAGTTTGTTGATCCTAAACATTGATTTTTGTTTCTATGTTGACTATATGCAAGCCCAGACTGCTAAATACACATTTGTTCCTAGCATAAAATAAAAAACAAGCATTAACAAAGCCAAAAGATGTTGGATTTGATTTCACTTTTCAGGTATATGCAACATATAGTTATTTAATACAAAAAATAAATACCATGCAAAATATTTAGACTCTTGCAATAATTATCCCTTTTATTTTTTGTGTGTGCTTTCGTTTTCCCCCAGGTTGCTAGGAGATACGTTTCTAACAAATGTTCTTACATTCTGAAAATGGAATTGGCAGAATTGACTTTCTGTCTATGAGGTTTGAAGACCCGTTTCATCGAGAAATTGTTGGAGATTAAATGAGTCAATACTCCAAATACCATAGTAAAATAATTTGAAGCTGGGATAGTTTGGGATGTATTTGTTTTGATTTTGGGGTCCAATGAGAAAATGCCTTGCTAGTCTGCTTCACTTGTATGCTCCCGAAAAACTTGCTGCTACTCTACAGCCACAACGAGGTGATTTTTTGTTTGTTTGTTTAAATTTTAACAGTTTCATGAACATTTTCTCACTTCACATGCACGGAGGCTAATCAACATGCAGCGACATGCACGTGAGCTTCAGAACTTAACAGAGCATTGCGTCCACACAGCCTTGCTCTGCATTGCTCCCCGAAATAATTGAGAACCTCAGAGTTCCTCGTTAGAGGCACAATTCTGATTGCTTTCATGTACCTGCCGTGAAAGATGTGGGCCGAAGGGGTACACGAGCCAGACTTTCCTCTGCCCCCATCCTTGGGGATTCTTGCTTCCCTTCCAGATTCTACTCTCCCAGGCCTTGTCTTCCAGAGGAAGGTACCAATGCCTTTTGCTCACATTGCCTTATGCATATATGCTCATGTATAAACTTCATTGCCTTTGCCAGGTATCAGTTTTTGGATTTTAGGTCTTGAACCATATTTTACCAGAGTACAAGCATGCATTAATGATGCTTTAATACCCTTGGTCTGGAGGATGATTTGGCTCAGTACCAGGATTCATTATTTGATACGAGTCTATCAGCTTCTTTTTTTTTTTTTTGCTGTCATCTGATACTTTTAAATATTCTTGCTGCATTGATTGGAAGCTTTGAGTTGCTAGCACTGTGTGTATGTGTACATATAAATATTTAATACAGATATAAATTCAGTTCCCATGTCTGTCTGCGGTATATTTGTTCAGGCCTTAGTTCTGCAATCTGTGTAGGGAGGCGAGAGTAGGGAATGTAGTCTAAATAAAAGATCTAGAATATAATCAGGAAAAATTCTTCTGGAGAGGCCATTTTGTAGTCCCAAAGCTCTCTCTACAAACCTGAAATTCTCAAGAATTATTAAGAGAAACCTGGATAAAACCCGGCAAGGCATCTTTAAGTACTAGAAATAATCCTGATTTAAAAACAAAAAACCCAAGGACCTACAAAATAATACATTTACATAGACATACAATACTATCCCTGTACATGCACATAGATGGACCTCAGTTCTCTGAGTAAATGTGAAAACCCATAAATGAACTGAGTTTTTGGTTGTAGCTGTGTTGGTCTAAGGACGTTGGCAGGCAAATGAACTGAGACTGTTGTTTGGGCAGGTTTGAAGGAAGGGTGTCATATTTTCCCTTAGTCAAACCAATGCTAGTCACAGAGATGCAAAATGAATGTGATGCCACTTCTCGTCAAATAAACTTTGCCTGGTTTTGAATTGTGTAATACTCTTAAAACTTGGGCCTAGACATCTGGATGAAGTTAAACTGAAAACAGCAGTTGAAATTTTCTAAATCTCTCACTGCTGACCTACCTCAGCTCTCACTGAAGTCGATGGGAACGGTGTTTCGTGTTCTTGACAACTCCATTCTTATATTAAGAACAGTGATTTCACATGGAAACTAAAAAGCAACCCAAATCTGACATAGGCAAAAGGGTTTGGCTTAGAATTTGCTTTTAAATCTGAAGTCGGAGGGCAACTTGGAGCAAGAACTTGAGGACAATTGTCTTAAAAGTAAAAAGATCTTGGCAACCTGCAACCAAGTATTTGCCTGTCGCCAGCACTGACATGATTCAGTCTGTGATTATCACTGAACAGAGATGCCTGCTGTGCCTTTTCTTCATTTTCTTTGTCATGTGCAGTAACTTTAAAAAAAAAAAAAGGAGAAAGATGAAAGTTTCTTCCTTCTCTCCTCATAGACATAGCCTGTGTCAGCTTTGCTCCTTTGCCATCTGTCTCTGGATTCTTTTCAATGAGGCCTTATCCTTCACTCCCACTGCAGAAACAGCATAGCATATCTGCAATGTATATAGCATCCCTGAAGAGCCTGAATCCTATCTCAGCTTATCTCCTGGTGCCCAATGCCTGAGTCATGTAACAGCACTGAGCTGGCTCCGTTACAAGCATCACTTCGATTGAAATATTAATCTTACTCCTGTGTTATTTATGATTTCTCTGGCTCTCTTCAAATAATGCATTGAGTCCCCCTGAAGAAGTAGCATAACCATGAAATATTGGGGGATTTGTGGGCGTTCCTGTGGAAGACGCTTTAATTTAAAAAATAATAAAGAATGCTTATTTACGGTAATTTATGGAGTGGGGTTTACTATCTGTGTATGTCAGTCCGTTTCTTCCCTGCTGGATATCACCTGTACGTATGTTATCCATTCAGCTGACAGGCTTGATACGAAGATTTATCTCATAGCAATTTTTTTTTTTTCAACCAAATACAGTTGTGTATAAAATGTTTGGGTTACTGCTCTGATCCAAAGCCCATTAGGACTTAATAGAACTTCGAGGACCTTGGAAAAGGCTTTAAAGTGAATCACTGCTAGAAGTGCTCTTACTCGTTGGTTCTGGCTGGTTGCGATCATTTAACTCCCTTAACAGAAATAAATTCTGCCATTGTACTTCAAGTCCTGGAGTTTAACGTTTTATCACGTGTTGTAAACGTTGTAGTACAGAAAAAGACGGACACGATAACAAAACGTAATCAGAATCAGCCTCCTCTCACTAACGCTGAATATTCAAGTCATCCCTTTTATAAAGCTGCTTACAAATGAGCCCCTGGAAAACTCTGCTTTTCTAGTCTCTCCTGTCTATTGTAAGATCTCCTTTGCCTCTTGCTAAACCCCCTTCCGCTCGTCCATCCCTTTCCTCCCTTTGCCTATGTCCACATTTGTCTCTTGGGTACAAGATCTCCTCCTGTCTCCCACAGGTTTGTATTCTGCTTCTGGGTTTCTCTCTAGCAGACGGCAGCTCCTGCCTTGTGTGCTTATTCTTGTCTTCCTTGATATTGATTCTTTCCCAGGCTGCCCAGTCACCATAAGTGGTTTTGACGTCTTCTAAGGAAGGAGTGGTTCCCTGTGCGCGGTGCTCTGAATCTCCACTAACAGACTTGCAGCCAAAGAGCTCTATTTCCATCCTGCATGGGACCCACTTGAAGAATCCATTTGCATTTAGCCTGACACTTTTCTGGTTTCACAGCAGATGTATCCTCCTAGGAGGATTCTGTAGTAGGAATCCCCTTAATGACTAGCCCGAGAAATCTCGCCTATTCTTTATATTGAAACATTGAACCATTCCAGCTGAAACCTCTTTCCCCGGTAAAGGAATTATTCACCTCTCAGCGACTTGTATAAGGAATAATGTTACCCAGAGTCAAAACTCTCTGGAGTTTTAGATGACACTGTTAAGGTCATGGATCAGGAACGGTCTGGGTGTTTTATGCACAAGCCGAGAACAGAGCCGCGAGATATTTAATGGTTTTACTTTTTATCCTGCTTCAGCTCTTGCATTTGTGATAAAGTTTGGAAGGACCGAAGCCCAAAGCTTGGCTAGTTTAAACTGAGCTATGCTGGTTTATGCCTGCTGGAAATCTGGTCCTAATATCTTGCAGTGATTTATGGAAGTTATCAAGGAGACAGTCACAGGAGGCTCAGATCAATGAGTTTCAAACCTCTAAAGCTGAAGATAGTAAAATATTTACCGAGATGCATTTTTATCCCCTTCTTACAGTCCCAATTTCCTAGCTTCAAACTTGTGGTTTGAATCCCCAGATTCCTGATTTGGACTCTTAAAATAAAAAAAGCCTGTTTTTTATTCAAGCTATTTTTTAAACTATTAGCCTGTAAACCACAAAGGAGTTCTGTTAAATTTGGAAAATATTAACTGAGGGTGAACAGTTGTATCCACCCAGAATAAATGGCTCAATGGCACTGGCGTATTAAAGTCTGTAGGTAAGAGAGAACATTTTTGAAAAGTCAATAATCACCATCTGAAGGTATGTTAAAACTTTTGGCTTTGAAGAGGAACACTACTACAACACCATTTAATCTCATGATCTTAGATTTAGCCTCATAGGTTGCTGGAGCTTTGTACCCATTTGTCAACAATGAGCCATTTTATTTCTCTACAGAGGAATATCCCAAATTGGGGAGTGGAGACTGTATCAGTTTGTAGACGCAGGGTGTTGTCTACACATCAATGTATGGTGACATTGCTACGGCGCTGTGCTTTAGTGCTTCCTTCCAAGTACAGATATTACACTTTTACCAGTAAAAGAATCAGAAACTGGTTTATATATGTAATGGAACAAAAGTTTGGCACACAGAACTGGTCTGTACCCATAACAGAACAGAAATTCAGCACTCATAGACTGTTTTAAAAACAGTGGGACCCGGTCTAAGATTTGCTCCTCCACCAGAGGGCAAATGTGTGTTCTGCTTGCTACCAATCTACACTAGGCCACTTACAGAAAATCGTCTAAACTTAGATCAATTCTGTCTTGGGCTTCTTGACTGTCTGTACCTATCCCATAGGTCCTCTAGTCCAGCCCCCTGCCTGAGGCAGGATCATCCCTGTCCAGCCATCCTCTACATCTAAGCCATCCTATTTATCCAAGTATTTCCTTATAAGTACTCTATTTACGGAAGGTAGGAGAAGGGTCAGCCACTCAGCAATGGGTTTAAACTCTAACACTTGGGGTTCCACTGAGATGCTGAGGGATTTCCTCTGTTGGCAAGGGGCCTCTGCACATAAGACTCTTCCTTCCCCTCTAAATCCAGTCTCTTTATGCCATGCTTCAGCTGTGTCTTCCTCAGTGTTAGGGTCTTGTTACACAGTAATTTTGGGCATCTTCTGGAGCTCTTAATCCCTGGATTGTATACCATTAATACCCTAAAATGGTTTTAAGCACTTGTTATGCAGCTCAAAGTTGCACCACTCCAGGGCAGGATTATCTCTGATCTGCACTACCCAGCTCCTGTTCCATTAACATGTGGCCACTCCCCATAGATGTACTGCTCAAATTGAAGTCCTCCAGTATCCCAGGATGCAACGTCTGCTCTCCCACCCTCCTATTCTGTGGGCTGTCACACTCCTGGCTTCATAGTGGAACAGCCCAGGGACTAGAGCCAATATTTTTCTACTTCCCCCAGCTTCCCACCCCCTCCCCAGTCCAGGTACCCCCAGGGCACCTTTCCCCAC
This sequence comes from Crocodylus siamensis, assembly GCF_052110815.1. Classification (NCBI taxonomy): domain Eukaryota; kingdom Metazoa; phylum Chordata; order Crocodylia; family Crocodylidae; genus Crocodylus; species Crocodylus siamensis. Next base: position 56,468,831 of record NC_143405.1, on the reverse strand, counting down.
CAGTGCTGGGCCTGTCTGGGTAAGTGGCCACTGCTGGACCTGCTTTGTCCCCCACTGCCCCCCAAGCTCTGGGGAGTGGAGGAGAGCATGGTCAGTCCCAAGGAGCCCCCAGACCTGACTGGGCTCCAGCAAGCCCTGAGCTCCAGACCCTGCGGCTCCAGCAATGCCATGCTCCATGCACCCCATCCACACACAGTGCGGCAAGAGCTGGTGGTGGCTGCTCCAGGGTGCCGGAAAGCCACCGCTACAGGTAATATCAGGGCGGCTCTTGGTAGATCCAGTCTGTGGGTGCACAGCTCTGCTGCTGCCTGTGTGGATGCAAGAGCCAGTGGACTCCACTCCCAACTGCAGAGTAAAACCAACTTGTGGGGGGGAGCTGGTGATCCATGGCCAGTCCTGCTGCCTCTGCAATGCCTCCTCCTCCCCCTCCTTCCTTCCCTTTGCATTGGTGTGGGCACATCTGCCTGCCAGGTAACTACAAACCAGCCCTGGATCTGGACCCAGATTGCAAGGACAGCCATCTCCAAGGGGAACTGAGGACAGCTCAGCCACTGTGCTAGATCTGGGAGCACTGGGCTCCCACCCCCACCAGCATTGCAGCTGGTGCCAAGCCTCAGCCCCATGGAAATGGTCCCAGGGGCCAGCTGATAATTTGGTTTCATGGGACTTGCTTTGGTTTTTCACCTCCATCAGCTCCCACGCACCCTGCAGCAAGCACAGCCTCAGCCTCCCCCTGCTTGTGCAGGGGAGCTAGGCACTTGCCCTTCTAGCCTTGGTCTTAAAAGCCTAGAGAATCATAGAGATGTAGAGCTAGAAGGGACCTCCTTACTCACCAGGCCTCTAGTGGCAAGTCACAGTTGTGCAGGTGTGGGACAGATTCAGAGAACTTTGCTAAACTAAAGGTGTGACTGCTCCAAACTCCAAGCTAGCACTAACACTGATCAACTTTTGTGCAACATGTAACAAGGCCTTTAGATTTCTGTATCCCTACCGGAAGTGATGGAATTCAGCAAATCCCCCTCAGCCATTCTGCAAGTCTTATGAGGATTTAGGAAAAATGGGAAATACGTAGCAGAAGTCAGATTCTCTGTGGCCATGATTTGTGGGCTTCCTCAGCTCATGTGAGTGAAGGGGAGCATCGACCCCTAAGCCAGGGATAACTGAAATGTATGTTTTTTTTCTTTATGCACCATGAAGTTGTTATACATAAATCAATGATGCATTCAGGTTTGCAGACCTTATTTCCTTTCATCTGCTTCATGTGACTAGAATACCAAAGGATTAATGTGATATCTCGACAAATCCTCGTGCTGCTGGCCAGCCATTCCTGAAATTCCATGCAGTTCAGATCGTTTGACATTGTTATCTTCTGCCAATATATTTCTAGCCTTACCCAGCCATGGGGTCGCTTCCTCCTATAATTGATATTCCAGACTGGGAAACCAAATAGTATACAGTGCCCCTCTTTTGCATACCACAGCCGGTTGCTGAGCACTCACCAGCTTGAGAGCCTGTGGCTATGAGGGAGCATACAGTCATTCTTACTTTTTCCCTAGCAGGAGCCAGTGCTTAGTATGAAGATGTCTTTAAACAAATACATTTCTTCGATGAAAAATGAAAGAGGCAGAAAAAAAGCAATAATATCACATAATCTGCATAGCCGATATGTGCAACTGCAAGCATGTTTTTAGCTCTCTAATAGGGTGTCATAAACAGGCAGGGTTTTATGGCATTCAGCTAAAGAATAGCTTACATAAATTAAATGCAGTGCAATTTCTTTGTTTTCATCTGAAGTTTATTTCCTTTTATGTTTAGTAATTAAACTGGGGGGGTGGGGGAGAGAGAAGCATTGTATCGTGGAATTTACAAAATAATAGCTAGGATTATATGAATATGTCACAGGACAACTTCCTTCTGCTCTGCACACTGTATATACTGCATCCTTGGACAGTTCACCAAGCAAGACCTCACAGCTGAGACAGGGTCACACAAACTGGTTTAAAAATGGCAGATCTTGCTCTAAGATTTGCCCCCTGCCCCACCAAAGCGCAAACATGTATTCTGTTTCCTACCAACCTAAGTGATGCCGCTTACAGAAAACCATGTAACTTAATTTGATACTGCCTCAGACATTTTGAATGCCTGTACTTAGCCTTTAAGATCCTGGCCTTCGTGGCAGATACTGGAGAGACGTTATTGCCCTAGTAAGATGGGTGCTCAAGAAGCTCCAACTTACACAGGGGAACTCCATGAGTCGTCCTCACCCTTGAATGATAGAAAGAAGGACTGGAAGGGACCTGTAAGATCATCAAGTCCGGTCCCCTGCCATGGGCAGGAGGTAATTGGGCTCAAATGAGCTCAGCTTTGCTTCATCTTTTATCCCTGCCAGTTGTAGACTGGCTTATGGCTGCTGCCTCCTGCTTGCTGGTTCACCAGCTCACTAACTGGTAGGAAGAGGGGGTAGGATCCCCATTCCTTTGGGGTAGGCAGGCTGGTGTTATACCAAGTGACATCATTTTTCTTTCTGTTTTCTGAAATTTTGCAGAGGTTTTGAAATCTTTAATGTTTCTCCCGTGCATTGAAAAATCAATATGTTGTTATCATTTACTACCCTGAGGATGGCTGAGAATCAGGGCTCACTTCCCTTCCTGTTCATAGTGCTGTAATGTATTAGCTTCATAGTCAAAGTGTATATCACCTTTTCTCTCAGGAAGGCATGGAAGTCTTTTTTTTTAATCTTTAAGATGAGAATGATCTGAAAGTTATTTAAGTTATGTTATGAACATCAAAGTTTTATCCTTGAGCCACAGTGGGGAATAAGTCCTTCCAATGTACTGATTTCAAAGATAGTTCCACTCTGCTGCCAAAAATACAGAATTGATTCTTCGTTGATATACCTTAAAATTCTTTGTCCTCTGCTGGTAACATGCATATAATAAAAACTGGGTTAGAAAAAAGGACGCAGTAGGGGAAATACCAATTATAGGGTTGGCCATTGGTCATGAAGTCTTATTTTCGTTGAACAGTAATAAGCAGATGGCCTGTATCTAGGCAGGAGCTACTGCTTCAGCTTTACTCAGACCAAGGTAACCTTCAGAACGTGTGGGTCAGACCCAAACACAGGAGTCTGTTGTGTGTCCATTGGATGAAATACCACTAAGATTTTCTGATACTCATTTTTTAAGATACCTGTCTTTCAAATTGTGCCTTCACAACACAATTGGATTACTTTTCGACAACACTCAAAATAATAATTTTAAAAAAAAGTAGAAATTAATATTAAAATGATGTTGTGGAGTGTTGCCTACAAATCATAAAAAATGTACTGTAAATGTCAAAGTTACAAGGCATGTGCATGCTATAGATGCCTCTGATGAGAAACAGTTCATGTATTGTAGAAAAGTTTGAACATATGGGAGATTTCCCTTTTTGATACCAATTGTCAAACCTTTCTCAATAATAATTTGTCTGCAATATAGCCTTTTCACCTCTTTGAAGGCATTAGCTAATTGACAGTAAATGGCAGAGGGTTATTGAGAGATGTTTCAAACAAGCGCACAGAATTGTCCATAGATAGGATGTAACTGAGATTGCCGCAGGCAAAACTGTGTATGGAGAGTTTCTGGACTAATGCTACATAGAGTTATGAAACTCTTAATCTGCTAATTAACTTGGAATGAGATAGGGAACAACCTTGATTTGAGATTTATGCCCATCTCATATGGACTCTAGCTACACTATGGGTCAGTGACCTTGACAATGCAAGTCTTTATTATTTTTTATCTAAAATGTTGTGAATGTAAATGAACAGTATAGTTCATCCTGTCCTACTTATGCTAGTTACAGTACATGATTTTATCCTTTACATTAACCTTAAAATCTGGAAGAAGAAAACGATAGAGACAATCCCTGCTTAACGCTGTTTCGCTTAGTGCTGTTTCGCTATAAAGCTCATTGTAAATTGATACCTGATTCCACTTAGCTCTCAGTGAGTTTCATTATAATGCTCGTGGTTGTCATCTTGGGTCATTAAAAACACGGTCGCCATCTTGGGTCATCAAAAACTTTCAGTTTTGCTTAATGCCCAGTTTTTCAGGAACCAATTAAAACCGTTAAGTGGGGGTTGCCTGTATGGTATAAAGTTTAGCTTAATAAAATCAAAATACAAAGCATTTTAATTTAATTCTCCACCACATCAAGGTTAAAGTCTCAGATGTTAAATGTTTCTAGACTTTGTAATATATATTCTACAGCAGATCTATTTTGTTATATAACATAAGCATACATATATTAATTTAAATAAGCATATGTATGAATAACCTATGTGTGTAACAGCATTAGTCTAGGTCTGGTGCTAAAAGAGGCTAACAGTTATAATGTTATAACATACTAGAAATTACTAATTGAAGAAATAATGAACTGAGTCAGTTTTTGGCCTCTCTTTTCAAGTGCCATCCTTGAGACGTGTGGGTATTTTGCTTGGACGTAACCAATTAGATATAAAAATTAGCCACATATGTTCACCTTACTTGGCTTTATGTTCAGCAGAGGTAGGCTAAGCTAATGGTTAGGACTTTGTGAAACAAGTTTGGTTCTTCACTCTGTCACAGGCTTCCTGTGTGGCTATGGCAAACTTGTCCTTCATTCTCAAATCTCAAATGTTTTATTGAATTTTGGGGCTTTTAAAAGTAGTTGATTGTTTAAGATTGAAGTATATATCCAAATAAAACAGCACTTAAATTTATAAAAAATTTACACATTTAATTTTGAAAATGTAAAGGAAAAAAGCATTTTGATTTTTTTTTTAATAATGTATTTGTTTTTTAGACTGAAACAGCTCTGCAAAATCAGCACAAGATTGCAAGCTGTTTCAGTTGACCCAAATCTGCATTTTTCAATAAGGGATATTTAAGGCGAACATTTTTGGCCAGATCTACTCTGGCACTTTACAGCAAGATACACAAAATATTTTCCCCCTATTTTTGAAATGGTAATAAATACTGCACAGAGAAAACAGCTACAAGGAAATGACAGCAAGTCTAAATTTGAGAGACTATTTTGTACCATTAGGTGATCTGATCCATCACTTTACCTCTACAGGGCTGTTCCTTGCAGGGCTTTCTGCAGACTATTTTCTTCTATTTCAAGGAAGTATCTCTGAAGAACCCTGCATCTTTGGCTATTGTTCTTTTTCAATCACTTGCTGTTTCAACTTCAAACCATGGGGAGCCTGAAACAAAACTGCTTTGTCAGAATGGAAGGCTGGATGTCACTGAGGGTGCTGCTCCTCGTGAAAATTGAGGCACAAATAGTTATAGTTCTAGGACAGGGAAATAATTTCACGGTATGAGAATCTTATTGTACCTGATTTGCTTTAGGCAGTTTCAGTGGGTTTTGTTGTAAATATTGCCAGAAGGATATGGAAGTACCATGTTATTAAATGAATTGGAAAACAAAGCCAGCCAGCTTGGTGACACATTGGCAGGGGGAATACATAGCAGGCTTTCATGTGGGACACCTACATTTTGAAGTGTGCAGAGCAGTCTCAATGTCAGCTTTTGTTTTCAGACTTCGGGAATATCATTTTCATCATGGAAGGAGGGATAACGCTTTGAGTCCTCTCTCTTAGCAGATGTGACCTGTAGAGTTAAGATGCTTCTTGGAAGGAGAATAATGTTGCCTGGATTTTGCGCCTTAATTACTAGAGAGTTGGAGGCAAACACTGTATGGCTGTCTACTGATCTCCAAGTTTAAAGTAAAGCTTCGTATTTTATTAATAGTTAATAATCTCAACTATTTGATGAGGCCTTTGTTGTTCAAGAATTGTTTTGTTGAGCAAATAGTTATTTTATTCTGTGTATTAATGATATAAATTATTCAAATAACTTTAGGTCTGCGTTGCTGCTGTTGCACATGTTCAATATTTGTTTTATTTGGATGACATGCGAATGCCACACGGTGCGGCCCTGTTTCCAGTATACAGGCAGAATGAAGCATAAAGAGTTCTTAATTGGAAATATGCTATATGCAAATAGTTTGCCCTGTCTCCTTAAAATGAAATAATATGTAGGACCATTGTTAGTAAAACATTTCTGTCAAAGAACTTGGTCACAAAAAGACTGTTTGTGTATTTGTCTGATACTTGGACAAAGTCACGGCATGCATATGTTTTCAGTACTCACCTACGCCTAAGTTCGAACAATGTTAATTTTATGAAAGGTCACTCACAGCTAGAATTGTAGGTCTCGATACACCAGTGGATGCTGAGAGAGAAATCTTCCCTATTTACTTCTGCTTCCAATTGCTCTAGGAAGCCTATTTTTGTCAGCAAGAAAAAAAATGTATGGCTCGCTGGATGCCATTAGTTTGAAAAATAAGGGAGGATGTCTTTTTGTCTGAAAGGAGTAGAACTTTAATGGCATCACCGCAGTAATAAAGAGCTAAGCTTCTAACCTTATGTTTGAAAAAGTCTTAGGGTAAAGGTAGTGCTGTTCACTTAAAACACTTAAATTCGGAGGCAGCCTTTTAAAATAAATTGGGGGTGAGGGTGAAACAATCGATAAGCAGATAATAAGGGTTTCCAAAATGTTTTTTTCCCCTCTTTGGGAACAGAAACTTAAAAATATTTAGGCTCATGGATCTTAATTTTCCTGGTTTGAAATCTTTTGTGGGTAATGGGTGAGCTGGGATAAATGGTGTTGATTTGACTGTATGTGGGAATGTGCAACACAGATGGCATACGACAAACCTTCCCTCTGTTTGAAAAGTTAATAAACTTATGGGATTTTTTTTTCTAGATTGCATTTTATATTCATGAAAGATGCCTGGTTATCGCGCTGGAGGCAAACAGTTGCCTTGCATACTGCTGTCTTGATAGAAGGCAGGGTAGAGCTGCACCTTATAGACTAACTGAATCAAAGGTTCATACGTTTTTGTGAGCAAGAGCTCACTTCAGCAGACGCTGTGCATCTGATCAGCAGCTGAAGCGAGCTTTTGCTTAGGAAAGCTTATGCAATATACATCTCCAATTTAGTTAGTCCATAAGGTGCATTTCTGCCTGGCCTTCTGCCTGACTTAAGACTGACATAGTTAACTATCTCTCTCTCCTTATTGATATGCAACATGCCAGTTAGGGGATCACCAGTTTGATTGCACCATCTGTCTGTGTAATGTCATCTTATCATTTATGATTTCTGGAGTATATGGAATATCCATTTACTTTCAACTTGCACGTGGCTAAATTGAAAACCTTTTGCTAAAGATAATTAGGAATTGTTTGAAGGCTAAGAAGACAGTAAGCACACCGTTTCTTCCCGAGACTAAATGTCAACTTATAGCCCATGAAATTCAACTTTTTGTTTGTTTGTGTTTAGTATGATGATATTACTTCCGTTTGCAGGATTTGGAGTGCAGTACACCCAAAATATGGCTGCCTAATATAGGGAAAATTGTAATTTTTTCTTTGTGAAGAACAGTTACATGATATCTAGTGATCCAGTGGTTCCTTAAAAAAAAAACCCAAAACTTTCATTAGTGTTGTTTTCTTCATGGCATCTCCAGTCTGCTTTACAGGTATAAAGAGTAACACTATGCAACAGGGAATATTTAGCACTTCTTTGAGGCACAATATTGATTCTTTTAAGTTGTTTTTCTTTACAATAAAGGAGAACAGGGAATACTGTAAGTCGTTAGTATTATTGGTTTTTTGTTTTTGTTTGGGAATTTCACAGTGGTGGTGTCCAAAATCTCTGATTTTGGATTTCAACCCAGATGTGCTATATATAGTATAAAAGTAGGGGTAGTCATCTCCTTGGATCAAGTCATTTACATTATAAGAAGATGCATGCAAAAACTGGCGGAGGCAGTGAGTATTGAATAGATGCACTTATATTTTTTACCTTTTTACCATTTTTATTTGCGTAACTGTTAAGGAGTTCCCTTAGCAGTCTCTCCACCCTACTTCAGACATTTAGCCAATTTCTCTTAGGAGATAAAATATGACTACCCAATATCAGACCCGTGTGTTCTGTGTTAGGCAGCAAGAGAAACCTGTGCATTGGGTCCTGTTGATCAGGGGTTCCCAAACTGTGGTACATGTACCTCTGGGGGGGGGTACACGGGAGAAATTATGCAAAGGCCAATTTAATTTTCATTGTAATAATAATTGGTATTTAAGGAGTTGATATATAAAATGTTTGCTGGTAGGGGTACACAGGCAGCTAGTAAGTCTGGAAGGAGGTACGCAATAAGAAAAAGTTTGTGAGCCTCTGCTGTAGATCATAATTTGCCACACTGAACATCATCTCAATTATCTGAACATCCCTCCAGTGACAGTGAAGTGTGATAATATTAGTTAGAAGTATGTATATTCTCTCATTGTATTTTGAATATTTCAGTTGTTGTTTAACAGCTGAGGAGCAAGTTATGCATTATGCAAAAGGTGGCCTGTGTTTTGTATAACTGGTACCACCACATGTGACACCCATACATCACCATCATCTGGTAATTTTGGATCTTCTTGGTAAATCACCATAAGCTGTGGAGAGAAGGAGCATGTGGACATCACTAAGATGGAGTGAAATACGCCATAAGATTGTTTCCATGCATCTGCTCACTAACTTTCCTGGGTTCATTCAGGAGAAAGTAGAGTCATGCAAATAAGAGGCCTACTACTTTTCAGAAATATGACTGATTTTACTGAGTTGCCTGTCAGTGGTCTGTGCTTCCTATTGAAATCAGTAAGATTTGAAGATAGAAATTTGAAAAACTGACTCAGTTGTGCTAGGCATGTTCTTGTCATGGAGAATCCACATGGTAGTGCAGAGTGGAAAAAATACCTGGTATCTTTAACTTGGATTTGTTTGTCAAGTTGAAGGAGACAACTGACCATGCAGCGAACAGAACAAAGTCGTGCAGGGGACTAGCTTTCTTAGTGACAACTCTGTACCTGTTCATGTGCTTTAGATCATGACCGAGATGTGTGACAGTCTACAACAGATGCACAGTAACAAATTATGCACTAAAGACCAAAAAAGGGCTGACAAATATAAATGACTAGGGTGAACTGGGAACTTGCATCTGTTGAGGTATATAACTTCTTGTGATGCCGTGAAATGAAATCTCTACCTAATCAGGATAAATACATGTCTAAAGGGAGAAAACACAGAAAATGTGATGAGATTGATGTTTTGTTTTTTAAGATATTTAAATATTTTCTTAAAAAAGCATCTGCCATCCAGTTATCAGAAGCGTATGTTTAAAACATGGTACGTGTGATTTCATAGATAGTTTGCTTTATCACCTGCCAGACATTAATATGAATTGTATAATATGTGACTTGCATGTCATTTAAGCGCACCTCTAAGGAGGATAATTTCAGCAACGTAACTTGAGAGATTTCAGTATCTGACAAATGCGGTATGAGAATAACGAGAAGTGGGTAGAGCTCAGCGAGAAATGCCATTGGCACTTTCCTATTACCCTTCTTCTCTCCTTGCCATCTTTTTTATTTCTTCCTTCTTTTGTATTGTGAAAGGGCTACCTGTGAAAGGCCAATTTTCATCTCAGAACTCACAGCAACAGCTATAATAGTTAGCAGGTTAAAAAAGCAAGATTTGAAAAGATTAGACTTTATAAACGTAGAATACGTGTTATTGTGAAGATTTGGATTTTATAGGACACATGTTTTAGGAAACTTCCATTGTGGCTTATCATAGTTTATCACATCTTGTACGCGTTAATGATTCCATCTCTGAAAATGTGCGAGTAATACTGACAGTCTGCAGTTTGGAAACACCTTAAAACCAGTGGGAAACTATAGCTGTTTCATCCATATTATATAAGACCTATGTGCTGTGCTACAGTACATATTATATAACATCTATATGCTATGCTATGATAGTTGATTTCTAAGTACCAGTAAATATTAGACCCTGAAAAACTATCTATTACTAGAATGGTGTACACTTTTAAAATGATCAAAACCAGCTCTTACATTAATTTAACATGAGTGATGATTTTGGCCTCTGCTACAGACCTGTTCACAAAAATACAAAGAAGTCCAGCCTCACAAGTCTAGAGAAGTAAATTATAAGAAAGGCAAAGATACACTACCCTTTCCTCTTTCTCCCCAATGTCCAGTAGCCTAATCAAAAGTACATTAAGTTGCAGTCCCAGAGAGGGCCCAGTGGCATAGGTTTATGCCACTGTTAGATCTGACTGTTGGATTTGTCTTCAAAGTCAAGCACATGAGCCAAGAATCTTAAAATTCAAAATCCCACTGTTGTCCTGAATGTACTTGTGTATTCAACAGCAAAATACACAATAGGCCTGTGCAAGTCGGCAGTGATCCGATCCGGCTTCAGACCCGGCTGCTTTGGATGGCCACGATGCGATCGGGAGCTCTGGACCGGGTTTGCACCTCGATCCGGCCACAGCTTCAGAGCCGCCTTGGAGATCTGGTCATAGGGTATAATGTTGAATCAATGAAATATCTATAACTTCGTTGTTTTTTGGTGTTATTTGGATGAAACTTGCAGGGATGGTAGCCTCTTCTCAGAGCATAAAACCTGCCAAGTTTTAAGAAGATCGGTGGAAGGATTTGGGGGAACTGTACCCCTCATTCTTGAAAGCCAAACTCCTGTCACGGCTGTGTGTTACAACACAGGGGGGTCAAAACTGCAGGGTGGTAGCTCTTACTGAGGCCACAAAGCCTGCCACGTTGCAAGAAGATCGGTGCAGGGGCTTGGGGGGAACTACACCCCAAGCTGCGGACCAGCAAAACTGGTGCCATGGGTGACACTGTGTGTGTTCAGGCACAGCGGGGTGATAGCTGCAGTCGAGGAGATCAGTGTAGGGGACTCTGGGGCCGTGCACCCCTAGCTGCTGACAGGCAAAACTAGTGCCAAGACTGCGTCTCTCTTGGGGCAGTTGATTGTCTGTGTTGAGTCTTTCCTCTCCTTAGCCTGGTTTTGTAGGTGCTAATTGATGCTCGTTAAGTCATTATGTAGTAGCTAGGTACTGCTATTGAGCTGGTCCCTGAGTGAATCATGATTGATTGATTGGTAACTGGGAACACATCAGCTCAGCAGCCAGGCCTGCAGCAGTGTCTCCCCTCCCCGCCCCAGGACAGAGGCGGACAGTCCCACAGCACCCATGGCACCGGTTTTGCTTGTCTGCAACTTGAGGGGCAGTTCCCCCCAAACCCCTGCACTGATCCCCTTGATACTTGGCAGGCTTGGTGGCCTCTGTAAGAGCTACCACCCTGGCAGTTTTTACCCCTCTGTGTTGTAATACATAGATGTGACAGGAGTTTTGCTTTCAGGAATTTGGGGTACAGTTGCCCCCAAACCCCTGCACCGATCTTCTTGAAACTTGGCAAGCTTTATCCTCTCTGCAGACTCTACCACCCTGAAAGCTTCATCCAAATCAGACAAAAACAACGAAGTTATAGATAATTTATTGTTTCCCCATTATACCCTGTGGCCGGATCTCCAAGGTGGCTCCAAACCACTTCAGGAAGCCGAACGAGGCAGCGCTTCGACCCAGATGTGCTGCTTCTCACCCCAAAGCGTCCGAAGCTTCTCCAGATCCAAAGCTCTGTCCGAAGCCTTGCACAGCCCTGATACGCATTATGTTTCTGTGTGCATGCATGTGTGTGTGCATGTGTGTGTTGTCCACAAGTAAACAGCGTGCCTTTTGCCCCCTCTCTCCTCCCCAGTTCCTGTGGCTGAAGCAGAAGACATCTGAGGACCCATATGAAGTGGTCTGTGCATGTGTTTTAAATTTTATTACAACCTCCTGGAGTAATAGTTAACATGATTTTATAAGTCAAATGTTGAAGCTTGATGTTGCATTATTCTTTATGTGGTATTTTAGTGTCTTTTTTTTGGCTGATAAAAACTATCCCTTGAACAACAGGGTGGAGCTCTTTCTTGAGTTTGGGAGCAGCAGCAGTGGAAACTGGGAGAGAGGGGGGTGGGTTGTCCAAAGAGTGCAAAACACAAATTGTGTAAGCTGCAAAAAAGGTCCAAACTTTATTTAGTAGATCTTTCTGAAAGATGTACCATTAGCACTTAGGTGGGACTGAATGCCTCAAGGTCATCAGAAACACAAAGCTCTTCCAGATAATGGAAATATGGTGTCTCCAAACAACATGAGTTCCAGCTCTGTTAGATTCACCACAATGTTTTGCAATTCACTGTAAGATTCAAGGTTGAGACGGTCTTTTGCTATATGTTTATACAACAATGGGGTCACAGTTTTCTGTTGGATCTTCTGGCATTAGCTCCTACAAGAAGGGCCAGAATTACTCCATTATAACTGCATGAGAGCTGTCAACCCTGGAATTCATCAGATGTACTGAAGATAACCAAAGACAATTAGACAGATGACAAACTAAAGACGTATTCTTGGTATTCTTATGGGCGGGAGGTCTTTACAATAGTTTTGGAAACTAGAATGCTGGTAGTAATGAACCATAGGTTTTGATATAATAGTTGTGAGCAACTGAAATGTTTGAGCTGAACCCCCACTGGCTTTCATGAGAAAGCAAGTTTGAGTTTATAGCGTTCTCGGATAGGGTATTCTTAGAAAGGGACTTTTGACTCTGAAGTTCACACTCTTCCCTTGGCTTGACAAGACCTGGACTGAAAACGTTAGGCAAAGTCAATCTGTGTCTCTATGGTGTTCAGGAGGGAAGATAAAGGAACATTTTTGATGAGGTTGGGTTTGATTTTTAATGGGTTTTTTTATAAGTATTGTAGAGCCCGTAGAGTCCTGGCCAGGAACTCATTTGAAAACAGAAAAGATTACTGCCATGTGTACCAATAAGGAGAAAGTGCTTATGCTACAAGATCAAAGTAGAAGCGTTACGTGAAACAACTTGTAGCAGGTTCAGTTTTGAATAATATTTTGAAATACAGAACTGCAAAGCATTAGATAACAGAGCCCCCTCTGTTAAGGCACGTCTCTGAGATGCAGAAGGCCTCATCCCCCAGACTTTTACTGGTATGAGTAAAAAAGGTGAGTAAGGTCTGCTCGTTGGAATAAGTGTCTGAAAGAGCAGACCCCCCTCAAAGGGTGAACACTCCCAACATTTCTCCGAGCACTTGAATGTTTCTAAAGTAACTCACCCCATTTTTGCCATTGTCTTTCACTTATAGCCTCAGCAAATTGGCAAAAAATAAAACAACCCACTACTCTTGATTACTGAACATATAAACAACTGAAAATAATTAGGACCTTATCCTTGAAAATTACTAGCTGGGTTTTTCATCTTACACAAGCTGTTTGTTATTCTCAACAGGTAACAAGATCTCCTGCATTTTCTCGCTTATACAGCATGCTTACAATGCCAATTTAAATAGCTAGATGTGTGTTATGGCCCCGAAAAGGAGTGCTTCAATAGTGCCTCTCACACCTGAGTTTTAATTATTTTTTTTTTTTTTTACAATCTGAGCATTACTATGTCCTTGGGAAGACCACAGATGACTAAACAAAAGAAAACAAGCAGACAAAAATGCTCAAAAGGTCTTATCTGGTTTATTTTCTATCTCTTCTCATACATTCTCTCTCTTCTCATTAATTTGACCATTCAGCAATATTTTTAATTAAATTGCCATCCAAGGATAACATAGGGAATATTGATTGCATCATGCGACTCCAAACAATATTTTAACTATTTTTTCTAGGTTTTTGTTTATGTCATAGCAAGGCTTTTAGGGATTCTGGTAGCAAGCAGCTATCGAATAATCCCTGGAAGGTGATTGAATCAAGTGGGTAAATATTAAATGTATTCCACGCATTTCAACTTGTCTATTACATTAACGTGCATTTAAAGTTTGTGTCATATTAAGAATGAGAAGGCACGAGACCTTATCTCCCTGGCACTAAAGCATGTAGTCGGTGTCTTCAAACAGACAAGAAGACTGCATGAGACTGAGCAAGTTACAGAGAGAGCACGAACATAAGAATTGCCATTTTCTGGGTCTGACCATCGGTCCTTCTTGCCCAGTGCTCTGTATCACAGTGGCAGAATGGATGCTGAAAGGGAGAATGAACTTGGTATTTCCAGGGGTGGGGTTTCCACTGTTTAATCCATTGGATAGAGAAAGACCTGGGCTTTCTAGTTCTGTTTGCATATCAGCCATATGTTTAGATGTGTGACAACCTTTCTGTGCATCAGTGTCTATATTATAACTGCTAATAAGAAGTCATTTTTGAAAAAATCACTAGAGCCTTGAGTGTGGGTTCAAATTTTCAAATTATTTATTATTATTTACTAGTATAAAACTAAGAAGGGAGTTTTAAAAAAAAATCATTGGGTGCTGCCCTGCTAAAATTTGCTTTTTAGATTCATTGCCAAACACTGAGCCCATCTCAGTGGCTCTTTTTTTGTATCTGGATGTTCCTGAAAGTAAGCTGATAGGAAAATGCAGCCCTGTGTGGCCTTTCTTTAACTCTCAGTTGTACTCGTTTGGCAGCTATTGCAAACTCTGGTGATGACATGGTTTGGGATGAGTAGGGGACCAGCCTGTGATGTGTTGCGGTGCTCTGGTCATTTCTCTGAACTCAGTGCTCTGGCTATAGGGGGTTGCAATATTGAGGCCACAGTAACAGCCGGCGAGAGGCTCCTGTTCCTGTGTCAAGCCATTGTGGAAGGAGACCACCTTCCTGAAAGAGTACCAACCCCTGGCATTCAGGAGGACTGGAACTTGCCTTACATCGTGTGCTGCCAGCTGGTACATTACTGCATGGACATGTGCCATAGACCCTCTTACTGCTCTTGACATTCATAACGCTAATTGCTGAAAGAGGTTTTTTGGCTGCAGATTATGTGCAGCTGGGCAGCAATGAAGAGGTTAACTCATCTCTCCTGGTTGGTCTTTGGTGCTTTCTCTTGGTTGCTTGCATCCTAAGTTTAAAAATGACTTTTATATTTCTGGGGGAAGAGGACTTAGAACCCATACTGGTACATCGCTGGAAAACAAGGATGTAGAAAGTGATGAATCAAATCCCAAGTATTTGTGCTCCTACCTGCACTCAAGTAAGAGCTGTGAAAGTCATGGGGTACTTGCCACTTTAAATCTGACAACTCATATATTAGGGTTTAGAGTGTTTCGTGCTTACCTTTAGCTCTTCTTTTGTTTAGGTGATTAAAAAATGCCTGTTGCTGTCTGTATGTGCAACATGCTTCATTAACAGTGATTTATTTTGGAGTTTAGCAGAATTGGCACTCTGCAGCACACCAGTGGGCAGAAGAAAAACAAACGTGAGATGTTTGCTAAGAAATCTTTCTTGCTACTATTACTATGGTAGATCCGAGCCCGAGGCATTTTGCAAATTTTACATTAGGATCCTCACAAAACAAAGGGTTCATACAATGAAGTCTGCCCGCTAATGTTCCCAACAAACACTCCTGCAACTCTCCTGCTGAGTGGGGGGAAAGAGGCATCCCATCTGTTAGCTTTCTTTTCTAACGGCACTCACCAACCACAGTACCCGAAGGGCTATTGGCTCGGGTTTTTTTTCCTCCCCCAGATGGTGCACCCCCACCATCACCCCAAAGTGCCAAACACCCACAATTGCAAATGCAATTAATTAATGAGAACATGGTATCCTTAGTGCCCCTGGAAAGATTAACCCCAAATATTTCCACTTTGGTGAGCATCTTGTTTCTTCTCTTACCTTATCATGCTCAAAGCTTCACAGTCAACTTTCTGTATCAAAATCCAATTACAAACAGAGGTGCCTGTCAAAAGAATTTGCTACGGATGGATGGCATTACCAAAAGTAAGGTTAGCAAAGCATCTGCACAGGTGTGTCAGAGTGGGATGTTTCATTGGGGATACCATTAGCATTCCAGTCATGGTTATCTACTTCCATCTCTTTAAAAAAATAATTGCATATTACTTCAACTGCAAAAATAATTCACTTTCGAAATCAAAATGAAAACTTTTACAAGTTCTCAATCTCGCTCTAATTCCTTCTAGAAGTGCTCTCCAAGCACTATACAAGGAAATGTAGAAACTAAAGATAGGAAGGTCCTATTCAATCATCTAAATTAGACTCATGCATGATTGTTTCCTGTTATAAGGGCGCTGGAATAAAAAGTTGGCGTGTTTCAACGGTTATGACAGAGCTGTCAACAATGGGCCTACTGGTGTGAATAACAAATAAATGTATTAGAAAAAGGTTTTCAGAATCAGGCTCTTTAGTGGAGCCTGGAGAAGAATCTGAATTTCTAAGGGGAGGAGAATATAGTAGTATCTTAAATGTTGCCATGTTGTAATTCTTGATAAGAGTTATTTTTAATCACCTAGATAAAAAAATTTGACCATTTAGCTCTTTTAATCTGTCTAGGTCATATTTTACTGTCTCATAAAAGGGAGCTAGTGTTTCTTTGGGAGACCTTCCTGCAGATCCAGTTAGGAACTATGTAGATATTTTATGGCCTCTTACAGACACGGGGCAGGGGGGAACCTAGCACTTTACTGAATGTCGAAGCACATTAGTTTGACCTGGCTCCCCAGCATCTGTACAGATTGGGCGCTTCAGTGGGGCTTTTTGGTGCTGAAAGCCAATTTAATCAGCTATTACATAAAAGCACCAAAAAGCCCTGCTAAAGTACATGATCTGTACAGATGTTGAGGAGCCAGATCAAACTAACATGCTGCCTCTTCTGGGCATGCGTTTTACTCTGTGCGGGGGGACACTCAGCTGAAAGTAAAGCACTGTTTTTGTTTTTGCTATTTTTTCATGTCTGTAAGCAGCCTGTTATGCAGTGCCAGAGCTGGGATGCCATGCCAAATATCCAAGTGCTTTTCTTCAGTGGGACTTCTGGGAAGACTCTTATATAGTACCAGAAAGATAATGCTCCTGAAACTGTAATATCATTCCAGGAATTAGTTGCTTTCAGCAATAACATTTCTGGGAATGACATCAGAACAAGGTACTGGTCCATTGCTTTGGTGAATTCCATATATCTGCTAACACATCCTCAAAGAAAGTATCAGAATATAATTATTATAGATACTGGCTTTCCCACATAAGTGCATGTACTTTGACATCACTGGAAATCCTGAAGGAGACCAAGTGCAATAGAGCCCTTAATGATAAGACCTTCAGTGCTGATTGTCTGAATATCCTTCTCCTTGGAACATAGTCAGGTCGTGCCTGCTGATTAGACAAAATGTATTTCAGTAATCAGAATTTCAGCTAATGGGAGCATTTTCAACTTTTTTTGCAGTATTTGATTATTAGCTGTGTTGAATATATCATATTTTTATGTTTGGCTAAAATCAGTGTAGGTGCTTGTATTAAACTGCTTTGATAAATTGGAAAGTAGCTTCCATCTTGCATTCCTTTTTATAATGGGTTTAGTCATTTCTGCCCAGAGCAGAAATAGACCCGATGATTTCATGAGGTCCCTTCCAGCCCTAAACTTCTGTGAATCTGTGAATTTACAGGAATAGTATGGGTGGGGAGTAGTCATTGATCTTTGTTCACATTGCTATGCACATTATTTTTTAAAACCTCTAAAGTTTAGAAGCTATTCCCCCCAAAGATGTAATGGTTGCATATTGCACAGCCATGTGTACTTATAAACCACCTTAACACTTCTACAATCTGAAGAGCTAAGACCAGGTTCAGCACAAACACAAAGGGCACGACTATAAGAGCACCTATCTTTCCTCATTGATTGCCTCAGAAATGATGGCCCCTTTTGGCGCTTGTCCCCAGAAGATCAGCATGTCACAGAGGCAATAGAGAGGAGGAGTTATAAATTGCAAAGCAGGCTTCATAAATGACACGTACTAGACTACTTTCTGATGGGGATGGTGAATGAGGAAAGAAAATGAATGAGATGGAGAAGAGAAGTGTCTATGACCACAGGATTTTGGTTTCTGATATGCTGCTTGTTCACTACTTCAGTCACTTGGAGTTTGATCTCCAAAGTTCACTGAATAAATTGAAATCTCTCAGGATAGGGACAGAAATTACACATAGACCGGTATGAGTGATTGGAAATCTGTTCAACTCTGTAACACAACAGAAGTTTGGTGCACATAAATCCCTTGCTAAATGGTCAAAACCAGTTTAAGATAAAACTGGATGGATGCAGTATCAGACTTAACTGATTTAGGTTAAATTAGTTTATTGAACTTCTGTCCAACATCCCCTGCAGATTCAAGTCAATTCACAGTCTTCCAGCATCCCAGGATGCTTTGCCCCCCCTGCAAACCTCGCCTCACAGGGTGGGCAGGCTAGCCTTATCTCACACTATCTGCTCCAGCTGAGCAGGGAGGCATGCTCTAGTGTCTCCCCCCTCCTCTCCACCATGCCAGCTTCTGGCCTGGGCCACTGCAGGCATGTGGCTGAATTTCCAGAATGCAAAGTAAATGTCTGTTCACTTGCTTATTGATTCAATTTACGCAGCTTAGACTAGCCTGTGAAGATTGAATTAATTCAACCTTGGGCTTTTTCACTGTACTTAGCCTCAATGATCTTCAGATGGAGACTTTAATCCTCAGTTTTTCATGAGCAAATGGATGTTATAATAATTTCTAGATGCAAACACAGAGGTCTTTGCAGACCACTCAGAAATTGGTGCTGCCGTTATTAGTCTACTTAATGATAGCTGTTTTGGTTAGTCTTTTTCTATCATGATTTCTGTGTCTTTAGGTAATGGCTCCATGTGCGCATTAGATATATATTTTTGGCAGGAGGTGAAGGTTATAATAAGTGTTATACCTCTTGTGTTCTTAATTGGGTACCAAAGGAAATGTTGTGTGCAAGTGATTGTTCTGCTCAAGTCCCACTTAGCTTACTCCACAGTGAGAAAAATAATTCTGAACCTGAATTGAATTGCAGTATAATAGAGAAGAATTTTATAAACAGCCCTGGATGCCATAGAGATATCTGCTTATTGAGGATATTATGTTGGAAAGCCAAAATACTTGAAAGAATTTCAGAGGATGATGTTAAGCACAGGGCAAAATTCCCTTGTCGCTTACACTGATGTAAATGGAAAGCAACTGCTCTGAGTTCTGTGAAGTTTCTTTGCACTTGCACTTTTAGAACTGAGGGCAAAATTTGGCACATATGGAAAAAACAAGCAGTTTACTGTGTTGGCAATCTGTCTTGTGCTATTGGATACTTTTCTCAAGCTCTCTGAAGGTGCTGCAAGAGAAACTGCTTAATGCTGTAGATCGGTTCAGAGTTCTGATGACATTTTCCTTATGAAATTAATTATTAATACCCTAATCATTCACTTAAGATGTTATTAGTTTTCATTGATCAGCACTTCTTGCTTATCTACTGCCAGTCTAATCACTATGCATGTCAGAATACCTGAATATATTCAATTAGTTTTCACCCCCCCTTCTACTTACATCGGCAGATTAGAAGATAAGGATCCTTAGTCTTCTCAGCACATTGAACCCGGCTTTATTAGAAGAATCTTATCAACTCACAGAATTTTAACTCACAAAAGCAAGCAAAGACCTCTGATGATACCACTTTACTTTCTATTAGTTATGCAGCTTGTCTTGTAAACACGAAGGCCCCTTAACATCTAGACATTGGCTATATGAATAAATAATAAGAATGTATGTTTGGATGGACTTACTTATTTGTGAATATATCAGTGTTTCTTTTGGTTATTTCAGAAGAGGAGCCTGAATGTAAAGGGGGTACACCACCCTAGATTGTAATTTGGATGTTACAGGGAGTGGTTTGCTAGGTGGCATGTACTAGGGGGAATGGAGGAGATCATTCAGTTTCATTCGGCAATCCTTATACGTTTATTGATGAGTTTCAGAGCCAAGCACGTAGAAGGGATTGTGGTTCAGACAAAAGCCCTGGGGCCCATGAAGGAACGGAGCCAGGCTTTCCTGAAAGTAAACTATGTCAAGACAAATGGATAGGAGACACTCAAAGTTTGACAGGATTTTGCCCCCTAGCTGGCCTGCTGGTAGCACAACATGGTGTCGTGCAGAAAATTGGAGTTACCGTGTAGCCAATCAGTCCTAAGCTGTTTATGCCATTTGAGATCTGGGGAAGCAGTGTCCTGGACTGCTGATCTCACTTCCCTCCAGCAACAATTACTTTCTGGAGGTAGCCACAATCAGGCACGCTCAGCAGGTCAGCTCCAGAAATACCGAAGGCACTGAAGCTATCAGACGAGAGAGAGATGATATTACAGTTTTGGAAAGTTCTTCAAAATGTCCTATGCAATGAACTACCTCGTGGAAGTAGCTCATAACCCTCATTGTGCCCCAGCAAGGAGAACAAGTGAATTTTAGAGATGAGAACATTGGTTAAGATGGCCAAGGGGTTTTAGATGTTTTTTTCAAAGCCACAGAGGAGGTAGATCCTATTTTATGCTCTGACCACATCCCTCATAAATATGGGTTCTGTAGCAAATACCAAAAACATCCACAGTAGCCACTCTTTTTTTTTTTCTCCATAATCTCTCTGGGTGACTTAAACAACCCGACCGGTTTCTCTGTGACCCTTCATATGCAAATTTTATTGATATCACATGGAAAGATAGGTTCTCAACGAGCATACAGAGATGTAATCTGAAATCTTATTGTAATGTCTCTCTTTTTTTGTCTCCTTCCCCCCACAGATTAAAGGTTTAAAATTTTAAAGAAGCAGCATTCTATTCACTAGTTATTGGACTTGAGCCTCCTTTGACCTCGGAAACTGAAAATGAGGTTGCTATGGGAACTGCTTGTGCTGCAATCATTCATGTTGTGCCTTGCAGGTAAAGTGTCATTTTAAAACTTTTTTTTTTAATTTAAAAATACCACTGTGTTTCACACTAATTCAGGAGTGTACGGAGTTTTGTATGCCCATAATAAAACAGCAAAATAAGAACCTGCTCCATGACCTGCATTAACGAAGATTGCTGAATAGACCGAACTGATGCTCTTAACCAGCTTCTTTAATATTGATTAGTATCTCCATAGCTAGAGCTTGCTATTGCAGATATCTGTTCTATCCATTTTTTAATTCAGAGTTGCTGTTGACTAAAGCTATTGTTTTCCCCATGTTCCATGACAAGCATTTCAATGCTCAATTAAACACCTGTAAACTATAGCCTTCTGAAAGGGTGTTGTAAGGAGTGGTATAGCTCAGACCAGCTTCATTTAGCCAATAATTAGAATATTATGGTGCAATACTCTAATAATCCTTTTTAACCTCCTATAGCACTGTCCTCAGTGAAGTCGGTCCTCACTCTTCCCTTGAAACACCCCGATACCAAGAGCAGTAGAGCTGATTGAAATGCTCTTGAGAAAATTAAGGGATGCTGAAATATTGGGTTGGAGGTGGTTCATATTTGGGATTTTTGGTGAGAGATGAAAAAACTGACTTTTTCATACTCTATCATTTGGTGCTGAGGGGCAGTAGTTTTGTCTGTGAGACCCAGATTCAAGTGCTGCCTTTACCTGCGAAGAGTCATCTGTGATGAAGCACTCTACTCTGAAAGTGGGACAGGGACTTGAACTTCCACCTGACAGGAAGTCCTTTAACCAGCAAGCTTTAAATATGCTCTGATAATCACACTTTCTGTCCTCTCACTTCCTACTATTTCCCCAATAAAGAAAAGTTTTATTTTTAATCCAATGTGGAATGAAAATGAATTTCAAAGTCTATTCTGCCAGTCAGTTCTACCCAACACTCCTCCAACCATCTGATCCATCCCATCAGAGTCTCTTGCACCTACTAAGCCCCTCCTGTACTTACATAGCCCCTTTCTTCTTGATACCTTGCTGTTCCCTGTGTCCAATCTTTGTTGACTTCCAGAAAACTCTCTCAACCAGTATAGTTTTGTAACTCACTGGTCTTACCATCAGTGCATAAATGGAAAACAAATGCTGGACAGTACATAACCTACAGGGGTAGATGTTGGAGAAGGGGAGAAAGTGGGTGGGACAAAGAATGTCTTGACACAGGAATGTCTTAGGAAAAGTTTTCTAGCACCGTCACTCCCTTCCCAGTGCAAAAACCCCTATACTATGGTCCCTAAGTCTCCCCTTCAAACTGGTAGAAATATCTAGTCTCCGACAAAGAAGCAACCTGCTTTCTGAAAGTATCGATCTTAAAAATTACTCTGAACACCACATTTGTACAAACCCTCCTGTTGTGAGCGCATGCTCCCAGCTAAGCCTTTCATAATCATTTTTCCCCTAGAATTGATGCCTGCTTATTTGTTATTTCTCTAGAGGGATGAGTAACTTGTCCTAAGAAGCAAATGCACTTAGGGATTGTAGTCAAAGCAAGCATGCCATAATTCAGACAAACACACAGTTCCTTTACAGGCAATGGACACGATACTAATCTCACATGCAGGGGTGTAAAGCAGGGATCGCTGCACACTAGGCATAGCAAGTGTAGAGATCAGAATTGGGTTCAAATTATTATGAAAAGCTGTTTAGAAGCCAGAACAATAAAATTGTCTATGAATAATAAAGAAATACACTAGGGCTGGTTAAAATGCATTTGAATCATTATTTTCCCATTCTGCCTTCATTGATGGCTTTTTCATTACATTGTATTAATATTCTTTAACACATGCTTTGTTCTGAGTGGGGGCAGTTAGGTTTTAATTAATGTTTTTTGTCATCTTGTTGTTCGTCTTGATTATTCTAATTTATCTGATGGTTGGTACTTGGAATTTTTAACTAGTTTTTTTGTTGTTAATAATTTGTGTCTTCTTCCCTTTTATATTTTATATCGCCATGGTACTTTTTACCATTTTGTAGGAGTCAAACCATCTGAAAGTGCCTTTATTCTCTTTTATTCTGCATCACAGGCTCAAAGCCAGGTTTTTTCAGGTACCTAACTTCTGATGCTCAAACTGGAAAAATTTCACGATTTTTTTTTTTTTAAGTTCACCCTGGCAATTTCTGAGCTGCACAAAAACTAGCTTAATAGAATCTGTTGTACACTTGTGTACAGTTCCAGAGGTTTTAATATTATTGCTAGTGTTTTTTTACATATGGGTAAAGCATGCTTTTATATAGTTTATGAAAACAATAAGCCTATTATTTCCATGCTAGTAATTCACCTGTTAGCCTGTTCTTCATTATATCTAAAACAACGCAGTAAAGGAATGTTTCAGGTGGTAGTGGCTGGGATGTTAGGCCTCATGTTCTT
Source organism: Crocodylus siamensis (assembly GCF_052110815.1). Classification (NCBI taxonomy): domain Eukaryota; kingdom Metazoa; phylum Chordata; order Crocodylia; family Crocodylidae; genus Crocodylus; species Crocodylus siamensis. The sequence continues at coordinate 56,445,662 of NC_143405.1, read as the reverse complement.
TATATCACTAGTCATTTAAGGATAGAAAATACAGTAAAACTATCATACTAAAGATGTTCTGCAACTGAAATTCGTCCTACTCTTGGGCTTTGCATTGTCACGCTATAAAGCCCGTTTCTCAGGTCTGGTTAAATGGTATTGTGTATAGGGACAGAAGGAGGTATTTTGTGTAAGTTTGGGGTCAGGTGACAAATAAATGAGATTTGGCTTTGTGGCAGGAAGAAAAGGTGCTGCTGATATGGAAATGTTTATGCCTTTGAACTCCTGCATTATTGAGCGTGTCTACACATGGCTGTATGGCAGTACTCAAAGTATTTTGGAAGTACTAGAAGACGGTGCAGTAATAGGCTGTACTGCACCGTGCCAGCCACGCAGGGTTATTTTTGGCTGCTCCGTTGCTGTAGCCGTACGCTATAATGAGGAAGCTCATTGCAATGGTGACATAGTGGTGGCATCATGGTTTTTGCTACTGGATGCTACAGTGCCGTAGCATCTCGTGTAGACGTGCCCATTGAGTCTTTAATATTTGCCCTGCATGTCTCATGTTTGAGAGGTTTGTTGGTTTGTTTTCTCTAAGTGACATCTAAATTAAGTAAATGAAATGTGATGGACTCAGGTTGCCTTAACTTATTGTGTAACTAGGAATGTAGCAAACAGCCCTGTGCTCAGGTCATATTCCCTTTCATGGGAGAAATGAGACCAAACGCTGGGAATGGGAGTGAAAATTAATACAGTGAATAGTTACTAATTCAATAACAGCTTTTACTGTATAGGTTTCATGTGTGGCAGTGCACTCTATAGTATTACAAACAAAAATAAATCTAAATGTAAAGGACACATTCCTAACACTTTAAAATAATTATTTCTGTTGCAGCTTAAAGAAAACTACCTTTCTACCACATTTCTAGCTGTAAAAATAATGTAAAAGCTATTTCTTCTATTGCATTACTGAAAGTCAGAAGTTCCTAGGAAGCCTTCTGGTAGGTAATGAAGGTGGAATGTGAAAGTAAATGGCTCGCAGGAAACAGTTCACCAGTTTTGAAAATTGAACTTTTGTGTGTTTCGTCTTGGGAAAGATGTCAGACTGACAGGTCAGGGTCCTGCTGTCATCTTGCAAACTACAGAACAGGGATATGTTTGCCAAGATCACCCCATCAAAGACCCACCTGGAGGTGAAAGGGTCCTTCTGCCTCCACGATTCTTTGTCCCTTGCCTCTTTTCTGAGGTTGGTGATGGGTGCTTTCTGACACTCATCTCGGTGTTAGTTTGGAGTTTGTGTTGTGTTTTGCTCTGTTTTTAAATGAACATCTGTTCCCTGGAAATTGTGTGAATGCTTCCAAAGTCATACCATGCAGGCTATTAAACAGCTGTCAAATCTAATGCAACCATTGTCATGGTATTCAAATGCTACCTAAAGGTACCAGTTTTCAGGCAGTACCAGTGTGCCAGGATCCTAAAAGAAGGAAGTGCCAGAGAGTCCTTATGGTCCTTTGTATTGATTCTCCATGCCAGATGCTCACAACAGTGATGTGCATCAGTATAAAACCCAAGAGAGACAGGTAGAACAAACCTGGACTTGATGTATAAACCAGTTACCTAGCTATGAAAGTCTCTGCTAGTAAGCCCTGCAGCCATGCAGTTTTTACTCGCATACAGCACTCCTGGAGGTTCTCTTAAAACTAAACGACACTCCCAAAATATCACTTTCAACAGGTACTGTATAGCTGAGATCAGATCTACAGGGTCCAGTTCTGCTTTGGCAGTCCACAACCCTTTTGATCAATACACTGCACATTACAAATGTTATCTATCCTCTTAGGAACGTTGCTATATTTTCTAGCATCATTCCCTTTAAATGCCAACTTTGGAAAATGTTACGCCCACTAATTCCTATAATATTACTGTGCCAAACAACCCTGATTTGTTAAGGCTGTAAAATTCCTCAAGTGGGTATTGTGAGGCTAATAATTGTAAACACAAGGGGGAATGGCCAATAAAAAAAAACACTTAGCTGGATCTTTGTTAATGCCTACTCTCTCTTCCTTGGAAAGCATGATATAGCCATATGTTAAAGTATATAAGCATGAAGATTAGGATTGTGAAGATGAAGCTATGGTGTGCAACAGACCAAATTCAAAGATATGGCTCATGGGGTGGATCTGACCCATGGAACCACATCATCCAGTCCCCAGTACTGTTCCTGGGTCTCAAGTGGACCTACATACATGTGGCATGCACCAAACTAGCACCACGTGTAAGGCCTAGGACATGCACCACAAACAGCGCCTGCTCCAGGACCCTAACTGCAGATGGCACCCACGCAGGGCCGATCTAACCCCTCCCCCCTGCATGCCAGATCCAGCCACTGTGGTGCCCACTTTTGCCAGCCAAGGGCAAGAGCCACAAGCAGTACCTGCAGCACAGGGTCCAGGGTGGGCTCCATATGCATTGTGGGTCTTCGATTGGGCGCTACATATGGCACAGTCGTGGACAAGCTAGAGTGGGTGCTGGGTCTGGCATGCAGTAGGCAGGGGTCTATGGGTCCCCAGCATGCCTGTTCTGACCAATTCAAAACTGTGTCCCCTCCAGCCAGTCTGGGACCCATGCTGCATCCACCACCTGCCTCAGACCTGCTAGAGCTGGTGCCACATGTGGCTCACTGGATCTAGCATGTGGGGAGGGAGTCTATGGGCCTGCTCACCTGGGGGATCATATAAGTTTGACACCCCTGGCCTAAACTCATCTAAAGTCAAAGGCATGACCCACAGCATGTGTTGGGTCCAGACTGTTTGCCACACACTGAATTTGAGAAATATCTTCTCCCCTCCTCAAAGATATTCTCAGTGCTTGCAACCAAACATGAGGGAGAAAAGGAACAGAGGAAAAAAAATGACTATTTGATCCTTGTCGTATAGCAGTGAAGACAGTTTATAAAATGCATTTTTGATTGGATACAATAGTCAAATGACTTGTGGCCTGTTCAAGTTGGACAAATATAGAATTAGACAGAGAGATAGACAGTTAGATTTCTCTCTTAAAACCAAATCCAAAATACAGGAATAGTAAAGGAGGCGTTATTTTAATGTAAATGATACCAAGTTCAGAGACTTGATGAAGTCTGTCAGTATCTGAATAATGAAGTTAATGAGTCAGTAGTTTTACTAATGGAGTGGGAGGGTCTGTGTTCTTTGGCTGAGTCTAGAAACTTTTGTAGGACTTTGCATATCGGAAAGCATGTTGTCTAAACTTGCACTTATTGAATGTAGTTTTAACTTTTTTGTTAAACACAAATGACCTTTTCAAAAAAATTCTTGGCTGCTATCAACAAAAGCCTTTCCTAAAAGTACATTAGTCTCCTCCTGCGGCTGAGACTCATGTAGTATGTAGAGCAAAGTCAAATTCCCATGGACTTATAAGGATTTTACCCAAGATACTTTTTTCTGGGATTAACCTGAGTGTTCATGATGAATGCTAGATTGACAGTACTAAATATGGAAGTTCTCTTAATTTATCCATGGTAGAGTTAATGCCGCAAGAATAATGCAGTACAAATTTCCTCACACAGCCTTAATGAGCGACTAGACCTTCAGAATAAATTGCTCCATTGCCTTCAATGGAGTACCATTATTTTTTGTAGAGCAATGACAATTTATATCCTTTAGTGATCTGCCTGAGTGTGCCTAAAATCTGACATAAAAAACTATCATTAAAGGTGCAAAAGCAGTTCTCTCAACATGTACAATGTATACTTGACCAACAAGATGCCAGTGCTAGGTTGCACACTGTTTTAATTCTTGTTGCATAAGCCATTAGAAAGGCCTCAGACAAAAGTGTATCGTCTTTCTCCATTTCAGGTGGTTATCACCTGCAGCTGCAGTGAAAGAGAGACTTGGGAAAACTTATTTGTAAACATGCTTGCCATGCAGTGCAATATCATATATGTGCACTTTTTTCCCTCCGCAAAAGGAATATAGGACTCACCAGACTGGATTAGACCTATAGTCCACTTGGAGAGTGACCAATACCAGATGCTATCATTTAGAGAAGCTAAGAGTTGATCTGCCTCCAATAACAGGTGTCATATTGATCTCTAATAATTAAAGGTTGGCATAAGCCCCAAAGCATGACATTACCTATGATGGCTGAAGACATATTTGTTTGATTTTGATGTTCTTGAGGCAGGGAGAAGAGAAAGAAGTCCCTGTTCTTTCTCCATGTTGTGTATGCACGTACGTTTCAAATGTCTCCTTTTATTCATCTCCTTTCTAGGACAGTCAGGGTTTTTGCACATCACATTGAATAGGAGCGCAGTACTTTTCAAACATGACTTTTCACATTCATATGCTAGAAAGCATGTTCATCCTCATGTATCCACCTACACTTGGAAACCTGCATTACCCCTCTGTGGGCACATCTACACAAGATGCTACACTGCCATTGCGACAAGCTGCGGGGATGTAGTGTCGGTGGGCACCAACCATAACACCGCCACTACTGCGCAATAGGGTCAGAAATGACTTGTGTGCTGCTGAGACTGCACAGTCATTTAGTACTGACTAAAACAGTACTAAATGACTGCACAGTACCAACCGCACAGTCAGGGGCCTGTGTAGATGCGTTGTGTGTGTTTGTAAAAGAAAATACACACGTTTACGTATGTGTGTGTGTGTGTGTATGTGTATATATGTATACATGCGTGTGTTTGTGTGTATATATGTTTTTTTTCTTTCCTGATCTAACATTCTTACTTCCAGTCATACAAAACTTTTGTTTATATGTGTGCATATATATACACACATATGTGTGCGTGTGTGTACACATACAGACAAAAGCTTTGTACGATTGGGACTAAGAGTGTTAGAACTCAGGAAGGAAATAAGACACCAGAAAGCAAATGCCTTTTAAAGTTGTTGCTTTTTTTTCTTTTTTGCTTCTGTTATTTGTTCCACTAGTATCCTACTCTCCCCCAGCTCCTTCTCTGAGAGGTTTCGGTTTCTCTTCTCCCTGCCTCAAAGCATCTGGTTCTTTCAGTGTTTACTCAAGAAAAGCTTGTTTCCTAACACAACCTGTCAAGTAAAATGATTTACCTCCTTCCCTCCTTTAACGGAAAGCACGTAAAGAGATATGCTCAAGTAAAAGAATCCAGCAGCAACAACTTGCTGTGCAGTTTTACGGTAAAGCTCTTGTTTCAGTGTGTTTGTTTTGACCAAAGGAAAATTGCTATTAAGGCTTTATCCATTTAACCTTCCTAACTGGTATGTTTTCAAACAAAAGTAGTGTTTTAATACAACATAAAGGCCACAGACCCAAAAAACCAAAGTCACAATGCATCTTATCATGAGATTTTCCCGATTGATTAAAATATATAAAGAAATGTTTTTTACTCCCTCATGATGTGGTTTGTAAAGGAAAACTATTGGGTTTTTTGTATACGCCATTGATTCGTAACAAGTCAAGTGCAATGTATAAAGATTAGTTTGTTGCTGCTTGTTTGTTAGAAAATGTGGTCTGATCCTAATAGCCACTGAACAGCTGCAAATGCCCAGAGTAGGATGCATCTGCAATAGAATAACTGGAACTGGGGAGGGAAGGTATCAGAGTCGGGATACAACTTCGGAGCCTACATCCTCTACCCCTTCAGAGAATATAGTAGAGCTTCTTGGATCCTAGCTTCTGTTTTCAGAGATGCACAGGGATGATGCCTTAGGCAGTGGATAAGGGAGAAGGCAGAAACTTGTCCCCACTTGCCCCATATGCAACGAGGATTGCACAGAGGGCAAAATTTTGCATAAGGGGGTATCACAAATTATTTCCCCCACAAGAGCGCTCTGGAAGAAAGGACACCCCCACCGAATAAAGAGGTTTACATGTGAACATAGAATCAGAAAAAGGAGATGTCTACGAAGTATGTTTTTTCAAGTAATTTTCAAAACTGTCTTTTAACACAGAAATAATAATAGTAAAAAAAACCCCTCTTGCATCAGCATGTCTGGACATTCTCTTTCTCTGTGACATGGTAGTACAGAGCAATCAAAGACCTCAAGTGTATATTCATCCATCAATAAAAGATGAGGCAGACCAATATTTTTTAAAGCATAACTCTTGTGTTTCATGGAAAAACTCCAATAGGTTTTCAAGAACTTTGTCTTTTCAGACAAAATTCAATATCATTCATGGTAATAAATTTAACCCATAAACGGACTGGTTGTGTTTAAGACAGGTGAGCGTGCACTTTCGAGAATGTTATGAAAAAAGCAATGCACCTGACTATACAGGAAAACTCTGCAAGTGAAGTAAATTAATTTAAGGGAATAGTTTTTGACGGGTGTGGAGTCAATGTTGCAAATATGGCTCAGTACAAACAGTCAAAAAGCCCAAGGCAGAATCAATTCAATCTAGGCAGCTTCCTCTAAACTGCGTAAATTGAACCGATAAGCAACTGAACCGATGTTCAGTTTTCAATTAGGAAAGATGGGGAGGCCTGCCCTGACCCAGGCCAGTAGATCAGGGATGCTAGAGCACATCTCCCAGTCTGCTGGTCATTGTGAGCCCAGCCAAGTGGGGCCATCCCCTGCTCCCAACCCCCTGCTGTCCCCCACAGGGTTGGAGGAGCCCCCTGCCCACATGCTGAGCCACTGCGGAGGTTTTCCCTATCCCAGGCAGCCCTGGGAAGCCAAGGGGAATTTCTCCCTCCCCTTTCCCAGCTGCTGATTGCTTCAGCTGCTGCCACAGGAGGGATGAAGGAGTCCTCTGGGCCTGGTGCCTGCCGGTGCAGCACAGCATGGGTGCTCCTACCTTGGGGGCTGCACCTTACCCCAGCCCAAGCTCCCCTTCTGTGGGGAATTGTTCCCCTTCCAAAATCCCTCAGCTAGTTTTACTGCAGCTGCTGCAAATTTGAGGCCAGGGCCTCCCTGGTTCTCACACCCCTGGGGCCTTGGGAACTCTTTCCCCATCCCTCCTGTGGCAGCTGCTAAAAAAAGCAGGGGAGGGGGTGGTAGGGAATTACCCCAGCTCCCCAGGCTGCCCCCAGTGGGGGGTGGGCTATGGAGGGGTGAGAAGCCCCCACTACAGGGACTCCCTGGCGTGCCGTGTAGACCCAGGCTAGGGAGGTCTGGGGGTCTGTTCTCCCACCCCCACCCATGGGCTGACAGACGCAGACAGAAACAGACTGTGGGGCATGGGGACAGGGCAGCCCCTGCACCACTGGAGCAGACAGCAGAGCCCAGGGCTGCAAGGCATCCTGAGATGCTGGGGGTCTGTGAGTTAACTTGAACTGGGAAAGGATCTGGGACAGAAGTTCCAACCAGGTTTAGTTTAAACTGGTTGTGGCCATTTTGAAAGTGGTTTATATGAACTGAACTTCTGTTCTGTTTCAGGGTTAAACCAGTTTCTGATCACTTGAACCAGTTTATATGTAACTTCTGTCCCTAAGCCTATATGTTTATCAAGCTAAAAGCATTTCACATGCCTCCAACATCACTATTGTCATCATACCTATGTGTACTGATCTTTAAATCACCTGACATTTAGACAAATTGAGACAGTAAGCAAAAGGCCTCTAAACACATGCACATACAAATGCACAATATTTTTCAGTCGACCAAAATATGCATATTCCAAAGCATGCACCATATACAATTCAAGAAAATTGTCAATACACAAGTGGGAGTTTCTTGCCCTAATTCCACTGAATTTCAATGAAACCTTGGTTCCTAATTCCTTCAGGCTTCTTTAAAATGCCACGCTTAGTGGAATAGTTGCAGAGCCTATTGATATTTAGGTTTCTATCCAAATAAGCGTGGAGTACAAAGAAAAGAGAAGAAAGTCTGCTACTAACCAGGGCTGGCTGTAAACTGCAAAGCAATGCAGAATACTGGCCATAGGAAAATGATGTAGCGACTCCATTTGTTCAGCATTTCTGCTAGTGCAATGCAGTTCCCAGTTAAATCAGAAATACTTATTCAGTTTTAATTATTTAATTTTTGTTCCAGTCCATACTGTTGCACTCAGCACACTGTACCTGCCTGTCTAATTAGCCTCTTAGAAAAGGTGTAACTACATATAGTAAGCAACACACTATATCCTCCTAATGGAGATAACAGTATATTTAATATATGGATACATTTTGCCACTAAAAATTGAACACTTATCATTATTAACCACTCAGCATTATATGAGAAGCACAGTACCAATGACGATGGTCACAAATCCAGCACCACCCTACTTTAGGCAAGGTTTCAAAGCTGGTACCTCAAATTATGCTTAAATTGCCTCCAAAAAGAGAGGCTAAGTGCCTAGCGCTTCCAAATTTAGGGCTGTTTCAGCATCTAAATAAGGAATGCAGGGCCTGACTCTGTTGGAAAATCTTGATCTTTTAGGAGCAAACCAGAGTAGATTAAATAGTCCTAGGAAGTGATTTGGTATATCTCATTTGAATAAGTGCCATCTCATTAATTATTTGTTGAGAAGGAAGGTAGGCTCTGTTACTTTTCCTACATTGATTTGTATGCTGCTGTTTTTCCCTTGACAAACATTTCTTGCATCGGTAAGTATTTAAGCAGGCAGGCTGCTAACATTTTATTCATATCTTGGTTACCTCAAGAATTGATTTTTATAATTCCCTTTTTATGGCCTCTCTCACAAGGCTCTTTCTAGGTCATGATGTGTCTGATGTCCAGCGGCTTGCATCCAGCCCGTTTTGGGCTGAAGACAGCATATTAACCTGCCTTTGATCTACTCTTTATTGACTCCCAGTTTTAACTCTGATTGTCAGATTATTTTTTAACATTAATACCACCAAAGAAACTTGGAGCTGGGAGGGAAGAGGGAGCATTGCATTCTGTCAAGAGATATTATTAAATGTACGATCACACACCTTGGAGGATCTTGCTGTTATAAAATATATCTTCTGCCTTATTAAACTATTTTTGGAAGAAAAACAATTCAAAGCATTTCCTGATGCTTTTTAAAATTCTAATCACAGTGGCTTTGAATTTTCAGAGACCAATTTTAATCTCACTATTTGACACATCTCTATTTAAAATTAGAGTCTGAATGTGAAAGTGTGTGTAATATTTTGAGCCATAATAAAGCTTGAGCACATGACTGGACTGTAATTTTTTTCCCTGTTTAAAAAAAAAAAAAGAGTAAAAGACTTGAAAGGAAATAGCTTGGAAGCAGAATAAAAAACCAGCGTCTAAAAGCCAATGCTGCATGTATTAGTTCAATTAGCCAGTATATTTATGTGCCTAAAGATTTGACGTACATATCTATATAAAGCTAGTGAATAAATGATTTTTTAAAATACATTCGGTTTTCCATATCACTTTGTGTCTGTATCACTAGGTTATACAGTTAACTTTCTTCAGTTTGAAGGCAGCAATAACATACTGTATGGTGACACTCACCTCTGCCTTCTACAGCCCAGAAGCCCTACTGTCTCTCTGGTCCAGAGGATAAGGGATGCAGAAGGACAGATGGGTGAAGGAAGTGTTTTCATGCTGATCCAGTATTAAACATGGTGGAAGGCAGTCAGGGCAGCATGTGGCTCATGGACTCTGTACTTATATTGTTTCAATGGCCTCTACACAATGCCCAAACGGCAAGCGAGAAAAGCAATACCTTACACTGAGTCCTGGCTCATGTTGGATTAGATTTAATCTACCAACCCACTGACACTTCACTTGGGAAAACCTGAGATGCTCGGGATTTACATGGGGGAAGTTGTATGTCTTCTGTACAATTCTTCCAGCCTATAGCACTCTTCAGGTTGTTGGTGTTTTTTAACAAACTTCCTTTCCCCTTAGAGCCAAGCATTGCGTTCTTATCCCGCAGCTCTTACCTTCACAAACTTCCTGTCAAACAGGTACAAACAATGCATGTAATATTTGTTGTTATTTATTGTACCTTGAGTGCCGCTAGGCGTTTGCGGGGCTGAAACACAGATGATGTCCTGTCCCAAAGGAGCCTTAAACCATATCAGCCACAGCTCATGCAGCTCTGACAAAAATGTCAAGCAAGTCAGAGGGCAAATAGTCTTGGAGTATCATAAAGTGTGTCAAGAAGTCATTGGATTTTTTTTTTTGCAAGGTATTGTGGGAGAAGTGAGCTAAAAAGAAGCATCGCTGATTCCCATAAAGACAGTCAAAGGTAATTCTGAGCATCAGAGGATTGACCTGAATAATGCATAAAGAGAGAAGTCAGGACACGGAGGCGCAGGGTAGTTGCTCCAGTGAATAAAAGGAAGAACAGTTTTTGTGGGAAACTTTTGGGAATGCCTGTGGCTAATTTTAAACTAGAGCCTACTAGAATTTGCTCCTGTTCATCTATCCTTATGAAGGGAGTGGGGAACGTGGGGATTGTTGAAAGTATAATAAAATACATGATCAACCAGAATGTGACCCAGATTGCAGGGAGTTGTAGTCAGGACAAGTATTGCATTATCTGGTGAATGGATTTGCATTGCCCCAGTGACAATCCTCCCACCCCTGCCCTCCCCCTGCTACGGCTCTTGAGATCCTTGTCATCAGAGTGCTTGTGAGCAGCTGTGGAAGCATCCCCAGGGAGGCTAAATGGTCTTGTTTGGCTTCATTTGGCATATGTAAAGCAGAAGCGGGTAGGTCAGGCAGTGCTGCTTAGAAGTGCTTTTGAGTGTGCTCTGGATGTGGTATGCACATGTACCAAGAGCAACAAGAGGGTGGGGGAAGTCATAAAGGTTTTATCACCAACACAGCTAAAACATGAGACTGACTGGTATTGTAGACTCAACCTAACCATGTCCCGAACAATGTTACAGCTTGTTAAACATGGTTACGGTCTGATCTATGCTTAGAGTATTTTTTTTGCCATGTCTGGGGACAATTTCGTTATAACTGGAAGTGGTTGTATTGTAGACAGAACTCGCTACTATAAATGTAATTGCTTGTGGCAAGAACAACTATGGGTGATCAACCAAAGGAGACCAGACATTGCAATTTCCAGCTGACAACATTTAGCAATTTGGGATAGCAAATCATGTAGTGGTTCCACATATTCAAAGCAGTCCTTTTTAAGACTAGGGACCTCCCAAGATTAAAGTGACTTCCCTTCTTAGCACAGGAAGCTTTCAGTGTCTTGGGGAAATGGTTTTCGGAGCCTACAAAGGTATCTGCATAAGGAGAAATACTTCTGCATGCTTCTGTCTGAATAAAACAGACCAGGGGAAAATGAGAGCATATACAGACATTAAATATTTCCTAAGTAAATGAAGGTAAACCTGTACTTGAAATAACTTAGTGTTTCTTTACATTGTGGAAAGGCTTTTTGCTTCTTTTTCACAATAATTAATTTGAAACGATGAGAGTAAACTTGATAATTTTACAAATGCTAGCGTCTGTAATTAACTTTTGAGCAAAGCAGGTTTCTAAATTTACATTCAGGACATTGGTCTGTCTTTTTATTCTTTTTAATATGAGTGCTGCTGTTTTGTTTTCTCTACAAAGATGCAGTGGAAAGACTATTCCCTATCTTGCAGTCTTTTTGACTTCATTGAGTACAGACAGCAGCATAAGATCCATCATGAAAAACTGCTATCTAGGTCAGTTACAAGAAGAGGTGGAAAAGTTTCAGAAGAAAATTGCCCCAAAGCCCATGCATTTATCTGCTTGGCCTTGTTGAATGCCCTACAACTGAACTAGAAATCTTAAAGAACAGAATCTTTTTTAATATTTCTTGTTCTTACTTTCAATTTTTGATCAAGATCCAAAAGAAAGTCAGTTTCTATTACCGCCCAGAACCAGGAAGCTCATAGACGCATGTTATGGGAGGCCTTCCCCTTATAGCTTTCCAACCTTTATAGACTTCAAACTATTTCCATTGCAATCCTAAGACTTCTGAAGGGGAATTCTTATTTATTCAAATGTAACTTATCTCTTATCAGCTCTATCCTTGAGAATATGTCTACACTTTAAGTTAGCTCACGTACTGAAAGCTGTCCATCTATGGAGCTCAGCTCAGGCTATTTTGCTCTTCTCTTGGCTACTCTCCATGGCAGTTTTCATTGTAGACATATTCTGTGCGTTCTGGGTCCATCTCTCCCAGTGGCTTGTTGTGTGTGACCTGAAACAAGTCCAATCCATTGTACAGGTGTAATGTGAAATTTCTTTAATTAATATGTGTGAAGTGCATTGATTTGAAGACGATAAAGATAATAATAGTAATAATTACTACTAATAATAATGCTGAATTCATTGGTAAAGAATGGCAGTAAGAGGTTGAAGTGCAGTATTATTATGAAACACCTTTTTGCTCTGTCATGCCCCCATTGCCTAAATATGCCTAAAGGACTCCTCTAAGTGGTGCTGGTGTGTAGCAGCCACAGGGGTGCGAACACCAACCCCAGGATCAAGAGTGTAGTAAAGTGTTACCCCCGTGCCCCAGAGCGTCTTTACCAAGATATTTCCAACTTTAGATGGTATGAGAGGAACAAGTGGGTGAGGTGTTTTTGTGCCAGCCAAGGCACGCTGCCACCACAGTGTAGTTATACACTTACAAATCGATAAGACTTTCTGGTATAAGTTAAAAGCTTATTATTTGGAAACAGCAGAAGAGAAGGACCTAACCCACTTGGCCTATCCCCATCTCATGTTCCTAAGGCTGCAATGGCCTGTCCTACAGCTTTTATTACCAAGGTCTGCCACAAGCACACCATAGATTTGGTCCAGTGGCCAAGAATCTGGCCTGTAATTTTCATCTTGTAGGCACTCCAAGAGAAAAGAAAGCACCTGAACATTGTAGAGAGAAGCAGTGCTTATATCACTTACCCTGCTCTGTCTTATGCTCAGATGACTAAGTATTTTGTGGTTCTCTCCCTTTCAATTCCAATTTCATCTAGTGCCTCTAGATGTGATTAATAGCACATTCTTCTAACAAAATTATTGAGGCAAAATAATGCACTTTTAATAAATGAAAAGATCCAGAATATAAATATCTTTTTGTAAGGAAATGTTCCAACTATCTGGTTGTATATTGATCTCTTGTGCATTATATACAATGCCTTTTTCAATTTAGCGTCTTTACTTTTAAATTAGTGTGTGGGCACTGAAATTAAATCTCAGTTAGAGAGTTATAAAATATCCTCTCCTCCAGAAGTCCATCAAATGAGGGGAGAATGAAGAAGCAAAATATCATGCTACTGTTAATAGGTATAGACAAGGCGGTATAGGCAAGGCTGACTAGTTTATTATGGAAAATCAGAATGCTCTTGGCATGGGGCCGAATAATGTAATCCTTACTTAGAAGGCAGGGTAGATTTGCATCTTTAATTTAATTTACTTAGCCAGTGAAGGAAATGAAAGACATGGTCCAGTAAATAGGATGGCAGGCTGGGATTATGGGTACTTGGGTTTATCCCTGGCTTCATAACTGATTTTTCTTATGACATTGAAGAGGTCTCCATCTCTTGTTGACTTTGGTTACTGGCTGTTTGGGTCAGAGAAAGTTTTTGAGTCCAATCTAAGGGCTGCAGGATCGGGTCCCTACTTCGTTCTGTACAGAAGCAATGCTGTTGATATATATTGTGCGGTGTAAGGCCAAGTGTTGGCAGCTCTCTTATAAGGGTAATGAATGTTCAGAACTACATTTGTTTCTCTTAATTGCCTGTGCCCATTTAGAGCACCTAGGAAAACACCAGTACTCCTAATGAAAGCACTGAACCTATAACCACCTCCCAGTCGCTTCAACTTCTGACTTCCTCTGACATAGAAAGGAAATTACTTTTTCTTTCCGTTATTAAATAATCCCACATTTATAACAGTAAAAATTACAAGTGGGGACCCTTGGTTTAAGTTAGTAAGTCCTGGGGTTCAGGTCCCTTGCCATTGCCTTGCAGCCTCCTGTCTCCCAAGTGATCATTGAAGTCAGGGAACGCGATTGACATTGATCCTCGTTGCTTATACAAAGGCCGGTCAGCCATGTGACGGTCGAGGAGCGTGTCAGTCTAGGGGAACGGAACAGGGAATAGAGGCATTTCACGCTTTGATAATTAATCTCCCTGCAAGCCTAGGGAATGACAGAATTACCCTTCGCCGGCAATACCGTGTTAAATATTGGACTGGCAAAATACTGCTAGCTGATATTATCCTAGGGGGAAAGTGAACTTTCCACGCATCCTTATTTCAGACACTTTGCTGTCGTTATGCACCTGTTACTTTACCAATGAAAGTTTTTTTCTTGCGAGTGTGAGTGTCAGGATTCCTTGATTTTTGCCTGTACTCTAGTAAACAATAGCAAAGAGAGGACACTGGCTCCATCTACATTGTACCATAAGTAAGGGCCTGAATCTGAGAGGTGCTGGGTGCCTTCTATGCCTGTAATGTCACTAGTTCTTGAGGGCACCATTATCTTGTAGGATCAGGCTCTTAAACTGAATAAAGATATTCTTCCTCACACTTTTTGTTTTTCCTGGAAGCTGATATATGGCAGCTAAGAGAGTTGCCCACCGTAAATATCGTTTCTAATGAATAGAGCGCAGAATGTTATAGTTCAGTTCAGTTGTTTGAACATTTTTTAATGCTGGTTTATTGAAGCATTTGTCAAGCATTCTGACAACATGCACTCCGAAATTAAGTATTTGCTCTTGATAGGCTGTGGTGGCTCATTATTGCAAGTTTTAGAAAAGTTTTCATATAAATTATGGTGAAAAAACAAAACTTGCAAATTATCACTTCATTGCTTCAATTTATTTTTTTCTTGTGCATTAGAATTTTTTATTTAGCAATAAAATATACAGATTTACCTTCATAAATCAAACTAAGGCACAATTGTTAAATAGTCTATATCATATTAATTAGGCTTTGGAACAAGGCAAGCATTACAACCATTTATGATCGAGTACTGCGTAAGTTCCTAATCAGTGAGAGAGGCAACTAATTAACCAGCTAGCAGTCAGCATCTTGAGCAGAAGTTAGTGACTTTCAACTTAATTAAACTTTGCCAGGTGTCAGGGAAGCCAAAACAGACTTTTTACTATGTGGCAATGTCTTAATTCCACCTTTTTTATTTTTGAAGTATTAAAGGTCCCATCTGTATTACAGAAAGCAAGATGGTTTAAAAAAGAGGTTCATGTATTACACATTTTAATACAAACAAAACCAAAGCAACAGCCATTGAAGCCATTTATTTCAATTCTACGTGCAGTGTACCTCAAGCACAGCTTAAACAAACATGTTTTCATTTTAAAGTCTTTACATTCACTACTTTTTAATTGGCCCTTTCTAGGCAATTTCATAACGAAAAGAGAACATTAAGAAATTTTGGCATGTTGCTGCTGTTATTTAATTGCAGATATTGTGTCCAGTGCTGTGTGAGCTGTGGGAGAGTAAGATGGCTTTTCCCTTGCAAGTTTGCAATCTTCATAGATGGAGCTGAGACCCAGATAAAAGTACTGATCCTGGAGTATTTGCTCTTTCCTTTTTTAATATGATATTTTCCAAGATGTGATATTTTCACCAAGTCTGTGCTTGAAATATGAAAGGTTGAGCAATGGATGTGCTGAGCGAGTTCTGGATGTAAAGAAACAAGGTGGGAGCAGAAACACAGATAAAAGCATGTGAAGGGGACTGGGAGGCTGAATACATGCATGGGAGTAGAACAAGAACTGAAGATTGATTCATGTTTTTTTCTGAATTGCTTCAATATTCTTTCTGTGTCAAACTGTTTTCTGAAACAGAGATTATTTAATAGTAGGCCTCTTACTGCTGGGAGTAAAAAGCAAAACTCACTGAAGATGAGTGTCCTATTTCTTAGTTTGGCTGTATTAATTGGATCTAACCACTAAGATGTTGTAACTTACTTTCTCAACTGTTATATTCTTGAGATCACCTTGAGGATGCAATGTAGACCCAATACCAATAAAAATATCTCTAACCTTGATTATGATTGGCACACACAGCATGAGAATAAATAAAAGCAGTGCTCGCTGAAATGGTAGGCCTTGCAGGAGGAGAAAACAATTAGGATATAAGCTTGGTTCTTGCCCTGTTATGCTCACATTGCCGGTGGTAGATCTAGGGCAGCATTGGAAAAAGTGAGGAGAGGTATCTGTGGATGAGAAGGTAGTCATGATGGTTAATAGCAATACCTGAGATGCTTCAAGAGAAAAGTTGAAAAGACTCAGGATAGACTCCTGATGGGGAAAAAGGGAAGAAACACCTTAAACAGCAGCCAGAGAGGTAGGGACATAATTAAGATGGCAAGAGCCGAGAGAGATTACAGACTTATTTGCAGAGACATTCATAAATGTGAAGACAGTATCTGCCTTCAGGCCATGGAGGTTAGGTATATCCGAATGCTTTCGGAGAAAAAGGAATTTTAATAGGTGGCACAATGGAAAAAGGAGCTGGCTGACAATGGCTCTGTTTTGGAGTGCCTTCCCCTGCTTGGAGTAAAAAGTGCTTTCTGGCATAACGTTGTTGTTGAATAGACTGTGGCAGCTGGCCAAAGGCATAGGGAGTATCTGTGCCCTCAGGCAGTTGTGGGACAGTGACAGCAGAGTATTATTCTGCTTTATTCAGCAGAGGTAGAATAATTCTGATGGTAGAGTGGAGGCCTCAGCTCTCACAGGGTAGCTTTGGGTGTGATGGACTCTAGTTCCAGGCAAAAGTTTAGTTTGGAGACTAGTCCTCTGCAAATTGAGTTGCTTGAAAATGTGATGGTTTCAATGATTTGCCCATGTAAGGCACATCCAGATGAGCGCAGACATTTGTTTCCCCAGGGACAAGTAGCAGCACCATTCCTTGTCCCTCAGGGAGTGCCTGTGCCACACACGCTCTGGTGTGCAGCAGGTTACCCCAGGTCGGGAAGGGGAGGCTGGGACCAGCAACTGTGTTGACCCCAACAGCCTAACCTGGGATCCAGGGGGGCTTCCTGGGGCTGGAGCTGCAGCAGAAAACCTAGCCAGTAGCCAGAGCATGGCTCTGGTTTTGGGTGGCACATGCTGCCCTGCAACATGTACCATCCCGCTTTTTTTCAGCATGGATTTTTTGACCCTAGAATCAAAAAAGACCACCCCTCACCTGCCCCACACTGCAAGGTAGCAGTGCATGCTGGGTGTGTGGTGCCCATCTGGACATGCCCATATGTAGCAATGACAGGCCTAAGATATTTGCTTTTCCTATTTTCAAGAGCATAATACAATTGTGCCTCATTATAAAATGTGTGTCCTTCCTTTTCTTACTGAAATCAGAGTCTATCTTTGTTGTTGTTGTTATTGTTCTTATTATATTAAGTTGTGACATTGACCTGGCAGCTTTGCAAATAATCTAGATGAGATTCTTAATAGTACTAAGGGTTTGCCTAACTTGGCTCTCATTGAGGTCAATGGGAGATTTACCCTTCATTTGCATTTCTGGATTCTTTCTAGTCTTTTTTAGACTGTCGCTTTTGGATGTGATCCTGAACTGACAGCTTTGAATATGCATGCTATATTGTACTAAAGTACTAGTGCTATATTGTACTAAAGTAATAGTGATATGTCATCAGCTAGCTGGGAGAGACACAACCTTGCACTTTCCCCATCTAAATTATATGATACTGGAAGTTAGCCAGGCATTCATTTGGTTACAATCGGGTTTAATAATTGAAAGTAATTTAACATCGACCCTGTTAAGTTGTATTTTATTGTTCATTTAATATGTCTGTATCAAGCTTTTGAGAACTAGGAAGTGGCTTTGTAATATGAGTTGTTACTTATAATTTGTCATAGGTCCAGACCCAAAGGTAAATGTTAATTCTGTTCCATGGTATCTGTTCTATGCCAATGTTACATAAGAAAAACAGATTTCATTTCACATGCACATATGAATATTTTTGTACGATAACATATTTAGTCTGGTTCTATATTAGAAAATGAGATTTAATTTGTTAGAATATGTGAAGGGATGAACTTGGGTAACCTAAGTTTGTGATTTATCTTCTGACCAAACTCTGTTCACTTTAGGGGAGTGGGGAGGAGAGAAAAGAAAAAAACTAATGTAAAAAAGCAAAACACAACACCAGTCCCTTGCAACAAGAGCCAACACAGTAGAATACCCCCCACAATCTCTAGGTTTCCACGTATAATGCCATTTTAAAGAAGAAAAAATGTTGGGCTGGTCAGAACGTTTAAATGTACTAAGCTAAGGCTTGACAGTTTGGGCCAAGATCCTAAAATCAGCCTATTGGCTTCCCTCGAGTTGCACCAGTTTACATTCCCAGAGAGCCGGACTTCTAGTCTATTAAAATGACACCAGATTTCAGCATTTCAACTGTTATGCTCTCATCAGTGCAAAATGGTTGTGCACAGACAACGTAATCACCCAACCCAGGGTAATGATCACCCAATGTGACGTGGAATTACTCTTAAAAATAATTAGGCTTAAAGTTTGCTTGGTTTAGATATTGTCCATTCCAAGGTAATTATTTGCTGTCCAACCTGCTCCTCATCACATAATGGAGACATAATTGTAACTACGTATGGTTTCAGATGCCCTTATAGCGATCTACTAGGCCTGTGCAAGTAGTCAGCTATTCGATCTGGCTTCGGAGCCGTCCACTTTGGACACCAGCGATCCGATCAGGAGTTCCAGACTGGGTTTCTGCCTCGGTCCGGCCAGAGACGCCTCAGAGATCTGGCCATAGGGTATAATGGGGAATCAATGAAATGTATATAACGTTGTTGTTTTTTGTCTGATTTGAATGACTCTTTCAGGGGTGGTTGCCTCTACTGAGAGCATGATGCCTGCCGTGCTTCAAGAAGATTGGTGCAGGGGGTTCTGGGGTACTGCACCCCAAATTCTTGAAAGCAAAACTCATGTCACATGTATGTGTTAAACCACAGTGGGGTTAAAACTGCAGGGATGGTAGCCCCTGGTGAAACCACAAAGCCTGCCAAGTTTAAAGGTGATAGGTGCAGGGGCTTGGGGGGATCTGCACCTCAAGCTGCTTACAGGCAAAACTTATGACATAGATGACCCTGTGTGTGTTAAGGCGCAGCGGGCTGAAAACTGCGGGGGTAGTAGCCCCCACTCAGGCCACAAAGCCTGTGAAGTTTCAAGGAGATAAGTGCAGGTGTTGGGGGGGCGTGGACAAGCAAAACGCGTGACATGGGTGACACTGTATGTGCTAAGGCGCAGCAGGGTGACAGCTGCAGAGATGGGGGCCCCTGCTGCAGCTACGAAGCCTGCCAGCTGTGGAGGAGATTGGTGCAAAAGGGTTCTGGGGCCCTGCACCTCTAGCTGCTGATGGGCAAAACTCATGATATAGGTGCTTGTGCAACTGTCTCTGTCTTGAGGCAGTTGTTTGTATGTATCGATTTTTTCCTCTCCTTAGTTTGTGGTTTTGTAGGTGTTAATCATTGCTCATTAACTCATTAACACCAGAAACCCACAGAAACCCCTGCACCAAAGTATCCGAAGCTTCTCCGGATCCAAAGCATGGTCCGAAGCCTTGCATAGCCCTACTACCTACTGTTTCAGCTGCATGTCTGTCTTCTCCAGATCCCAACGTAGTTTACATCAATATACAAAACCAAAGTAAATTACGCTGGGTAAGTGGTCATCTGCTACTTCCCTTAGAACAGGGGCGGGCGATTATTTTGGGTGGAGGGCCACTTACTGAGTTTTGGCAAGCCAGTGAGGGCTGCATGATAGGCAGCAGGGACAGATAAATATTAATTTTCTAAATTTTTTAGGGGCCCCGTGGGTCAGATAGAATGGCCTGGCAGGCTGCATCCGGCCTGCAGGCCACATTTTGCCCACCCCGCCATAGATAGTTACCACCACCATTCTGTTTTAGGTGTAATAAAGGCTGTGAGATAATATTGTTTACTCAGCTTCAGTGGGAGCTGTCAGAACGTGAATGGGTGAGAAAGGTCAAAGAATAATTAAACACAGATATATTGTGTGCAAGCGAGCATAATCAATACTCATTTCCAGGTGGTTCTTATGTGCAACTTCAGTATTAGCAGTGCAAACATGGGGCATGAATGATGAGTCACAGAAGTTTTCCCTGGTGAAATGGCAGCAAGAGAAAAGCAATAGTAACAAGGTAGTTGGGTTACATCATTGGACCTGGGAATAGGGCATGCAATTTAGTAATATGTATATCAGCAGCGATGAACTGTGTAGGTAAGAAAAGCGAGATGCAATAACTGAGGGGAAAAAAAGTTACAGTAAAGCAAATCTGAATAGGAAGATGCAAGGCATGATACAGGGTATTATAACTTAGTACACAAAAGAGAAGCTAGTAACAAAAATAAATGACTGAACTCAAGCATAGTAAAAAGTTTGTATATTGAGCTGCTACCTTATCACAGAGCTCAACAATTGAATGGAACAAGCCATTACTTCCCTCTTCTCATTCAAAAGTAGTGAATCTCCTGCCTGCAGGGGAGATGCTGTTGAATAATACTGGGCTCCAAACAGAGCAGATTCTCCTTCCCTGCAAGCCAGATGAGACTTCAGAAGCCAGACTGGATGCAATCTGTCTTGGAAAGCACAGAACAAGACCACAGATGAGGTGGAGGCAGGGCAAAGGTAGTTCCTAACTATAGTATATTTGCAACTCCTTTCCTCTGAACAGAGTCAGAGCCCCGGGCAATTACCAGGGAAGCTACGGCAGTTTTACATAGCTGCCTTGAGATTGTTCCACTGCTGGGAACAGACAGGATTTGAGCCACTCCTGCCCACAATCTTCCCCTTACAACCTCTAGCCTATCTTTATAAAAAAAAGAATTTATATGCTACTACTGATAGTGTTACATTGCTCCTCCACTGTGGTAATTCTTTGGGTGGATCTCTTACTCCCTTTATGCTGAAGAAATGGAATAAAAGTGCCACAGCAGGGGCCAGAATTTGACCCAAGGGCAAGGAAGACAAGTCCTTCCTTTCAATAGCTGCCAGGCTTTCATGACTACTAAAATAAACCCATGGGAGGATATTCTGTGAGTTAATTTTAACATTTGATGATGACGTACAGATGCTCTAACTGAAATGGCCATTCCAACCCCTAAATAAAGTTTGGTTTATGTTTCCTATTGCATTATTTTCTTTGTTTAAAATGTTCTGCATCCTGACAAACCAAATACAGCCCAATTTACTTCGTAAAGTCTGTAATCTCTTTGTTTCAAATCATTCTGGCAGCCAACAGGTTGAGGGCTTTTTTGATGGGGGCATTACTTTTGAAATAATTTTTCTATATGCAAAATACAGGGGGGGGGTTTTTATATAGCTTTGCTTTTTCTTAGTGGCACAAGTTAAACCTGTCTATCGATGAGTTAGCAAGGCTGATGTGTGAAAGGTTATTAGCTGTCTGTGAGGTCTTACACATTTGAGTCAGCAGCAGCAGAATTCACAGCCATGTGTGAAGTGTGGTTAAAGCTATCACACAGACTTTCAATGCTAGTTTTTAAGCTTCCTTTAAGGTGGTAAAGCCCATCCGAGTTTTTTCTCCTATTTTGAAATGTTGTAGGTCTCAGAGTCCTATAACTGATGCTTCAAAAATTACTTGGGAGATGTATATTAACCTACTGTTTTCTTACAGATGTTCTTGCATTCTGAAGTGTCTTCAGGTATTTTGTGAATATATATAATAATGGTGATGATGATGATAAAAATAGCAGTAGTAACAGGAATAATACAACTTATCAAAAATATATTCTGCAAAGAAGATGGGTTCTGGGGAAAAAACCTAGTCTGGTTGTGAGATGAGGCACCCTGGTAGACTGGTGCTGACATTGTCCACCAGCCTCTGGCAGCCTGCTGTAGTCACAAGTAGTTCCTGTGTTAACAGCTGTCAGAAAGAGTGGGGAGAGGGAGGCATGGTGAAAAAAAATGTGGAAAAAGCATGAATTTTCAGGTGCTTTTGGTCTCCATCCATAGTCCTACTTCATGGAAGAGATAAAGATGTGCTGACATAACTCTGTAGAAATGATATCTCATCTCCTACAATCATTGTTTTCTGTGAATGGGGGAATATAGTAGTTTAAAAACAATTTAAATTGTTTCTGAGGACTTTGGAGGATCTCATGTAAATTCATTAGTAACTCTGCAGTTGCCTGCACTGCATTTAAAGTAATAAAAAATGTATTAGTTTCACTATACAAATGTATTAGCATCCACTCTGTAGTTAAATGAAAAATGTATTAGCTAAACTATACAAATGTATTACCAGCCCCTCTGTAGTTAGATGTGTATTTATATGATGCCTAAGTTCAGCAAGTCCTTGAAGTATAAATTCCATTTAAAAACCACAATAAATGCTGGATTATAAACTGCTTGTTTTGATTTTAAGAGGCAGAAAATGAGTTCACAAAATTCTTGTTTATGACCATAAATATTTTTTTATCATTCATATTAAAGTTGATTGAACAGTAAATTCCCCAGAGAACCAAACAATTCCTGCCTCATTTCTAATCTTGTGAGTAAAACATAGGGCAATATTCTCCTGTTAGTTGCCTAAATAGATTTATGAGCCTAACTAAGGTACTATTGTGCCCAACTTAATTCCTCGAAAAACCACTAACCATTAACTTTCTAAATGTGTCATTATCTTAACCTTGAGATCAATTAAAAATTTAAAAAATAGAGAGCAGGAGGAGGACCCAACTATATTTTGCATTAATGGTTAACTAGGGGGAATAGGATTACACTTACATAGCTAAAGCTGCTTGGGCAACTAATTAGCGGAAAAATCTGGCCCATAAAATTTAGTTTGCTCTGATTCATAGTTTCATATATTTTTGGTGGGAGAAAAGGGCATTTATTGTCATGAAAAACCTTCCAGCTAACAATAGTTGGTTTTTTTTTTCTGTTTGAACATTTGTCACAAATTCATTAATTCTTTTTTCATTGCTCTTCCATTTAAAAAGTTTCACTTGCCCATTATTAGGAGCAGATACAATACCATGCAACACTAGCAAGCAATGGAAAAGGAAACAGTTTGTGTTCTTAGTTGCTCCAAGGATGGAAATTATTTGTTAAACCATTGACTGTTATAAATGGTAATGACTACTAGTGGACAAGAGTCTTTGGGTAAACCTGATATTTTTTTTATTAGACCAATTCAAATAGTTGGAAAAATTCTTCTTTGCAAGCTTTCAGGTATAAACACCCTTCATCAGGCAGAGGGAAACATTTGAAGAATCTAGGGCTAGTTTAATTGTCTCCTATATATACATCTATGTTCTATATGTGTATATATATAGTCCAAAGGACAGTTTTCATTACTGAATAAGGTCTAGTGTAGTTCTGTAGAATATAATGGATAATGCCATGCCTCTCACAAGTCGAAACATAGATAAATAAAGATGTGATCCCCTAAAAAATGTGACATTGTAGTTTCTATAAAACCCTACAAAGGGTTCAGTCCTTTAAGGAATGCTTATTTGTAGTCAGCAGGAATGAATGGTGCTGGCACCTCTCAGAAACGTTTAAGACATTGCAAGACCTGATATATGTTTGTAGGACTTTTCTGTGAAGGGTCAGCCTAACTGAAAACTGGCAGGCAGCTTGGGCAACCCCAAGAATGGGTGTCGCAAGGAAGGATTAGCAAGAGCAGCTACAGGAGCTCTCATATGCAACAAGTAGTTCTCCCATGGAGCCCCGAGCTGGCCACGGTCTGAAGCCGCCCTTCACTCGTGGAAGTCCTTGGGGCTCTGCAGACACCAGCTGGTTTCCATGGGATTTGGGAAAGCAGGATATCTCCCTAGGGCACAGCTGCCCTGACTGGCTCAGGGAAGCAGACTGCCTCATTTCCCTGAGCCAGCTGGAAGGATCAAGCCCTGTGGCCTCATGCTTAATTCAGTTGAGCTTACACTGGTTTAATAAGCTGTCATGTGGCTGAGATGTTTTTATCAATATGGTCATTTCTATTTAGTCGCATACATTTCTATACTGCCCTAAGGATTTGTTAACAGTGGCCTGCCTTTCTCTTAAACGTTCCTCCAAGGGAATGTATTTTGCTGTCAGTGGGTAGCTTTCTGCTCCTGTCTGGTTTTACCTGCTTTGATGCAACTCTACTGGGGTGACAGCATTAAAAAAAAAAAAAAAAAAAAAAGCCAGTTAACTTTGTGGTTCAGCACAGGCCACTGTTAAATTCAGGGGTGGTAGGTTTGTAGCTATGGTGGGGCACACGGGGATGATGTGTTTTGATTCGAGTCTACAGTTTAGTTTTAAGGATGAATGAGTAACCTTTTTATCCACATGTGTCACATGAGCCATGTTTGGCCCTAACCGTGTTATACTGCCTTGCCATTAAAAAACAAACCCAAAATGTTTGAAACAACAGCTTAGTTTCATGTGAGAGATGTTCATTCGTGGACATGAATTTGCACTTATCCTGAATTCATTGCATAGCTTTTGTTTATTAAGAAGCTGAAGGTGATGAAGCTATCAAGGTCACCATGGATATAAGCCCCATTACTATGACAACAAAGCAACTCTTAAAGCACTAGCGAGGTGCAGTTATAATAGTTAGTCTGTGAGCTCTAGTTTTGCAGTAAGCTGTATGAGGATGACCATTCTGCACCATTGTATAATCTTAGTTATTACTCGTTAACCACCAATGAACGCTGAGTTAAACTCCAAGGTAATTAGTCACTGTACACGCTCCCTTTAGCGTCTTGAACTAACAGACCATACGGGGGATACTAGTATAACGCTACGGTTACATAAAGCATTTCCTCCAAGGGCCCCAAAGGTCACTGAAAGCATTAATGAAGCATCACAGCCCTCACTTTGCAGGGATGCAGTGATATCTCACAGGGGATTCGTGCTTTGTTCAAGTTCTAAAAGGAGTCTCAAGAACATGTATTTAAGTGCAACATGGAGACTCTGGGTCTCAGTGGATAACCATTTATCCCTGCTTCCCAATTTGTAAATATACCTTCCCAATTAATCCTTGCATCATTCTGTACTGACCTTCCCATGGAATGTAGCTGAATTTATTTGAGCCATTGACTTTACAGTAGTGAAATGGCGCAGTGAAGAGAGAGCGAAAGGATATATCAGAATGAAGAAAAATAAAGCACTGAGCATCTCATATCCTAGACAACAGCTGCCCCTTAATTTAGCAAAGCTGATAGCCTCCCCCCTTTTATTTTATAGCATTACAAGATGCAGGAAATATGGGTCACGTATTGATTCATTTCTAAGTACCCCTGCAGAAGCACAACTAGCTTTAGCTTCAGCCTTCTACTCTGAACGCTGGAGGCACTTATGCAGGAAAGAAGGCGGCAGGGTTTTGGACGTGTCTCTTGAAAAGAGAATTAATCTGCTTTAGAAGAAACTCACACACATGCATTGAAAATGAAAGCGAAAAATTGAGCTTAACAACAGCTTATACATTCATTAGCCCTGATGTACAAATGTGCTGCATCATGTCCTTCAGTGATTCATTCAGGAGAGCAGTATCTCAAAACCCCTTTTAATTAATCAGGATAAGCTAATATGTTTGGCATAGAATAATACAGCTGCAGCCTGATCATGTGCAGTTGGTGATAGGGTAGTTTATGGTGTATTTTTTGTGCCCAGTAAAATAAACTCGCCCTGTTTCTTTCGTCAGAAGCAGGTGAATTTGAGACAAGAATGGCAGTCTTGGGGCACTCTTTCCCCTTAGGCAGGCAGACATTGTGCAACTTTCAATGCACAGTATTCCCTTTGCATTTTTATATTGGGGTAGCATGGTACTCGTCCCGAGAGATGTGTGAGAGAGCTGCCCTCAACCTCTACAAGCTGAGTGCCGAGGGTTTGAAACAGGCTCCCCCCAGGGGCAGTATGGTCACCCACCCTGGTGATCTTCAACAAATGTCTTGACGCCCACCTTCCTGGGGTCTTCTGATCCCAGCGGTCTTTCCTGCCCAAGTGCAGGGGGGCTGGACCCAGTGATCTGTAAGGTCCCTTCCAGCCTCTAACATCTATGAAACATGCTGGCACTTTCTGCTGATGATAATCTGAAATGTTGTCCGTGGCCTAAAGGGGTAGCAGTACAAATGAGGATAGCTCTACTACGAGGTTAGGGTAGAAAAGAAGAAGTAGCCCAGCTCAATCCAACATCCTCTCTTAATCTGCAGCATTTCTGTAGAGCTGTGGGAAATGGAGCAGTAGGCTGATCCTAAAGCAGAGCCCTGCCCGGGTCAGCGGGTACGCTCAGCTCTCCACCTGGCTCCCAAAGAGGTGTTATGGGAGCACTTAACGGTACATGATTAATTGCATCCATTGGTAAATCCCACTGTTCCTGTTTAAAACAAAGGCTGACTTGTTTTAGGTTGGAGGAAATCTAGCAACAGACAACAAAGGACAGGTAAACAAGTTGAGAAGAACTGAACTTTTGTCATCTTTCAAACTATAAGAAACCCCTTTAAGTCTCTGAAGGAAAGCGATAGTATCTGTGAAGCTTCCTTCTCGCTTAAAGTAGCGCAAAGCAGTAACAAAGGTGAGGAATTATGACTGTGTCAGTAAACTAGCAGTTTATTACAGCGGGGAACCAATAAGAGTATTTATAAGACGGATAAGCATAACTACAATCTGGCTGGCTATTAATGTGACTCAGGGTTAAATGTTTATGTTCAGCGCATACATTCAAATCGGGAGCGTAGGCGGGTGTGTGGGCGGGAAGCTTAATTGGAATGCTGTCACACTTTCTAAAGAAGCTTTGCTTTAGTGTTAAAAACTTAATCCACCGTGGTGCTCATCTTTCATTGGAGGATGAACATTATTAAAGATCATGTTAGATTTTTATCCAACGTAATGCTGCGGTGTGCATATACAGTGATTATTCAATTTTCAACAATGAACACTGACATGTTACCTACAGAGATGAAACAAGCAATGCTGGTAAAGTAATTGTGATATATTTGGCTACAGCTGCTGCTTTCAAAATCCAAAAGGTGCAAGACGACACTAGAATTGCCTTCCCCACTGATAAACACGTACAGCGGAAACACCTCTTCATTAAATTGGACATAGCGGGGCCCGGTACACAAAGAATGAAAGTCAAAAGTTGTTCCATTGTGAAACAGCCTAAAGATTCACAGTTTCTTTCCTAGTTAACTTTCTGTTGCAATGCAGATATGGGAAGCAAAGCAGTTCTACAGACCCTGCTCTCCAATGCAAAGTTTTGCTGGCAGAGCTATGTTGGCCAAAGGTATGGAGGGGTCAGACGTAGCATGCCAGCAAAGGCCCTGATGTATGTGCAGCTATGCTAGCAGAAGAGACCTTAGCCTTGTGGTAGCTACATCAGTAGAAAAGCGGCTTTCATTGCTACTGGGCTTTGCCGACAGAGCCATGCTGACACAGCTGTAGCTGTGGAGGCTCTGTAGTGTAGCTGAAACCTAATGCAGGCCTGATGATTCAAGAGAATGGGCGTTTCACTTCAGATAGTGACTGAGGATGATTGCTCATCAGTTGCCTCTTGAGTTCTTACCTCTTAGCTGCTTTCATGTTATCAGTAGATGGAGCGAACTGTTTTCCAGATTTGCAACATTTTTGTGTGGGCCCGGATGTCACCACCTTGATCCAGACGGTCACAAACTCCACTATAATTCTAGGTGTTTGTGGAGCGACATGCCGATTTTCCTGTGTTTGTTTTACTGATATGGTGTGTGTGGTCTCATTGAAAAGCAAATGTTAAGCTGTACTAATTTATGTCACTTTTATCTCTGTATGGATTAGGTTATGCTGTCTGAATATGTTCATGGTTTTGGGCGTGGTTAAGTCGAAGGAAGTGAGGGATGCATACCTAAGGAAAAGAGAGTAGATGGAACTGCTAAGTATTTCTTGTCATAGTGCTACTAGGGCAAGAAGAGCTGCCTTTCCCAAACACATAGAAAGGGCTCCTGTTGGGGTGAGATACCGTCTGTCTGTAAAGGGAAAATCAACCCTCAACAGCAAAGGCGTCTCAAGGAAATGGGATTCCAGATGCCTCCGGCCAGTGAGAAATTTCTGCAGGATCCTGGCCCTCATGAGCCATTCGAACAATGCTGATGACTGGCTTGAAGGTTTTTAGAGGATGCCTGTGAGAGAGTCCTGGTCTTTGGATGGTCCCAGGCTTTGGTGGAGTCCAAAGCTGGCAAGATCAGTAGGAAGTCTCAGGGCTCTCAGAGAGGCTATGTTGTAGCCCCTTGTGTACCACATGAGAAGGGAAACAAATGTTCTCTATTCAAACGATATGGTCAGTTTTTCTTATATAATTCTTGTCTCCTTCCTGCAGAGGAAGGCATTGTCTGTTCCTCCTCCTCCTCCCCTAAACAGCGCTACTTGCAGGTCTTAGGTACCTCCTGCCAGAACCGTAGAGGTCGCTGCTCGAACAGTGAAATGGTCTCTGAGGTAGGAGGAAGAACAAAGTAGCTTGCTGTTGATTTTGACATTTTATTTTATGAAGAGAGAACATCTCCAGTTCAGCAGGAAGAGCACCCATTTAACCCCAGGCCATTGAAATAATGCCTCCTGCCACATATGGGAGAGACTTGAGCATCTGGAAGTCTCTTTCCCACCCCAGCTTCTGGCTGGGAGCAGGGTTGTGTTGCTGTTTTTGATCCCCTTCTGGTACCTGGATAGCTGTCCCCGCTCCCACCCTGCTGCTGGGATTAGTTTCCTGTTTGTGAGAGATACCTGCCTATTGCAGCGCTTCCTGGGTGAAAGAAATCTTAAGGTCAAGAGGATCCTTGTCTTCTCTTCAGATGAGTCAACTCTGCTGCAAAGCTTCCAGCAAGGGAGACTCATTTGTTGCGGACTATTTGTGGGGTGGGTTTCATCCACAGAGGGCCATCCTTGTGTTCAGGGCCAACACATATGTTGGGTAAGAGCATAAGGCAGGAAACCCAATGGGAGGTCTTTGTGGTTGCCTCACCCCGTTCATATTTCATCCTCTGGGAAAGTTCTGGTCTTGGAGTAATTTTCTCTCTTGGTTTTTTTTCCTCTCAATTTATTCTTTTAAGGAATGATCAGTTTGCGTTTTTTTAAACGATGGGTGGAACATTTTCTTTTTCTTCCAATTGTATTTTTATCAGAGGTGGTTGAATCATTTTTAACAAATATTTTGATTGCTGGCTATCGCTTTGATGAGCTCACAAATTGTTGGAAAACAGATTGAAATTTTCTGTGTTTCTCCTGTTGGTAGAAATTATTTGCACAGTAATTTCAGCAGCTTTGTACATAAGCAGCTTGTTTAGTAAATATTCATTACTTGGTATTTGAGCTGTAATGGATAGCACTGATTAAAAAACACAGGTGACATTATATGTATCCCTAACTAAATAAATTCAATTCTTAATAGGAAGTTTCTGTTTTGAACATGAATGTTTGTAAGTTCAAAAACATTTCATTCGATATCGTTGTCAAAGTTGTGGTTCCCTTAACCGTTTGCAAAGTATCTCTTTTGGGGGAAGATTATGGAAACACAGTCAAATCAGCTTTGTTTAATAAGTATAATGAGGAGACAACTTTGAGAGCATACATCCACCTCTGATTGTTGTTAACAAGAAAAATTCATGATCACTTATTTTAATTAGCAGCCCTGCTCTTGAGAAGTTGATCACAATGTCATCTTATGATACCAGTGCGGACGTAACTTCTGCTCTCTGAAAAAATGGGAACATTATATTAGGTTGGCTACCATTATGTCTAAATTGACTCTCGTGATCAGGGTTCGCACTTATTCCTTATAATCCCATTGTGACTGTATTACCTGTGCAGTAACAGCCCTCCACTTGGAAGAGGTGGTTGTGAACTGGCCCACACTTATCAAAACAGTCCCTCCAAGGAAGTATTTTCTTTTTCTTGTTACCTAGGCATTTCGTTAAAATGGTCTGTGACTACTCCACCTTGCCCCGCTTTTGTTTTCTTCAACCGAGTAGTAAAAGATAATGCATAAACTAACTTCTTAAAGGGATCATTAAATGTACCGAACCGGTAGCAATTTCAGGATCACTGAGTTTAGCATTAAAGTCAGATCAGTAAGGATGCACGTAGCCTCACACCTCATTCAAGTGTGTGTGTGTTTTATAGTCTCTTTTTCTGAAGTCATATGTCAGAATAACACAAATGTTAACAACAAGATTGTCTTTTACTGAAAGTCTGGCTTAGTCTCAGAAGCGCAGTATGTTTTCGAGATCAGTGTGCTTACATTTTGTCTATAGCTGACATAAAAAAACTGTAGAAGTTGTGACAGTGTTTTAGTATGTACTTGAAGACTAATAATGCAATATTGTAAATCAGTACTGGAAGCAGGATTCCTCTTTAGCAGGCATTCTTGACAAGCTCTTTGAAGAGCATTGTATTATTAATGCTGACAATGACTACCTTTAAAGTATGGCTTTCCATGGCACTGTTGTGCTACAGGTGGTTATTTAAGACAATCAATTTACAAAGAACAATTTATTCTTTTTCATGCTGTTAAAGCAAATTGGTATGTAATTAGATTTATATACTGAATAATCTCATTTGCATATCCAATTAATTCTTCCTGTTTTAATTTGCTAGGGTTGAATTCACATTAGTAGTAAAAATAACACTTAAATTATCAAGGCCTCAAATTTTCGTTTGCTATAATTTGTTCAAGATGTTTCATTAAACGTTGGTCCTGACCATCCTTTTTTTCTTTTAGAGGCTATTAAATAAAATAAAATAAAAAGCAATCACACACACATAACAAAAAAAATCCATCCAACGTTATAAAGGTCTTGTTTAAGCTGACCAAGGCAAATACATTCTGAGTTCAGAATACTTAAACATCCTGCTTTGCTTCAGTGTTGTAGATGCTCAAAAGCTGAGCAGAGTTTAAATCAAATGTATTGGCAGGCATGGTAGTAGCTATGATCTGAGCCTTCTCCCATGGATATTAATGATAAAACTCCCTGTGACTTCAGTTGGAGCAGCTGCATCTTTGTCTAAAGCCACCGCCGGTAGTGTCGACAGCTCAGGCATGTTTTTAAAATTGCTAGGAAACCTGGTCTGATTTGCAAAGGTTTCTCAGTATCTATCCGTTCCACTGACTACGACAGGAAATGAAGTTAATTATCACCTATGAAAATTTTGCCACTTTTACTTAGACAGTTAAGAAATTACTTAATGACTTTACCACCCCTTTTGGAAATATTAACCTAAGATCCTTTTCCCTATATTCTTTTTTTTTTCCTCTCCGTAGTTCAATATTACTATTGGTTCAAACATTGGCTAGAAAGATTAGTGCCTTTCTTGGCCTGCTTGGGACCAATGATTTATTTGCAGAATGGATTGATTTCTGTTCAAGTGACTATCAGTAGTTCAAGCTGACATCCTGAAATATCCCAAGCAAAACTCTTATTGTGATTTTCCCTGGGAGAAGGAATTATCAGAAATATCCTGGCAGAGTCTGTGCTTGTAAGATTTTCAGCTAGGAGCTTGATAGTCGTTCGTACTTTCAGCTTTAGTCCAGAGCCCATTGATGTTGATGAAAGTCCTGGCACTGATGTCCAGAGAGGTTTTCTTGGTGACTCTCTTACTCTTTCATGCCATCCCCTCCTTTGCTGCTCTCTCCAATTTTTCCCAGCCTTAGTGGAGGGTGACAGAAGATTTAAACTAGCTATAGTAAGGGCCAGAGGAGAAGCAGGGATAAAAGGGAGAGCTTTCAAGCAACCAGCTCCCTCTTTATGTGAAGATGTAGCAGCAAAGTAAGTATGTGGGACACACACTTGTCTTGCTTCTAAGCTCCTCTTTCTAGCAGCTGCTATTTCTCAGGGTGATGAAGATGGACCTAACTGGCTAGAAACAGAAAAAGAAAAACCCCTGTAATCTCTGAGAAATGACTAAGAGTAAGACATGAACAGACTGAGGTGTGTAATGAAACAGATTTTTATTTTTAGACCGTTTTCTCACCGTATCTCAAATTAATGAGGTATTTCCAGCACCATGACAATGCAGGCATATATAAAATGACCTGCAATTTCTTACCCAGATTCAAGGAGTGCTCCCAACTGGAGAAAGTGCGTTTATCTTCATAAAAGTGGTATCATTCAAGAAAAACACCTGTAGCATGCCGTAGTAATACTGCGGATGCAGGTTTCATTGCGGGCTTTAAACCTCTGATCTTTTTGTGCAATTGCTGAAAGAACCTCACTGGGATGGTGGATTGAATGCTGTCATCAATAAGGGATTATAATGCAGAGAGTCATGCGTACACTGAAGGATGGCAAGCATTACATTTTCCATGTGTACCTGATTTCCTGTGAATAGGTGATCTTTAAAAATAAGATGCCAGTATGGGGGAGATGTGAGTAGAGGCAAAGCATAGTGAAGGAATAGAGAGGAGACAAAAGAGAAATTTCAGGATAGATGAGGGGGAAAAGACAGTTACAAAAGGGGAAAAAAAGGGAGAAGTAAAGGGAAGGGGCAAGACCAAAATCAGGGAACAGAATGAGATCTGAAAAGACAATGTGAGGAACCCAGAAACAATGGAGAATACAAGTGACAAAGAAAAAAGGACAGGTGGGAACAAGTGTTCTTGTTCATAAGTAGGATGGTAGGTGGTGTTATTTATGGGTGGTTAATGTAAGGACTGTATGCTATAGGCCATGTCAACCCTGGGTTTGACCCAGGTCTCAGCACATACAGATTTCATAGATTTCATAGACATCAGGGCTGGAAGGGACCTCGGGAGATCATCGAGTCCAGCCCCCTGCCCAAAGGGCAGGAAGTCAGCTGGGGTCATAGGATCCCAGCAAGATAAGCATCCAATTTACTCTTGAAGGTGTTCAATGTAGGTGCTTGAACCACCTCCGCTGCCAGACTGTTCCAGACCTTGGGGGCTCAGACAGTAAAGAAATTCTTCCTTATGTCCAGCCTGAAACGGTCTTGCAGGAGTTTGTGACCGTTCGACCTCGTCATCCCTTGGGGCGCTCTGGTGAACAGACGTTCCACCAGATCCTGGTGGTCACCCCTGATAAACTTATAGGTGGCCATCAGATCACCCCTGAGCCTGTGCTTTTCCAGGATAAAGAGTCCCATGGCTCTCAGCCTGTCATCGTAAGATCTGTTTTCCTGACCTCTGATCATGCGCGTGGCTCTCCTCTGGACTCTCTCAAGTTCTCCACATCCTTTTTGAATTGTGGAGCCCAAAACTGGATGCAGTACTCCAGCTGCGGCCTCACCAAGGCCAAGTACAAGGGGAGAATGACGTCCCGGGATTTGCTCAAGAAGCATCTATGGATGCAAGCCAGCGTTTTGGTCGCTTTACTAGCCGCAGCATCGCATTGCAGGCTCATGTTCATCTTGTGGTCAATGATGACCCCCAAGTCTCTTTCTTCTGTATCTTTAAGAGTGTTATGTATAAATTGTTATGTGTTGATACTTGCATGACTACTACACTGAAGATCCACTAACTTGAGAAACATCCAGGTATTAAACAGTAGTCTGATACCATGCATAGCTGAAGCTGCAGATCTGCAAGAATCCTCCCGCATTTGGGCTGTTGCATGACTAGAGCATCACCTGATGTAGTCTAAGCTTGCTATTTTCAACCGTTTTTAATGACAAGTTGACTCCTTGCCTCTGAGTGCCCTTCACCTTTGTCAGAATGAGATTGATATCAAAGGTATCTCTCCTGTTCTCATAAAAGTTGAATTAAGGCTCTTGATTTCAGATTAATGCACTACAGTATTACCTCACATTTGCTTGAAAGTCTCTCTCCCCTTCCACATGCCTCTAATATGTGGAGGAGACTCTTCTGTAGACTGCTCTGAAGGCAAGTGCAGTCAGCAAGTGCACTAAATGTTTTTAGAAAGCACAACTTTCTTTTTTTATTTTTTTTTTAAACAGAGGGCTCATTTTTTTGAAACAGAGGGCTTTCTCCGTAGAGAAAAAGCCATGTCCAAATGGCTCATGCACAGCACATGAGAACGTAGCGATTGTTGTGGTTTCTGTCTCGTTGTACTTTTGACTTCGGTGGAAGTTTTGCTTGCATATGTTTCAGTGGGCATATCCTTTGCCTACTAAAATCAATGAAAAGGTTCCCGTTGAGTCTAGTGAGCTTCAGATCCAGCCCATAAAGAAAAAAAGGATTCTCTTGCTTTGAATGTGGTATCCAAAGGCATTAGAACAGGTCCTTATGCCCAATAAAGGGGAAATTAATTTTAAGGCCAACTCACATACAGAGATATTTAGTCCCCCAGGGAATCTTTTTGTGGTGAACAGGGCTCCCCGTTGATCTGATAGCAGGAGTAATATTTCCAGTTATAACTGCTTATACACGGAAATAAAAACAATAGCAATATGCCTCAAATAATTCATGTTCAAAGGAAAAAAGTCCCAAAGCTATTGATTTTAAGTGTTTCCTAGTGTAAATTGTGGCAGATGACAATTTGCAGTTAAATCATAAATGGCAACACTTCTGTATGCATTTAGCTAAATCCGTTGCCAAGAAATAAAACCTAAGACCATGTATTTTAATACTACCTGCTTTTCTTACCGCTGTGTTTGCTGGACTATTTTGTGCAGTTTCCACTAACATAAAAAGGTGAAAAAACTACTGGAGCGTGCCTACCAGGCTGCTTTTTGGGCCATAAAGAATCCCTCATTTGAGTTCCAGACAGACAACATAAAATACAAAGAAGCTGAGAAAGGGTGACAGCTACACATACTACAAAACAGTTTGCGTGCGCTAGTCGTCTTTGATGTAGAACACTACCCACTCCTACTTAGAAATAACAACAAATCATATAATGGGACCAGCACCTGTATTAGCTGGAGAGGTAGATAAAAGAAAAAAAATGTTTATCTATAGATAGATAGATAGATAGATACTCTTTGCTTTTATCTACCTCTCCAGCTAATACAGTTCCTGGGTCCATTATGTGATTTGTTTCTATTTCTACATCTAGAGCTAGAGCTATATCTAGATCTGTCTAGATATAGCTATAGATAGAGCTATGTGTGTGTCTTCGTGTGCGTGCATGCATGTGTGGGTTAAAGCTGTATTTTGACTAAACTGCAAACACAGCTTTCAGAGTCTAAGGACGGGAAAAGACTGTAAACATTCCTACGTGTCAGAAAACTAAGCGAAAATGACCTCTAGCTCTGAGGCACTTATTGAAAACCTATTTTAAATTGAATACACAAGCCAAGATAATACAGGCTGTTTGATAAGAAACATTAGAGAAATCCATAACACGAGGCTTTTTATTATAGGTTTATTACATCAATCTCTCCAGTGGGTAATGGAACTTGTAAATATACTCTTATGTAGGAGTCTCCTTGCGGGCTTTTTATTCATGCTGAAGTAAGCACAGCAAACTTATTTGCTGTCAGGGTACATTGAATTTAAGATTAGTATTTATTTTGGTTCTAAAGAGGTTTTGCTTTTGTGAATTGAAAGTTGAAACAGCTGCATGAAAGGAAGATAGAACTACAGGGAATGCAGGGAGCAAATTAGTTTTCGAAGTGTTCTGTAAACCATATGTATACACAGAGTGCTGATGTGTGTGTACAGTGTGTGCGGGGTTGTGCATGTAACCTGGCTCTCTAGTATTATCCCTGTTCTTCACAGAGAAAATATTTGCTAGTTGTTTGTTTGATAGTAACTTGGTACTTTTTCAACGGAATACTTTGGAAGAAAATGATCTAAGGGATAGGGAAAATACTGTTAGGAGTTAAGTGTGTGCGGTATGGTTACATGTACCTGCATGTAATAATATGTCTGCATGCATATGCTATTATAAGTGAAAAGGCAGTGTTGTTCATAATTAAGATTCTCGAATGATTTGAGAAACGTCAGAAACTTTTTGCTACAACTCAACCTGTTCACCTGCACGCTGTTAAAAATTAAAGGACCAGAAACATGTTGAATACATGAAGAGACTGCATGATAGCTATTGGTAGCTGTCTTTCCAAGGGCCAAAATCCTATTGGAATAGCTCGGACATTTTGTATAAGACTTAATTTGTATCATGTGATCTAAATTTATCATGCCCTTTGAATGCAATCTGAAGTGCTTCTTTTAGTTTGGGGCATATTGCTACACATTCAGGCTGTGCGAAGCTTTGGTCCCTGACTCAGTTTGGTGGAGATTCAGCCCGATTTAGTGGCCAGATCCTCAAATCTGAATCGAATTAGAGGACACTTTAATTTCTCCAAATTGAATTGGAGCCCTTGGAAAGATTGAGTGATCCAGACATAGACACAGCTTTAAATGTTTTTTCTACATATCTCAAAGTACCAGGCGGCTCGTGAACGCTGCGATGCTGGGGCACATGGAGTGTCCCACAGGAGTGCGGGGTGGGGGGCTCCCCAGAGCTCTCAGCAGTAGACCCAGAAGTGGACCAGAAGCACTTCCAGTCCACTTCCAGGTCCACTGGGGAGTGCACAGGGGGGCCCCCCCACTTCCCCTGGCTTGGTGACTGGTACCTCCTGGATCTGGGGGCTCCTGGGTACTTCCAGTCCAATTTCAGGTTTGCTGCTGAGCATGTGGAGGGTCCCCCTTACCCCCCGTGCTCCTGTGGGATGCTCCATGCACCCCAGCATTGCAGCAATCACTAGCTGCGCTGGTACCTCGAGGTATATAGAAAAACATTTAAAGCTGCATCTATGCCCAAATCACTGTTTCTCTCAATCGGGATCGAATCTTCAGATTTGGATTCGGCCAAATCGAATCAGAGACAGCGATCCAAATCAAATTTCTGTCCCTGAGTTGGGCCAAATCCGAATCGAATAGGGCCCGCTTCGCACCCCCTACCACACATGACAATATAAAAAACAGAATGGCCTCAAGTCCAGCTTGATTCTGAGCATTGGAGCATGACTTGATCTTAGTAACAGCTCAGCATTATTTTTCTGGGCATGGGGAGCTTCCCAAATCCTGCTCAGATGCCTTCTTTGGAAAATGTATCTGGCTGCTGGTGCTGCTGGCACCAATGGTTAAACACAACAGTCTAGTTCAGTTCTCATTGTTCTGGCAAAGATGGTGGTTGTCATAAAACTGGGGGCTTGTGCAGGACTCAAACTGCTGTAGGGTTCAGCAGCTCAGAATAAGCTTCCTCTGCTTTCTAATTTGTGTCTTCTATATGTTTTCCTCTGTGATCCGAGGACGTGAATCTGTTAGAGGCCTGCTACAGATCCTGTCTCATTAGCCCAAGCTGCAGAAACTCAGGGCTTCCAGATCTGAAGGTTACCAGACCATTGTTTTTTTTAAGCAGCAAGAACATTAAATACTTTTCTTTTACTTTACCTGCCCTTCAGGTGGACATCACCACCGCCTTCCCTCCAGTACAAGCCCTAAAATCAAGAATATGAAAGGCTATAGGACGTGTTATCTTTGTACTGACAAAACATATTTCCACTGATGGTGATGAGACTCAGTAATATTGCAAAGCGTTGCTTCATGCAGTGTTTATAAGGGAACAGGCTGCACCCACTGCATGTTAGTCAATTTATATAAATTCTACAAATACATGGAATCTCTCATAAATACATGTATACAGAGCTGTATTCAAATTTCACAAACATTAGTGAATATGTTGAGTTGATTTGTACACACACTAAGTTTTCAGTGTGCTGCTATACGTTCTTATAGGAAGTCTGAGACCATAATTAAGTTTTACCTTTAAAATACAGGAATCAGTTTAAAAAGCACAGAAATGTAGCTCTCTGTGGGGCAGTCTAACAGGTAAAGGTGGGAAACCAGTGTGTGTACATGTAGGAGAAGGGATTGAGCAGTGGGTGGGGAGACTTCATTTGGCCAAGAATCCAAGTACCAATTCTGTTTTTATAAAAGGAACATGACACTCTTCATATCAATATAAAATGGATAATTTAAGCGGTCTTTTCCAATTCCAACTTCGAAAAGGACCTTGTTATACTTAATGTTGTGTCTATGGGAGAGTTTACCAAGAAAAGATAGCAGTACTGTTTACTCTCCTTGATTTCTGGGGGTGTTAGAAAAATGTATTCATTTCAAAACTTCAAATAACGTAAGCCACATACCCCGTCATGTTCAGCCAACCTACAAATCTGTTTGGAATGTATTTATGAACATATTCAGGTATCGTATTGATGCCATGTGTTTATATTGTGTTCACTTTGTGTTTCTGAGGAACCTTAGGTGATATTCATGTGAAAATATATGCTGGAAACATTGGCTTTCAGCAAAGTTAACATGCACCAAGGTGTTAATAACACCATGTTATTATGTGGAAATGTTGCCGTTAGCATGGGTCACCAGTTGTACTGTAGCCCTTGTCATTAAGATTTAATGAGATATTATCATTTTAGTCCATTCAGGTTTCACAAGTTAGAAATTAAAAAATAAATGAAATAAAAAAGATAATAATTCTCTGGACTTTGAACTGTTTACAGCAGGCCCCTAAATGCTTTCCAGATCTTCCTTCTGCTAACACCCAAAATATTAATGGCCCTGATGCTTTTTATTTCAAATTCTGTTTCATATACAAGTGGTTGTGAAGCAAACTGGTCAAGAAAAAAACCCTTCTTCACCGCTTTTGATTTTTCTGCTCTTTGCTGAACAATATTCTAATGAGAAAACAGAGTACTACCAAAGCAGTCTATAAATAGTTATTCTCAATTTAATTACTTTGTCTGCATATTTCTCATTATGCCATGCAGTGGCGTACTATTTAAATACGTTAAAACGAAAGCTCTCAGCCCAAATAAAACACTGTTTAAGAAGTTCTTATTTGTCTTTGAGGCATTTAAAAAATAATAATCTGTAGGCTCTCTCTAGTACAGTTCTCAATCCACTATAATCCTTAAATTTCAATATAATGAAGCCTATTATTTTAATTGTAATGAAAAAAATTGCTGAAGCAATGCACATGTTTTGGGCATTCTGCTCACTGAATAGATATTTTTTTTCTTTAATAGCTTTTCTTTTAGCTTCCGTGCCTTGTAATTTAACTTTTTTTTTCCCCTATACACCGCTTTCAAATTAGCTAGTACCCACCTGGTAAAGCATTGTGGGTAAAGCATTGCAGGTTATAAACATGCAGACCAGTTACTTAGGTGTATTAAGATTCTTCAGCTTTAGTGCCTGGCTAATGTTATGTCCCTTGTGCTAATCCTAGGAAAATATATCAAAGGATAACATTTATTAGATTCCATTGAAATTCTACTCCATGACTTCTGCTGAGTTCCAGAGACCTGCTGATTTGCCACAATTATGCATTATTTAGCAAGTAGTTTATTTTACAAAGACCACATCAACCCAGGGAGAAAAAAAAAAACCCATTCCTTATTATACAATAAAACAAATAGGTTTGTTATTTTAAAGCAGTAGAATTCTCTGCTTGGAAATGTTCTCCTGTAGAAATGCACATAATTTCCATGGCATCTGATGTGTTGTTTTGCTGTCTTCATTAATATTTGATCTGAATTTTATCTGTGTATCAGTTTTATTGCAGTATGCTTCTTCAGAGTTTTTCCTAATGTCCTTCATCATAACATCAAAACAAGAGTCTCCTCAAGGGGGCAACTAGCTGCATTCCTTCTCTGGAGATACAATTATTTTGTGTTTATCCTTAATACCTTGGAGGTATGATGATGTAGGAAACTCTCTCTGCAGGCATACAAAAGAACTTTCTTATTTGTTAGTCCTGTACATACTAATTTGAACAGTCTTGCATCATATTGAAGTATCATTGTTGTTAAGTATATCTTGCAAAAGTTCTGCTTTGTTACTACCTTGAAAGAAAGGGCTTTGAAGATCTGATAGACACCTGTACAACTGTTACATTAATGCTAGTTCATAACTGGTTTATACAGAAAGTCAGCTCTCATCTTGTGTGGTTTTATGTAT
Organism: Crocodylus siamensis; assembly: GCF_052110815.1. Classification (NCBI taxonomy): domain Eukaryota; kingdom Metazoa; phylum Chordata; order Crocodylia; family Crocodylidae; genus Crocodylus; species Crocodylus siamensis. The sequence goes on along the minus strand of NC_143405.1, from coordinate 56,405,873 downwards.
TTAAAATAATTTTTCAGATACTACTAGATGAAGTTTAAACTTTCAGCAACGGCATCAATAGCCATGAGCTGATAATGACACATTGAAAATTAATGATGCCAGGGATTTCATCATAACAAGAAACAGAGTTTGCACTCTCGGACACAGTTAAATATTGCCCACGTTGTTAGACAGTTGATACTATTTGATGGCCTATGGTGAAGGCCATCTTCTGCCAAGCAGGTGCTCCCTATCATAGGAACTGGCAAAGAACGGAGCCACCTTGTTGGAGATCTCAGCAGAGAAGTCTAGGTTTAAATAGGCTACTTGGACTGAATTCTTAAATTCATAGGATCCAAGTACTCCAGATGTGGGACCAGCACAAAAGCATATGGGATTGTGAAGGGTCTGCACAATTAAAAGAGAAAGAAATGGACAGTTTCAAGACTCTCCTGTGCTTATGTGGACTACTTAACCTGCATTAAACAAACACTGAGAAGGGTGCTAGAATGTGGTCCCACCCAGACAGAAGAGTAGTGGTACAGAGCTGAGATAACACTATAGGACAGGGGTAGGCAACGTTTTTTGGCTGGAGTGCCGAAAAACACCATAATGCCTCCCTTAGAAGGTGTGGGAGTGCCGGCATGGCAGAAAAACAAAACGAGGGCAAGGGGTACATGGTAGAATGCCCTGCTTGTGCCCCTTGCCCCCCACCCAAAGCCTCTGCCCCTCAGCCCTACTGCCCCTTGCCCCCCACCAAAAGCCCCTGGCCCACAGCCCTGCTGCCCTTTGCCCCACCCCCACCCAAAGCCTCTGTCCCCTGAGCCCTTTGCCCCCCACCCAAAGCCCTGTCCCCCCAGCCCTACTGCCCCTGCCCCCCAGCTCAGGCTCTCTGGCTGCTGGGCTGCTCCCAGCAGGGCTTGCAGCATCCCAGCTGCCTGCTGGGAGCAGCCCGGGAGGCCGGCTGCAGCTGGGAGGCTCCAAACAGCTGCGCCGGGCTCCAGCACCAGCTGCGCACGGGCACGTGCAGGCGCACCTGGGAGCGGGCGGCGGGGGCGGGGCCTGAGGCAGCGCAGCCCCAGTCTCTCTCCTGCTCCCGGCACAGAAGTGATGAGCCCAGCACAGCTGTTTGGAGCCTCCCAGCTGCAGCCGGCCCCAGCTCTGGAGAGCTGCTGCCAGCCGGGATCCCGGGCTGCCCCAGCAGGCAGCTGGGATGCTGCAAGCCCTGCTGGGAACAGCCCAGGTGCTGTCGCTGGCAGTAGCTTCCCAGAGCCGGGGCTGGCCACGGCATGCCAAGCAAAATGGCCCCGCATGCTACACTTGGCACACGTGCCAGGTGTTGCCGACCCCTGCTAGAGGAGGTACTATTCCCACACTATCCATGAGGGATTCAGTATTGGTTGTTACCCTTGCAAAAATCTGGCAATGCAGCAGATAGTAAATAGCTGGAGAAAAGGGGAGTATGTTTTTAGGGTCCACTTTAGGGTCACAGTGACTAGTTTAAAAATGGAAGGCATGCCCTTCCTGATATTGTAAAGCGATCATAGACTTCAGCATAGATGCACTGATTAACACCATGCCTCCTCTCCAGACCACCATCTATTAAATAACATAAATCCACTTATACAAGATAACCATTGAGGATTATAACATGGGAACCTGCTTAGAGGATTAAACACTCTCTAGTTTTCCTAGGAGCAGTAGGAAAATGAAGGAAACTTTCACATCCAGATACAGATTATCAGTTTCATGATGCTATGTAACACTTGTTGGTAGTGTATCTCAACAGGAAATGTGGTATGCAAAAGGATGCTAATTTTGCTATGATATTTAAGACATATCCCCCACCCTACGCCTCTGCCAAATAAGGCAGTTCCTTTTTAATTCTTAACAGATGGCTGGAGTATTTGTGACAGTAGACAGACAATGAGAAAGAGACAATGCAAGCTGCTGATAACAAGTTTTGCACCAAATAAATAAATAAATATGATTCAATGAGGAGGTTGCCTCTAGAGCTACTGTCCTGATTTACATTGAAATCTGTGTGTAAAAATATTTCTTTATTGTGGTTGCTTTTGTTGGGTGATGGACTGAATTGGTGGAAAACAGGATTAGACAGCAGGATACATGGGTAGGTTGTGATAGACCAGCTCTCCATTTAATGTACCAGCTTTGTTGGGTACTTCAGCATTAGAATGACATAAACTTTAAACAAGCATATTTCAGTTTCTGTATTCCCTGGCAGGTGACTTTCTGTTCCTGTGGTTCACTTCACAGTGTACAAGGGAAGCTTCTCAATGTGAAAATGTTGCTCCTGGGATGAGATACGAAGCATCCCATTTAATCAGTTCATACATACGGTTTTGATTTACCAATGAGGGAGTTATAATGCAGTGCTTGGCCAGCTCCATCCTCCAAAACATAAGCATTGTGGTGTCCTACTGGGGTTGTACATAAATAAAAATGCATACATGTCATTAGCAGCAACTACAGATACAAGTAAAAAAGAACTAGGCGTATCTACTGTAGGTTCTTCTCTCTCTCTCAAATTCAGTACAAAGTATTGCAAATCCTAATCTCCTTTTGGGGCAGAATCTGTTTACAGCTTAATTCCTCTGCAGTGTCTGTCTCAAAACAACCATTACATAAATAAAGGAAGACTGTTCAAATGTTAGCTTTTACAGTGATCTTTACAGTTTTCAGTGATTAAAATATGAAGGAGAAGCAAATCAGCTTCACTGAGTTTTGCAGAGAATATTGAACTGCTTTTTTCCTCAGCATACTTTTTTTTTAATTATTCTTTCCTTTGCTATATGTGAGCCACCCAGGTAGCTGCGACCCTGGAGGGGCATGGTGGGTTGGGTGTACCTCTACACCCTGCCCCCTTTTCCTCAAACTGTAGAGGGTCAACTGAGGATCCACAGACCAGGGCACTGGCCACCCCAGGCAGCCGGCCTGAGTCTTGCCCCTGGATTATAGACTTCTCTCCAGGCCCTGGGCTCCCTGCCCAGAGTCCATAACTGTTAACACAAATTAACAATAATAAACAAAAAAGGTTACACTTATTCTTGTGCTGACCGTTTGTGGTCTCCACCATCTACTCCCAGCATTGTAGTCCCAGTGCCCCCAGCAGCCCTGATTTGGGCATGGGTTGACAAGGGAAAGCCTGCCCAGGGATGATGCCATCCATGTGTCTTTGGCATAAGCTGCCTGCTTCTCACACCAGAGTCCCCTACCTTGCAGCTGTTACTGGCTGCTCTTAACTCCCTGCTCTTGTGGGTAGCAGGCCTTTGCTTCCTGCCTGGGTGACCAGGTTTCCAATTGCCCACAGCTGGAGAAGCCCATGCAGCTGCAAGCCCATGCAGTGGGCACAGTTGTGATGAACTCATCCCAGCTGTGCCCACTGCACGGGCTTCTGGCCAGTCCGTGTAGGTGCAGCGCAGCTCCACCTGTCTTGGAAGTGGGGGAAGGAAAGGGGGTGGGAGCCATTCCAGACTGAGGGTAGCTTGGATATGCTCCTTCCCGTGATAACAGGGCTGGGCCCCGTTACATACCTACCTCCACTAGCTCTTGGCTCATGTGTCTCCGGGGCTGGTGGCTTTACTTATTCGTTCTTCCATGAGAAGTCCATGCTGCAGTGCTATCATACGAGGCAATACACTGCAAAAAAATCAAAACCTTGTTGCCCTAAACTCCATTGTAACAGCCAAGGGTTATCTAACTTGGCCTTTTTTAGCCACTGAAGTGGTGCATGGGCCATTATTACTGGAAACTTCCATCCTGTCAAACACTAATGCAAGTTGTGAATGTCCCATTTCAGGGCCAAATGTTATTTTTCTGTGGTGACATACCCCTGCTCCTGGGGTTGCAGCTTTCTTCTAATATGTGCCACCCTATGTTCCCCATTGTCCCTCAGCTGAGACAGCACCACCCCTAGAGCCACATCCAGTGCATCCATTTTCACCACGAAGGGTTTTGAAAAGTCTGGGATGTACACCACAGACTGCATACATAATGCCTCCTTGATCTGCCAGAAGGTGCTCTAAGCCTCAGCTGTGCAGGTGATCCGATTCAGAGCTGAGTTTTGGTTAGCTCAAGTAGTGGGGCCTTAATGTCTGAAAACTTGGGTACTAGGTAGTGGTAGTAGTTAGGTAGCCCCAGGAAGGACTGCAATTGGGGGTTTTTTGTCCACGGTAAGTTATAATCTTGTGGGGCTCACATCTTATCTATCAATGGTTGTATCTTTTTTCCTCCGACTTGGAATCCACTCGGATGTAGTGTCCTCTTGTTTCAATGTGCATTTCTTTGGGTTGGGGATCGGGCCTGAGGCTCACTGTTCTAATACTTCCATCAGATGATATAGATATTCTTTCCAGGTCCCCACCCCCAAGTGTACCACCACATTGTCAATATATGCAGCGGTGTATCCCCAGTGAGGTGCCAACATCTTTTCCATCAGGTGCTAGAACATCGCTGCTGCTCCATGCAGACCAAACCACATTCAAACAAATTCATAAATTCCCTGTGGGGTGGTGAATGCAGTCTTCTCCTGGGAGTTCACTTCCAGGGGTATTTGCCAATACCTCTTGACCTTGTCTATGGTGGGGATAAAGTGTGCTCCCCTTTCCACTCTAGCAGATCCTCCACCCGGGGCATGGGGTAAGCACTGAAGCATGCCATGCTATTGACCTTCCTAAAATCAATGAGGAACTGTGTAGTCCCATCCTTTTTAGGGATCATGATAATGGGGTTTCACCAAATGCTTCTGGACTCCCTCACCACCGCATCCATCAGCATCTGGATGGTTTTCCTGCGTACAGCCTCCTGGAACGACCTGGGGATATGTTGCCAGTCCTCTTGTATGATCTTTCCTGGCAGGATCTTTATCTGGTATTCCACCCATTGAGCTTTCCCTGGATGGTCTGAAAATACTGTCCCAAACTGGTTTATGAGCTGGACCGGTTGCTGCTGCTGCACCAGTGTCAGACCTGTCACCATCTGGACAGGCCCTCCTGAGTCTTGTCCTGGCACTTCCATCCGACTCCAGGTTAGCAGCAACAAATAGGGCCTCCCTGTCTACCCACTTCTTTAAGAGGTGGTTATAGTATATCTGCCAGGTTTTGTGTCTTCCCAGTTGTCATACCTCATAGTCCATTGGGCTAGTGCTCTTGCAGTCTCCATAGCCTTTTTCTCATTTCTAGCACATGTACCACTGAGCTTTGTGCTGTTCCTTCCTGTTGTTCCTAACCTTCCTTGATCAAATCTAAAATCCCTCAGGGGTCATGGCCTTACAGTAGATCGATAGTGAGAACCTGGTGGCACTCTGGGGGGCTTCTCAGTAAGCAAACATCCAGTAGCGTGTCCCACCTTTGTGCATCTCACCTGGCAACTTCTTTAGCATACTTTTGAAGGTCTAGTTGAACCACCCAACCAGACCATCCATTTGAGGGTCCATGTACTACTCTCAAAGGTGCCAGATCTTCAACGTAGCACAGACTTCTTTGAACACCCAGACCATAAAATTTGTTCCCTGATTTATTAATATCTCATTTAGCAGCCCCACGTGGGTAAAGATTTAAGCAGTTGCTCTGCCACCTTTCCTCCACCTCTGGATATTAGGTGGCATAGTCTACTGGGACCAAAATATCAAACTGGGGCAAAGGCCCCACAATTTCCACTGCCACCTGCTCAAGAGGCTCTTCCATGAGTGGTCACCAATGGGGCCTTAGGTGGATGTCCTGGGTATACCAGTTTGCACTCTGGGCAAGATTAGCCAAACTGTCCTACTTCCTGCCAGATCCCCAGCCACAAGAACCTAAGAAGCAGGCTCTGGTTTTATCCTCCCCCAGGTGGCCTCCTGTAGAGACCTTATGGGTGGCTCTTAGTTGGGCCCTGCAGTACCTTTCTGGCACCAGGTGTTGGTGACCTCATTCCCTGGCCCTTGCCCATGGTCTATTCAATATAGACCCCCCTCCCCTTTTACCTTGAATTGGGGCACCATCTAATACCAGGTCAAGCTGCACCTCTTCTTCCTCCCTCCAATACCTCCTTCATATACATACCTGAATCGATTCTTCTGGGACTGCTCGATCACAAACTGTCCTGTCTATAGCTCCTGCTGCTAATCCATGTCATTCTTCCCCATGTGGGTCAATCTCCCAGAGCTCGTGCCTGGCTGGGATTCACCTGGAAGCCCCTCTGCTTTGTGTCTGCACCAGGATATTTTCCATGGCGTAAGCTTGCATAACAATTCCTGCAGACGGGGTCAATCCTGGCTTAACAGCACCTTACACTATATGCAGGCCAGGCCCTGTTACACTGTATCAGAGAGTTGCTGTAACTTCCAGCACATCACAACTGGCTGCTTTAAACATGATATAGGACAAGGGTGGCCAACCTGCAGCTCCAGAGCCACATGCGGCTCTTCAGAAGTTAATATGCATCTCACTGAATCTTTGCACGAGCATAAGGTGACCAGCTTCTATTTTGGCCGGGAAATGAGGTCACCCATTTGGAAGCTGGTCACCGTGTGCTTGTGCAAAGATTCAAGGAGACGCATATTAACTTCTGAAAAGCCACATGTGTCTCCGGAGCTACAGGTTGGCCACCCCAATATAGGATATTCAAGCTGAAAACAGTGGGATTAAGGCCAGGCAGGTCCTATCAGTTACATCAAGGAAAACAATATGATCTATTCTAAATGGTGAGGCTTCAATGGATGCTCCAGTTCTGAAACATTTTGGTGACCTCAACAATGCTCAGACCACTGAGTTCCTATAGGTCACTTAAATGTGCCCCCCACCTTTATTTCTACAGTATTACTCCTCTCTGCCATTCCTTCTCCACCCAAAGCACCAAAAGAGCAGTTAAACAAAGCTCTTGGGTCAGAGCCAATATATTTTATTAGACCTACTAATAGTAGAAAAAAATCTTTCTTTGCAAGCTTTTGGGTACACACACCCTTCTTCAGGCTGAGGAGAATTCAAAAATTGTAAAAGTTCTCCTAGGTAAAAAAGAAACTTCATTTTGCACTGGGGCAGTAGAGCATAGTAGTGCTGAAGTTTCTTTTCTACAAGGTTTAGCTGGATAGCCCATTTAAATTCTGTATGCTTTCTCCCCAGATACATCCCCAATGTAACAGCTGTTTAACAGCTAGAATTACATTGTTTATGAGATGGGCGGAGGGAAGTAAAATAAACCCAAAGACATTCCCCTTTCCATTCAGTTTCTGTTACATTTTTGAGGATATAAATATAACATTAAAACCATAAACATCAAAGCCAGGTACAAAGCAAGTATATAAAAATAGACATAAACACTAGGGAATTAATATAGTCAGAAGTCAGCATTTCTGAAAGCCAAAGCGAGTTAGGTACTTTAATTGCCAGTGACGTTCAGTATCCTATTGAAAGTCAATGGGAATAAGCTGCCTACTTGATTTAGGCACTTCTGAAAAATCCCACCCACCAAATGATACTTTTATGGTGATAGAACAGAGGCCCTCTGCTCTTTTAAGACCCTCTTGGCTATTATTTTGGATCAGTTTATTCTTTGTTTTGCTTTGTTTTTTAAATGATGTTCTTTCTACATTCGCCCCCGCCTCCCCGCAATCACTGACGGTGCTCCTCGCTTGCCTCCGCCACGCTCCCGCCCCCAACAATGCCGCCACCGCCTGCAGGAGCTTGCCGTGTCCCGCCAGCTTTCGGGGGCGCGCAGCATTCATGCCTGCTGTTGTCAAAGCAAATTGGAAATGCATGTGATTTATTCTTTATCTTGTTTGCATTAAAAACCATCGCGTCAATCTCCCATGCATGTTAATATGAACGGCAGCCTCCTCTTCAACAGGTTCCGTCTCTGTACAGATCCCGGACAAGCACATCTTTATACCATTCACCGGCTCACTGCTACCAGGTGACATCATTGCTCCTCTCAACATTTTACCACTAAATACCCAGGGCTACATTCATTTTTGGTCTTCACTAAAGCCACAGCAGAGTTACATTTAGTTCAGTGTTTCATGTCATATTTCCTGCCTATACCAGGGTGGTCTTGGCCCTTCAATGGGGCAGCCAGGCCTGCGGTAAAAGCTCTGTTGTGAGTGATCGACTGGGAGTTCAAAGCCCAAATAGAGAGTAAGGAACTCAAGCTGGAGGAAAGGGCAGTTTTGAAGGCAGGCAGCAGGCTGAAGCTAGAGGAGCTTGCTTCTGGGAAGGGCCAGAGTTAAGGAGCTCTCTCCTGCCTCCTGGAGAAAGCCTAAAGGTTTGCGTCACTCATTTGTTTGCTTGGACCAAGGATTATTGTTTTTTGTGTTAGGAGGACTGGCTGAGGGTCCCAAGGAGCAAAGCTGGACAGCAAGGCAGCAGGCACGCACAGACCATTGTTTGGACTGTCTGATGGACTCCTAAGGGGGCACATCCTATCTGCACGCATCAGGCACCCAACCTGCTTACACTGCCAGTTCTGCAAAGTGTGCAAATATGACACAGAACAATGCATGCAAGATGCTGCACTAGGCAAGCAGCATAGAGCACTGCTCCTCTCCATTTAGTGACACAGTGCAAATTATCTTCCAAGTTCTTCCATTATAGAAGTATGCCAGACCAATTATCCAATCCTCACGTCTACCCAGGAGATGCATTAAATTACTCACTAGGCACTGGTAATTCTATCTGCTTATTCACAAATATTTGAGAACTGAATCCTTTGCCTAAACCTTTCTGTAAATAGCAGGATAACAAGTTGGCAGGAATCAGCTTTTCTTCTGATGGGTCTAATTTATTTCAACCTTAAACCAAAGTATCAGGCACCTCCCTTGAAGTAATGCTCAAAAGCAAGTTCTTTAACCTTGCAAATTTCTGCAGGGATAGTCTCCAATCAATTTAGAATCGTGCGCATCTGAAGAGTTCTTTGGGGTGGGGGGGTTAAAGCATTAGATCCAGCGCAGATTAAAGGTTAATGCCCAGGTGATTTTTTTTTCAAAGATCACAGCATAGCAGAAAGGTATTTATTTCATAACTGTTTTGTTGGCCAATGTCACTTTTGTGGAGAAGCTAGCATTTGGACCTGGCTTTTGTGCACCTTCCACAAAGAAAGCACTTTCTTTCCATAGAGAAATTACATCCATTTCAGGTGCAGGGAACTCCATCAGACAACAAAGATGTTTCCTGGCTTAAAGTATTACAATAAATCTGTCAATTTATAATAGTACAGTCTGAAAAAAATACAATCTGCTCCATTCAGAATGCCTCCATCAATTGAATAATGACACATATTAATTCCCCTGTTACATAGCACAAAAGAGAAAGGGACACCCCAAGTAAAAATCCCTTTCCAAACACCCTCTTAAACAAATCCTTGAGAACAGTGATGGGTTAGCGTTGGCTTCTAATGGCCCAGCTCAACAGGTAAAGTTACAAAGTTTAAAGGCTCTCCATTAAGAAACCCCTTTGTATCTACAGCTTGTTGGCTTGAGGAGTTAGATGACCTAAATTGTCATGGAAACACAGAGGCATGCACACGCTCAACTAGAAAGGAACCAATTATATCAACATCTTGAATTATATTAGAAATGAATATCTAATAAGTACAGTTCTGGAGAACACTCATAATACCTTATTTCCGTCTAGTACTAGCGTTCTGCACTATATATAGCTTTAAAAAGATCTTGAAGAGCACCTCTTAAGTACAGTTCAGTGCAATCATGAAGCTGAAAGTCACAATTACGTTTCTTTTGTCTGTCTAGGTATCAGTGACAGAAAAGAAATGTGTTCTGCTGTGAGAAATATGTTAAAAAACCACTTCCTTGCGCAAGCAGTGAGTTGAAGGTGTTAGCATGATGGCCTCCTTTATTATGTATGCCATAATGTAAAGGAGAATGGAGAAAGTCTCAGGGGGAAAAGTGACTAATAACTCTAAGAACCAAGTTTCTGAGTAAATAGGGGTTTGGTCTAATTCTGACAGGCACCAAAAAACAGGGATATATAACCATCAATTCTCAAGAAGCTTGACAGTTGTTCTAACCCCAAACTAAACCCATAGGAAGAAGCACATATAGAAGAAGTAACTGAATAATAAAATGAACGTTTTCTAACTTCTGTCTGCAACATCTTCAAATCTAGAAATAAACAAAAAATTCAGTTGGGTATTGTATAACTCTCTGATGTAGTTTACTTGTTTCTAGCTACGAAATGCATGCATATCTGTTGAATGATAGATTAAGTCTCTAACAGCTTTTGAATACCTGTGGAAACAGCTATTTATTCCTCTTCTGAAAGCAGGATGTGTATTTTTTTATCATTTCAGAAAGGGAAACATTTGCACTTTTTTTCTCTCTTGCCCTACAGTAGCTATTGGTAAGGATTGGCATTTGAATTTCCTATTTTCCATTATAATCCTCTATTCCATTGATGTATAACTCTTCTCTCATCTTTTCCTCTAGGCTAATAAGATGACAGCATGGACCTTTTTTTTTAACCTACCTTTTCAAAATGTCCCTTTGGCCCTTAACCAACATAATATATGTTCTGCGTCTCCTTAATACCAGATCTCATGTCAAGGGACCTGGACATGCCCCCTAGTATTTACATATATTATTCTTAATGTTCCTTTTTTCTTATGCATGATGTTGTTATTGGACTAATACAAGTAATCCTTAGCAGAGCAGTCTATGACCTTATCTGTTTATTTGCTGATGTCAGCTATGATATACCAAGCAAAAGTCTATTTGGTGCAGAATATCTGTGCTGTTGAGAAACAGTTCAGATAATGTATGCTTTTTTATTCTTCATTGAAGAGAGAATGTCTATGATCATAATCATACAAAAGAGACACAAGTTATATTCTATTAAAATGGAATTTCCTTGTGACAAGACAAATCACACCTTGTATTAAATCACAAATTGCCTCCTATTGGCCCTATAGACACAACACAGCTGGCTAAGAGATAAGAGAAAGTAAGGCAGAACTTCCTTGCTTTTGATTGCCCAAGTCAGATGAAAATTGTATTTGGAAAGTGTAGGTTTTGGTTTCTAATGTGGCATAATAAATCAGGTGGCATTTAAACAGGCAAAAGTAGGATTCTGCTGTTGCAGATGCCACCAGCTTATATGAGATTTTTTTTAAATGAATTCTCTGAGCTGGTGACTGAGCTGCTGTCAGCCTCCCTGCACATTTATTGCTGTTCTTAGACACATTAGAGTGCACGTGGCATCAGCAAGGATGGGCTGACTTCTGACCTCCTATAATTGATGGACTCAGAGCTTTACTCAAAGGCCAAAGCATGCTCGCACTGGGCTGAACAGATGTTTAACCTTGTCTTTGCCTTCACTTAAAAATATTTCTGACACTTCATTTATTCATAGAGGGTGTTTTAGACCAGTGGCACATCCAATTTGAAGCAGCAGCTTTTTCACACCTAAATCACAACTCAGCTCCTTGGAGGCTTTAGGACCCTATGGATTTGTATGGTGCTGAGTAGGCCTCTGCAAAACGACCAATATTTGCTTCAGATTTGAATTTGGCCAATTTGGGGGACAGTGATTCGATTCGGTAATTCAAATCACTGTCCCGAAACTATTCAGCTGAATATGATTCAGAGATTTGGTCACTGCCAAACTGGCTGAATCTCCAAATCAAACAGGCCCCATCCCCCGCCTGTCCTGCCCAGCCCCAGCCTCCCAGCTCTTTAAAAAAAAAAAAAAAAATAAGAGCCCTGCACTCATCAGATGCCTCAAGGCGGTGGGGGGACGATCTCCACTGGCTCCCACTGCCCCACACTGCATGGGAGAGTTCTGCCACAAGCCCCCAGAGGCCCCGATAGCCACTGCAGCAGCTGGGGAGTGGGGGCTTTTTTTTTTTTCCCCCCAAAGAACTGGGAGCCGGGGCGGGGGGGACAGCAATGGGGCAGGGCTGGGAGAACAGGCAGGGGTCGGGGGGCACTCAGGGAGGCTGGGGGAGCAGACAAGGGATGGGGCCTGGCAGGAGTCCCTTCATAGTCCCGTCCCCCCTCCTCCAGCCCCCCCACCCCCTCCTTACCAGCTCAGAGGTGCAGGTCCAGCTCCCTGCGGTAGCAAGCAGGGAATGCCCAAATCTCTGAAGCTCTCTGAATCTTTTCCAAATCAATTCGGAGAGCTTCTAATCAATTTGGACCTTTTTATCAACCCCTGATTTGATTCCAATTTGGAGATTTGGCCACCAGATTGGGCCGAATCTCCTCTGAATTGAATCAATACCCAAACCTTCACACAGCCCTAGTCCTGAGTAATATCTGACATGACTTGTGGCTGAGATATGGCTTGTTGACAAGTATCACCTGTTAGGGCTCATCTTAATTTGATCAATAGGATATAGAGAGATAAATATCTCATTGGCATCCCCAACCCCCTTGCTTTGAGACCTGTGGGTTAGAACAGTGTTGTCTATAGTGGGATTTAACTGGGTCTTTGATCCTGTGGGTTACATTTTTGATATTGAATATGCCAGTCTTTCAAACAAGCGGGTTGGCTGCAGGGCAGTTATTCACAGGCACTAGCCACACCTTGGTTATCCAGGGAAGGATACCATGAGTCCTGTGCTTGGGTCAGCTCCCCACCAGAGAATGGCTTTTGCTGCAGATTTTTTAAAATATGTATTTTAATTGTTTTGTTTTCAGGTGGTGTGCCCAGCATCTGAAATTGCCTTGGGTACAGTTTGCACATTAAAAGCTTGCCACATGATTATTTTTTATTGCTCGTGTTATTAACATTTTTTATGAAAATCTCCTCCGTGTCTGTTCAATATTATCTTTAATGGGGTTTGTACATACAATATAATGATGCTAATGGGCATAGGCGCCAACTTTATTTTTGATCGGTGGGTGCTTTTTTGTGTGTGTGTTCCTGTGCCAAGCCCCAGGCATGCCCACAAAAGGCAGCACATTACTTTAGCCTGGCTCGCCCGATGTGGCTTGTGGGTGCTGAGCACATGCTAATTTTTTTCAGTGGGTGCTTGAGCCCCAGAGCACCCATGGAGTTGGTGCCTATTTTAATGGTACCAACTGGCAAAAATATAACCCAAGAAACTGAGGATTAATTTAGTCCTTTCCTACTCCAGAAGACTTATTGCAGCTGACTAATCTTGAAGAGCATTATGTTGTTTTAATCAGTGATGCCCTTGAGCTGTCCTATCTATTTCACATTTTCGTTTTCTGAAGAGTTGGTCTTCCCAAGGTGCAATTTTGTCTTTGAGAAATACTGACTTATAGCTCTGTAGGAATACACTGGCATTCGTAGTTAAACCTAATTCCCTCAGCAGAAAACAAGGGAAGGATTTTTATCATTTACACTGGATATATTCCAGGAGTTCTCTCTTCAGTTTAGTTATTATCTTTCCCCACTGTGCGAAATATTCAATTAAACCTTCTCTCAAATTGGCCATAACTTTCAATGAAAATTAAAGAAGTTCAATTTAGCTAACAATATCAATCACTGAATCTAATGATCAGAGAGAATAAGGATCACTTTCACCTGTTCATTTGAATTAAAATGTTTAACCTCACTTCAGTTTAGATTCCCTTCAAGTTTTATTCTAATAAGTGTAAAGAAAGGCAACAACCATTTAGCATCATACAGAATACTTTCTTGTTGGTGTTTAAATTTTGAGAGCTGGGATCATGCCAAAAATACAGTGTGTATCCAAAAATTATTATACTTAATTTTGTAGGTTTTCTAATATTTGTTTTCAAAAAGTCTATTAGATATTATTTTTCCTGAATTCTTTACTATAACTTGAAAGTCAGGTAAACTTGAAATGAAAGAGAAAAGAAATATAAATGTCTCTCTTTCTTTCTCTCTTTGTGTTTTTCTCTTTCTCACACATGCTCACACACATACACTCTCTTATTATTGTATACATTACATATGTAATTCTGTACAATATGAAAGAGTATGCTTTCCTGCATACCATACATGAATTCGTATATGATCAAGCATGAAGTCACAATGTAAAATATAAACTATGCATGTAACATTTAATTTAAATACCTAATATAAACTACAAACTGTACCTGCAGAATGTGTGTACATACCCATTTCCATTGCTACACCCAGTGGTTACTCTTATGAAATGGGTACTTGAAATAATAAGTGTAAAATCTAGCACTAGTAAATGGGCATACTTGCAAATGTAGTGGATACAAATAAGGAGGAGATAATAAATTTCATCCAAAGTAAGCATAGAAAGAGATCCAAAATATACAGACAGGTTTGTGCCTACCACATTTTGTGCCACTGAGTCATTGATGGAAACCATATAGAGGGAGCATGGTGCAACACTGACCTAAATGCTTAGTAAAGGATGGGGTTAGTCATGGCCATATAATCCTAATCTTAATGTAGTTGTTTTCTCTTACAGACTTGTGAATAGGCTATAAGGCATGACTTAATCCAGAACCCATGATAATATTAAACCAGTGTCCGTTCTTTCAGCTTGTTACCAGCACCTTAGCTGGTTTCTACTGGGGGTATGGCCTAGTTGTCCAAGTGAAAGATCAAATTTATATTCCCTTAAATGTGATTTTTTTCCATCAGCAAGACTGACTTCTGCATTTGGAAAGCTGCTCTCAGGTATTTCTGTTGCTGGTAGCAGCCCCACACCATATCTCTTTATGCAGAATCTGAATCTATGCTGGAGATCATATCAGAGTCTTTCTGCACTTATCATACCAGTATGTTTTTAAAAATTATGTGGTATTAGTTTGGGTTCCTTCCTTAGCAAATGACAATGAAACTATAGTAAAGCACTTGAGGGTGGGTTAAAGATAGACTGGGTAAGATTCTCTGAGTGCTGCAAGAAAAGGAAACAATGAGTGGTAAGATGGGTCACTCATAAATAGAAGACCTGAAGTATATTGGGGATGACGATAGCTTAAGTACAACACACACAGAAGAGATTACAATACTGAAAAACATTAAAAGCTTTTTCTATGTAAGATTAAGTTACATCTCCAAGATTGTGTGAATAATGTTAGGCTAGAAGTTCACTAGAGTGTTACATTAAGTTGCAGTAAATCCATAAAAGAATGAAATGAAATGTTCATAGTGCAAGAAAATACAGTCTAAAAATGTGTGGTTTAAAAGTCTACTTTTTTTCAGTGCAGCTGGAGTGGCGTTCTGACACCAGATAATCTGATGGGAGGTTCAAACTATTATAACAGTGTGTTAAGACTGAAGAGGCTTATCTGTGAAACATTTACGTGAGCTGTGCTTTCTTCCTGACAAAATAACTAGACTGCAGCACGGTGGCTAAGTGCAGACATTTGGGGGTTAGGGGAGGTTAGATCAGGTTCAACATGGCCACCTGATCTAAAGTAAGTTGGGATGGGAGGACAAATGAAGGCGGGGGAATGGAGGGTCAAGTAGGCTTGGAGATCAGTCAGGACTCCGTGGGGAGATGGGGGCCAGGTAGTGTCTGTAGGAGAAGGGGAGTGGGCAGCATCCACAGGGAAATGAGGGGAGGGGCAAGTGGGATCTGCAAGAAGTTGCTGGGGTCTGGCGGGATAAGGGGGATTTGTGGGGTCCATGTGGGGGGGGGTTGGAGGAGACATGGAGCTACTTTTAGCCCCCTGATTCCCCCCCACACACACACCCCTACACACCCTTCGCTCCCACACTTCCCCCCACTGATACTTACTTGCTCAGCTCTGGCAGCAGCAGTGGCAGACGTTGACAAAACCGGTGGCACACGGAGCAGTGTTCAGGATAGGGGGCTGGGGGCGGGGCTGAGGGACCAGGGAGCTAAAACTAACTTAAAGCCAGGTTGAGGAGGAAGGGGGCGGTGAAAAGCAAAGCCTCAGGGCTGGGACCGGTGGCTGCGCTTTCCCACCCTGGGGCTGCCCAGGTAACTGTACAGAAATTCTGTGCCCCGATCTAGCCAACCTAGAGCAAGTAAGTCTGATACTACATTGATTCAGGTCTATCTTAGACCTGGTTCCTCAGTTTTTAGTCTGGTCCGTGTGCTTGGAACTTCTGTGCTCTTATGGGTTTCAGACTGATTTCTGACCAGTGATCACTAAGGACGTTTATACACGTGCTCTGGGAGCATGCTCTGAGAGCCACTCTAATTAAAGCACCTGGCATGTCTCATGTATCAGTGTCTCTGCACTGAAAAATGGTGGTGGGGCTGCTTTAACTAAAGCTCATTCAGTGAGCTCTGAGGTCTGCTGGAGCCTGGTAATTATGCTGCAGCAGACTCCATTAATTGAGTCTGCTCCGATGCACTGTAATTACATGGCGTAAGAGCAGCCTCGCTCATCATGTACTGGCGTCCTAAGAGCGGGTCTGAGTGTAAGGTCTGTACCCAAGGCAAACTAAGTTAGATCAGGTGGCCATTTTGAACCCAATCTAACCTCCCCTCCCCACACCCCCATTAGTGTTTGCACTTAGCCTGTGTGCCTATAAAACTCCACTCAGTAGGGGGCTCAAATTTACTGTTTTTGGAACTGGGACCAGAGGTGGTGTGACAAGAGTTTAATGTCTTTTTTTCCAAAGCTTGGATTTAGAATTGTTCCCTTTTTTCCATTGCAAAGGCCCTTTTCCCATGCCTTTTGGTAATTAATTCAAATAAGCATGGATGCTTGAAGCTGATTTGTCCAGCTGTTCAACTGGAGCTTATTTCTAGAACATCTCAACTTCCACAAGCTCCCACCTTCCACATGTAGCTCTGACAAACTACTTTGGGGGAAAAATAAAGCTAGGAAGTTCAAGACAAGCCTCCATTCTTTAGTTAAAAACATCTTCTTTGGTTACACTTATGCCTACGCATTCACACACGTGCTCACTTACACACATGCACACACCTGTCTTTAATTACCAAAGATGTTTCCATATTTTAATTGTTTTGGAGTGGGTTTTTTGCCTAATGGTGTGTTTTTGACAGTTTATGAATAGACAGCCTCTATACATCCACAGAACAAAATAAAAATGCACTGTAGCCTTAGGTATGGCTTTCCAAAATACCCGACTTTGTCATGAAGGGTCAAAAGGCAAATTTTGTATACTTGCTGAGTGCCAGGCCCTGATTCTTTACTACATCTGAGATGTTCGGACAGGGAGAGTTCGGTGGTTGCAAGGGGCTTTTGCTGCTCCCTGATCTGCAGCTATAGTTTTTCCTACAGTTTTCTCTGTAACACAAATGGAAGTATAACACTAAAAGAACCACACTCCTTTCAAAGGAGCCAAAACCTTGATCTCCACTTCTGTCTTTTTTGGCTGGGAGGGAAAAAAATCTGCTTTTAGATGGTGAATTGTTGTTGGAAGCTGACTTTACAAGAGTGTGGTGTTCATTTTGGGTTAGTCTGTCTTAGGCTTGAGCAGTAGATAAAATTCACAAAGAATCTGTTAATATGAGACTACATGAAGGGAAAGGGGAGCATCTCCATTCTGCTTTCACAAAAAAAATAAAAGACGTGGCAAGACTAACAGATCATGCTGTGGTTGCTGGAAAGCAGAGGATCAAAGTGAGCATAAATGGATAACGTGATAGTAGATTTTTGTATAGCCAGACAGGCAACAGCTCCATTTTAGTCCATGTTATGGGAGTAAGATTCTAAGAGAAGATATTAATCATTTAAAATCATTATGTAAAGATATGTTCCTTCTTAAAACATATACAGTACCTAGCACAATAGGGGTCTGTTCCCTTAATGTGGTCTCTGGACATTACTGCAATATGAACAAATAGTAATCAATGATTTTACAAGAAGCTTGTGTTAAATGCCTACTTAAATAATTAGCATCTTCTAACAAAAGTGACTTCCCACCACATGAACTGTTGTGATAAAGTAACATGAGGTTTACTCATGGTCTGTTAATATGACGCATGCACATACACGCGCGCACACACTTATATAATGCATATATCAAATGGATATTTTATACCCAGCATTATCATAATTCAGAAAGTAACGCGGTGCTTATGGTGCAGATGCTTGCAGATTTCCACCTGCATGGACCTCAGCAGCAATTTTATTCTGTATATTTATTGCTGAGCATTCAGAGTTATTTGGGGCAGATCCTCATCTGTTATAAATCAATGTAGCTGAACTGCTGTCACACACCATCTTAGAATCCAGTCCACAATGGTTTCAATAATGCATTAGACTGTGGCAACAACACTCTCCGGGCTGTGGACTAAATGCTTTGGACTTTCTTATCTTGGCTATGCACAGGCACCAATTAGCAAAAACAGAAAGAGAGAGAAGAGCCACTCAGAAATAATTTTAACTCTGCATTGTTATATTTTTTCCACTTCCTTTTGTTCTACGTTTATGCTGACAGCTGCTCCTGGAATTTCTCATTTTCCTTAACTAATGCAATTTTCTTTTCTTGAAAGCTAAGTAGTAGCTTTAGCTGGGTCTCTTTTCTTTGTTGACTAATAGAAAAGGTGGGAGTTTTTAGATGTGCAAAAGCCAAATGTTAAAAGGTGTCAATTGTATACATTTTAATATATGGAAAACAACTTGATCTGATGATCTCTCATCAGCTTCCACTTGATGTGATTTTGTTCTGGACACCTGTATATTTGCTACTAGTTAATTAACTGCATCAGTTCTTTCACCTAATTGAGGCCATTTTTGCCTTTGAATTCTGTACCTTGTGTGTGCAACTAATCTGCTACCTACGCAGTACATTGCTTACAAAGGCTGTAAATTTACTTCTTAAAAATCAAATGTGCCTAAATATTTGACAGAGCTGAATGGTCAAACTTCTAAAACCTCAGCTCATCAAAGCCAGTACACAGCAGCACCTGTAGTCAGGTCAGGGTAAGCAGAATATTACACTTGTTCAGGGCTAGAGTTACAGAAAAGGATGGCAGGAGAATCTGTAGAGCAATTCCAACACTATTCCTCTCTAGCAAGACTTGGTAACATTCATACAGAACGAGAAACTTTGACGCTATGGGAACCCTGCATTCACCTATCCTATCTCATGCAGCAGAATCCTTCTGGTCCCTCTGCCATGGATTTAGTTGCAAGGTGGAAGCACTGGCCTTCCTTATGAATTCACTTTCAAAAGGCTTAACACTTTCATATTGACAGCAGCCATCATGGGCATATAGGCTCTGCAAAAAACATGACAGTAAGAAATCAGATGAGCTATTTACCTTCGCCTTTATATTTGTTTGCATGTTTGAGCTCCAAGCTTCAATGCAAGGCCTACTTTTTAACATGAGATGTATTTTCTTGAGAGGTAGAGCAATAACATGATCTTTCGCCTGATGTGATGGAATGCAAACTGACAGACAGACACCTGAAATAATGTGAAAAGACAACGCAGTGTGATTCGCGTACCTCGATGCGGTGTGAAGCAGATAGGTGCGGCAGTACAGAAGGTGGCTGTCTGAGTCAGCCAGGCGCTCTGGCTGGTAAAATTGCTTTGGGATCACTTAGGATGCCGATTTCGATGCAATTGATCAGATGTTTCTAGCTTCCTGTCACTGGAGAATCTGAGCACCAGGGCAACCGATCTATTGAAATGTTAATATCCATTTCTATTTCTGACGATTTGGAAAATTTAGTTGAAGTTTAATTTTTGTCTCAGTGTGTATAGCTTGTACCTATAATCTTCCTGGGCTGGCTCGTAACACCATTAGTGGTCCTGAAAGAGCCAATGTAACTCTTCACGACTAAAATGCAAATGGGTATGGCAGCAAATGAGGATATCACAATCGAGTCCCGTTTTTATTATTATTATTATTACTATCCTTATCTTTTTCTGCCAGAACTCCAAGTTGCACACAGGTATAATTTAAAGCTACAGATTATGTGAAATGTGGTTGAAGAATATGAGTCCCAGTCGGCTATAATTAACATACAATTAAAAATAAAGATAAAAATAACAGATAGGGTTATAGGCTTAAAGCATCACCTTTTTGTATTTTTGCCTCTGGGAGGAAGTATCAGTAGCTCCATCATAATCTTCCTACAGAGTTTCTCTCCTTGAAGGAAAGAACCATGGTTCTGTCCCCCCATCCCTTCCTAGTACTCTGCATGAGTCATTGGCAAACCACAGGGCTTTGACACACGTCCCGATGCCTGACTATGACCACCCCTGAGATGCATCTTCTGATGCTGATCGCTTCAAAAAATACCATTCCCACATTCATTTCTAGCCTTGCCATTACCCATAACTGAGATTCCCTTTTTATTTTATCCTCTTTTGTTCTAACTTAAAAGATGTTGATTTCTCCCAAGAGGCCTCTGGAGAGACAATATTGAGCCAGAATGAGGTGGAGGAGGAAAGCTAGGATGTTGAGTTTTGTAACTTGATCCAGAACCTTACTGAAGCAATGGTTCTGCAGAAGATACCACACAGGCCTCTTGATCTTATTAAAGAGTAATGATGGTTCATGCAGATCCCCACTGGCCTTCCTGAGATTCTTCAAGAACAAAGATCTGCCCTGAAAATTAGAGTTGAATGCCAGGACCTACTCAGCACCTCAGCCGGAGGCTGATATGGCTTTGCAACATCTCCCAAACAACCAGTTTATGCTTTGTTAGTCATTAAAGCTAGGGACAGATTTTGTAGTTACAATGAAAAGTGTTACGGAAAACTGGTGATATCACAAGAAGGGCAAGGTAGATGTCGCTATGTTTCTGGAAGTGTAAGCCTGAGTCTTGCTCTGGACTCCTGCTGGAAGTTGGCCCCATCAACCCAGCTGTAAATGGGAACTAGATCATTCAGGCTGTGGAGTTCAAGCGGGTGGTGAACATGATGCCAGCTCTATCGCTCCTTTCTGGATTAGTGAAAGAACCTGGCATGCCTTCACCATCCCTTTAGACCACACGAGATATTTATATACGCACCACGATAATTTAAGAAACTCACACATCATCTTGGTCAGTGGCATAATATGGAGAGGACTCACATTTTTAAAGAAGACCAGTTAAGTATTCTAATATTGATAGGTAAGAGTTTGTCTTGATTAGTAGCTTTAAGTGATTGGCCTGATTATTTGTCTTGAAAACATCTATGAGGAACACAAATATTTGGCCCTATGGAGATTCTTGACCGTAGTGTCTAATGTAACTCTAGCAAACATTACAAATAACTGCGAATAACAATGAACCCAATACTGTGCTGGCAGATTTTGATTCACTGAGTTATGAAACGAGGACACTCAAACGGTTCAGATAACCATGTAACTTCTGTGCTTTTCCAAAAACTTCCCAAGCTTCGGTGTGAAAATTGACCTGATGAGAAGAGTTTTGTGCGTTATTTTTGTGCTTTCTAGTTGCACTTAGGTAAGAAATACCACCCACTTTTGTCTCCTTCACACCATTTAAATTCTGCTGCTGCTTCTACTGCTAACTTTAGTTTTATAAGCGTAAGAGCCTGAACATAGAACTGTTGAAATGTTAACTTGAACTTTTTAGACTCTTCCATAAGTTATCATTAATGTTTGCCTGAAGGTTTGAGTTGTTTTTTTTTTTTCTATTTATATGAGCCAGCTTCATCTCCACCTGTAAGCAACACTTACCATTAGCTCCATGCATAATTAAGGTAGAAAAGAAAAATGGGAAAGGGCAAATGGTTGTGGGAGGGGTCATCAAAAGATAAAGTGAAAACAAAAGCGGAAAAGATAAAACAAGGTACAATACCAGCTAGATTCTCATTG
The DNA here is from genome assembly GCF_052110815.1 of Crocodylus siamensis. Lineage (NCBI taxonomy): Eukaryota > Metazoa > Chordata > Crocodylia > Crocodylidae > Crocodylus > Crocodylus siamensis. The sequence goes on along the minus strand of NC_143405.1, from coordinate 56,384,243 downwards.
ACACTGCCCAACTCTCCATTACTTGAGAATGTTAAAGGGTGCAAATGCAGTACTTTTATGCCAGAAAGTTTTGTCAAAATAATATCACCATTCCAGATACATTTAGCACATTTTCAATTCATATCCCTGAACAAAAAAAAATCTCTGATGTTGCTCTGTGCCCATCTCTTACGAGCTCCACTTCATGTTTTCAGTAGCTAAAAATATAGGGTTTTGTCTTGCTGTAAAATCAATGTGAATGCAGGGGTCAACCAGTGTAGGTTCACTTCAGGGCCATTTAAATCAGATGTGGATTGTATGGGCTATACCATGCACCAGTACACAATGCTGCTATTGTTGCTATAATATAAAATTCTTAAATTGTAATAGTGATTTTATCGTAGGTGATTCCACAAATACAATGCTATAATGCCATATGGAGTGGCAACTGCGTGCTCGGGGGTATATAAATAAAAAATTAATGAAAGACGCTCTTCGTATAGAAGGAAGCATAGAGGCAAATGCCACCTTTGACATCGTGCTATACCAATAAACCCTGGTGGTACGAAAAGGATTTGGTGCATTGTGCGTGTTAACGGTGCCCAATTACCATTCTTTATTTTCTCTATTAATGCCAATGAACCTGCATCTTGCATTTGTTCTTTATTTACAGGGAACTTAAACTGTGCTTGTTTGCAGGCCAAAAAAAGAAGTACAATTCATTGTTTTTAACAGTGGTGTGGGATGAGGGCACTCGAATGCCTGCTCATAATCATTTGTAGGACCGGGCCCACGTTCAGTTTGAATCAGTTAGTTGATTTAGTGTGTGAGCTCTCTATATAAAAGATCCTCGACTGTAGGATAAATATTTGACTTATTCCCAAGGAAAAGAGTAGCTCTAGAGTAATTTCACGCTGCAGTGTGGGTGTCTGATATAACCTTACTTCAGCTTTCCTTTTTTTAAAAAACATATTTAAAATATTTTGATACTATCTAATATTTTACATATTTTTATTCTCTAATGCAGATGACAACATGCTGCACGGACCAATTTTCATTCAGGAACCAAATAATGTAATTTTTCCACTGGATTCTGAGGAAAGGAAAGTGAAGCTGAACTGTGAAGTGAAAGGAAATCCTAAGCCAACAATCAGGTTCGTTACACTTTTAAATTGTTCTTTCTGATGCCCTCTACACAACCCTGGTCCTCCCAGAGCGTGTTCCCCACACAAAGCACCACTGTCAAAAATTGGGGTGTGCGGTGTGTATTAAACATGAGAGAAACGGGTATGTTCAGTGAAGTGGAACCTCATTTATACCCTAGTAAAGGAACTTTGACCCATTATCTGACATATGCAGGATTTAAATCTTTATGGCAGAACCCTAGAGATTATTCTGGGACAAATCAAATTTATTTCTGTTTCCTTAGCAATACTATGTATTGTCAGAAGCAAAGATTTGTCATGTCTAAGTTATGCAGCAGATTTTTCAAAAGCCCAAGTTAACCAACACAGTTGTGTTGTGGGTAGGGAGACATGAACTGAGCCAGGAATTAAATCTAACCAGTTTGTCATTTTCCAGATAATTTATTGCCTACTTGCATTAGAAAGCATTGTGAAAGCATTGTGCTCTAGAGATTAAAGCAGGGCACAGGGCAGCGTGCTCTTTAATTAACTGGAGATCGTGTTTTTCAAACGTGCATTGGCGCAGGAGCAGCGTGCAAACAAGGCGGGTCTGATGTCAAGCAATCCCTTTCTGTGCACAGTCATGGTAACTGCACAGAATATCCTGTACCCGCAGACCTGAAAATCTGTCCCCTGAACTTTTCGTGCTTCACCATCTTCATCTTGTAAATTGTGATCCTGCTGTGCATCACACTCAGCTTTATGAAGTGCTTTGGAGAAAAGATGCTATGCAAATGCAAGTACACCATTAGAATGGTGCTGCCAGTACTGCTTTAATCCCTACTTGGCTACTTTAAACCATCTCCCCTTTCCTTCTCAGTTTTAGTCTCCAGTGTAAATGCCACCTTGAAATGGATTAAAGTTTGAAGACCTCCCCCTAGTGCAGTTGCTGTCTTTTAATACTTTCAAGTATGTAATGGAATAGACTAGGCTGATTTGCTCATGCAAATGTATTCAGAGTTTTTACCCTGTAGGTTGCAGCAGAGGGAACTGATGTGAGGATCTAGCTCCCTTATATGTTCCATCATAGACTGCTACAGATGACAGTTGTTTTAATTGGGGAGAGGCTTCCTTAGAAAAAATCTCAATGTCCCAGTTTGTCAAAACATCTGCTGAGAGTGAGTTTTCTTAAATTTAAAAACAAACAGCCAGCTAAGAGGGAAATGGGAAGGAAGCCACGGTGGAGTTGAAGTGCTTAAAGATTCTGTTTCTGGGACTTCCCCTAGCAAAATGATTAATTCCAATGAGCAACAACATCAATAACAACAGCCACAATAATGCAAACATTAATCATATCACTGACTGAAATGCATGTCAAGGATATTGTTCTTTAAGTAAAACGTTAGAACATTTCAATATTGGGCAGGAAACATGCATTTTCAGGCTGGGTTTACAAATAAGAAATCAAGTTGTTTTCTGTATCTACTGCATGATGCTATTCCAAAACACAGAAATATTCATAAATGTGAGTAGAATTTAACTCCTGGCATTTTTGTGCGATAGGTGGAGGTTAAATGGAACCGATGTTGACATTGGTATGGATTACCGCTACAGTATAGTGGAAGGCAGCTTGTTGATCAATAACCCCAATAAAACCCAAGATACTGGAACATACCAGTGCATAGCAACAAACTCATTTGGAACAACCGTTAGCCGAGAAGCAAAACTTCAGTTTGCTTGTAAGTAGCAATTGCATCACATAGCAAATTCCTGTAGCATAATGCTGGAAAATATACAAGACTGATGCCTCCCTCTCTGGTTTGTTTTTTTTAACCACATTTGCTAATGTGTTACATGTTATTCTTTGCTGAGCTATTCACACAGCTTGGAAAATATCTTGATTAGAGGATAAATCCTTGAGTCAGAAGCAAAATTTAAAAAGCTATGGTTTGCTACTATTTAATTGTATGGCTGTGCAGCAGGTGTAGTGCAATGTGTTTATTTGCCTCTCTAGCTATTGAGAGAAAGGGGGAAGTGAGACTATGTCTCAGTTAGAAACGTGTCATCAGGAAAAATTGTAACAACTGAAAAGTAGAAATGTTCAAATATGATTTTTTTCCCCTAGTGGGAAACAAAGATTATAAAGCTTTAAAAATGTCCAAAGAGACATGCCCTTCAGCAGGAGCAAATCCATAATGGCAGTTTTTATCACTCCTGTGATATGAGATCCAAGGGGAGGTGGAAGTCTGACATGGTTTTTAAGGTATGGTACCCTGCGTGTGTGTGTCAGAGACATACGGTACACAATATTCAAATGAATATATTAGAATTTGTACCATTTGAAAGCTTCTTTATATATGTTGTATGTGTATCAGGTACAGTGGTATACTTGATGACATTTAAGACCAGCAAAGGCTTGGATATTTTATTTAAAGGCTGCTTTATCATATTTTTTTAGAAGCTATTCAGTAGGCCTGTGCAAATAGAGAAGTATTCAGTTCAGATTCGGAGTCGGCTGATTCACAGGACAGAGATTCGATTCAGAAATTCGGATCAGTGTCCTGAATCCATTCAGTCAAATCAGCTTTGGAAGTTTTGGTGATAATTCAGAGAGATTCGGATCAGCCGGGGAGAGGCAGGCACAGCTGGGCGGCTCCTCTGGCTGTGCCTACCTCTCCCCAGAGGCCCCTGATCACCACTGCCAGACCCAGTGAATGCCGGTCTTTTTTTCTTTTCTTTTTTTATTTTTAAGTGCCGGGAGGCTGGACTGGGTGGGGGATGGGGCCGGGCAGGGCAGGGCAGCCATGGGGACCTCTCCCACAGCTCTTCCAGCAGTGCCAGGCTCTGCCCCGGAGGGGGGAGCCGCAGGGCCTCTGCCCTGCTGCCACTTGCCCAGCTGGCACAAGGGGGAGGGGTGCGATGCAGGCACAGTTTGCTCCAAGCAGCAGGAGGGCATAGCCCCCTCTTCCAGCACTGACATGCCCACATCAACACTGGCAGCGGGGGCTCTGCCCTTCCACCACTTGCTAGCTGGCATGGGGGGCATGGGTTGTGGGCATTACGGCACTGGGAGCAGGTGCTATGCCCTGCTGCCACTTACCCCCTTCCGTCTGGGGTGAGCTGCGCCTGCCCTGGCTGGGCAAGCAGCATTAGGGCACAACCCCCTATCCCAGCACTGTCATACCTGCATTCCCTCCCCCCACCCCCCCGAGTAACGCGCCCTCAGCCCTGGGTGGGTAGCTTGTCCCAGCCGCAATCTCTCCCTCCCCATGCTCCTTCCCTGCCCCGTCCCCCAACCCCAACAGACTTACCAGCTGGAGGCAGCTGTGTCAGCTCCTGTTTAGTCTATGGCCGAATCTTTTCTAAATTGATTCGGATGCTTTGAATTGATTCAGAGCTTTCACTTGGTCTCCTGATTAGATTTGGATTTGGAGCTTCAGTCGCCAAATCAGGCCGAATCTCCTCCAAATCAAATCAGCTACTGAAGCTTCACACAGCCCTACTATTCAGCTCCTGTTACTCTCACCTTCATGAGTGGGAAGAGCTAAATAATTTTTTTGTGGGTTTGAATATGCGTTACTTGAAGTCAATGAAAATTCTGCCTTTGACTGTGGGGTGCAAGATGGGGTCCCTAAGGAAAAAGATAGTGGATAACAGAGTAGCTCATCATCTTTGGCCAGCTGACTGCATAAGAAAATGTGAACTTCACCTTCCTAAAGAAAGGTGCTGTGGGTATGTCTATCATTTACACCTGAAAGCTGAAAGGCCTTGTGCCTAGATCAGAGGTCAGAAAGTGTAAAGACTGGGTTGTAAGCAGTCTGGGCTACTGGTTAGGCCACTGGGGGAAGGCAAGAATCATGGGCCAGGTTACCAGATCCAAAGGAAAATGCAGGGGCAGAGTTCAAGTCACAGGTCAAATCAAAGTTCGGGAGTCAGAAACCAGTGCTAAGGTCAGACTGGGGGGGGTGGAGTCTGAGCTGAAGTCAGGGCACACCAGGAATCAGAGCTGGAGTTGTGGCTGAAGTCTAGGTATGCCAAGAGTCAGAGCCAAAAGTCAGGGGCCAAGTTACCAGATCCAAGGGGACTTTCCAAAATGCCAGAATCCAGGAACAGAGCTGAGCAAGGTCAGAGACAGAGGATCAGAGAGGCTTACCACAGCAGACGTTCAGAAGAATTGTTGGCTGGCCTGGAGCTTGCTGCCACAGGTCAAACTAAATGGGAAGCCTGCCCTCCTCAGCAGGAGGCCCAAACAGTGGCCAGCTGGATCATTCGCTCGGGTAAGGCTGCCACTGAGAGCCCTGGACAGATGTTACCAACTAGGCAATTATCCCAGGCTAGGCTGTTTGTTTGGGCCCCTGATGGCAAGCTCTACGAATGGTGGCCTGTCGCTTGCAACCTTCACACCCCCATACACCACTGATCAACTCTGCACCACCCCTGACCTGTGCCAAGGGCTGTTCTCTCACTCTCATGCCTCCCTATCGCAGCCTTTGCTTACCTCTGCCACTGAATCAGTTTCCATTGTCAACAGTGATGGGGAGCAACAAATTTGGTAGCAAGGGTAAGTGGAGCCTGCAGTATCAGGACAAGAGAGCAGTCCTCAATACTGAGCAGGAAAGACTGGGGAAGCTGCCTTCTGGACACCAGAAAGAGGACTGGCAGCACAGCATAGAGAAATACATGGTGCAGGGCAACAAAGGTGCCTTTGATTCTGGGACCTCCCCACCACGTGCCACCATAGGCCAGGTCCTCTTTGCAGACTAGATCTGCCCAGCGGCCCATAGGGTGCCAATCCCTGCCTAGAAAGTTATAGGCTGTAACCCAAGAGAACGGCAGTAGGTCTTTCATAACATCATTACATTTCCTTTGTGTGTATGTATGCTGGGGGGGGTTGTCAGGTTTAAATAGCAAATCTCTTAAACATAAAGTTGCATGTTAAAGCTGAACTGGAACTTTAATGTAGGGGTCTATAATGTAATGGACTAACTAATGCGAAGAATTAAGGTGCTTCAACTCCAAAGATAAAAGGGATAAGATGCCAAATGTATGTTGGGTTCACTGCATACGAAAAGTGGTTTGTAATGAGAAATTTAACTGAGCAAAAGCAAACTATTCCCAGTGTAGTTTACAATATATTATCAGTTTGCTTATGACCCGCTTGTGTTTTTCAATGACGGACAATGCGCTTTCACTGTAGATGGGTAATGAACAGTTTCCTTGAGACCAATCTAATAACTCCAGTTTTCAGTATGTCAAGGTGATTGCTTCATAAATATTGTTTTGATCCTGCTTCTCTGGGAACCTTGCATTTCAGAGCAGCTCCAATCTTACAAATCGCGGACTTGCACTATCTATCAGGCTAAGCTTTTGAAGCATAATCATTCATAGCTAAGCACCTCAAAACTGCTGGTGCTATAATCCAGTTTATGAAAGTCAGCCAGAATGGGGCTTGATCCTAGCTTCTGGCTACCTAGAGGGTAAGATCAACTCGAAGCTGTTTAAAAGTTTTTTGATATAAAACTAGGTTTGTTCAATGTGCTTGGATAAACTCTGGAGCTTATTGCATGTCTGCACTTGTGCCCTGGATTGCAGCATGTTGAGATGGGGTGGAGCAGCCCTGGCAGAGGGTCTGGGGGTCACCTTGCAAACCTAGGGCTGCTCCCCCCTGCTTATTGTGTTGCGGAGGGACTGGCCGGCGCACAAAGATGCTCCAGTGAAGGGCTAGCTGGCAGGCAGCCCCTGCATTGAAGTAGCCTCATGCCCCAGGCAGCTGAAGAAGCATCTGCATGTGCAGCGCTGCAGAGTTTTTTACAAGTACTTTCCTGCTGCAGAGTAAATTACTTCACTTCAGCCTAATAGGGGTGCACGTGTAGACTGTGCAGCTAATTAGTCTACTCCACAGTCAACATCGCATGTAGATGTGCCCACTATTTAATGGGAGCAGATTGCACAGCTGCGCTCATTAAGCTGTTATGCATTGACAAACTAATAGTACCTGATCGCATATACGAGTCGCTGTTAAAAAAAATAACGAACAAACTTCAAACTATGAACTCTGTTTTCAAACACACAACCTTAAAATGTTTATTACATTTATAATTGATGTATCTATCTTAATGAATGATAAATAAGACCAAGGGTTAGAATTTGGATAGATGACTGCATATAAGATTGGCTTGAATGATTCTTAATTAAGAAGATTGTTTTTAATAAGCAAAGTTTGTTTCTTAGCAGTTGAGATGGTGATAAATGAGTGTTTGGATAAATAAATTCTTCAAATTTAGATCAATTAAAATGTAATATTTGGGCATGGGGGGAGCAAGCAGTTGTCAGGTCAGGCTACATTCTTCTGGAAAACGGTGGATCAGAGCTGTTTTTAATCAGAGGGATTGGAAGCAGGACTAGCAAATTCTGAATGGCCAATGCGGTTAAGTTTATTACACAAGCTTTCCTCTAAGAACCAATAAGAGTGGGCACCTGTGTTAATAATGCATGTTTTCAACCTTGGGATTCCAAGAAATGTGGGTGTAATTATGCTATTCAATATACTGAATCAAGCAGAAGAGGCACTTGTTGCAGAAACTAGGAGCCCATGGTAATTCAAAACAAACGACCACTTATCCCTAGGTTTCTTGTCCTGACATTATCATTTTTGAATTGCCCCCTGTAGATTTTCTGTGGACTAATCTGAAACTCTTTCCTAGTGAGAAACCATTCTAGCAGTTTGAAGAGTCTTAGCTAAATCCATTTGCCCTCAATCCCTCTCCCTGGGCTTTTTTCTTTTTGCCAGGGTCATTTACCCTGAATTTAACCCCTTTGTCTGGCACTCAGAAACTTAGAAACTTGTTATTATTGCACTTGCAATCCCTGACCTACTTGCAGCTCCAGCAATTCAGCTGCGGTCACAATTCAACTGTGGTCTCTCAAGCATTGTTACCATTACATATTATGACTTCTTTAGCTGTGGAAGGCCATTTTGTTATTGAGTCCAAGACTCACTTGTTTTACCAATCAGCACCTTTCCCTGGTTTTTCCCTTTAATCTCAGCAGCCCATAATTCTTCTGGCTGATCTCTGTTTTGTATATCTTTTTGTGTCTCTTTTTTGCATCTAAGCTATTGCCATCCTTTTGAGACCAACGCCTGCTTCTTTTTTTGCTCAAGGGTTAAATTCTGAAGGCAGGGACATCATTAAAATATGTTCATTCTTTTTTTTTCAAGGGCTAAATTATTTTTCTCTAGCTTTTTTCACTGCAGATTAAACTCTGAAGTAGCTATTCAACTTCCTGTGGAGGTCAGAGAGGGTCAGCAATTTATCCCTGAAATATGTATTTAGGTTACAAACTAATTATGATGAAAGCGCTAATATATGCCCCCAAATACTTGCTTTGTTATACATCATTAACATTTCAAATTTGTTCCTTTTTTCTTGACATGCTGGTTGTCTCTGAAATTGAACACATTTTCAAAAAGTAAGGAATCTGCTGCGCCGCGGTAATGGAATATGGATTAATGATACTTTAAACCCTGTGCTTGTAGCAATACAGATTCACAGCGAAAAAAAGGCCTTAAACTCTTAATACAAGGCCCAATAATAGCTTTTCAAAATGATGTACGAAAACACAGTTGAACTAAATTAAATTGTGTGTTTTCTCTTTGGAGGAGGAGGGCAAGCTTGATCATTTTATTTGCTCTACAGTAGCTTATGTTCAGAAATAAAAGGTATGAAATCAATAGGGAGATATGCCTGGGTAACAAGTGCAGCCCACATGCTGAAATATTACATTTATTCACCCATTCAGAGATATCATTCAAACTTCTGGCTCTCACTCTGATCCTGCGTCCATGGAAGTCAATGATAACATTTCTATTAAGTCTAGTGGCACAGGGTCAGATCCTGCCTGTATCCGAAAGCAGCCAAACCTGCAAAATGTTAAGCATGCTCATCTCAGACTGTCTTCAGTGCAGCTTGAAGGTACTTAGTATTTCACTGGATCGTGTCAAATTATCTTAATCCTACAATGGGATTTTGATCCTATTGAGTGTGATTACCTCCTACTGAAGTCATCAGAACTGAGTCATCCTTCAGAGCTGCTTTCACTGGGAACTGGAGCAAACCCATAAAGAACTGAGGCCTGTTTTAGGAGTGATCTGTTTAAGTTATAAACAGGGATGGGAAACTCTGTCCAGACTATTCGTAGTTTTTTGGGATCAGCCGGTGGGGGATGGGATACATGGGTTCCCAAAACTGGAACCTGCAGGAGGGCTGAGCAGTGTGGGATGTGCACCTGAATCTTCATTTAAACAAAGACTCCATTGAGGAACATGCTAGGTACAAGGATGTGCGGTTTGGTTGCAATATACAGGGTATTCTACCCACAGGATTCTCCCATCTAAAGCGTTGTCTGCTCCCATGCCCATCGCTCTACCCACCAAAGAGCTTCCACTCAGATAAACACTGCACATTGACTTTGGCATGGAGAAGGAATACAAAACCTTGTGCCATTACTGCAGGAGCAAAAGCAGTGCTTGGGCACAGGTAACATTGAATGCTAACAGCCTAATCTTGCACAACACGGGTGTGGTGGGTTGAGCATATTTGAGTGAAAGTTATATGTGATGAACAGAGCAGAGCGATGCTTTCTTATGCTGCTTTTTTGCCAAATGAGTCACATGCGGGCAAGAGTAGTTGGTAACAGAGAATTGTGTAACTAAGTTCCTTCGTTTGTGCTAAAGGCTGCACTGACACCCATGTCTTAGACATGCTTGTTCCTTAGCCACATGTCAGCTTTCAGCTACTTATTGAGAATAAGCAAGAGGATGAACATGGGCTTAAGATGTATTTCCCGTTGCCTTGGAGGAGGGGGAGGGGGATTTTGCAAGTGTTGAACTTTATTGCTGGTACCCTGTGGCCCCTGTGTACTAGCCCCACAGAACACAAACCCTTGTATTCTGCGTTTTGTATTTCATATTTCATAGATTTCATAGACATTTGGGCTAGAAGGGACTCTGGAGGATTATCAAGTCCAGCCCCCTGCCCCAGGTGCAGGAAGTCAGCAGGGGTCATAGGATAAACCAGGCCTCTGCAAGATCAAGGTCTCTGTGCATTTTAAGTTGAAGACTCAATTCCTTTGCATATGCAGTCCCATATTATCAAGAGCACAGGACACAAACAGACTGGGGAGGTCTGAGCCCTTACATGCTGTTTTCAGCATGAAATGAGGTACTTGACTTTGCACCCTTCTCTCAGGGGACACCATGGCTCCTGTGTACCGCAGACCAGAGCATAGGTCTGATGCTAATTAGGGAGACAGTTGCCAGAGGATGGTGGTATCTTCCTGCGCTCTCCACATTGGAGGAAAATGCTTGGTCGCATCTGCAAAGTACTATAAATGCAGAAGCAAAAAAAAAAAAAAAAAAAAAAGTGGGGGGATGCGTATTTCATAAGCAAGTGATATTGCTTCTGGGGAAGGATTCTTGTACAATGGCTTTATTATTATTATACCAAATGATTGACATGGGTTTAATCATTCTATGTGATGGATGCTGGTGCAGCAGAGTGACAGTTGTTCTTTCTAATATTATTGAGCTGGCATATTTTGTATGATTAAAAAAGAAAGAAAAGCCATGGCTCTGTTCTATATTTAAGCTGATCAGAGCTGGGCTCAGATGAGACAATAAATCTGCTGTGGGTTTTTGACCTACTGGGGTAGTTGGACTTTCCAGCAGCACATGCTGTTGTGCTGTTAAGTCCTGACCCCTTCTAGCGGAAACTATATTATATGGTGAGAAACCCTCCAGATAGAGCACACAACCCAGGTTTATTGTTTCAAATTTGCGCCAGGACGAGTGCCAACTATCACAGACCATAGCACACTTTGCCAATCTCTTTGGATTCAGACTTCACTAACCAAAGACTGATGATGAAACAATGGGCCAGACTTAGAGGCCTTTAGTCACACTTAGGTCATGGGAGAGAATGCACTACTTCTCAACAGGAGTACAAGGGATAGACTTGGACCCAAAGAAAAGAGGGTAGCTGAAAAGATCTTGTTCCTTTATTTTGATTATAAGCCTATAAGGCCTTTGGTTATAAGCAGTTATCCTGGTTCTCTCTGTTTAAAAATTGCAAAGTCTCTGATGAAAATTCGCAGATTTTCTGATTAAAAACCTCAAAATCTGTGTTTTTCCATGATTAAAATGAAATGCCGCTAGGTATCCATTGTACACAATGTTTTACTGATATAGTTACAGTTTTAAAGCAATTTGGAGGCCTACCAGTGCCTCGATCACTGTAGTAAAACAAATTCTAAATACCTATAAGTTTGGGCATTTGATCTTCGGTTTTTTATCGTGGAAAATCAGAGCTCCCCCTGCCCCCTTTGCTCCAGCTGCAGCTGTCTCCCCATGCCTTTGTGGCACTGAGCAGCCCTGATACGGTGCTGCCTTGCCCATGCCAGTGCCCCTCACTCTCTACCCGTAGGCCCCTGGCCCTGCTGGTGCCCCTCACTCGCCATCCACAGCCCCTTGCCCCTCCAGACTGTAAGGCCAGGGGCCCGGGTCCACAGTGCCCTGGCCCCTGCAGCAGTGCCTGAGCCCCATGGGAGGCAGCGGCTGCTGCACCAGAGCTGAGTGCGGAGCCCAGCTCCCTGCCCCTACAGGCAGCATGACCAGAGCGAAGCCTGTGGGGGTGGTGGGTGCGGGCTTCCCACTGCAGGCTCGGGTGGAGGGGGCTGGCTCCCTGCTTCTGTGCATTCCCAGGGTGGGGCATAGAGGGCATGTGCCCCACAGATTTGCATGCAGGGTGGGTGCAGGCTCAGGGCTCCCTGCCCTACTGCCCTGCCCCTGGGGTCTCCACAGCCCACCAGGCAGGACCCAGCACAGGGCAGAGTGGGGCCAGGCACTGCTGCCATGAACTCTACACTGCCATAGTGAGGTGCCCTATGCACCGCCACCCCCACTGCTGCCAGGTGGGCAGGGGGTAACTTGCCATGGCATCATGGGGCTCCCAGTGGTGACAGCATCAATCTTCCCCTTCCCCCATCCCGCTCTGCCCTTCAGTGCTGGGTCCCATCCACTGGGCCATGGAGGCTCCTGAGACAGGGCAGCAGGGTGGGGAGCCTGAGCCCACAGTGGATAGCCCATCCCCATCCTGAGCACAAATTTGAGTGGAATGTGCCCCCCATGCCCACCTGGGAGTGCACACAGCAGCGGGGAGCAAGCTCTCCCTCCACCACCCAAATGAGCTTCCCTTGGCTCCATCCCACTCCCAAGGGCTGGGCCCTGCAGCCATACATTGCAGCCCCTGGCCCCAGGTCCCATGAACCACCCAGCTGGGCAGCAGCCCCAGCCCCAGCCCTACCCAGCTCCCTTCCTCACTATAGAGGCCTTAGTTCCTACCCACCCCCTGCCCCGGACCCCTCACACCAGATTTACCTATGGGAACTGCTCTCCAGACTGCCTGGCAGCCATGTGCTTGTGCATTCACATGGTGCCCCCTGCCTGACTGCCCTCCTTCTGCCAGCCTGCAAGGGAAAACCCACCATTTCCTGCATTTCTCTCCTTTAAAGGAGAAAGTATGTTTTTTTTCTCCTTAAAATGAGAAAATCCATGTCTGACTGCATTTTACCATGGTGAACAGAAAACCTGGATCTCTGGTTATAAGCCTGTAAGGCTTATTTTGGTTATTAGCCTTTGTTAAATGTCTTTTCAAAAAGTAAATCTTTTTTTTTAAATCCATTTGACCCAACAGGATAAGGCTGAAGACTCCTTTCTACATACAAACATGAACAGTTATACACAGTATAATCTTACATTTCAGCTGACAGTTGGTATATACAGTCAATAAGTACCTATTCTCTAAGTATACGTTAAACTTAATAATTAGGGCTGTGGAAAGCTTCGGGTGGTATTTCAATCTGGAGGAGATTCGGCCAGATTCGGTGGCCAAAGCTCCAAATCCGAATTGAATCAGGGGACCAGTAAAAAGGTCCAAATCAATTCAAAGCTCTCTGAATTTTCTGAAAAGATTATGGAAAGCTTTGATGACTTGGGCAGTCCCTGCTGGCTGCAGCAGGAACTGGAGCAAGATTTGGAGCTGGAAAGTAGGGGGTGGGGGGGTAAGGAAGGGGGGCAGGAGACCATGGGGTGAACTGTGCCAGGCCCCATACACTGCCTGCTCCCCTAGCTCCCAGTACTTTAAAAAAAAAAAAGCCCCCACTCACTGGGTGCTGCTGGGTGCGGGACAATACCCGCTGCCCCCCACTGCCCCATGCTGCACAGGGGGCTCTGTCACAAGCTCCCCGATGCTGGCCCCCCGATGGCTGCCCTGCCCACCCCAGTTCCGGCCTTTTAGGAAAAGAAAAAACAAGAAAAACCCAGGACTCATTGGCTCCTGCAGTGGCTTTGGGGCTTCGGGGGGCTTATGCAGAGCCCCCCACAGGGCAGTGGGGAAGGCCCCCCCACCGACAGAAACTGGTGGATCGGGGGGGGGGTTTCTCAGTTCTTTTTCTGTAAAGGGCCAGAGCCACAGTGGGTGGGGAAACCGTGGGGGGGGCGGGGCTGGGACAGCAGCAGAGGTCAGGAGGCTTGTGCAGAGCCCCACCCCTGTGCAGCATGGAGCAGTAGGGATACCCCCCCCTGGGCAGCACCCCATGAGTCTGGGGTTTTCTTTTTCAAAGTGCCAGGAGCTGGGGCGACTGGGGCAGTCATTGCCAGGCTGGGAGAGCAGGCAGGGAATGGGCCTGGGTGATTTTCAGATTCAGAGATTTGGCAGTAGCTGAATCTCCAAATTGGATTCGACCAAATCAGTTTGGGACAGTGATTCGAATCACCAAATCAAATCACTGTCCCCCAAATTGGCCTAATACAAAGCAAATACTAGCCACTTCACACAACCCTATTAATAATGTATCTGATTTCACCAAAGCCTCTATCATGACCTTACCCCAGGCTGTAATGGGAACAGTTCATTTTTTTGGTGTTCTAGGAACACCTCAGGAAAAAATTTTGATTTGCTCCCATTTGTGTTCATCTCCTCAGAGGAGTTAGTAAACTGAGGCATCCCATTAAATAGTGTTCATCTCAATACTGGCATAAGGAGGAGAGCAGTGCTGCTACACCATTGTGATAACCAGGCCAACTTTGTCTCCAAATTTTTCAACAGAATTTACAACTAAACATGGAAATGTGCAAAGGCAGGAAATCCACACATTTGGATTTATTACAAAATGACCATCCAGTGGCATTTACAAATGAGTCCATTTATTGTACATACAGATATTTGTTACATGATGTTGATTTTTTTTTTAAATAAATATCTGCAGGGGCAAAATCAACTGCAAATTGCTGTGCTTATTAATCATGCTCTTGTCTTGCCTCCTTTTGTTACAAGAAGCACCTTAGATTGATGTCAATGAAAGATGAGATTTCATCAAAGTGCCTGCCTTCCTTAATCCAAACTTCATTTTGTTTTTTTGCACAGAGCTGTATTGATGCACTGTGTGAAAAGTTCATGCCACTGTTTCTGCTTCACAGTCCTTTATGCCTTGGTTCTGTATTAGATATCCTCTGAGTCTATCTAGAGTCTTTCTAAAATAGGCCTAACTCTGCATTGCTCAGGAATTAGTACCCATTAGATCTGGGTTTGTTTTGTTTTTACTTTATTAGTTTCCCTTTTCTTTCAACTAGTCTTTTTGGCCGCGTACAGACTATAGCCATAACAGAACAAATTCGGCACACAAAACCGGTTTTTATTCCTAGCGGAACAAGTTCGGCGCACAAAACCGGTCTGTACTCATAGCGGAACAGAAGTTTGGCACACCTAGGCTGGTTTAAAAATGGCAGAACCTGTTCTGAGATAGGCAGCTTATATGTTCCCCCCCAAAATGGCAAATGTGTGTTCTGTTCGCTACTGATCTAAACTGTGCTGCTTACAGAAAACTACATTATTTAGATCTATTCCGCTTTAGGCATTTTGAATGTCTGTACCTAGCCTTTCAGAGCAAATGAAAAGGGAGGGAAAAAAATCCACATTTAAAAAGGAAAGCAGAGCAAAAGAATTTGTATTGCTAAAACCACCAAGTGGTTCAGAGAGGTGGACTAGATTTTGTGTTGATTCTATGTTAAGCCGACTGGATTTGTGTCTCTTTCAATATGAGGGCATAATGCTACTGGGAATTGAAGCAAATGTTTTTTGTCCATCTCTAAGCATTGGCTCATTTCCCTGCTCAGAGCTAGCAGCAGACTCAGGGAATATTAAACACACATCATGCTTTATACTTGCTTCTACTTCAGATGCTGTCTGGCCTTTTCCCTGAGGTGTGCAATGCAGGGAGGCCTCAGAGGCTGCCTCGCTCTCAGTTCAAAGAAAGGGCAGAAGGTTTTCGGTCTCTGTCCTCTGAAACAGGTGAGGTAGCTCACCGCCTGTCTCCCTGAAGGTGCACAGCACCTGATGCAGGACAGAAAGGAGGTCAGCATCATTTCCCAGCCCTTGTACCAGCGATTGGAGGATAATAAGCAATGCCAGGGGTTGGCAGTCTGGATCTGGCACACAGAACCTTTGGACGTGAGACTTGGTGGCATTTGGAGGCAAGGGGCACCTTCAGGAGCTTGCCCCTGCCACTGGGAAGACAAGGGGTGGTGATAGCAGGGCCCTGGTGCCTGCCTTCCTGCCTGCCTTTGGTCATGCGTGGCTCAGTCTGGCCTGCCTCTGACTGTATAGCTGTATACCCCAAGCTATGCCCCACAGCAGGAAGGGGTAGCAGGTTCCCTAGCTCTGCACGCTCAGAAGCTGTTCCTTGAAGCACAATATTTGGTGTCTGTGGTGCCACGGCTCCACTGTGTAGGAAAGTGCCTACAAAGAACCTAAATTGACTCCTATTGAAGCCTATGGAGAATTATTACTGTGTCATGGGGCTCAATCTCAGCTCTCACTGACGTCAGTAGAAGTTTTGCTAATAACTTCAGACCTCTAATGAATCCTTTTTATATTAAAGCTTTAGCTTAATTTCGATGTGAAGCAGAAGGACTTGAGATAATTACTATTTCAGTGAGAAATCAGGTACCACATTTTAGATGTGAGGCAAATTTCCAGCCGAAACACGTTATTTTGTTGTGCCCTACATTTTTCACACAAACTCTTGATGTATGCTCAAGGGAGAGGATGAAGAGTTGTCATACCAAGTGAAGGCTTTGAGGAGTGCCCCGTGCCTATTTAGCTTTATGTGGGATATAGTAGGATCATATTGGGGAATACAGGATGATCTTTGTTTGATTCTGTAAAAGGTGGTTGCTGCAGCAGGCAGCTACACAAAACCATCCTTACCCAAGGACCTGGTTAAACGTCTCTGCAGAACACAGGGAGATTCTATGATCTTGCTCTCGGTAAAGTTAATAGCACAGTTTCCATTGCTATCAGTGGGACTAGGTTTGGCCCTTTAGCATCTACCCAGGAAGGATGTAATTTTGCTCCCATTTAAAAAACAAAGGCAGAACTCCCATTGACTTCAGTGGAAGCAGAATTTGGCTTTTGAAGAGCAAGGGTAGAAATGACAGCAGTGTAGCATAGAAATACCTATATTAGCTTTAAGCTATAGCGAGCTTCGGCTCCAGTAGCAGTCTAGCTGTGGCAGCACAGATCTCAGCACAGGCTAATGTTACCCTGCCAAGACATTTCTATGAGTGAAATACAGACATACCCTTAGCCTCAGAAAATTGCCTACTAGCTGCAGCCAACAAATATAACAAGATTTGCAGATTGTGTAGGGCTGTTTTGTGCATAAGTTCTCCAGGTTGCCTTCATTCATTATTCATGTATCATCACACCAGTACCTTGAAGACGAGGAGGTGGGAGGGGAGGGAAGCAAAGCTCATGATAGTACAGATGGTACAGGTGAAATGTGCTCAGCAAAGGAGTTGTAAAGAGCAAGTGCAGTGTCATGTGAGAATGAATTGCCTTTGGAAAACCTGGTGTGTGGGGACTAGCAGGAGTCCAAAACTAACACTTAGTTAATAGCACAATGCCAGGAGAGTCCTGCATTGCCAGCAGTGCCTGGCAACAGGGAACAAACAGTCACAAATGGGCTCGATGCAGACATCCAGGTAAAGTGAAGTTTTCTTTTGCTGCTGAGTAGGCTTTAAAAGCAAAGGAGGAACAAGAACATTTAGAAAAAAGCTTATATGACAAAGCAGAAACATCACATTTTAGGCCCTACAATCTCTCCTATCTCAGAGTTTGGGAAAGGACCGAAATAGTAAGAAGGAATGACAAATTGCAGCAGGAGACATAGGGTAGGACTGACCTACCATGCTAATACATTCTTCCTGAGCTGCCAGCTGTAGTGCTGAGTGTCTGCTGTGTGCCTGGGGTCTCTAGTGGATTGGGAGGAAGGATATGGCTGGCAGACAGAGCCACAGTAATGGATTTAGTGCCAGCATTGCAAACTCTCTGCCCTTCAGGGTCTTAGCACTCAAATGTCTGGACATGTGGCTCATCCTCATACAGACATTTTGTTGCTCCTAGGAGAGTTGCTGCCCTCCCAGGAGAAACCGTGTGTGTACAGATGTTCAGGCTTTTTCTTCCACAGTTAAAATGGCTGCTCCAGGAGGAAAATAATCTGGAAACAACCAGGGTTAGATCACTCCCAGGAGAGTTTCCTGGGAGCGTACATCCTATCTAACAGGATGTGCAGAAGTTCACTCTCCCAGAAGAGTTTCTTCTGGGAGAGTGAACTTCTGGACATGCTGTTAGATAGCACAGGCAGAGTAAAAGGAGAAATGTCCTGACGGCGACTAAGAGTGACTGAACTACAGCCCATGAGCTATCAGTGCTATTCCTGGAGAAAGCAAAGGAGTTAAATAAAAGCATTCTTTTTCTTCCTCTCTGTTGGTATGTTATTTTCTATTTTGGATTGTTTTTCTTGCTTATTATTTGTAGCTAAACATCATTTAACAACAAATTATTGTCGGAGCTGGCACACTGGTTGCAGGGTGCTAGCTCAGGGCTGTCTCGTAACTCTTCTGCCTGGAGGCCCTGTCAAGATTTTGGTCTGTGCCTAGAAGGGTTAGACCACTCCTGCATCACACTGTGGGACAGTCTGGCAGGCAGAAGTGATAAAGTCTTCTTTGATGTGGACATTTAAAAGAAAGTAGGACAAAGTAGTGCAGTAAGAAGCAGTTTTGCATTGGTGTCTGGGTAAGAGACTGGATGATTGAATGGGTCTTTTCCATCTTTTACTTCTGTCCTATGAGCTGAGTAGCTTGATTTCCAAGAAAAAGCAGATTTCCTGACACAGGTTAATTCTGCTGTCTAGTCCCTGGCTTCTTGCCCTCCAAACTGAGGAACTGAGAAGCTGAGGAACAGAGCTAATGGAGCACAGCTAGAAACCAGATGTTTTGTCAAGGGAAGGATACTTCCAGGATAGTATACAGAGGAGTAGAGACCTGAGGTCCAGACCAAGAGTCTCCAGAGATCTTTGAGCTCCACATGGTTAACAAAGGATGGTATCCATTCTGGGGAGTTTTTAATTATAGAATTTAAATTACATGCAAATTGTATTCACTTGGGATCTCTCAACCTAGCCTCTGTCAGTTAACTGAGAAATTCCCCCTGAACCATGAGGTCTGATATCCTGTATACGTTTTTATCCTGTCCATCGTCACCAGGGCTGGTCTCTCTGAAGTTGATTCTGAACTCATTTACTGATGTGACTTGGCAGAGGTAAATGCATTCAGAATCAGACCCATTATGAAGGTTTAATGCTTTAAAAAAAAAACCCTGAAAAATAAAATTAGATGCCTCAATATACAGTGGAAGGAAACTCCACATGCTTTCTACAGTTTTAAATATTTTAATTTCAATAAAGGTTTTACTTTTCTAGTATTATGAGACAGGGTAAATAGGACTGCTACTTCCCTCTTCTCTCTCCCATTAATCTTTTATTCATTAAAGTTAAGATTGCTCAGTGGTAGTTTGTGCCCTTTCAGAACATGAAGTTCAGCAAAATTCACATTTCAGAAAACTAGAAAGAGTTCATATGGGTTCCAGCTGCCTAAATCTTCAGATTGACCCGGGCTGGTTTATCTCAAGTCCCATGCCTATTATGCATCCTCTTGAAGTACCCAAGTCGTATCATATCTAGCCTTTTGGCCTCTTCACACAAATAATTTAGTCAGGTTAGTGGCTGTTCAGCTCACACCTGTTGATGGTGAAGTTGCACATTATACACAGACCAACCAAGGACAATTAAAACATGAGCGCCTGTACATTAAAGCTCATTAATCTATGCCTAATGCCCTATAAGAATCTCAAAGTTGTGCCACTCAGGCAAGGGTTAACGCTGGTTCATGGTACCTAGCTAATGTTAAGGTAACTTCAGTCTCCTCCATGGAAATAAAATAAGCAATTTGCTGTCCTCCCGCATCCCAGGACACAACACGCAAAATCCCCCACCTAGAGCTGGGTTAGAGAGCAGGTGTCCTGACTCCTAGCCATGCTCCTGCTCACCATCCCTCCTCTAGTGACAACTCAAAACTGTGCAGGCAAGAAAAGGTCTCGCCTGCACACTCTTTATATGCAAGAGCTCCCAGCTCATACTAACGGTAATACTGCTTAACATTGCACAGATTTAGTATGGTCTAAATGTAATCTGTAACTTCGCCTTCATGAGAGAGCCCAGCTCTGGGTTGAGCACTGTTTCTAATTTTTCTTCCCCAAAAAGTAATAGGTTGTGTTACTGCATAATACCATGCGTCTTGAATGTCCACATCACAGTAGGTATCATCAGACCTGTGATTTGATCACCAGGTTTGTGGAAGAAAAGGAAAAGGGTTGATAGAAAAGGGGGATTGTCTTTTGTTTGAGGATTGTATCTCAGAACCAACTCTTCTCATATTTCCCCAAATTTGGATTAATGCCTCTTCCCTGCCCCCTAAGAGGCACACCAAATAACACGTTTGAAGAGTTTTACACAACAAACAATTCTTACCTTTAACTATAGCAGGGCTGGGCCACTAGAATAAACTTTGCTTACATTCCTCCTCTTGTTATTTTCCCTCATTAAAATAATTCTGAATTTAAAACTTTTTAATACATCAATTGCATGATGGCAAAATAATATAGAACTCTACAGGTTTGACATCCTTTTCCTTTTCCCTCCGTGCTTATTTTCTTTTCCATAGGATTATCTTTTTTACCTGAATTGACCAGAACTTTATGAGATTTCTCATTTAAATATTAATTTTGTTTGTTTTTATTAAAATGAAGGCTAACTATACAGCTAGGGATAGAGACACGAACGGCTTTGTTCAAAGAGGCAAGGGAAGGCAAGGAAAGAATTCTGTATTGAAGTCTTGGAAGAAAGCAATTATTTTTGTTTAGAGATGGGAACACAAAGAGGTAGTATACCAAATTGTCATAAAATCGGTGTCGCAGAGCTATGTATCGAGGAAGCTCTGGAGGTTTAGTTCTAACGGGGACTCTGTCTTGAGCAAATCACTTAACCTCCCTGCCTCAGTTTTCCTTAATGAAAAAACTGCCTCACAATGACTTGCTGTAGAGATTAATTAACTAGTATCTATAAATCTTAGTGAAGATGAAGAAAATACTTAGCATTCATAGGCAGTCTGGTATCTTTTGCAATACCAGGCTAGGCATTTTGTCTCCTTTAAACGTCTTGTTTACCCCATGAACAAAATTATGCTTTCATTAATAATGCAACTTTTGTTTTTAAATGAATCTTACTCAATTATTTCAATTTTCAGATCAGTTTGCTCTGCTTATCCTGAGTAATGCTAAGCCCCAGCATCTTGTCTTTATTATGCACTCATCATATGCTTCAGCACCGCAGGCACATAATGGTTCTTCCACAGGCACATACAGCAGTTTGTTTGCAGTCTTAATATTGTGATTTAGCATGGGATTTGATTGCCTTTGCTCAGGAAGTCTGCTCCTAAAATGTAATAGGTCTGGATACTTTATCTATTACCCTGTATTTATTATATCGAAACCTCCCCGTTTTGACAGAACAATAGAAGCACTTCATCTGGGCCAGGTGCATAGCTGCTGGGTTTACACTGGTGAAGTCCATCTCTGCAATGTCTCCTTTCGTGCCACTGTAGAAGGTGAAATTTGTTGGTGAAGCAGAGGCAGAGTAGTGAAGGGACAGGGCTAGAACCAGCACTGATTTACCACTTAGAAGCAGGGAAAGTCTGTAGAGCGAATGAAGTTATACGACATGATTGCAGATGCTCTATTAATGGTTCTGGAGAGCCTTGAAAGGATGATTCTGTCCCTACCCCCACAAAGCCCATAGCTTTCAACTCCAGTAACTCAAGCTGTTCCTCTGGGACACCATTTACCTGTTGGTACTTATCTTTGCAGTGAACTGCATTTGAAGAGAGGTTAATCATCATGGCATCACCTGTGCTAAATTACTTCTGGTAACTCTCTCACAAGAGACTTTTTATATTAGATTGAACAAGCTGGGTTAGTATCAGGATGGAGTAATTCTCTAAAAAGTATCTTCCATCTTTAATATCTCTGGCCGCTACATTTCTGTTAGAACTCCTGAAAGCAATGTTAACATATCTCGGCTACATTATGAAATCAGATAGAGATTTAATGCTGCTGCTGATGCTTGAGTTTGCCATCTTATTTTTCACTTCTTCACTCTCAGTACTGATTTTGACATTTTAAGGTATATTTTTAGCCAAGTAACCTCCCTTTTTCGCAATTAATATCAGCCATTAAACTGTGAGTGCCAGCATAAGTACTTGAACTTCTGAATGCACCTTTAAGACATTTTCTGAAAGTCTCTCTATCACAGTTCACTAGGATTTGTGTGCAGGTGGGTTAGAAGGGAGGTTTTTGAAAGCCATATTTTGGAATGATTTTGGCTATTCAAAAAGCCCAAGATGAAAGCGATCTAAGTTACGTGGTTTTCTGTAAGTGGTGTAGGTTACTTTGGTAGCGAGCAGAACATGTGTTCGTCCTTTGACGCTGCCTGCACGGGTCACGGCCAGCAGGTTGGAGGCACTCCTGCACACCTCCCAGCAGATCCCCTGGGTGCCCTAGGCTGTGGAGACTGCTGAGTTTCTAGGCCACCCTGACTGGCTGGCGAGCATGCTTCCCCCACCGCAGCCCACATCTCTCTGCCACAGGCATCACACCCACCCAGGAAACCCCATGTCCCACCCTATGAGCAGGCGTAGCCCCATGCAGCCTGAGCAGGCTGCAGGGCACAAGCAAGCACGCTTCCCTCCACCTCTTGCAGCTGACAGGTGGGAGCAGAGGGAGGCGTGCTCGCCCGTGCCCTGGAGCCTGGTCAGGCTGCAGAGGCTACACCCACTTGGAGGGGTTCTCCTGGGCCTCCTTGCTCCCCGCCCCCCCCACTGCCTGCCAGCGGCTGACAGATAGTCGGAGGCAGGGCTGGGGACAGGGGTTGTGCTGGTTTGGTTCTGTGATCATCTGTGGGAGGCAGGACCCACTGGGCGCTCGGATGGAGCAGCGGAGTGCGGGCTGAGCGCTCTTACACATTACCTGTTGTGGGGAGGGTTGCGGGGGCTGCAAAAGAGCCTGGGATGCCAGTGGACAGCAACCTAACTTTACTTGATGGTACAGAAGTTTGATACACCTCTCTGACCTAAATCAAGTACGTTTGAGTGCATATTGATCCAGATCTAACTTAGACCGGGTTTCACCATTTTTAAGCCAGTTTGTGTGTTCCAAACTTCTGTTATGGGTATAGACTGGTTTCCGATCACTTATACTGGTGTAAGTGTACTGTTTGTGCCTTCATGTTGAGACGGAGGGTTATCAATCTTTTTTTTAATTGAAACTGCTGAGCTAGAAAGTCCTGGGGCAATTTAATCCTTTCTGTGGGCATTTTTCCCTACTCTCCAATGTGTACTAATATAATGGGGTGGTCTGTCCCATATCGGACCCAACCCAGTCAGAATAATTTAGGGACAGGATCTTTCTTAAAACAGTTTTTTGGGCCTGAGTGAGTGGAGAGCTACAAGGAGCCTCTGCAGAAGACTCCAGAACAGGAGGAAAGACTGGGTTTCTATGTGGAGCTTGCTTTGAGCCTTTTTATTGTGTGTGAAGATTAAGCTATTTTATGGAGGAAGAGACTAAAAATACTCTATAGGTTATATGAGCCTGTCCTCAGCTGGGATAACAACCCAATAGCCTTACAGGTGCCTTTTAAAAATTCTCATCTAATTCATTGGAGTCAATTATTAGAAAGTCAAATTTGTTTTAACCAGGAAGACATTTTCTAAGGGCAAGAAATGAAACTTTCTTTTTGAGAACTCTTTCCCTCGCACACTCTCCCCTCCAGTTTATTAAAATAATTTGTTTTATCAGAGTGTTTCTTTGAAAATAACTGCTGTGTATGAATTAACTGACAGTATTCAGCCCAATGCAATGCAAATGGCAGCAGAAAACACAATAATAATGCCTTTGTAATTAGAATACTTTGGGGTTTTGACCTACCAGTCCCAAAATAATTTCACTAGGATAGCAGAAAAGGCAAATTACTCCCAACATTATACAGTAAAGGATTTTTGCTATATTCCCAATGCAATAACGATTCCTGTTATATCGGGTATGGAGCAAATCCCATAATTTTTGCTATTAGTTGCTAAGAAACAAATTATAATTGCTGCTCAAATTCTTTACTATTGTACCCTTTTATTGCCCTGAAGTGCATTCATTTTCTTTGTGAAGATTAAATGATCAATGGGATAATTCTTTCAAGAACAATTAATAACGAAAACATTTGCAGAAGGCACCAATACTTCTGCATTTTTGTGACTAAGTAAACAAACACAACAACAGAAACCTGCTGATTAATTGATATTACTGTATTAAACTGAATGAAGCATTTGGCACACCTGAATTCAATCATTTCCAAGATGGTGACTAATTTTTGGCTGTTGAGAAAAGATGGTGCCTTTAATCATCAGTAATTTCAATTATCAAACCTCTTGGAAATAATTATACTAGATAAAAAGAAATCAAATCAAATTGGGAGATTTAAGATGTTGTGAAGCAATGGCTGTTTCCTCAGCCCAGAAAGACTCAGCAAATGATTGCCTGTGTTCATCACAGTCTTGACTTTCATTTTGCCAGGTCTGCTTGCTGGGGAGGGGCAGATATCCAGCTCCCCAGTTTCCTCCTTCCTTTGTTCAGCTGCTTTTTTCAGCCTTCACCCATTTTACTCAGACTAGATCCCACATCCAGCATATTTCTTTCTCCAGTATTTTATGTGCTTCCAGCTGCCTCAAATCCATATCCGAGAAATCTTTCCCAAGTTAAGTTTTGCTGGCAGCCACAGCTAGGGAATACTGTCTTTCTGAGAGCCACTTCCTGCTAATGGTTCCCTGCACCTCAGGGACTGCTTCCCCTGGTATTCCTATGGCTACCGAGTTTCTCCTTGCTACAGTTACTTTTTCCTGCTAGTAATTTAAATGTGACCTGTTTTTTGTGGCGAAAACATTCATCTATGCCCTTGTTTTTCCTTCTTGAATTAAGACAGGCCCCAATGAAACAAAATGGCTATACATGTGCTGGTTCACATTCTAATTAGAATGCATCAGAGCAGACTCAATTAATCAGGTCTGCTCTGCATTCTAATTAGAACGCTCTAACGTAGCCTCATTGTCATGTGTATTAAGCCCCAGCACATTAAAAAATGGCTACTGGGGCACTTTATCTAAACCTCATCGAATGTGCTTTAGATGAAGCATCAAACAGCCATTTGTAAACCTGCGGAGGCTTAATACACATCATGGTGAGCCATTTTAATTAGAGCGGCTCTCCGGGAACCACTCTAATTAAAATGTCTCACCCCTCACCACGTGTATGGGCAAGCAGGGTTTCTATATTGTCTTGAGTATATATAGGATGGGCTGTGTATCAGTAGCCAGTAGTGAATTTCCAGGTAAAGAAATGAATTAACATTAGTTTTTTATCAGAATAGGACATAGAGACTTCATCCAGAATCAGAACCCCCTTGTCCTTGGTCACATTGTGAATGCATTTGCTATGGTCCAGAAGGAGATATTCATTAATAAGTTAATATGCCAGCCCCTTCATTAAATTTCTGCACACACAAACATTTCCACATCAAATTTTCCCCTTTGCTCAAATCATTACTTCACACACCACTGTCTTAAGCACAATCAGTGTGCTTATCAGCGTAGAACATCTGCCCCTTTGCAACCATGTATTCTGATGAGTGGAAAGAAAGCTAAGCCACCATAAGCCATATTTTTTGATGAATAGGACCAATAGGGAGTATGTAAGAGACGATATATAACCCGCTTTACTTCCATCTGTGATGGAAGGGCCTTTAACTTACATGAAACACAGACAAGAATTTATAGCCAGTTTGTTTGCACTCAAGGGTTATAAATAAGATGAATACATTAGTACTTAAAACAGTGGCAGGGTATTTGTAAATAATCAGTGAACCCTATCTCAGAGCAAGTAATCTTGTAAGCCACTATTAATATTCAGGAACGTGTTTCAGTTTATATGATGCAGAAAGGCAGTGATGGAAATGATGCCCATGGGAGCATTGTGTCCTTATATGGACACAGCTTAAAAGGACTATCAGAGAAGTAGCTCCTCTACCTGTGCTGGAGAGCTGCCATCAATTTCTTTGTACATCACACAGAAATCAGTTAGATAATAAGAGGCCCTGCAAGCCATACAATTTATTAATAGTTGTGCTGTAGAAGTGTAGCCAGTGGTGTGGCAAAGGAAGAACATCTGTTCTGTTCATCCTATTTATCCTTGATTTAGTTAATCTGCCTTGAAGTCCTGGCCCACTAATGGGCACCTAAGCAGTAGAACCTCTGCTACTCCTCCCCAGTTTAGCAATTATTTTTGATGCAATAACAGGAAGAATTGTGATTTAAATAAAAATCAAGCCTCCAAGATGGTAATAAAGTGTCTGGAGAAGTCATTTACCTAAAATTAGATGAAAATGAACTGAGACTACAATTAAAATGTGATTGAGAGAGGTTGCACTGATGATTAATAAAAACTGCAATGGGTTGCAGAGACTTTAGGAGTATTTCATATCTTGTAAAATTCTGGAACCGGTTACACAATTGTCACCAGCTTTGTGGGATCTGCTGGGAAATAATGGACTGTGAAGTGAGTTACCCTACCAGAGTTTGAAACACATTATCTCAAGAGGGTTAGTCTTAGGGTTTGGTGGTTGCTCTCTTGAACATTAGGAGGAAGCAAGGTTTCCTTGGTACTATCTGTTGACGCTGGATTTGGACCCAGCACTTACACCTTTGCTCCGGGCAGGCACTACCCTCAGACCGACCACACCACCTGCCAGTTGATAATAGGCAAATTTACTGATACAGATTAATAACAGAAAAGCAACAATACAAACAATCAAGCAATTCTTTACCTACCAGTGCTGGGGCTGTCATCAGAGTCAAAGTACATCTGGTCAGGATGCAGGCTCCACTCTGAGGCTCTCTCTCTTAGGTGTCAGCAGTCTGGAGGTGGGATGCTGAGGCCCACAGCCCCCCTGCAGGGGTGCATGAGACAGGCTGCTGGGATGCCCTTGGTCCATGCTTGGTGGCCTCAGGGACCCTTCTTTGGGGATGGGGGTAGGGACTTCTCCTAGGGAGGAGAAGGAGGAGGAACAGCCAGGAGGGACGAAAAGGAACCTGGGGGGGGGCCTTTGTTAATCTCAAGTCTCTGCTTTTGTATTCTCCTTCCCCCTCGATGACTCCTGATGACTCTTTATCCATGGCCATCTCTGGTTGGCTGTTTCTCTGTGGTCACATGTCCACCTAGCCTTCCAGGCCTTCTCCTAATTTGGTCTGTTGCCCCAAAACCGGGACTTAGGCCCCCCTGAGGCCTCTCTGAGGCCTTGTTGCTGATGTCACTTATTTTGTGGTATGGGAAAGTATGGTACATATTTCTTTGGTTCCCAGGCTGTGTGTCCTTGTTGTGTTAGACAACCTGTCTGCCTTGAAGGCGGTGATCTCGTGTTATGGCATGCCCCCTTCAATTCTCAGGCTGTGTCCATCCATTGGCCCTGTGCTAGACAGCCCATCTGCTTTCAGGACCATGAGAAGCTGTGTGTGCATCTCCCAAGCTCCTTAGAAATCCATTTAACCCCTGCTGCTTACCTTGACCCCTTATCATGCATATATTTATACCAATAAGTCAATTCCCAAAAAAACAGGCCTTTAAATGCCATTTTTAAGCCAACAGTATCTTTTACTACACCAACTAGAAGGACATGAAAATAAGGTCGCCCATTTTCTTTTGTGGTTTTGAAACACAGTTTGGCTCCCAGGACAGTTTCATATTAAAATAAGCCAGATCTCCATGTTCTCTGAAGAATGACCATATCTTTTTAATATCTAAAATTCAATAACATTTTGCATTTAATGAATTGGCCAGTACAATTTTTCACTAAATTTAGCTAATTCCACTCTCCCATTTTGTTGTGTGTGTGTGTGTATACACTACACGTGCACACACACATTTACACACATGCACTAGTCAAAGGATGACAATATATAGTTTCTATGGTGAGACTAAACAAAGGTTGAGAAGTTCTTTAGGTTGGTTTTGCCTGCTCCCCATAGCCTGGCACAGCATCTTATGTTGTACTATTATCAGTGAAATTTCCTGTTCTTTGCTATCTCGTTCCTGAAGCTTTTATAACCTAACTGTATTACCACCAAGTTAGTTCCAGTTCATGGCCCATTTGGCTGTTTACTCCTAGATTATTACAGAGTCATTGGAGTTTGCCTGAAATCTAGCCCAGGCTTTGAGGGCTAAAAAAAAAGGGAATGATAATAGCTCCGTAAAGATAAATAGCCTGTTGTGAATATTAATATCTCCGCAGGGGCAATATTAATTCTCTGAGCAAGAATACCCTTACAAAATAATTTTTCTGGGCATTTTTTGTGGTTTATAAATCAAAATATGAGAAGCAAGTAATTGAGTAATGTACATGACTGTTAATATGTAGCTTGTCTTTGGATAAACTCAGGAACCCTAGTTATGGTCATGGATGACTAAATTACATCTACAAATTATTGATATTTAGTTTGTTTATTTTGGAATGAAATAGCAAGAATCCATAAACAGATGTAGAAAATATACTGTACATTAAAATTGTTGTTTTAGTTTTAAATGGAGTAGTTCAGGGTGGTCAACCGGTGACACAAATGTCACAAGTGCAATGGAAAGCCTCTGGTATAGCACGCACCAAATTGCGAGGGGGATGGGCAGAACAGTGTCATAGAGGACAGGGAGCAGAAAACCGAGCAGCAGATTGGGCAGGGAGTACAAGGAAGGGAGCAGAAAGCAGAGCCGCAGATCAGGCAGGGGAAGAGGACCAGGACCAGGCTCCCAGGAAGCATGGGAGCTAATTTGTGGCACGCCTACCAAAAGGTTGGCTCCCACTAGAAGAGATCATAATGGTGCAGATGATACTGTAAGGCAGCATGTTCCAAGATCCTCATTATTTGGGGATACTGAATATTGAAAAATATATTTCAACCTAGCTCCAAATTCTTCGGAACAGAAAAAACTGAGTTGTGACTTAACTGAAGAATAGTTAGTTTTCAAAAACATGGAGAGCGCTGGGAAGCTACAAGAGTTGCTGCATGCAGATATCTTTGCTTAAATAAAGTTTAGTCCAATTTGGAGTGATGGTGAGTGATTTGAATGAATGTTGACAGTCGTCAGCTCTCACTGATACAAGTGAGGGTTTAGACTGAAGGATTGGTCCTTTAATGAACTCCTGGGTTTTGGGAAATGATTTTGGGTTATAATGTCATTCTTATTCTGGTAGGAAGTACAGTGAATTTGCCAACGTAAGGGACAATGGGACTCCAAATGTGTTTGTCAGAGATGATGTTTCATTTTGGTTCCTTTTGCCCGTGTGAAACAAAACATGACTTCCATTTTATAACTCATTAGAATAAAGATATGACCAGAATGAGATGCCAGTTATCTGAATGTGATCTCGGATAACATACACATGCACATCCTTCATAGGCATCATATCACCTCCAAAGCTCCAACTCTCTGTTGGTGCTTTTTGTTGCTTTTCTCTGAAGTTAAGAGAAATCGTTCTTTTGCAAATGTCACGCCTGTGTGTCCGTTAGCTTGCATGCCACAACACAACATAGAAAGTTGAGGTGCCAGCTAATTCAACAGGCATGGGGTGCTGAATAAGACAGAGGATCTGTTTTGGTAACACTCCTTGGTGAGGCAAAAGAAAAGCCTGTTCCTGTGATGCTATGAAAACTTTCGTGCTAGGAACAGCACTGTGCAATTGATAGATTGCTTGCTTTGGTGTCCAAACTGAAAAACCAGAAGAAAAAAAATGTATATTCAAGAGTTTTTTTCTTTCTTTGCCAAATGCAAGAAAAATCATGTTGGGTCTGTTCGAGTTTCATTTGGTTTTCAGGGTGGTATTTTTTTAAGCTTTCTAATTTAAGCCAATTGTGAAGCAAAAGTGTTGTTTCAGGCTAAGAATCAGAAAAGCTTATATAGAAAATTGCTAGACAGGGATTCTTCTCTGACATGAAATATTCATTTTTAAATGTACCGTTGATCTACTTAAAGTATAGGAGATGATGGATTGCTTAGAAAACAGACAGCATCTTGATGCAATGCCCCTCACTTTTGGTTCACATTTCTCTTTTTGAATCCACAAGGGCCTATTTGGATTTGGAGAGGTTGGGCTGACCACTTCGGGCTTCTGCAGCAGCTCCCTTTGTTGTTAGCTTGTGAAAAACTTGATGATTATAACTTTATAATGGTATAACTTTCAACCTCCTTTGGCAAGTCACTGGATGATCAGCTCCAACAGGTGATCAGGGACCCTGGTTTGGAGACTTTGTTGCCTTGGCAACCTCTCCCCAGACAAACCATTTTTCTCTGCCAGGAGAAAGCTTATTGTCGATGATGTTTGCATCTGAATAAGGGATCATTATCACATAACAGCATCCTATTGTTAGGTCTGTGCTACCATCCTTTGGAATTTCGGCTCAGCAGGGCAGTACATTTGCAACAGAGGCAGTAAAAGGTTGTGTGTTGCAATGAATTTGCCACCTTGGTAAAGATGCGCGCTGAGAGTTCAAAACCTCACACAGAACTCGTAAGTTGTACCAACGGATTCCCCATAGCATCATACGATAATAAGCTTCTAGCAACAATATTTTCGGGGGGGGGTTGCCTCTTTCTTTTCCCAATTAAATTGAAATCCCAGCGAAAATTCAGTTCCAAGGGTGAAATTAGAAAGCATTCATCCTAAGACTTGTAAACTACTTCGCAAACCAGTGACTCTAAAAAATATTCATTAGAACATGTGCTCTTAAACTAAAAGTCTATTAAGCACTGTATCGAAGGGGCTTTTATTCTGAACTGCGCAGGCAGCTGTACAGTCTTGACACAACAGCAAGGACATAGGCTGAAGAACTTAATCTTTCTGATTTTGTGAAAGGGATGACATAAAATCCCACTTTTAAAGCCATCCACAGGTTTTATGGATACAGTGTTTAGAGATATTAGAGTCATAAATAATAGGAGGCAAATCTTTTCAACTGTTTCAAGAGCAAAGGGCTTTAATGCTTTTGTGGGTGCTAGTCATCAGTTAAACAGCTTTTAGCCCGCTCTCCTCCTAATAGGCTATGGCTTCTTCTGAACAATATCTCTTAAACACTATAGCTTATTAAGATGCACTGCTTAGAGGCTGCTTTATGAACTAAATTAGCGGGATTTGTAGTCTACAGTCAGTAAAGTCACATTATTCCATAAGCAACAATGCAAGTGACTTCTTTTTCCATTTGCTTGTGTATTTGTATCCAGAATATGAAACTGTGGGTCTGTTGTGTGTATTAGAGCAATGCAAATCTGGTAAAAATAATTTGGAAGACTGTGTATGAGCAATCTCTCGACAGAACCTGTTTTATCCAATCTAAACCCTTTATTCAATAACATGCCATTGCTGGCCTATTCAGAATCACCTGGGACTGATTCCTTTGGTCCTTAATCAAGAAAAATTCTCATCGATTTTAATTTAAGGCCTACAGAATTTGGCCTTCAACTTCATAGTACAGTATAGATCCAAGATTCTATACATATGAAAAGGTTATGTGCACCACTGGGAAATTTTTAAAAATAGCTAAGGGGTTTAAGTGTACAAACCCCAGTGAAAGTCAGCAAGACTTTAGGCACTGTTGAAAATCCACACTGGTTCTTGGCTACCATGCATATGAAAATACCATGCATATGATACACTATATTAGTCTTTTCTTAGTTAATGCCATATACATTATTGTTTGGGTCCTCAGTGCAAGATTGAGAGCTATAGTGTGAGATCGGCTTGGTAAAATTCCTTAACAGTTCTTCAGACCTGATTTAAGAGCCCTTGGGCATGTCTGCCTGTGCCCCGATCGTGTAGTTGGTACCGAACAGTTGTTTACGACTTGCTACTCGCTGCTACTGCACAGTAGCAGCGGCATCACGGTTAGTGCCCGCCAGTGCTACATCGCTGTAGCTACAGTGATGCAGCATCTCATGTAGACGCGCCCCTTGTTTACCGAAGATCATCCTAGGTCCACCCAGCTACAGCATTTTTTATGAATTGCCAACTATATTCATGTCAAACCTATTTTAAACTATTTATGCTTCTAAAGGCGGGCTTTGCATCAAATATATCTGCATAAAAGCATGTAGTATTTTTTTCTGTAAGCATGAATATCCATCATGTTTCTTTGTTTAGAAAACAGGACCTAACAGAAAAAAGAATTGATTGATTTAAGCATGTTTCAGTTAGAATATAGAAAAATGAAAACTTATCTTTCATGTAAGCTCTGAATTAAAAAGTAGTATTAACACCCTAGTCCACAACCAAGTTTTATAGAAAGTTGGAAATGTAATGATTAAGGGTTAGCAATAGAGGATGATTTCGTGACTGTGTATCAGTCAACCAAATGTACAACTGTGCTTGTTTCTACTAGATACAGTCACATAAATTGGCTTTCTAGAAGACATGTTGACACCTGTCACTACCAATTTGAACCATTTGCCACTCCTGCAATTTAACACTGTTTTGTTTTATGAAATAACCATCATACGTATGTAACACTTTGCTTAGTTTCAGAACTGCCATAATTATGAAAAGCATGTTGGGTTCTAAAAATATGCCAAGCATTGTTTTAAAATAAAAGCCTAAGGAGAAACAACCATGGAAACACTCCTCCGGCAAACAAAGGAATGCAAAACAGAGCTTAGCTTTCATGCAAGATATGGACCTCTTTGTCAAATCACCAATGACCTGAGACATGCAACTTCCTAAGGGAAGTCTTATTGTTTTCGTTCTTTTCTTCAGGGGTGCAGTGAGTTCAGTAGTTGAATTATTTCCACATTGTAGCCAACCACAGGAAGCAATTGGATCTTGTGTACAAATGCTGCAAACATTATGTGTGCATTCAGATCTTAAAAATTAAGAAACTAGTTGAGTAATAACAGAGAATGGGTTTAAAAACTAACCACAGAGGTCAAACCTTATGCTAACTGTGTCCCTCACACTCTTTGGTATCCATAAATTCATAGGAAACAGAGTTCATCTCGTCTTTTTCTTGCTACTTGGAACGCTCCTGATCTCTGTTATTAACCTTTGAGGCCCTGCTGTCAAAGGGCAAGCTGACTTTCAAGATAAGCATTAAGGTAAACATTATATACTAAAATTTCTATATTATGGGTGTATCTACACAGGTATTTACTTTAGCATAAATTTACTGTGCACTAAAGTACTGCAGAGTAAGGGTTTCTGGGTAGGTGTCTATACATGCAGGGATTAGGGAGTAGATTTTCTCCCAGTTCCCTGCAACCCTGCAATGTACCCCTGCTGCCACCAAGGGGAGCTCCTGGCTCTCCCTGGGTGCTAGCCCGGGGCTGGCAGGGAGAACCCGGCCGGGAGACAGCTGTCTCCTGGCCCTGGGAGGCTGCCTGCTGCTGGAGCAGAAACAATGTCCCGCTGCCCCAGCAGCAGGGAGCTCCTAGCTCCAGCTCCCCAGTCAGAGACACAGGCTTGGAAAAAGCTGCAGGGGAGGGGTAGGTCCCAGCCCCCTGTGTCAATCCACCAGTGGGGCAGCTAGCAGGTAGCTCTCTGCTAGCTGCTCCATTGGTGGATCAGGGCAGGGGGCTAGGACCTGCCTCACCCCTGCAGTCCTTTCCAAGTTCCATGCTTTGATCACCTGATTGGGGCATAGGGCTGGGACCTGCCCCTGACAAGGACAGTTCCCAGCCAGTCCTGGGCTGAATGGGAAAGTCTGCATGTGCAGCCCAGAGCTGGCTGGGGACTGGCCAGAACAGAATAGTCCCTAGCCAGCTCCAAGCTGCATGTGCTTCCCTGTGCAATCTGGGATGGGCTGGGAACTGTCCCAACCAGCTCCCAGCCCCTGCTCTGTGATCACAATTGTGATCATGGAATGGGACTGGGGAGCTTGTTCCCCACCCAAGTCCATGAGCACAGAGCTGGGTGGGGAACAAGCTCACCAGTCCCAGCCAGCAGGGAACTCCCAATGCCAGCTCCATGACCGTGGGGCCACTGCGGGGAGATTCTTATCTCCCAGCCTGGGCTCTGCAGTCAGGAGGCTTGGGATGGGTAGGGAGGCATTTGGGAGATGCTTATCTCCCAGATGAGATTCTCTCGGCCTGAGCCCCTGACCATGGAGTTTGGGCTGGGAGATAAGGGTCTCAATCTGAGAGTAGGGGGCTTGGAGCTCCCTGCTGCTGAGGTAGGGGGACATAGCTCCCTGCCCCCAAGAGCTGCCTGCTGCTGGGGCAGGCTCTGCCACAGGAGCCCAGACAGGGACTGTCTCCTGCCCCCTGGTAGACAGCTGACCAGGAGCAGATTTGGCTCCTGGTCAGGCACCTCCATGAGCACTACAGCACTGTTACTAATGGTGTATACATTTTCTACTTGCATTTAATGTGAAGTAAGCATGTGCATGTGTAGACACACATGTTTACTTCACAGTAAACTATGATAATTTGTTGTTAAATGTCTCGTGTAGACACACCCTGTGTGTTGCTTTAATGCAGGGGTACTCAAACCCCAGTGGGTCAGATCTGGCCTGTGGAGCCATGACATCCCACCCTTGAATCTCCCCCTGCTGTCCTAAATTTTGACAGCAGGAAAGTGGTGGGAGCATTAATTGCTGCTCTTCTCCTGCCCAATTTCCAGACCTATGGGACACTGCATAGGCCAGTTAACAAGGCCCTCTGTGCTAGGTTCTGCCAGAGTGGAGGGCCAGACTGGCACACAGCCCCACCTGCGTGCACAGCCAGGCTGGGCCAGCACACGGCTGCTTCCAGGCTGCGTGGGGCTCGGCTGCCTGGCTGCACAGCTGTTTATCTGGCCATTCATCCAGCCTGTAGAGCCAAAAAGGTTGGGCATCACAGCTTTGATCCATGTAAAGCCTACTGCTTCATAATCAAGGGTGAAGAAACACAGCAGCTCTGATTTGCTTTCACTTGGTCTCCCTACCCTATAAATACTGATGCTGTGAATCTTAAAACTTGTGGGAAAAATATTGCTTACCCAAGCTAAAGCTGGATAATTATATCTATCAAATGCCATATGTTTCAGGTTAAAATTTTTGTATGCCACTTACTATGATTAAGTATCAACTCTTATTGTTTATTGGCCCTTTTAGAGTTTTTTGGTCTGTTACATTACATATGATCTTTTAGAAGCAAGTTACACAATGTTATGTATTTTAAAATGATATACTAGGAAGAAAACATAAATGTGCCAGCTGTAGCTGGCAAGTTCTATGACCTTGGATATTTTTCAGAGAGTTAGTATGCTATAATGAACCTCAGGCTGGCATTGCTTTATGCTATCCAAATAACTTGCATTCGTAAAAGTAAGGAGTTCAGATGCATCACATCAATGAAGATGTTAGAAACTGCAAATATTATTACACTTCTAAGAAATTCAAGTTTATTCTAAAGGACAAGTTTTAATGCATACATGGTAATAATACTTCTCATTTATCCAGAACATTTCATCCTTGGATGTCAACTCTCTTTGCATATATTATTTAATTAAGCCTCTTTAAGGTGGTGGTTCAAGTGCTGCTCTACTCATCTATATAGAAGAGTAAACTCTGATGCAGAGAAGTTAAGTACTTTACCTAAGGTCATACAGCAGCTCTGTCATAAAACACTTTTTAATAACACTCTAAATAGATCTCAAGTGTCCTTACAGTGAAATAGGCCATATGAAACCTGTTATAGAGTTAGTACCATGTCATGTGTAGACAAAACAAGAGGCATGTGTGCATGACACTTTTAAGCAGGCTAAATGCTTTTGCACCGCTTTAATAGTGTTGCTGTTTGCACATCTCAGCAGTGCACTGCACATCAATTCCAGCCGCTGTAGGAAATTCGGTGGCATAATGCACCTTAAATGACTTGGGGCGCAGCGAACTAAAACTCCACCAAGGAGTTTTAGTTTGTTGCCCCTACGGCCGGGGAGTAAAGCAGCTCGGGGGCTCTCCAAGAAGCCCTGCAGGCAGGCTGCCAGCAGCCCAGGAAAGCAAGCTCCACCCAAGAAAAGCCGCAAACCTGATCTCCCCCCTCCTTCCCCCCCCAAAGCCTGCCTGAGCTGCACCGGGGCCCAGTGCTTCCCTCCACAGCTGCGGTGCCCCCTGGGACCGCCTGAGCCAGGTGCCTGTGGGTGGGTGCCACCTGCGGGGAACTGC
Organism: Crocodylus siamensis; assembly: GCF_052110815.1. Lineage (NCBI taxonomy): Eukaryota > Metazoa > Chordata > Crocodylia > Crocodylidae > Crocodylus > Crocodylus siamensis. The sequence goes on along the minus strand of NC_143405.1, from coordinate 56,348,357 downwards.
CACTGCCGTAGAGGGAAGCACCAGGTCCCCTGCCCAGCCCACAGCCCAGGGACCGTTCCAGCCACCAGCAGCTCGCCCTCCCCTCCCCACTGGAGAGACATGCAAGTCAGCAGGGTGTGTGTATGACGCGGGGGTTTAATCAGCCCTAAATTGAAGCAGAGTTTTTTAAAACCTACCGTTTCAATTGAGGGTCCCCATTTCATCCACACACACCCTAGAGGCAATACAGTTTGAACAGCATCCCTCAGTTATCTTAGTTTGTCTGTTCATGAATTAGGACCTTGCATGTGTAGCTGTTCTTAATATGAAATACATAAGAGAGCAGACCATGCATTTTACATCACTTTTACTCAGCCAGATTTGATACTGATAGTATTTGTTCTGCTGATGTTTGAAGGAGTTTCCCACTAAGGTTTTGTATTATTATCAGAATTCAAGTCTGAATTCATAACTTGTATAAGTTGCATGTCTACAGCAGGGAAGCCTAATGTATTGTCCAGCTGATATTTAATAATATCAGAATTTTTGAGGTATTGAATCAAAGTCAATTCTCGGTTGCTCTTGTTTTACACCAGCTTAATACAGAATAGAATTTAGCACAATCAAGGAATGCTACTTTGATTGGTACTTCTTGATTTCAATTTAACCTGTGTTCCTCATTTTCATAATTTGCATCACATAATCTATTCAGGAATTAAAGCTCCTCAGTAAAGTCAAATCAGTTTATTTTTTAAATACATGATTTATCTTTTCCTCCACTGTTTCTTTCAGAGTTATAGATACAAATTCAGGGCATGTCCTATTTGAAAAGATATAATTATAGGTTAGATTACACTCGAATGATCTACTGTGCAGCACAAAAAGCAATCTAATCAGCAAGCATATGCCACCCAGATGAACAAGGAAGTTCTAGGAATTTCAAAAGATGCACTTTGCAGAAGGACTTTAAATTCTCTGTCTCTTTTGTTAAGAAACTCTTTGAAGTAGCCAAGTCATCTTTACTTGCCTTCTTATAACCCTGCTTTAGATTGTGGTTCTGTTGGCTCTATCAACATAAGCAAGAAGAGCCTCGGACAAGTTGTGAAAGGTATTACTTTATGGAAAACAAGAAAGTTGTATGTAGGGTGCATATTTTCCTGAAGTGGTATCTAATCATAGCTTCTGTGTTTCTGGATGTCTTTTAGAGAGACCCAAAGCAAAGGTCTTCAACATCCCAGTTTTCCTGCATAAATTCCAATTCCATTCTGCTTAATTCTTCCTCCTCCACCTTCAATTATAGTAGCAAAAATAGTTATTTGTTTCCTGACATGAATGTAGTTACTGCACCTTGTTACATATTTCAGTGTTCAACAAAGAAATTTGGCTATATAGTTGGCATCATATTGATGCATGTTGAAAGCACTTTGGTCTCCAAAATTGTGAAATCATCGTAATTTTCATGTTGCATAATTGTCCCTACTCAATTTTCATAATTAATTAGTTCTCTAATCAAAATAAATCTATATTTGAGGAAGAACACTCAGATTAAATAGGACAAAAACTCAGATATGTATGTTCAAGTTAACTTTTTTCTTTTTAACAATCACATTAATGAATCTCATCTTAATTAGTTTGGAATCAAGAAACTACAGACTTATCTGAAAACCGTTCTCTGATTCAACCCTTTCCTTCCCTCTTCAGTCATTAAATAATCACAAATTATGCAACAGGATAATACATAGTTTTACAGTTCAAGAGCCAAGGAAATTTGCATACAGCACAATGCAATTTTTACCTGCTTCGTTTGTATTTCTTTGTGCCCTACATCTGATTTATAACAACAGTGTTTTACACCAGCTTTTAATTACTTGTTCTTTTTATTTGTATTTGTATTTGTATTTTTATATTTAATCAAAAACATTCACTTAGCAGAATTTTGCAGGCATAAAACTTGATTATGTCTGGTTTTTTGTCATATAGTAGTTGATGTTTTACTCCCATATATGGAAGAATTTAGGACTTTTTACTCAACCTCATACCATCTTCTGGTAATGGCTAGAGATGTTCTCAACATTTTTATATGTGCTCATTCAGTGACATGATGCTGTACAGATGAAGTTTCTTGATACCATAAAGAAGTAGTATTTCCTAATGCTTGTAAATACTGCCTCAAAACTCGCCAGGGTGTGTGGGTACATTTGGCTATGAGCCTGATCCTTTTATAAAATTGTGTTGTCAGACTTCTTATATCTCACAAACCATTCCATTTCATCCAGTTGCCTTTGAATCAAACCCAATGACATGGGTGTGATTATAGCATATTTTCTAGGCAGGCAGCTGATTTTGATTGGAAGACAAGAGATGATGAATCTACCTGTTTCATCATCAGTTTTATACAAATTGTTAATCACCCTCCCTACCAACTGTGTCTAATTTGTATTTGTTCAGCCTCAATGTCTAACCATTGGGTCTTCTTTTGCCTTTCTCTCCTATATTAGAGTGCTTTAGTACCCAATATGTCCTCCCCAAGAAGGTCCTCATATTCAAAGATCAGGTACATCTTAATCTGTCTTCTGATGAGCTTCCCTGAGATTGAGCGTCATTTGTTTCTCAAGTGGTGTTTCCTTCAGTCAGTCAATACTAGGGCTGTGCAAAGCTTTGGTCCCCAATTTGATTTGGCAGAGATTCGGCCCGATTCAGTGGCCGAATCTCCACATCCAAAGAAGCACTTCCAGTCCACTTCTGGGTCTGCCAGCAAGTGCACTGGGGGCCCCCCTGCACCACTCTGGCTCAGTGTCTCCTGGGTCTGGGTGGGCACTCAGGGTCGCCCGTGGCCAATCACTGAGCCAGAAGGGTGTGGGGGGAGGGGCCCCCAATGTGCTCCCTGGCAGACCCGGAAGTGGACCAAAAGTACTTCGGTCCACTTCTAGGTTCACTGCCAAGCATGTGGGGGAGCCCCCCCACATTATTGTGGTATGCTCCGTGCACCTCAGCATCACAGAGATCACAAGCCATGCCTGCTACCTCAAGGTATGTAGAAAAAACTTTTAAAGCTGCGTCTATGTCCGAATAGCTGATTCTCCAAATCAGCATTAAATCTTCAGATTCGGATTTGGCTGAATCAAATCGGGGACAGTGATCCAAATCAACGATTTGAATTACCATCACTGATTTGGGCCAAATCTGAATCGAATAGGGCCTGCTTTGCACAACCCTAGTCAATACCTTCTCTAATTTTTAATATCCCTTCTAAATAGCAACTGGCAGACATGTACATAGGATTGGAATTCCATTGTTGGCTTCACTCGTGTCATATGCAAAGGAAAACGACCCTGCCTCCTACCCACCACTCCCCAATCATTTATCCAAAGATCACATTAGCCCTTTTTGCCACGTCACATTACTGAGAACTTATGTTAAGTTGCTGGTCAGCTCTGACTCCTAAATCCTTTTTCCAATTCATTGTTTTTTAGGTTATAGCATCCCATTCTTAAGTAAGCCTGCGTTCCTTATCCCCAGGGATCCTGGTTTTCTCTGTTTAAAAATCACAGATTCTCTGCTAAAACCCCCAAATCTGCAATTAACATGAAATGCCACTGTGTGTGCGCGTGTGTGTGTGTGTATGTATCAATTGAACACAGTGTTTTATTGATATATTTAAAATTTGAAAGCAATTTGGAAGCCTGCCGGCACTTCAATCACTACAATAAAATAAATTCTAAGTACATATACATTTTCGTATTGATTTTGGATTTTTATCATGCAAAATTAGAGCTCCCGCTGCCCCCTTTGCTCACCAACACACAAATCCAGGCCTTTGATTCCCAAGCCACAGCCCCCCACAGCACCCTGCTGGTGCCCCATCTACAGCCCCCCAGCCCTGTTGGTGCCCCTCACTCCCCACCCAGAGCCCTCTACCCCCTGACCCTGCTTGGAAGGGCCCCCAACTACCAGGGCTGTGGGCCAGCAACCCAGGTCCACAGCCTCCTACCCCGCAGCAGCGCCCAGCCCCAGCTGCCGCCCATGGGAGGCAGTGACTGCTGCAGCAGAGCAGAGCCTGGAGCCTGGCTCCCCCTCCTCTGCAGGCAGTATGGTCGGAGCGAAGCCCGTGGGGGCTCTGCAGTCCAGTGGGTGGGACCTGGTGTGGCAGGGCAGAACGGGGCTGGGCAGGGAAGTTCCTTCCCACTGCAAGCCCCATGCCATCCTAACCAAGTGCCCCTGCTCACCTAGCAGCAGCAAGGAGCACAATTCCATGGGCCAGGGGCACCTCGCCACGGTGGCACGGGGCTCACAATGACAAGAAGTGCCAGGTCCAAATCCACATGTTCCTCCATTAAAATGAGCAATGTGTTTTTTTCTCAATTAAAAGGGGAAATCCTCAGGGTTTTTGTTCCATTTTTCCATGGGAAATGAAAAACCCAGATCCCTGATCATCCCTAAATGTATAACTTTGGTTTGACTATAATGAAACACAATTCTGTGTTAAAGTAGCTAGTATATAACTTGCATTATAATCTTATTGGTGAAGGTGTTCAGCAAATGTTGGGGGGGTAGTATACTTCCAGACATGCTTGTGGATCCACATCATGGAAATTTTTGCTCCTACTCTCCCTTGTCTGTCTGTGGTTAACAATAATATATCATCAGACTCTGCACTGGTCATTTATAACTAATGCTTTATTTGGTATAGAGGGTTGTGCTGTGTAAGAGGGAGCAAGTCATTGCCTATGAATCAGCCTAAGCAGGACTACCAATATGATAAGGTGCTGTCTCTTAGTGACATTATTTTCCTAAGGTTCAATGTAACCAGTAGATTTGGTGGGTAGATAAGCTAAATGGAGTGACTGTCCCCAAGCAACTGGGACATTACAGAACAGTTGTTCTTCATGTATTCAACTTCCATATTTTGTGGCAGGAGTTTCTCCCCAATATAAACCAAGGGTAACTACATAGGAATTCAAGTCTGTGTGAAATCAGTATAATTGTGGTCAGAACTGTTTTCTGGAATCCTCTGCCCTTTTTCAAAGGTCTTCAAATTGTGATTTATTGATTTTTTTGTTTAGTCATTTATATAACCTCATTTTAATGTATTTACTTCCACTGGCATTATCCTTGATTTTGTGTGATATGAAAACTTTTTAAATTATTATGTTGTTTTTAAATAAATAATCTCTGGAATTATTTAGAAACCAATATCATCACAAAGCCAGTAGGAGATTTATACCCCAAAATGATTGAGGCCTGTTTCTTGTATAAAACTCACATAATGCTTTGTGGTCTTGATATATAGCCTCATTCTTAATGTCATGCTTGGTAGCCTATTAAGTTATAAAACTACCATGGTAAATGAAGACCAAATAATTGTCTGATACATCACTGACAGCCCAGCACAAGTACTACACCACTGGTAACCATATCTATATATTTGCATGATGTTTAATGTTTTATTCATTTCAGTCACTTCACATGATTTCAGTGCTTCTCACTGAGAAGTTGATTTGTTTAATATATTTGGAGTATTAACATTTCTTGTATCTTAGAATTTGCATTTTAAGTAGCCTCAATTATCCAAGGTCTTCTTATAAGGAATATTTAGAGAAAAATCTAGCTTTTCCTTTTCCTCTTTCAACATAACTGGTCTAGGCCCAAACAACACACGTAGGATGGTTATATCCATGTTACCAGACCTCCAATATCACTTGGTCTCTATGCTGTAAGGATCTAAGCAAAATATTCCCTCAGCAACCTTCTTACAGTACACTTAGGAGGGAGCAGGGGTCCCCCTGCTAGCTGGCTTCTTTCCTTACCCTGCTGACTTTTGGTGTCTATACTCTCTCTTACGCTGTACGAAGCTGAGTAAACTGATGCCACCTTTCTTTCAATGCATCTCAGAAGGAAGGCTGTGTACTCATGGGATGGGCAACAGGAAGAGATGGCTAGCTAATTATGAAGGGTCTAAAGTTTAGGGCTCATACAAGAGCAAAATTAAATAGTTGAAAAGGGGAACTAAGGGGAATGGGTGAGAGGTGGGGAACTTGGGTAAATGTGCTTAGATAATAGGGCACAGAAAATACAGGAGGTATTTTTAGCAATAGAAGAGGACAGACAATGGGAGGGAGCAGACCCCAGGCAACAGGGCATGGGCAGCAAGGGTGGAGAGGCACAACAGAAGAAAGGGTCATCAAAAAGAAGCAAAGGGAAGCAAAAGGAACTAACCAAATAACGTAAGAAGCAAGGCAGAAAAGAGAAGTGAGTTCTGCTCTCACACCTTAGCGTGGCAATATGTTTGTCCACTTGTCACCAAACTCAGAAAATACCACGCAAGGCCTCTGTGTACAGCTGGTGTGCTTCATGCAGGTGTGCAATTATAATTTTTGTTAAAAGGCCGTTGCTAGCCATGCAATGGAGACTAAATGATAACCTTATCTCTGATTCCTGAGAGCAACGAGGAAAGCAAAACACAAAATCTAACTGACATCTCAATATGACAAATCCCTGCGAAGTGCCAAATGTCTTTAAGAAGGGTGCAGCTGTGGGAAAAAAAAAAAAAAAAAGGAGGGGTATGTGTCCCAACTTTTCAAATTGTAGACTCAAGGTTAATCTTGAATTTTTAGGGAGTTTCAAATTAATCTGTTGTGCAAATGTGTATGTGCAAATTCTGAGCATTTAAGATTTGGTTTTAAATATTCACATTTTGAAGCTTGTTCCTTGTTTTGTCTTATTGTTAAGGTATCCTTTTCTTAAAAGTGACAAGTTGAAGGAGTCAGAAACTGTGAAGCACACATTGGATAGGCTATTTAGGTTTATGTAACCCTGCTGTCAATAAACCAAAATAGGAAAAAATCCACCTTATGGACTGCAGCATCTTTGAATTTGGGGGGAAAGTCAAACTGGAGTGCATAAATGACAGGTTAAGAGTTAGTTGCAAGGGGAGACGTACATAACTGAACCACTTGCACTGTAATTCACAGTCATCTGCAGCTGCAAAGGGTTGTTTTCATTTCTTCTCCGAAGCCATCCCATTGATCTTTATCATAGAAAGTATAGAGAACAATTTTCCACCTACTCTTCATGCAGGGGTAGAGAGGCGCTGGAGAGGTGTGTTTCCTTTGATTGAGGATAGCATAAATCGAAGAAATGTGTAAGAGCACTACTTTTGCAATAAAGCTGCTTCTGGAGAGATTTTCAGCGAGTGCATTTAGCTTTTGTTTGGCAAGTGGTCTTGCCTCCATGTATTGATTGTTCAACTGTGCAGAATTTAATTCTAAAATGGAACATTTTGCACCATTTGACTAGGAGTTTCGGGGAAATTTTCTCCTTGCATTTCGCAGTAAATGGGAGCACAACTGAGCCCCTTTTTTCAGCACTTTGCTAATCCTGATGCTTTGTAACCCATTTAGCAAATCAGCAGCTCAGCTTTTTCACACTTCCCTAGAAAGATTTTATAGCAAAATAGTGATGTAGTGAAGTCTCTTATTAATAAAGTGTAATTATTTTTACCAGTTATACTATGGTACAATCATTTGCACGCTATGAAGTTGTATAAAGAAAACAAAACTGCTGGTTCTGAAATAAATGGGCTAAATATGTTTTGCAGTGCATTAGCCTTTTCTTGAGTTTTAATTGTGTTTCCTCCTGTAGGACTAGATCATAAAACCCTTCATACACCCATTTATGATTAGTTGCCCACAACTGAAACCAACTGAGCTATTTGTTTTGAGTAGCAGGTTCACAGCTGTGCCTTTGTTCACTGAATAAGGCTAAGTACATGCATAAGTGCTTGCAAAGTCAAGGCCCTATTTACAAAATTCAGTATGTTACAATGAATGATCTTTATATTTTCAACCTGGAATTTACTTGGAAGTGAGCTCCAAGTATTCCTTGCAGATCTCCCAAATGGGCTACTTCCTGCACTTTTCATATCATAAATAGATTACTAGGTGTTTTGCCAGCATCCAAAAAAAAGTTAGAGACTTTCTCTGTGTTTACACCCGTCATTACATTGAATACTCTCTCTCCATGTAAATATAACCAGAATTTCAGGTATCAGGCAACAATGATCTGATTATGACACATGACCAAAAGGCCCTTTATTCTCCCTCCCCACTCAATCTTTGACAGAGAAAATACCAAGGAACACAAAGACAAAATGTATAAAGGGTTCTCCCATTGTGGTTAATGGGGTTGCACAGTCCAATCTAAATATTCATGTATTATGTTAATATATTTAATTTACTGTTTGCTTGTTAAGGGCAACCCTTGCTTATATTGGTGACCACTGTTCTTTGAAATAGTCTTTCTGGCTTCAGTAGGAATCCTTTGGTGTTCATGATTATAAGCAGTAAAGAACAAGGCTGAGTAGGGAAGAAGCAGTCCATAGTTCTTAGTGCCTTTAAATGCAAAAGAGTTATGAATTTAGCAATATAAAATCATGAGATTTGTTTAAATGCTTTTTATTTGCCGCCTCGTTTCTGAGCCTTTGAGCCAGGTACAGACATTACACTTGTACCAATATAATAAGTGAGGAAGGATCCAGGGTTTCCAGTTCCCGTGGGAAGATGGAAAAAACGCAGATTTTCCCTTTTAAGCAAGAAAAACGTGGATTTTTCATTTTCACAGAGGAACGCACAGGTTTTCCACTTTTGCAAAGAGCCCTCTGCAGGCTGGCAGAGCTCCAGGGGAAGCTCCTTGCCACTGCAAGCCCTGTGCCGCCCTAGCAAAGTGCCCCCTGCCTGCCTGGCAGCAGGGGGGGTGGTGGCACAGAGTTGTACTCCTCACTGCTGCCAGGCGGGCAGGGGGCACTTTGCTAAGGCGATGCAGAGCTTCCAGAAGTGGCAGCAAACTTCCCTGCCCCACCCTGCCCTGCCTTGCCCTGCTATGCGGGGTCTCACCCTCTGGGCTCAGCAAGGCAGAGAGCCTGAGCCCACAGCAGGCAACCCCCCCCCCCCATCCATGGGCTCTGTTCTGGCCGTGCCACCCATGGGAGCTAGGGTCCCCTTCCAGCAGTTGGCAGCTGCGGATGTGGAGTGAGGGTTACCAGCAGAGCTGGAGGGCTGTGGCTTGGAAGTCAGTGGCCTGGACCTGTGTCTTGGTGAGCAAAGGGGGCAGGGGAGAGCTCTGATTTTTTCATGATAAAAAACTCAAAAGCAAATACCAAAAATGTATAGGTACTTAGAATATAGCGGAGTATAGGTACTTATTATAGTGGATGAGGTGCTGGTAGGTTTCCAAATTGTAACTATATCAACAAAACATTGTTTTCAACTGATACCTATGTATAAAGCGGTGTTTCATTTTAATCATGGATTTGGAGGTTTTTAATCAGAGGATCTGTGATTTTTTAAACAGAGAAAACCAGGATCCCTGGTGATCAGAAATTGGTCTATACCCATAACAAAACAGATGTACACTGCACACAGACTGAAGTAAAAATGTAGAAACCTAGTCTAAGATTCCCCCCTCCCACCACCACCAAAGGGTGAATGTGCGTTCTGTTCACGACTGATCTAAACCACGCCACTTACAAAAAACCTGTGCAACTTAGACGGATTCTGCCTTAGGCTTTTTGAATGTCTGTACCTATCCTTGAAGTGCACTAACTCCAAGGTTTTTCCCCCTACAACCTAGAATGTAAACATATTTGTATAAAAAAGACAAGCAAGACGCTCATGTAATCACCCCCCTCTAAGAGATGGAGCTGCAAGCAAAATATCAAATATGGGAAGACTCATGACAGAGGTGGCAACAGTAAGAATGTAATAATAAACTTTAAATAATAAGCTTGCGCTGGTCTAGAATCCTGTCTTTTGTACGGCTGCACTGTGCAAAATGTTTTCTTGTTGTCGAGCTGATCTCATTAACCGCATGCGTTGCTCGAAGCGCAGGTGTTGACTTGAAGTAAGGCAGAAGAAAAACAATGGCAATAAAGTCTCGCGACGGAGCAAAGTCGTGTCTTTGGATTTATGCAACAGCAGCTGAACAGATGGGAGAAGATCTCCTGAGCCATGTAGTCTGCTCCACTGCTCCAGGGAACTGATCTTGCAATCTTTGCCCACGTGAATAGTCCCATAGGAAATCATGATCAGTGACTATTTGTGTGGCTAAGTCTACAGTTCCAGCCCCTTGGGCAGGGATGCCTTGCAACAGTCACTGTAGTGTGCTGCTGCTGTTACTTGTTATTTATGCCTCCCTCCCTGAGCAGATTATTCCATCGTGAAACTGGTTCTCCTGCTAAAAAAAAGTTTCCTAATACCACGTTTTATCACCCACCCCACAACACCATTTTGGTTTCGTACCAATAACCCAGACAAATGGGGTCTGTCCTGTCCTGCATCTTTGTGCAGTCATAACTCCTTGGGGGAATTCTGGGTGCCCACACAACACGGACCTGGGCCTCGAGAAGGATTGCTTCTCCATTACTAAGTGTAAAAGGCCATTTTTCCCGTCTTAAAGAGCTCTCACCATGTTGATTCCCTGCAACTTCTCTAGACTATGAATAGCGACGGATTTGTAATGGATTAGGAAGGCAAAGAAAGTTTGCCAAACCAAAATGCTGTCGGGCAGACCCAGAACAGTTGATGACTTCCAATCCAGAGGCTTCCACTAATGCTGTTCTTTCCTTATCTATACCTTGTACCGTGTCCTGCATTGATTTTGCTCCAGATAGGTCCAGATGTTCATCAGGATCTGTCAATATTATATTAAACATGAAAAGGGCTAAGCACCTCTGCAAAGAGCTGACGGCCCTCAGTGTACTCATTTAGTTGACTGACGTCAGTAGGAGCTGAGACGTGCCGCTGTGTTGGAGCAGAGGTGTAAGGACACAGCCGGGTGCCTGGCACAGCTGCAACACATGAGGTCAGCAGTGACTTTTGGCCAGAGGAATAACAAGCTCCTTCACTAACTGGGGCAGGGGTGGGTTATACTGTTGCTTCCAGCTGCTGCTTTAGCAATACTTGAATCACACGGCTGCTGCAGCAATGGCTTTTTCTGCCCTCCTGACCCCCATTTAGTTGGTAACTGTGCCCCAGTCATCACACCCTAGTTGCACTGCTGTGTTGGTGTGTTCGCATTTACACAACTCACTGCAGTGCACAGGTTTCCATCATTTCCCTTCAAGAGCTATCCATCCTCTGAATGTGGACAGTGTTATTTGCTCAAGAAAAAGAGTGTATACTGCAGGATAATGCAAGGTTTTAAGATGGACTCATGTAGAGAGTAGTGGTCCAATGAAATTAAGTTGACCATTATGTGAATATGGCTAATCTTGTAAGTAACCAGCACTTTCATTGCAATCACTATTTTTACTTAGCTTGTGTTATTTGGAGGGTATGGGCCATCTTTGTTGTCTATGTTTGTGTTTAAAATACTCAAATCCTGATCCAGGACAGGGGCCCCTTGGTACTATCTCAATATGAATATTATAATCCATCTTTCCCTCCAAACAATGCCTTCCCTATATTCATATGCTTACAGTGACTGAGGCAGTAGTGAAAATCTCTCAGCCCAAGGGGCAAGAGAGAAGGAGACTGATGTCACACGGATCGTTTGCATGTACGTAACCATACTCCTATAAGCCAAGAGCATATTTTTGCAGGATTTAAGAAAACACTTTGAGATTAAAATCTGATTTAGTGCCATGTCTAAAACAGAGCAGAGACTTCCTCCAATCTCTATACTGTGCATGCGTCTCTGTTAATTCTTAAAAAAAAATATTGAAGGAGATAATGTTCTCATTTTGCTATGCTATGATCATTTTCTTATTGTTTAATGCGTGTATTGCTTGTGTATTTGCTGTGTCTTTCTGTTGCACCAAAGGACAATTTTGATATAGCCAAAAATGGTTCAGCTTCATTGAAAGCAAAAAGAAGTGAAGACTCCAAAGCAAGTCACTGTATAAAATAAAAGGGCTACTTAAGTGACTTGCTGCACAAGAGTTCCCACAGCAGCTGATGCTTCTGATCAATATTTGGTGCCAGGACTTGGGTCACTAAGTGTGGCATCAACAATTAACAGTAGGTTTCCTCAACCCAGTGTGTAGGGCAGGGAGAGAGAAAATGTTTTCACGGTGCCTATAAGAAAGCATATGTGGGTGGGGAAGATAAAGTGAAAAATGTGGTATAATAAAGCATGGTGCAGCTAATGTATGTCAGCTGTATCAGGGGGCTTTGCTACTGGGAACTTCGCAGTGCTCGGGATTGCAGATTTGCATTCCCACCCAGGCTGTGTGAGGCACCAATAGCAAGGCTCCTACAAAAGACAAAGAATCATAATCTGCAGGCACTCAGGCACGGGGTGTAAAATGAATGAGGATAAATGGCAGTTTACAGCAATACTTCCTCTCAGAATGGCTTTATATTAATTGCACGGGCGCGATATGTAGTCAGAGTTATCTCTGGGGGAGAGTTCTGCCACGGGTGAATCAACAACTGTCCACCCCTACCCAGCCACAGTTATCCATGTGAACATTTATTGAACATTTTGCTGCCTCTATTTCGCTGCCCTAGGTAGCAGCCTGTTTTTCCTATGTATTAGAAGCAGACTTCAGCAGACATCTCTTCCAAGTTCCTTTCATTTTGCATCTCCCTCAGAAAAGAAAACAGCCCTAACATACATGCAACCCTGCTGATTAACAACGATAATGCCATTTCATTCACTTCTTCCTTCTCTCTTTCTTAACAGATCTTGAAAACTTCAAAACAAGAACAAGAAGTACAGTCTCAGTCCGCCAAGGTCAGGGAATGGTACTGCTGTGTGGACCACCGCCCCACTCTGGAGGTAAATCATGCTAGTTGGGGCAATTCATAGGCCTCAGAACGGGGTAGGCCACCCAGGCCATGGCCCGAAGAGCTTTTAGTATGTTAATTTATATAACCCACAAATGTGCAATCGTCATTCCAGTTCAAACTTTATAGCTATTTTTTTAACTGCATAGATTGCTAAATTAACATGCTAAAAGTTGCTCGGGCCACGACCCGGGTGTCCTACCCAGTGTCATGGTCTATGGGGCAATTTGCAGGTGTCTCAGTCACTTGTGCTTGAACACTTTTCAGGAAGGTTTAAATGTTTTCAAACTGGTGACAATTTGTGGGAAGGTATGAGATTGAGAGAATGATCCAACCTGAATGGTTTAATGGTTTTTACTGAGCATCCAGACATGTTAGTACATCTTCAAAGTGAGCATGACAGATGCAGACAAAGGACTAAATTGCATAGTATAAATGCATATACCTTGAAAAAGAAAACATCACAAATACGAGTATATACATATTCAGGAGATAAACCGAGATTGCTTGGAGGATTTAGAAGCCACTCTTTATAAATCTACATATTTGGTCTTCTCCAAGAAGGGATGAATGGCAGGCTGAGCCTTTTTCAGCACATTCTTTTGCTGTGATCTGGAAAAAATCCCTTCCTCTCCTAATTCATTCACCTCCTTGCTGCTCAAGCTTTTTGCTTTATCTTCCATTTCATAGACATAGACATAGACATCAGGGCTGGAAGGGACCTCGAGAGATCATCAAGTCCAGCCCCCTGCACAAAGGGCAGGAAGTCAGCTGGGGTCATAGGATCCCAGCAAGATAAGCATCCAATTTACTCTTGAATGCCCAGCTCTCTCCAAATTACATATTAGCTAGGAGGACTGCATGACCATCCTGCTGCACCACTAGTCCCCTTGCAGATATAGGGGTTTTTTCATTTCTGGGGGAAAGGGAGTGTCAGTGAGATCCTCAAAGATCCTGGGATTCCTCTTATGGCTTTTAGTGCCTGTCTGTGAAATTGTGAGCACCATAATCTGGAGCTCCAGGTGGGATGGAACAAAATGTCCACCACCTGACGTCGATGATCCTTTTTGGTCCACTACCATTTTTTTTTTTTTTATAGATACCTATTTAAACCCACCAGGATTATAATGCTTATGAAATGTTCAGAAATATGTCCTATTTTCCTTTTGGAGCTTACACAAAAATAATCAGAAGTGCAAACCTTTGATGCTTTAATCTGTACCCTCCTCCTGACCTCATTCTTTACTACTTCCAAAGCTACAGGAACAGCAGTGATCATGATCTTATAATATTTATTTTGTGCAAACATGTAGGAAATCTTACATCTGTGCAGTGGATTGGACTAGATGACCTTTGCAGTCCCTTCCACATTGCTGTGAATAGGCAAGAAATGCCTATAGCAAACTTCGCTAGGAGCACAGCACTGAAGATGAAAGAGCTGAAAAGAAAGCGTGTGGTAGCGTGGAGCAAATATTTACAGTGTTCAATTGGGCTGCTAAAGCAATAGATTGGATTGTCTTTATCTAACTTCTCATCATTATCTATCTGCAATGTGTAATCACTGCACAAATGTTGCTGGTCATAAAATAATTTAGCCCCTTTTAAAATCCAGCCACCGTAAGTTATTCTCTTATTTATAACATTATGCACATCTCTAAATCGTTATGGTGAGGGTAGTTTCCATTTGGGCATTTCCTAACAGTTAATGGCAGTCTGAGTTAAAGCCTTTTGTCTTCCCCTCAGTGCTGCTCTTCGTCTTGGTCACTAAGGGTGAAAGGTACCAGTAAATAGCACTTCTCTCCTGCTGTGATGGAACCCGTATAGGACACCAAGTCCTCTGGACTGGTCTAGCTCTTGGCCTTTATACTGGCCCTCCTCCATACATAGATGCACATAGAATTCCTCTACCCACAAGAAACAAGTTTGCCTCCAGGATCCACCACTATTAACCTCAATGAGATTTGCAACCATTTACTCCAAGGCAAAATTTGACCCTTTATTTTGTGATGCCAAGACTTTAAACATTGGGTAGAGAAACAACAGGATTTGATCAGGATTTAATCATGATCAGGATTTTGATCCTGATATTGATCAGGGTTTAATATTGCTTCCGAATTTGTACAACCATGAGTTTCTTATGACAAGATATGCAATGTCCTCTTGATTCTAAATGCATGCATTTTTTGTAAGGAAATATCCAAATATCTGTAACAAGGAAATGAAAAAGAAAACGTCACAATAGCTGTTGTCTACGTATGGCATAAAATGATTTGTTCCCATCTGCCAGCATGTGATGCTTATCAAAACCTTGTACCTAATGCCAACATCACTAATGCTGGTATCCAAACAAGGAAGTTACTTTATCAGCAATGAAAAGGTTATGTTATTTCAGCGGCAAAAACCAGCCTGATTTCATAAACTAGCAGATTATATAAATGGATAAATATAATTGAAGACTATAATGATTTTTTAAACTAAAGTGTCACTTAGAGAAGGTAATTAAAACATTTAGAAAATTAAAAACAATTGTTTTTACTTAAAATCATACACGTCTGGTTATAAGATCTGTGTTGGATGTATGGTTCCAAGTCAGGCTTAGTTGGCTGGGTATTTATTTAAACCCATGCATTTCTGTTACAGCTGTTACAAATCAACTATTAGTGAGATAAGTTAGTCACTTATTATATCACCTTGACTGGTATTAGACTCTGTCACAGGCAATGCATTATTTGGCCAACAAGCAATGGAGTGTCTTGTACAACTTCAGTGCAGTACCACTGATCACAACGATCAACAATCAACCATTTTGGATGAACTCCTGCACTTGGAAACTATTTCTAGCACTCCACATCTACAGAGTCAACTCTATGGGTCATTTCTTCTTCTTTTAAATAATTATAATGCTTGTGTACCTGTGTCCTCTTTGAATCTTTTCTTATCAGGTAGCTGAGAATTGCATGGCAACCCATTTAACGTGATGTTACACTTAGTGTTCAAACACAATTGACTAGGGAAAGAAGTTACACATAAACTGGTGTAAGTGATCAGAAACCAGTTCAAATCTGTAACACAATAGAGGTTCAATGCATATAAACTGCTTTCAAAATGGCCAAAACCAGTTTAAGATGAGCCTCTATGGATATAGTGTCAGATTTATCTGATTTAGGTTAAATCAGTTTATTGAACTGCTATTCCAGATTCCCTCCAGATTCAAGTTACCTCACAGTCCCCCAGCATCCCAGAATGCTTTGCACCTTCCCTGAAAACATCCCTTCCGCCCCCACGGTTGGGCAGGCTAGCCTTGGCCCAAGCTGTCTGCTCCAGCCCAGCAGGGAGCTGTGCTCTAACACCCCCCAGGCTTCTGGCCTGGGCCACTGCAGGCATGTGGCTGCATTTCTGGAATCAAAAATGAACATCTGTTCCCTGGCTTATTGGTTCAGTCTATGCAAGTTAGACTAACCTGTGAAGATTAAATCGATTCAGCCTCAGGCTTTTTGACTGTTTGCACTTAGCCAATGAGACGAGCCCAGGAATTCCTCCGCTTACTTCCGACCAGCTGGCAGGAAACCTTGTCAAGTCTGCCAGCATCACTTGGCTCCTGGGCTTCACAATCCCCAGCTAGACAGCTACTTGAAAGAAAAAGAATTTAAAAAAAGGTTTGGAAGGCCCCTGGGTCCGTGAGTGTAATGACCTGTGAGATCTGCCTGTGCCTACAGATCAAGAGAGCTTTTCATTCCAAGTGCCCTCAGTAAAACTTGCTCAAAAGCCTTTACATCAGGATAAAGACCACAAGGACATCTCCCTGACCGGGGCCAAGCAGTGCATATATTTTTGCAGCGATGACAGTGTTCTACATTTGTTTACCAAAGGCACACTTAGTGTTGTGGTTGTGCAGGGATGACAAGGATGCCTGCCTACCTAATTTATCTAACTACGACACCTTTCACTTTTGGATTTCAAGGGATTATTCCTTCTGTAAAGAACAGCAGAATTATAAGTACTGGAATCTGCGTGGCTGTATCCATTACGTCATTGATCTTGTATCTGCGATCAGGTACTTAGGTTGCACAACACCCAGCACCATAGCATCTAACCATTAGCTGCCTGGTTTCTCTAGTAGAATCCATAGCCCTGAGCTAGGTACTTGGTGTCTCTGACCTATGCTTGGGGGAGTTAGAACAATTTACAACAGCCATCATGCTAAACAGGAAGCTGTCTAGGCTAGCAATTGGAAACACTAATGATAAGGGTGAATTTAAAATCTCATAGATGTTTCAGCTTTAGACATTCAACATGGTGCCTCCGTGACTTGCTTGGGCTTCTCAGCCACTTCCTGGAAGCAGGCATCTAATTCTTCTCTTTCAGGCAGAAGGCAGGACAGGGTGGCACCTTAGATCAGTGGTTCTCAACCTTTTCAGGCTCCAAGGTATCCCTTGATAGACTCAGGGCAGTCTGTGGACTTGGGACACCCCTCAGAACATGTCAGCTAAATTTTCACTCAATTTTTGACTACAGAAAGATAATAGAGCAATTCTTCTGTTGCAAAGAAATTGGACCTCAGCAGATCAAAGTGTTTTTAACACTGTGGATTCCAATATCAAATCTCTGGGTTTATCTTGTGAATGATTGTTGCACACCTAAAAATGATAGCATTATGTGGTGACCCAAAGCCCCCTGGTAATGATCTCAAGGCACTCCTGGTTGAGAATCAATGGCCGTAGGATATTTATAGATATACTTCTTCACACTGCACCATGTTGCAGATATGGCATATCAGAGAAGACTCAATTAATCAAATCTGTTCCACACGCGAGCTGGCACGCACCGCACTGCATTGCTTGCAGTTGTGTAAGTGGCAAAATGCATGTCAGCATGGAAAAAATGGCGGTGGTGCGCTTTTGAACTGAAACACCTTTGATGTGTTTTAATTCAAAAGTAGACCATCGATATTTTCTGTGCTCCAATGCCACTTATACAACTATCCATTGCAGCACTGGGTGCTTTTCGAAGTGCCTGGTGCTGCAGCACATGCATATGTAAAAATTCCCTTAGAAACTAACTGGCTCAGGGAGGCATAAGCTTTCATAGGCAACAGCCTTCTCTGTCAAATAGCATCAGGGAAGCTCTAGTGTTGTATAGTGAGGGAGCTTCAAACAGAGGTGCCTCCAAGCCTGAGTAGAATCTGATAGAGTATTTTGAAGATCAGTTTGGGAACTGGGTACTAGAAGTGGGAGTTAAGCAGAACTTAAATATTTCAGACCTTTCATAGCTTGAGTCCTTTGTCCCTACCTTAAATTTTAAAAATTGAGATTTTGCTGCCTCTAAATGCAGTAGTGTAAGTAACCTGCCCTTATTAACTGTAAAGCACAGTAGCATATAATAGAAATCTCAGTGAATTCAGAAAGCCCTCAGCTCACATAATCTATTGTGCCTAGAAGGTCCAGATCATGTCACATGCCAAAAAACTCAGCTTTTTTAATGTGTGTGTCAAGGTGGGGCCCAGCAGAGATGCAACCAAACCTGGAATTAAACTTTTAAAATAGAGAGGCCATTTCTACCCTATCTCTCCGTCTCTCTTTTTTTTCCCCTTTTTTTGCTCTTTGCAGTTAGCTTCTGTGTCTGTATGTTGGTTACCTAGGAAACTGCTGTAGGGTGGCATTTGATTGAAAATGCAATTGGACTGATTGTCAGAATTGTGGCCTGTGTTTCAAGTGATATATGAATGCTTGTAAAGTCTTGACAATTTTATTATTATTTGTAGCATAAAATAACATTAAGCACAGAGGCCACATTTACCCAGTGTAGAACTATGCTGATGAATTTGGCTTTAATAGCTATTAGGCAAGCAATACCATCTAAACCAAAATGTATACCAACCGTATCAATCGTATTTCTCCCCGTATCCCACTCTTGATCTCTCATCAAGAAGACCTACCATCCCAAGACTTCTCCAAATATTGTGAGCCCTCACAAATTATCTCCCAGCCCTATGATAAACCCAAGCCAGACAATACTGTCATGCTATGAGTATCATCATAATTTCCATTTTCCAGGAGAGGCAGGGAAAGGAAGGGAACATGACCAGGAAATGAAGCAGAAATTAGGCTGTCCACAATGAGTCTCTCCCACTCGGTGATTAATTCAGCTAATCTAGAGATCAGACAATGTTCCTCTTACTGCACCTGAGGATTCGAAGCTTGCCCACATAGAAAAATGTGCTTTGTACTGTTAATCTCTCTGCCATGAAGATGAATTATATAGTTTAATATAGTGTGAGCAAGGGGCAGGGGAAACCCAGTTTCTGTGCTGTGAGGAATTTCCTTGCTGGTTTCAAGATAAGATTGCTGAAATCCAGATTGAGCTGTTAGGATGGCATACTCCATTTAATGGATGCAAGAAGAAATTTCTGTGTAAATGTATTCAATGATAACACAGTAACACCGTAAAGTGGTGACAAAGTTATTTCCACGTATGAATACACACTGGATGATGGGAACAGCCTGTTGTAATGGATGTGAGAGCATCACCTTCACTTTTGTCACCCAGCAAGGCACAAGACTAAAGAATATTACCTGTAGGACTTACGTGGTCTGTTACCCCTTAACCACTTCAGCCTATTTTCTTTACCATCCCAACCTGACAAGAGTTTTAATGATATCAGGCCAGATCCACACCTGGCAGAAACTAAGCTCAACCACAGATTGGTAATAGAACTAAGTCAGTCTACACAAGTGGAAAATCTAGTCTGTTTAGAAAAAAAAGGCAAAGTAGATCCATCCAGTCCATTTGTCTGTGTTGTCCTGCAAAAAATAACGTTTCTCTTTCCATTTTTAAAATAATATAATTTGCGCTTTATATCATTCACCCTGAAAGGCAAAGAACACCCTGAGGGAACAACAGAACTTTAAGGTCTAGGACTGTACAGTGGCTGTTCACTATGTTTTTGATTGCTTCCAATATGCAATAGAAAGTATTTGATAATGCTTACCATACAAATAGAGAATATCATATATTGCTGGGAAGTAACTGCTTGCTAGGAAATTAGTATTTTCATTGGCATCCTCCATTCCAAGGGATCCAAAAACAGTATTTACGAACAAACTATAGAACTCAACACTGTAGTACAGCCACCTCTGTGATACAAGATGGTGATTATGTCATTCTGTATTGAAACAGGAAATGACAGTTTATGCTGAAGGTGGAGAATACTGTATCTAATTGAAAGTGCAAGAGGTACTTAGGGAGAGAAAATACAGTTACTACATTTGGAATATGTTTGGACAGCATGCCTATACATCACTTTTGCAAAAAGGTCAAGGGGCATTTAAGGACAAGTGCTGGCTGGGAGAGGATTTTTCCTTAAGAAAGCAGAAAAGAAATCCATCCATGCCCAGAATAACTTAGATGCTGGTGGTTGAGGCACTCATCCAGGGTGCAGGAAACCCAGGTTTGCTGTTCCTCATTTGGAACAAGGGTTTGAATGCAGGCATAGTAGGCTGCAGGTCTCAGGAACTGTAGCCCAGTTGCAGGCAGTAAGAAAATGATTACAGGCTTGCCTAGGAGGGCTGGGCCAGCTGATGAGGATAAAAGACTTGCTCAGAGGAAGTTAAAAGCCCCCAGGAGCTGGAGGGCAAGAGAAAAGGCTATGAGGGTAGAAGCTGCAGCAGTAAGCCAGGGTACTCTCTCCAGGCCTGAGAAAAGACCACCAAGTTTGGTTCAATGCATTATTGTTTGTACCTGATGTTTGCAAACTTATGACTTATGCTGTGTTCTGTGGACAAGTTCAACCAGGGAAACAAAAGAGTGTGTGGTAACTAGACAATCAGCTACACTAGGTTTCCTATATCCCACAAGGACGTAGTCTATCCCAGTCTCCTCCTGGAGCTGTTCCACCCATCTTAACATGGTAGGTCTAAGGATGAAAGTAGCAGGTGGTATATGGTATGGTGACAGTCATTTTCTCTTTCCCTTTATTCTGTCATTCAGAATAATAATTCCTATATAAGAAAGAAGAAAAACTCTTTCATCCTCACTTCTATCCCTCAACTCCAAACTTGTTAGCTGCTTATCACATCTACATAAATTGAACTTTGGTACCTGGCTATGCGTGTGTGTGTGTGTGTGTGTGTGTGTGTGAGAGAGTGAGTGAGTGAGTGAAAGAGAGAGCAACAGAGGGCAAATTATGGTGACTACATGCGTTGATGGAGCACTGAGGCTTCTGCTGCCAGAAATCAGCCTTCTTCTGTTAAAGTGTTAGCAGCAATCTATCGTAAAATAAACTGAATGATTAGTAAGTATTTTCAACATCATAAAAAGACCAGATACAGTTTACACACAATAATTTGGACTTCCTCAGTGCAGGATGCACTGCAACGAAATTCTTATTTTAATGCCAGCTGGATATTCACTCTATGAATCTAGCCTTTTATCCCAGCTGAAAAAGAAATGTATATTTCTCACACTACACTTTCAGCAGGGAGTCAGCATTTTGTCAGGTCAGTGTATCATGGTGTTACATTGTGTTAAGCAGCATAATGGTGCGACAGGCTGGAATGATGAAAGGCTGGCTGAGCAGTGGAAATTTGGAAATAGACACTCATTTGGAACTGAAGAAACTACTGAAATAAAGGCAGGAAGGGATGTACATCAAACATTTGTGACTGTCAGGTTTTTGGCTCTTGGAACATTACATACATAGCAATAGCATAGTACAGAAGGTTGGCCTGCTCTATTTACAGAACCTTGTCTGTTAGAAGTTCTCATTTTTTTCCTCCTTCCCTGTCCTGTCCATTCACTCTCACATGCTAAGCAAGTATGAAACAGAGAAGCAGGAAATATAAGAACTGTAAAAAGCTCCCCATGCTGTCACCTTTCTTCCTTAGCTCCGTATCCCATTATATTCTGTTTTTTTTCCTTTCTGATCCTTATGTTCTCTCTTCTCTTAAAAGTCCATTTCTAATCATATTTTTGTTCAGACCACCACATCCAGCTCAACTCTTTATGGCAACAAAAGCGTGGATGATAACAATGTCAGGTGAGCAGTAAGTAGGGAGCAGTGGCTCTGGGATAAGCAGTTGGGCTGTGTGAAGCTTCAGTCCCTGATTTGATTTGGCAAAGATTCAGCATGATTCAATGGCCAAATCTCCAAATCTGAATCAAATCAGGACACCCTTTAATCTCTCCAAATTGAATTGGAACCCTCCAAATCGATTCAGAGAGATTCGGAAAGATTCGGTGATTTGGGCATAGACACAGCTTTAAATGTTTTTTCTACATACTTTTAGGTATCAGGTGGCTCATGAATGCTATGATGCTGGAAGTGGATGAGAAGCACTTCTGTTCACTTCCAGGTCCTCCGTGGAGTGTGCAGGGGGCCCCCCGCACCCTCCTGGCTCAGTGACTGGTGCCTCCTGGGTTTGGAGGGGCACCCAGGGTCCCCCCATGGCCAATCACTAAGCCAGGGAGGTGCGGGGGTGGGGGAGAGAAGAGGCTCCCCAGCACACTCCCTGGCAGACCTAGAAGTGGACAAGAAGTACTTCTGGTCCACTTCCAGGTTCATCTCCAAGCATGCAGGGAGCTCCCCGTGCTCCTGTGGGAAGCTCCATCCACCCCAGCATTCACGAGCCGCACTGGTACCTCAAGGTATGTGGAAAAAACATTTAAAGCTGTGTCTATATCTGAAATGATAAAGGGCTTGGAAAGCAGGTCATATGAGGATAGGTGTAAAGGAGCTAGGCATGTTCAGCTTGCAGAAAAGGCACTTAAGAGGGAGCATATTTAAAAGGTGCCCATAAAGAAGAGGGAAAGCACCTGCTCTCTCTTTGCTGCAGGGAAGAGGATGTAGACCAATGGCTTGAAGTTGCAGCAAAGTAAGTTTAGATTGGATATCTGGAAAAAATTCTTCACTGTTTGAACAGCGAGGCAGTGGAATCGACTGCCTAGGGAATTTGTGAACTATGAATTACTGGGGGTGTTCAAGGAGAGGTTGGACAGCCACTGGTCAGGGATGATTTAGGCTCAGATATACCTATGTTCTACCATGGGTATTTCCCATGCTTCTGGGCTTGGCTGGTTGTCCCCTCCCCATTTTTTCTGCTATATGTGTTGAGGTGTTTTTAAGCCCTCCCAGAAGCATTGGATGTTAGCTACAGCCAAAGCTGGGGACTTTGACTGAGATGTGCCAATGCTCCTGCTGGGACCAAAGCCAGAGGTTCTTGGATAGAGGGTCTTGCTGCTCAGCTCAAGATCAAACTGATGCTTTCTTTGGGTCAGGAAGGAATTTTACCCCATGGTCAAATTGGTATGGACTATGGTAGGTTTTGCCTTCCTCTGTAGCAGAGGCACAGCCCTTTACCCTGGACCTCTTCAGCATATATCAAAAATATTTCATAGAAGCACTGGCTGCCATGGTTCTTCTACTTTACCTGTGGCAGGTTAGGCTATTAGGTCTGTGTTGTGTCAGGGTTGATGGCAGCCTTACGTAGAGTTTATATTATGGTTTGGATAGGGAAGATCCTGCCTCCAGCAGGAGGTTGAACTAGATGATCTCTGGGAGTCCTCTTCAGCCCTACTTCTTTATGACTTTAAGACTATGACACTATGTCAGTGGTGCTAGTAACTTTTGAGGGCAAATGAATACAGATTGTAGGATGATGAATAGTTGCAGTAGCAACTTTGTAAATCGACATTGCAAACACTTCAGACAAGGGATGATGGCCCATATGCACAAAAGAACATTAGCACCTAAAATGAGGCTTGGACTTTCCAGACCAGTTCTGTCTTTTTATCCAGTGGCTCAGATAAAACACAGAAAAAATTCTTGAAGCAAACTAAGACCCAAGTCTCTGTCCTCCCAAAACAGGGGCGTCCTTTCTTTGGTTTAATTGGCGCCTGACCCCAGAAGATGTTTTCAGTAGAGAGGGGTCAGGCTCAAAAAACTTACCAATGTTTCCTATTGGCTATTTCATGTGATACCCTCCTCAGCACATATAGGTTTTTGTGGGTCTCATTCTGAAGTATGTAGGCACCTAACACAAAGCTGTAGGTCCCAGCCTGAAGTTAGGCCCTTAAAAGTCAACTCTGGCAGTGCTCAGTATTCCAGTATCACAATGGACCTAGCCCTGTGTTTACTTCTATTTTCACATTTTTGGTTGTAGCCATGTTGGTCTAAGGACATAGACAGGCAGTTCTTTGGGTAGATGTGATATCTTTTATTAGACCAGCTGAGTAGATAGAAAAAAGTGAACTTCCATAGCACTTAGCATAATTGTGTTCTCCTGCAGCCTCTGAGTATTATCACAATATTAATAAGTGAATAATAAGTTTAAATAATTCATGTTAAATATCAAACACTTAATAGGCATCAGAAGTCTTAAGAAATGTGAACCCCATTAAAAAAAAAAATCGGGTAGCATTTGTGGTAAGACTAATTATGGATGCTTAGTATTTCTCAGATTCAGGGCCATAATTTAGCTATGGTAAAAAATAGATATTACCTCACGTTTTGAAATTCAGTACTATCTTTTTCATATAAGTACATTTTTTGGGGGGGGAGGGAGGGGAGGACAGTGCAAGGAAGGAATGTTGCCATCCCCACCCCAAGCTCATATAGGTCATTAACAATATTTTGTTCCATTTCAGGGTCTCCTGGCATATTTATTTCTGGAAATGTCAAGAATTATTTCCTTTAAATGATTTTCAGACCGCATTTCCATATGCCTTATTTTTTGCTATTTTGTGTCATAACTGTGCGAATACACTGGTACCTCATTTTTTGCATATACAAACTTAGACATTTAGCTGCCACTTTTCCCAGGTTGGGTTGGTCCTAAAAGATGGGTTACTTGGCCCATTAGTAGTAATTTAATTATTTGGATACTTTCTGTCAGTGCTTGTGCTATTTTATTATGAGTTTACAAATTGAACAAAGGCAAGGGACAATTTAAATCAGAAGTAGTTTCAGTGGCATCCATTTTACAAAACACTATCTAGCCCCACTTGTGAATTTTGCAGCCTTTAGGAAACAATAAGTGTAGTTCCAACTGTGGCATTTGCACCAAGGTGTTCCCAGTATTACCAGTATTAAATATTCCAACTACTGGACCATCTCCTCCCTGTCCCCTGTACCCATCATTGCTTTGAAAATGATGCCAGAACCTCACTGTAATTCCACAGCAAAGCTACAGTTCAGCATCTTTCCTAGTCTTTTCTGTTATACATTGAAGTATTCTTTTCGTAGAACTACCTTAAAATATCACTCAAAAATCATATGCAGAATTTCATGGGAATAGTTATGTGGCCCAAGCCTGGGCTAGCTACTGATATTATTTGATAGCTTTGTCTGGGTTGACTGAACAAAAATTGGCTGTTTTTCTACCACTTTATTTTATAAAATCTTAAAAAGAACATACATTTTCCCAATTAAAATAGACTTGTATGCCAACATTGGGCTCTTATCTTGTCACTATATTTTGTCACTTTGAGTTTCATTTTGGAGCCCCACTGTAGACATCCAGTTTTAAAAATGTTGGTCATTATTAGGGCATTATTTGAAAAAACGGTGTTTAAAAGGAGTCGATACCTGGGTCTTCTGTCATATTATACGTACATGTGATAGAAAGATCCATTCAAATATTTTCATCTTCCCAAGGGGAGGGGAGTTATTAAAGTTCAATCCATTCAAATACTCTTAACTATCTGAGGCCTCTATTCCTGATGGAAATGGGCCTGTATAGTATATGCCTGTGAGCTGAAGTGTTGACAGGGAATTATTTTCACATCTTTTTTCACATAATGGATGAGCTGCTAATGAGCAGAAGTAACTAAATTTGAGCATTTAATAGAAGAGTTGGCAATTGGATTTAATTTCTATCTCAGTCTTTCATACAGTGTATTGTGAAGCGAAGATGCCAGCCCTATTTTCGAGCAGCTTTCTGCTTATAGTGGTGCTAGAATCAGAGCAGTGCTTTGCAGAAAGTCCTCAGTACAGGATTTCTTGGTGAATCATTTTTTCTCCTTTAGTTAATAAAACCAAAAACACATACACAACAATGACAGGCACCTTGGTGGCTGAAAACAACTATATTTATATCAAACGAAAACTTCGCTAGAAAAGAATTATGTGAGATGAAAGCATGACTTCTTTTCCTGTTTAATGCTCATTGCATGGATCATATCCTATGTTCTCCTTCTGTTCTCCAGACACTGCAGCACAGTATGAAGAGGACATGTTGCAATATCTGTAGAATAGTTGCAATAGCTGTAGAAGAGAATCTGTACACATTTAAGAAAGGACTTTGCATTGGGTAAAGCTGTTAAAACGGGAGGATTTTTATGAAGGTCAAAACAGTATGTATGAATGATCTGAACGTTAAAAGTTACATTAAAACAAAAACAAGAAACAAACTATTGGTAAAATCACACTGGCTTGGGACAGAAATTACACATAAACCAGTATAAGTAATCAGAAAGAGATTCAAATCTGTATAACAACAGCAGTTCAATGCACATAAACCTCCTTCCGATTGGCCAAAACCAGTTTAAGAAAAAATCTGGATAGATGTAGTGTCAGTCTTAACTTAAATCAGTTTATTGGACTTCTGTCCCAGATCCCTTCCACAGTCAAGTTAACTCACAGTCCCACCCAGCATCCCAGCATTTTTGCACATCCTCGGCAAACCCCCCTTCCCAACCCTCCCCCCTCAAGGATGGGTGGGCTAGCCTTGGCCCAAGCTGTCTGCTCCAGCTGAGCAGGGAGGCGTACTCTAGCACACCCCAGCTTCTGGCCTGAGCCAATGCAGGCATGTGGCTGCATTCCTGAATCTAAATGAATGTCTGTTCACTTGCTTATCGGTTCAATCTATGCAGCTTAGATTAACCTGCAAATATGGAATCAGTTCAGCCTTGGGCTTTTTTACTTTGTCTGTACTTAGCCCCTGAGCTAGCAGAGAGGTTTGATCCCTTTTCCTAACTAGCTGGCAAGCTGTTGTGCCATCAGAAAAGACCCATTCACAGATTTCTGCAAAGGTTACAGTAAAAACGTAAGCAGGTGGGTAAGAGGATAAAAGTAGTAGTTCTCAAAAAAACTGCTTACATTTGCACTTCTTAGCTTCTTCTTTGATGTGTTTTAGAGTCTCAAATAGTAAAGTTTCAGCTCTGTAACTGAGTTGTCATTTCACTGAGTGCCTAAAATCTGAAGGAAGGCAGGCATCCCAGCCCTCTGGCCTTGTGGGAAGAAAACCAATTTAGTCACAGGATACAAAACTTGTATTATCTATTTATCACATCACATGTTTGATATTCATTATACTGAGTATGGGGTCAAATTTCACTGAAGCAAAGGCATGTAATTGGTGTCCTTCAGCATAAATGTAAGAAGCAACCAAGATCATTTCTGGAATAGACAGCATCACCATCCAAAACAAGACTAGTAAGGGGCTAGTTAGAAACTGAGCTACACAACAGGGTTGGGGGACTTCATTAGTTGTTGTTTGTTAAAGCAGTGTGTCTGCAGATAAGAGAGGAAGCAGTCCCTACACCACAGATAGGAAACAGAGAATGTAACAAGACAGCACCAGATACAGCCACCAAAGCAACACTGGCAGCATGACCCTGAGAAGAAAGGGCTCTGGAGTCTGGCTAGAAATGAGCAAGAAATACCAGTTAGTCAACAATATTGGCTAATTGCATGTGTCAAAAGAAGGAACAATATTTAAAAAGGTTGTTGTCTGCCCTAGGAATGCACTGATTGATTGGCTTTGCAAGCTGTCTAGTGCAGGGATAAGCAACCTTTTTCAGCTGTGGGCAGGAACGACCCACTGTAGTCAGAGGTAGGCTGATGGGCAGGCACTAGGACCTGGCCACCACCGCCATTTGTCTCCATGGCAGCATAGGGAGCATGCCCAGAGCCCCAAATCTACAGATCAGATCCAGTAGTTTTGCCAGCTGGATCTAGCCCATGGGCCACAGCTTGCCAACCCCTGATCTAGTGCCATGTTGCAGGCAAAGAGCTCAATCAAGTTGTTCCTAATCCTGCAAACATGTAGCATATTTCACTATGAATCTGGACTCTCCATCAGGTGTAAACTGACACAAGTGCATTGAAACCCATGGCTTAAAACCCACGTACCAGGATCAGTGCTTTATCCACACGGCAAAATTAACATGAATTATCTCAATGTGTTTTAGTATTATAGATAGCTTAGAAATACTAAGCCAGAAACAAAGAGCCACTGCAGAACTGAACATGACATTATGGGGTTGAAAAACCTTACAGAAGGGAATAATTCCATTGTCTTTGGTTCAGCATGATGAAACTGGTGAAAGATCAGCAAAAACAAATTTAAAATCATGCCTATGAAACTCTACTTTAATTTAAATTAGAAGGGATAGAGGGTTGTAACTTCCATTTAAAGTGCCTGGCCCATCATTTATTTTTTATATGCTGCCAAAGCCACTGTTTAAATTATTAAGAGCAAGAAGTAAAAAGCTTCTCGGGAGATAAAATGGATGAGATTAAAATTAATCCACCATAATCCTTCCTTTAAAACTGCTGATTCAGTATGTACAAGTTTATCAATGGAAGGGATGGGAGGGAAACAGATGAAATATTTTTTGTTTTCGGGACTTCTTTTGTGAACATCTCCTCGCATTTGTTTCCCTCGGCGCGCTGTTAGTCTGCCGTCTGTTTGATCCTGCGCTACAGGTAAGGGAGTTATTTTGTTTATTCGGGAATTCTAAGAAATTGCAAAACTTTTGCTCTTATACCTCCAGGCTACTCTAGACGTGCACTTCTTCAACCACCTGAAATCAATAGCCCTTTCTCATTTAAGCAGTCCAGTTGATTTCATCCATCACAGTTTTTGTGAGCACAAGATACGGGGACATAGTATAGAATATGGCCCAAATATTTTGGAACAGGTACACAAAATCCAAGATAGACATTGATTTAGTATCTTTGAATCCTTTTGAGCTATGCTGATTTAAACTAGCTGAGGATCTGAAGTAAAACAGTACACAGGTTTCCCTTCCCCGTATATGTTTGTATGTATGTATATGGCTATATAGATTTCTCTGTGTGTCCATGTGTTGCATCTGAAAGAGTTGTTTGCTATGATAACCCCACTATGTATAATGTATGCAGTCTTGTAGACGGTTACCCCTTAATCACTTAGGAGCCGCAACTCTTCATGCAGACTAATGATCTCCTACTGACTGGTTGCCCACTTGCAGCTCTCTCTTCAGCACATCTGTCAGCATGCCTTCCCCAGGGAGCTGTATTCAAGTCTGAATCTGTGACACATGTGCATTAACTACCCGGTGACTTCTTCCGTTAATAACTGACTAAATCTTTGAAAACTGTGAGTTTCCTCCCAAACTCCTACTATTTTACCTTTAGGCACCAGTTGGCTTGTCACAAGATAGACAGCAAAGTAAAAGACATTTGGCATTTTTAACTCATGCTGCATTCCTTGAATCTCTTACATTTTAGTTTCCGTGTCTCAGGTAAAGAGGAAAGACCAAAATAATGAGAGTGACATTAATGGGTTCTTTAAAAAAAAAAAAAAAAATCTTGGTGATGGCTCATTATGACATAAAATATATAATCTTAAATTAGGGACATAGCACACTAATTTTCTAAATTGAGAGGCATAATAAATGAGGGTAGAAGGGTTCAGAGACTGATTTAGTATCAGCCGGAGCCTTTCACCTCTGACTGAACAAAGTCAATAAGTAGTTTTAAAATGTTAGTATCATATGGTATCTTTATAGATTGGATACCTGAATGTAGTTCCTAGTGGAAAGTCCTAGTGAATTTTTCACCAGATTATAGCTATACTTTCCTCATATTTACAAGCAAAACCATTAAAATTATGGGCAGGTTGCAATCATATCTGTGTGGGCAGATCCTTGTGTTGACTTAGAGCCCCATTTAAGTCAGTGGATCTGATGGCACAGCTATTTATTTCAGCTGAGTTATTATCTTACTGTATGCAAAATACAAGTAGTAATGGCAAAATCTAATACTTTCCCAGTGTATGAAATACCATGAAAACCTCAACTCCTGCATTTCTCTCTGTGTGTGAATGTGTATGGTTAAATATGTAACCTTAGTGTTATTTCAACATAATGCTCTTGATTAAAAAAAATGAAAAGATAGCACAGAAGGAGAAGGATGCAGCCATCTATAAAAACAGCAGACAATAGTTTGGCCCCAGACAAGTCTCTAAAAAAAGAGGGGCACTCCTAATAAAGCCCATGACAACCTTAATTACAGCAGTTAGTTCCCATCCACTTACCTGATATTCCTACATATATCATTACAGTAGCATTGTATAATGTAATATAATAAAAAGGTGTGGATGTGCACAAATGTCTCAAAGGACATCTCACCAATGCTATGTTGCTACTTATTTCAACCTTGGAGTTGGCCGTACTCTTAATAAACTTTGGTAAGACATTTCCCCCTGAGCAACTTTATAAAAAAAGGCTTGATCTAATCTCTTATACCTACAGTGAGAAGCTGATCAAAGGTAGTCAAAGCCTGGTATTAAAGGATTAGCTAGGTGACATTGGAATATGTTTTAAAACAAACAGCAGAGCCTTTGACCTAACTGAAGCAAAGATACAGAAGAATACTGTTAGACTAACTCTTCGTGGCTTTAAACAGATATCAAACCAATAGATTAAATCTGTGAGTCCTTCTTTAAGGTGATAGATATTGTTTTTCTCCTATGCATAATAATCTTAGGAAAAGGAAGTAATAGTTGAACTGCAGAGAGGACAAATATATACAACAATTAAAATTGGTTTAAGTATCACTTATACAAGCAACTAACTTGAGGCATTCTAGCTGTGGGTAATTAGTGTCAGTCTGTTCCTCCTTATCTTTTTTATTCTGTCCTATCTTTTTTTCTGTCTCCTTCTCCTCCCTGTTTGCTACTGACAGGATCTACCGTTGAGGCACTTTATCTTTGTTTGACAGGTTGGGCTGAGTGGTTTCTTTCTATGGATGTGGATGCCACTCCGTGGATCCTGTCTGCTACTTTTATTTAAGTAGAGCTCCCACATCAAAATTAAAAACAGGTGGCACCTTGTAGCTTCATGATGGTCCAATAGGAAGTGCTGTGAAACCACGTTGGCTTGAATCAATGTCATAGGAGAGCAAGTAAATCATTCCTGGATAGAGAAACATGATGTCACTCAAGTTAAAAAGAGACATTGGGTTTATCATGGGTCTGATTTACCCCAGACTCTGACTTGCATCAAAATAGGAGCTGGACAATCATTTATATATACAGCTTGAATGGCAATTAACTCAAATTAGCTAAAAATTGTCCCAGGAGAAAAAGTGTTATCTTAAAGCAGGACAATGGGCTTGTACGTCTGTAGGATCCCAGGATAAAGGGCTTTGTTCCAGGTGTAATCTGACAGCTGTTTTTAGCTCACTTAGCAAAGGGGTTAGTAGTTGCAAATTAGGGTGAAGTTGCATGTTACTTTTAAAACATACTAAATTGTTGGAACATCAAGCAATGTTACAGTTAGAACGTGTTGTGAGCAGTCGCACGTTAAGGATTGGTACCGTTTCTTGCCTGAACAGCTCCAAGTTGACGCTAGAGGGCTGGTGAGCAGGGGCATGGCTAGAAGCCAGGATGCCTGAGCTCTACCCCTGCTCTGGGAGGGGGAAGCCAGGAGTGGTACATGGTGGGGTGCTGGAAGACTGCAAAGTGCTTGTTTTATCTCCATGGAGCAGGCTGAAATTACCCTAACAAGCAGACTGAAATTACCCTAACAAGCTAGACCAAAGTGGTGTGACTTTGAGATCCTCAGACCACGTGTAGCATGAGTTAACAAGCTTTAACATGTGGAGACTCATGCTTTAAGTGCCCTTAGTATGCTCCAGCATAATGTGTAACTTCACCCTTATAGGGTCATTTGCCCAGTCGAGAGTGCCTTGCGCTGGTTTTCCAAATATGACCGGGTGTAGCAGTGTGACATTGTTCAGTTCTCACCCAATGAAGTTAGCCTGTTTATTTTAATGAAAAGAGACAAGAGTCATAACAATCAGGACAAGGGGTGCAATGTATACCTTTGTCCTCAGGGATTTCAGCCAGTGAATATACAACGCCTTTTCACAGAAGTTGTGTTAGAGCAGAAATTCCACAAATCTGTCAGCCTGAAGAAATAGCTCTCCTTTCTTGGTCAGTCCCACCCTACCCACTTTGAGGTCTTCACTAGCTACCTATGGTCATCCCTCCAGCACAAGAAGGGTATGAACAGAATTTACAGCAGCCCTTCCTCTTTAAAGGAAATTTTATCCTATCCATGGACCCATCACTCCAGTTCCAGGATTGAATGGAGCCCAAGGATTTCAGTTTAAATTAGAGCTACACAAAATTTGTGTCGTCAAACCTGAAACCAACAGAAATTAAACTGTTTGCAAAGTTCACTATAATTCAAGTATCGGAGCTAGACAACCGAGTTCTGAAAGCAGCAGAGATCATTCATTGGTATGACCAGAATCAGAGCAAAAATGGCCTGGTTTTGCTTTGCGTTGGGATTCTGAAATAATTTTAGATTAGTAATTGGATAGTGGGGGGGAAGATTAACGCTCCTAAATTTATCACCGCTCTTGGTTGCTTTCATGGGCTATTGACGATCGTTTTTCTTGAAAGTGAACCCAGAAGTAAAGAAACCCAGATTTGCAGGTTTATTGAACCTTAGACATCATTCCCAGAAAGCACTGGGCTCTGAAGATGTTTCAGTGTGTCATGTCAGTATAAATATGAGTCCTATATATTCTAGACAGTGCCTGGTTACTCCAAGAGTCATCTTTCTGAAATCTAACCCAGCAAGGGAAAACTCTGCTGCCTATAAGTTACTGCAATAGGTTTGTGTATTTAGCTGGAATAAATACAATAACAGGGGACTTTCAATCTTGTAATATTTTCTATTCTGTCATAGATGGAGGTTTCTGATGATTTTTCTCCCTGAGGGAACTTCAAGTTAAGAATGTGTCGAAATCCCCAATGGCATGGTGGAGTAATCATTAATGTTTACAGTTGCCATAGAAACTAGGATAGCTAGCAATTGACTAGGAATGGAAGCTGTTTGTAGGAGATAAGCTGGGTCAATTATTGAACAACCGTCAAATATTCAACTATTTTAGAGATACAGAAAAATAGAGATGGGATGGGTCAGCCTGATTATTGACAGGGCTTTATGTAATGGCATCGCTCTTATACAGTTGGGCCTCTTTAGTGACTATGTAATTAATTTGTGGAATCAAATTATGTCAGTGGAGAAAAACAGGTCTAAACATAGAACTGTTATACAGGAATCTAAGTTTGTATGTGTGTATTTATATAGGTGTACGCACATATATATCTACATGGCTGTGTGTGTGGATAGTACAGCATCTTTTCTCTCACTTATTACTAAATCTATTATCCAAGCCTATAAACTTCGGTTTACACAGGTGAGTAGCACCTCTGAAATCAGTGGAGCTATTTACAGGAGTAGTCTTACGTACAAATCTAAGATAACTCACACGGCTGGAGCACAAGCCTATATTATTTGCGCCTATCATCTTTATAATGTTTTCTGTCCTGTTAGCTTGCTACTTTTATTCATTTCTATCTGTCACAAGTCTGGTCAAGCTCTCTCTGTTGGGACGTTCACCGTGCACTTTCACATGCTGTGTGGGGGTCTAAGAAGTATTTCCTGGCACAGCAGTTTTCACAGTAACAACTGCATAAGAGCTAGATAATGTCAAGGGGGATTCATAAGTCATACATGAGTTCCCCAAACCATCACAAAACCACATTTCAAAAGCTGGTATTAGGGAGTTTGCATGCTGTACAAAGCCCTGGGGTATTAGGAAGAGGTTGTGACTATACATTGTTTTTAAATCTGCTGTTATGTTCCTGATTAAGATATATTTTGTATCTATAACCCAATATCTTTGACATTTTACTTCCTAATGGCTATTTCACACTTGGAGAATTAGTCAGATAATATAAAAAGCATTTCATGGATATTTTGAAGCAATGCATTTTCTCTGCCGTGGTTGTGGGTTCCTATTATTCATTGTTGGCAAATATTCAGATGGCTGCTGCATATGTAAAAATATTCACAAATCCTTAAAGTTTTAGCAACTTTAGCATAAAATGGGTTATTCCCAGTGTTTCGTTCTGACTTGTTCTTCTCTTCAGAAGAACTTGGCATCGGGTTGCATAAACCCTGGTATGCAACTTAGCTGACCTGTCACATGCGATGGACATGAAAAGGATTAATAAATAATCCGTTCACTCAGATCAGTTTAAATTATTAAGAAGCTACTTAAGAAAATTAATAGGTTGATAGAAATTAGAGATCAGCTAATGAATGATTGTGTGAGCACTGCAGTGTAACCGGAGAGATGCACAATTAGTTCAGCTGTACTATGACACTAACACTCACTTAAGAGAAGAGAGTCAAACAATCTTACTTGTGGAGCTCAAGAAAAATGCAGGTAAAAAAGAGGCAGGAGGCTGGAAATGGGGCATGAAACATAGCCCCTAGCTTCACAGGCTGGCAGCCTCATGATGATGCCTGAGGAGCATTATCACACTCCCGGGAGCCATGCTGCCATTGGATCACCCACCTTCATTTGCAAGCTTGTCACTCAGCCACAGGGTTTGGTAGGGAGAGTACGCCATGGAGAATTCTTCTTCCCCTGATTTATTCTCCCTTCCCATCCATATACAAAGGTAACGGCAGTGGTTTCCTTCCCTGTTCCTTGTGGGCCTCTCTGCCAGCCTCACTCTCCATTTCTTTCCTCATCTGTCAGGAAGGAAGTAATGCCCATCTGTGCACTGTGAGCACAGGATTTCAGATCATTGTAAGGGCAGGTGAATCCTGACAAAGGGACAGCTGTTTGCATCTGCCTTGCAAGGTGTGTGACACAGGAGTGGTGCAACATTTGCCTGGCAGCAGGCAGATAGTGTATATTCCACTCCTCCTCAGCTCCATTCCCTTCTCGCTCCTCCCCCTCCAATCTTTCTGTTCTGAAATAGATTATGGTATAAATAAATAGAAGTGAAGAATAGTGGCATTTGGGAGAGGGTAGGGAATGTAGATAGGAAGGACAGCTGGGATGTATGTCGTGTGTCAGCTCTGTATTCTCCTTGCCTCTGTTTGCTGCTGCTAGGGGGTATGCGGCAGAAGTCTGGTGCTTGTTACTTTGTTAGGTAAGCCTCCATGGAAATTACTATGGAAATTCACAAGCAGATGCATTAAATATAATGTTAAGAGTCTGTCTTCAACCCTCCATAGCCTAGAAATGTTAAGATTAATCCACCATGGGCCCTTTTTCTTGGTATCCTTGAGGCTTTATTGTGACAGCTTCCAGCACAGTATATGGTCTTCTCTCACAAGCTGCTGCAGTATTAGCTGTGTGTACAGCAGTAATCTGTTTTTATATCGTGTCTGTAGCTTAGCAATCATCATCAGTTATCAAGATGCATGTTCTCTCCTCCAACCGCAATACCAGACACCTATTCCAAATATGTAATGTCCATTCATATGGTTGACCAGTTTTTAAAGGTCTAAAATCAGTAATAAAAGGTTCAATGCTGCATGGGGTGAAAGTGAATTCTAGTTGGAGTGGGACCCAAGAACACTCACTATAATGCATACCAGTACAGTACTGAAGCACTGAATGGCTACTGGTCTTGAAAAGCCTACTTAGCAACCTGCCTAGGATCAAACCTCAACTTTGGCCTGCAGTTTACAACCGAAGGTGGAGAAGCTGATGAAATGCTCTCTATGCCTTTTATATTCAGAACTGATATCACTGGGTGGGGAAGTCTTCCTCTTTCCTTTTCCCAGCCCTTCTCCTTGATGCCAAGTTCAGATGCCTGCCCATGCTTGGAGCTTCTCCTGATGTCCGCAGGAGATCTGCCAGCCAAGTTCCCGAAAGTTAGGGATCGAACTTCATGCCTGTAGAGGATGGCTGGTTTTAAACAGTCACATGCTTTTTGCCAGTCTCCTCATATCTTTTCTGTCAGTTATACCACTGATTTAATCTAAGTAATTTTAAAGAGATAAATTGACTCCTTTATTCATTCAATTTGATCACATACTCCTGCAGTCCATACTATTCCAACAGCTTTGTGACTTAGCCTACTTTTAGGCTGATTCATATTTTTGAGTGGTGGGGTTTATGCCTGGTTGACGTTGTCATGTTCTACAGGGATGCATAACCTCCTTTTGTGGGGTAATATATCTGCTTGATACAGGGGAAGATTTTGTTAAGTTCCCTTGTTTCGGAGGTTTGTATTTGCTATCTAAGCAGCACTAACAAGTCAGCTAGTTATTGCATAAAGTTCTTAGCCAGAGAGAAAATCCTGTCTAAAGATGAGAATAAATGTGAATACTTTGCACTTGGGCCCTGATCCGTCCCATGTTGCAGTCAGCAGGAACTACCCATTGACTTAAATGGCAGCTGGATAAGGCCTTTCCACAACAACTGTCCTCCTGGGACTCAAGGTTTTAAAAAAATGACCAAATCCTGTTCTGTCAATGAGAAAACTAATCACAAATTCCACATGACTTTCACATACTCTCACAAGTGTCTCAAAGGAATGGAGCTGAAGGGACTATATTCGGGGGGGTTTTTGCACATATCTGATTTCAGAGCATGGCTTCTGACACCAAATTCTGAGAATTTATAAGCATATTCTAATTACGAAACCAGATGCTTTCTTATAATTTCTTTTATTTTATAAAGTAATTTTAATGGCCCAAACCTTATCAGATGTGTACCCAAAACTATAGTATGGCCTTGGTTCACGCAGGTGTTTTCAGTGGCCAGTTATGCCAAAATCAAGAGCAGAATATGGCCAACAGCAAATGTGTATCTGAATCATGTACAAACTTAATGGTATAGATTTGATTGCCTACCATGCATAAACACCTGTTGCCAATGCAAATACCAGATTTATTATCAGATCATCTAGATTAATTGCTATGGGGTTATCTACAAAAGAAGCATCCATCCCTACCTTTCAGGGAGAAGAAAACTAAACTATCTGAAGCTGAAAAGGAGCTTCTGCCAATCTGCTTTACCTGGCAGGCCTTTATCTACTGTAAGGACAGAAAGCATTACTCAACCCCACAATAGAGGTAGTACAGCTTCTGGAAATCTCTTAGGCCTTTAAAATAGAGTTAGCAATAACAATTTTATGAAAATATATGATCAGTAAAAATGGACTTCTGTGACTGAATTCAACAAATCTGATTGTAAATACTAATAATATAAAAGTGTAAACTGCACCTTTTCACTTCAGAGTCATACAGAATAGGCCCAAAACCCTGCAGTAACACAATTATGGTCTGTAGCAATTGGGACTGGTACTCTACAATGATTTAGATGGGTAGAACATGGTTTTTATATCCATTTATCTTTATGTGTATGAAATTTCACAGCAAATGTTGCAAGGCTTGTGATTCATGGTGAGGAACAGTTTTGCCCAGTTGTTGAGGATGAAATATTGGATGATAATATATTAAATTAAAGGAATCATTAATGATCAGATTTATCTTTCTAACTTGTGGTAAAGCCTGTAAAAACCAATATTATGTATTGTACCACACTGCTCTTATTAAAAATTATAAACGAACCCCAATTTGTTACTAATATTTATTTCAGAATTTTACTCTTCATTTAGTTTTAAGGTAAGTGTAGTCTTGATGTTTTAATAGCTTCTCCCATAATCACGACATAGACCTTCTGAATTTTGTCAATGACAAACCTGTCTTTGTAGAAAATGTATTCTTGTCTAAGAGCAAAACCAAAAAATGTTCTTTGTGCTCTGAGACACAAAGTGTACATTTTGTATATGCTAAGGCAAAAAGAAAAAAGAGTGTATAGCCTCAGAGAACATTATTTTGGCAAGTCATCTGGTCTAATTAAAATAATAACTTAAAATACAATTCCTATTCAGCTTTCAGTAATGTTTTTGATAATATGATATGCCTTATTAGAGACTGCTTTAAAATTCAATATCACTTTCTTTTAGTTGATATCTTTTACTGACGTAGAAAATATGCCAGCACATTTTCTTTGGTTTGTATATCTGGATGAGCCTTGCACTTGTAATAGTGAAGTTAATCAATTAATTAGAAAAGTGATAGAATGAGTCTCTTGTCATCCAAATGTAAATGTGACAGGGCCGTATGAATACCACAGATGCTGGCCTGCTGTACAGACAGGAAGCAGTTAAGCCGATAGAGAAGGATACATTAAAAAAATGGGATGATGCCATTTATCTCATTTAAGAGCTACATATGTAATCAATGATGTGCTCTAAAGAAAAAGTCTCCAGGCACTCCTAATTTACATGGCAGGGAAGGGCAATGCAAATAATGTTTTGCAAGTGCTCCTTGGAAATATTCTGGATTACATTCTTTACACCTATGTACAGACAGTGGACTTGATCCAGACTGACGCAGTTGGGAAGGAGAGCATCTTTAGGCATGTGGCCTACTTTCCAGAAAGTCACTTCATGGAGTATGGTTTAAACATTCATTTCCCATATTGCTGAAGATGTTTCTCAGATTAGAAGATGTCCACGTGGGCTTGCCTCAGCCACATTGCCATGAGCACATCTGCAGGAGCACAAAGTCCTAAGGAAAACAGAACAAAGCCTAAAACTTTGCTGCAGCAGATCTGGAAATAAACAGCTGTAAGCAGTACTTAAACACGGGCAGCAGTGGCAGAGAATTAAGGCTGGCGTATTTGCTATGGCTCCGAAGCCATGAGTTCAGGGCCCACTCTAGACTTGTTCCAAAGGTCGTCCCCCCCAGCTGACCCAGCTGTAAATAGGTACCTGGCCATTTGGCCAGAGGAGTCAAAGGTGGCTGGATGGGATGCTAGTCACGTTGTTGCTGTGGGCTACAGAAGCTGGTGTGCCTTAACCACACTAGTCCAGTGGGTCCAAAGCTTTGAGGGGCCCTTTGCCTTAACGTCTCTTGTGAAATAGTAAAGGGAAGAAAGAACACCTTCCTAGCAACAACCTTGTGAACCAAATGGAGAAGAAAAATAAAGATGGGCATTGGACACCTTCTAAATCTCTCACATTCAGGAATGATGCTGTTTGCCCATTGCATCCCAGGTGTCTTCTAACAGGGATTTCTCTTATGCGTCCTGTAGCACAGGGCACTGGTCTGGGATTTGGGAGGACTGGGGTTCAGTTCCTGGCCCTGCCACCACTTGGCTGGGTGACCTTGGACAAACTATTTCCCTACAAGTCTCACGTTCTCCATCTGTAAAGGGGGATGTGCTATAAAAGAGCTAGCTGTTATTACTATTGATATAATACACATAGTATTATGCACAACATAGGAAAATAACTGGGCTTGGCTGCGATGAATATATTCGCATCTGAATCTGAAATCCAACCCAAAGGCTGGAGTTGGCAATTTAGTACATCTAGCAGACAATGAAATGTCAGGCATTTAAGGGAGGGTAAAGAATATAAAGCCATATACTTACAAACCATATGACCTTTTCAATGTTATTGGGAGTCAAGGATTAACGGAGGCATGGAAATTCATTTGGCCCATCTCTGTTTTTCCACACTGGAAAAAAAATCCTAGGGAGAGCTTTGGCTGTGACCAAGAGAACCTCTGCCAGGCTGAAACAAAGCACAAGTCCTGTAGCTTGCATCTGGGGTTTGCAATAATACGCAGCCAGTACAACAGAGCTACTAGGGTCCAAGGTCTTGTACCACAGCTGGCTCCATCAGAGACTGCAGAGTAAACACATCAGCACCTCACAGGTAAAAATGTTGCTGAAGAAATTGCATTTTCTACTTACAATTATAGAATGTGAACTGCTACTACCGGCAGAATAAGATTGTGTCTGAATGTAAGGCCTTTCCAAGGAGCCAAGCAGGAGGTAGTGACCCAGATGATACATCAGCTGGAAGGCATGGAGATTTGGGTCTGAAACAGCACTCAGGCACTGCCAGCAGAGAGAAGACACAAAGGGCAGAAAAAGTGATGAGGTTTCTATCCTTCTCCCTTTCCCATTCTACCGCTGCTCTTTTCTGCTTTCTGACTCCCTGGCGGTCGGTACACTTTCTTCCCCAGTACTTCCGTGGTGCTCACAGCTAGATATCTGTAGTAAAGGTCCTTCCAAGATGTAGCCATCCTGTGATCTGGTGCAGTGCTTGCCTTTGTCTGCTGGTGTCTGTAGCCTCCGATGTGCCCCGTGAAGTTTCGAGGCAAAAGGGGGAGCTCTGAGGCAGGTGGACAACGTGCTTCTACACTGTGCATGGGGAAGAGGAGAAAATATTTGAGATGAGCTTTAAAAAAAAATGAATCCCGTAAGGTTTTGAAATCCTTATTTAAATAGATTAAATAACTGTTTTTAAAAAGCGGTGAGTAAAATCAACAGGAGCTGCTAGCTGTTCCAGATTTTAGCAATCTGATTTTGCAGTCTAAACAGAGCCTAACCTCATGCTAAGCTCAATTATTGTGCCCAAGAAAAGAGCACATAGGATAAGAGTTTATGAAGGTGATAAAAAGAAATGTGTTGTCACGTACAGCTAAGAATGCAGGATATTAGAAACAGTCCACGAAGCCCAAAACTTTTCATGGAGCTTCCAACAGGGATAAAGGTGGTGTCCATTAGATAGATGTGCCTGTGACCCTCTCTACATTTTACACTGAAGGGCACATGATTAACCCAGTAATCATGCCTTAAGTTGTGACCCAGCTGCATGTTGAACCAGTTCATGGCATGATGAAACAAGCAATAATCTACAAATTTATTCAACAAAAATTATGTAATAACATCATAGATTGTTTTAATCATGACATTAATTGGAAGTGTGGCCAAGTGCTCCGCTGTGGCTGGGAGCCCCATCAACTGAGGGGCTCCCAGCCAGAGGGATGCCCACCCACTGCCATGCCTGCAGCTGATATAGTGGCATTAGCGCCCCCAGTGCTGCCCCCTCTGTGAGCCTTGTCAGCTGTAGGGCTCTCAATGGGAAGTGTGCTGCCACCACTGTGAGCCTCAGCAGCTGCAGGGCTCACTGCTGTCCCCACTGCTGCCGCTGCAAGTCCCGCACCTCACATGACAGCATTCACCCTGCAGCCCCTGCTGTGGGTCCCGCAGCCAACCAAACTCACACTGGGGACAGCTCCTGCTGTGCGCCCCGTCGACTGCAGGGCTTGTAGCCACAGGAGCTGGTACAAGGGGACCCCGGGCTCGTGATTCTGGGCTCCCCCTGCACCAGAGATAAGGTATGATGGGATCTAAATTGCAACCCCACAATTGTGCCTTCTGCCATGCACATGTGGACATCACACATTAGATCCCATTACACCTTTACCTGCACATGTAGAGAGGCCCTGAATTTTATATTCTGCTTGAAGTTTCTGGTCTATCATGTTCCACTACTGATCACTAATCCCTGACATAAAGTATTTGTGAAATATGCTCTCTTCCTGTGTGAGTGAACTTGCTCTAAAAGCTTATGATATTTACCTTTTCTGGTGAAATTTTCTAGCTTGCTAAATGAACCACATCCTTAAATACTCATGCACGGTGCACTTGTCTGACATCGCATTGAATCTGGTTGTGATTTACATCTCTGTAAAAAGTGTCTCTACACTTTTTCTTTCACCATTTATCTCAGCCAGAGTCAGACCAACCCTTTGCTAACATAATGTGCTCCCCACTTTTCTCTTCACTGCTCTTCACTTGTGCTTCAATTTTCCAAGGGCTCCCTTGCTGTATCCGAGGGATGGTATAGAGTTTAACATGCTGTTCCATATCTGTGTCATCTTTGCTTCATTGCTCCAGAGCCTTAGAGCAGGTCTTAATATCTTGTGACCTTGTGCGCAAAGACTTTCATTCTTTGACAAAAAGGAAATCTGCTTTTCTTGCCTTGGCGTGCGATAAGCTTATTTCAATTGCACTGAGTATCCTGAGCATGTAACAAAAGTGCCAATAGCAAAGTAAGCTTGAAGCAATCATTTTTCGCTGGTCAGCAGCATACATTTGTATGCGCAGGAAGGGCTCTTAATGTGGTCAACACAGTGAGAAAAGGTTCTGTTTTAACCTCCTGCAGCCAGAGATGATTTTAGGTGACAAATAATGTAAAACAAGGATACCGCATATGAAGCCTATGATGTTGTTGCCTTGAAATGGCAGATATGGTAGCTGTTTTCCTCAGTCCTTGATTGAAATTCTTGCCAAAGGGTGAATTTGCCAGGAACCTCTTTGAGATTCTTGGCCTGTGTGATTATCTATTA
This sequence comes from Crocodylus siamensis, assembly GCF_052110815.1. Taxonomy (NCBI): domain Eukaryota; kingdom Metazoa; phylum Chordata; order Crocodylia; family Crocodylidae; genus Crocodylus; species Crocodylus siamensis. The sequence continues at coordinate 56,306,286 of NC_143405.1, read as the reverse complement.
TGGTAATGCAAGCTGTTAAAGCACTGGCCATAATGGAAAGTACATTTTCCTAGGAAAAGGTATGCTGTGTAGAAAAGGCCAGATTCTCAGCTGGTATCAACTGAATTAAAGCCAATGGAACTTATGCTTATTTTTACCAGTTGTAAATGGGGCTCAACATGATTAAACGGTGCATCAAATATGAGCGATCTTATTCAATGTCGTTCAGAAAGGCAAATGAAACACTTTCTGTTAGCCAAAATTATACGAGAAAGGACATATATTAGAAAGCAGAACTCCACTTTAAATCCCCAAAGGAGAAATAATATAGTCAATAACGAGGAAACCAGGATCTGCTCAGCTACTGTATATCCTTTGCTCTGGTAGGCACCTTGTTATAACTTACATTAGTGTTTCAGTCACTCACCAGAATCACCAAAAGCTATCTCCCACTGTATTTTAAGTGTTTGTTTACTCGGTTGTTACAAATTGCCTATGGGATGTGAGCTGTCTGTCACTTCCAGAGCAATTAGTACATGAAACCTTATCAAAAGAAATCCGTCAAGTTTGAAAAGCCATAAATATTCCAGAGATCTCTAAGGAAATCAAACTGAATGTGATGCAGTATGTATTTACATGTTGCAATACAAGGAAAAGGACTTCCCTGGTCTGATTTGTGTGCAGTTCCTTATAATACTTAAGTTTATTATAATTCTTCAATCAAAATAATTTTATTTTGGAAGGAAAAAAGAGCGAACCATTAATAGTCTCACTCAGTCGGATTAAGTATTACGTGGCACAGGTGACTTGAGCTGGCTGCTTTATGCCTTGTAGCTAAAGCCATTCTTAGTTGTAGTTCTTTGTAGTGTTACTTGAGGATAATAAAAATGGCAGAGCTGTTAATTAGTCATCTCTATTAAGGCCAAGGTTTTCAAAGAGGGCTAGTGATTTCAGCGACTTCTTTTTTTAGGAACTCAGTCTGGGATAGTTTAAAGGGATCTTGACTGTTCTGAAAGAACTGCAAATCCATCTTTGGAAAATTACTGGCCTCAAGCAGAACCGCAAAAAAAGAAAAATCCCAAATCGCTCTTCATGTCCAAGAATCTCCTAGTCTGGTAGCCCAAGGAAGAAGCGCAGCTCAGCCTATTGTAGACAACATAGATTTGTAGAAGTTTGGGTCAGAACAGACCTCAGTAGATCATTGAGTCCAACCCCCTGCCCTGAGCAGGAGAGAGTGCTCAGGTTGGACAACCCCAACTCGGTGCATGTCTAGCCTCGTCTGAAAGACCCCCAAGGTAGGGGAGAGCACCCCCGCCAGATTCTGGCACCCCTCATCCTAAAGGAGTAATCCTTGATGTCCAGCCTAAATCTGCTCTCCCTCAGTTTGTGGCTGTTGTTCCTAGTTACTCCAAGGGGTGCCCTGGTAAACAGAGCATCTCCTGTTCCTTGCTGTCCCCACCCCACCGGATGAATTTGTAGGCAGCCACAAGATCGCCTCTCAGCCTTCTCTTGCTGAGGCTGAAGAGATCCAGGTCCCTCAGTCTCTCCTCGTAGGGATTAGCCTGCAGGCCCCTGACCATACAAGCACATCTGTTCCTCTGAACATCCACTTTGCTTTCTGTACTCTTGCACTCTACTTATTCAGAGCTTCAAAATGGCCACTGAAGTGAAGCCACACACATTGTGGAACGGATTATTAATTCAGCATGCCGGCAGTCACTGCATAATGCTGTGGTGTTAGAGGTTGTTGGGGTTTTTTCCCAATTCTTAACAGAGGCATCTGGTTTGTGGAGATTCACACAAAGCTAAAAGCCTCGCTTTGCATTCTGAAGCAGAAATGTGTATTTGTCTATTGTTGGATGCTTCTAGAGGGAAACAAGTTAATTGTTCACCAAGAGTAAATTAAAAAAAAGGAAAAAAAACCCTAAATGCTTGCAAAAAATAATAAGCCTGCTGAGAAGTGCTACCTTGTTTACTCTGAGTATCCTCTTGACATCAGCATGGGGTTACTTATAATTAGATGCACATGTGTAAATACAATGATTAGATATTCCCACATAAAGGCAATTATCATATCTTCCAAAATGTCTAAGCAGACATTTTATAATTTTTTTGTTAAAAAATAACACCTCACCACCACCACCAGTCTGCTGCTTAGTCCTTCTTATGTGTATAAATAGTAGAGCATTAGAGCAGGGTCTAATTCCTAATGTACGTAACAGTAGTTGAGGTCAATTACAGTTATGACTCATTAGAGTATTAAACAAAGAATATGCTTTTTACTATAATTAGTGTTTCATTTACAAAGCTACAGAGATCTTTACCCACTGTAATTCCTCAAGCATTTTCAGTGTGTTTGGGTATTAGTCTAGATAAATATCTTTTATTAACCAATCTTATAAGCTGTGCAACCACTTGCAGCATCTCTCACTATTTTTAAGTTTTCAGTTGCAAATTCTGGGAATCTGTGAAATAACTTAAAGAGATGCTTTATGTTCAACTAGAGTATTAGCTAATTGCATGGAGGATTATAGCTACGTAAACTGGTGTATTAAAGAGCCCACGGAATTTAATTATGCAGCATCCGAGAGCATGGTTAGGCAAGTCCTGGTATAAATTATTTTGAAAAGAAAGAAAGGCCAGAGTACACCTTCATGATGAGGGAAAACAGGCTATGCTGTTGTGACAAGTTTTTCTTTAAAAAAACTTTCTTGTTCGTTTCCTTCTGTTTTAGTTTGGAAAAGCAATGAGACACTTGAGCTACCTGCAGACTCTGAAAGGCAGGGCAGCCTCTGTCCATATTAACTCCACAATCCTAGAGATGGGAACCTTCTTTTAAAACTATATGGGTGTTTCAGATGGGCGGGCGAGTTCAGAAGAAAACCATTTGGGGAGCAGTGGATCACTTACTGACTGACATCGCTTCTCTCCATAGCTGCAAACAATCAGTGCATTTGGCAAAGCCACCATCCATGTTCCCTGCTGCTGCTGTTTCCACTCGCTGCGCACAAATTGGTTTTATTTCAAAACTGCTGTTGCTTTCTGCAGCACCCTCGTACCTTAAAAAATTCAGAGTAAGCCCCCCTACCCTAACCACAAGAGGCAGGGGGAAGTTTATTTTCAGTTCTGTCTCAAGATAGAGCCATCCACTAAATAACTGTAATAACCAAGATGTTGTTAACACTGATCTTCCCTGGGGTTTTTTTTCTCCCCCCCCCCCCCCTTCCAGAACTCATTTATGCATGGATCTTCAATGAATATCCATCATTTGTGCAGCAAGATAATCGTCGTTTTGTTTCTCAAGAGACTGGGAATTTATACATAGCTAAAGTGGAGGCGTCAGATGTGGGCAACTACACCTGCGTGGTGACAAACACCGTAACAAATAGCAAAGTGCTTGGACCGCCGACTCCTTTGATCCTGAGGAATGATGGTAAGACTTCGGATTTCGGGTTTTAACCAGTCATTGCACCAATGTTACTAAATGGCCTAAATGGTTTTACTTCTAGGCACAGGTAGAGTCTCAACTTCACAGTGTTTCACCAAGGATCTGAAGGACTCTGATTCAGTTTGCAGTTCTTCCCCACACAACGTAGTATTTTTTTTAAATTAACATGTGCTTATGAATTATATCCTGTCACTGGGAGAGGCCACAACATCAGGAGATGGTTATAAAATAAGAACTGGGGATGCTTCACCAAGGTCAGAGAAGAAAAGAGATTTTAGTGGTCTGGATGTGCTGTCGCTCTCTGCATTTTTATGAAGCTCAACGGGAAAAACAAACACTTTGATGTTTTGGAGGCTATTAACGTGGGTAATATTTCCCAAGACAACAAGTGCTATTTTTAGTAGTAAATAATGGTATAATACAAAAAAAGGGCAAAGTTAAAAAAAACCCCAAGATTTCTGATTTTACACTGAGAATTGCTTTGCATCGCATTAGTTTTTGAGCACTATAAGCAGGCCCAGACCATTATATTTCATGATACTGCAGTGGTTCTTGAAAGGATAAAATTTAAGCCTTCCATTCGCATTTACCCCACAAGTAGGACTTACTGTTGGAAGCATCTTTTGTCTGAAGACCCAACACTTTCCAGTGTCATCCCTTGTGGAATAGTCTCAAAGCTGCCAGCTCTCTGCCTGGGAATCCTATTGAAGTTAAGAGGATTTCCGTGCATGGCAAGTTTATAGGTTTGGGAGTAACTACTATGCTAGGTTAGATATGTTGAGCTAGGCAAATTTGTCACATCTGGTCTCAGACTCACCCGGGAGACTGCATGGAAATCAATGGAGCGGAACCGGTTTAAGCAACGGAAGAATTTAACTCTTTGAATCCAAAGTAAGTTACCCATTATGTGAAAGAAAAGGTCAAAAATTAAAATATGTCAACTCCTCCACTAGAGTCTTCAATGTATGAAGAAGAAAAAGGAACATTTGTGTTATCTGAGTCCTATCTTCGATATTTTCACTTTGCACAAACCATGCCGTGTGTCTGAAATTGCTTCCATTTACTTTGGGCTCTGTGCCGGCTACTGATTTGCTGTGATGGTGATCACCACTGGTACTGACTGTAACACGCACTGGCCAAGTGAATTGTTTCTCTGCACACTCCCTACCATGTTTACAGGGTCCAATTGCCTTCTTAAGGTAATCCACAGAAATGTTCTCTGGGCCCTTTGAAGCGCATTCAACTGTTTTTTATAGATTTGAAACTTGAATTAAATCTTGGAGGAGCTCTGGGGTAAACAGGAAAGTGCTGTCTTGGCCATTTTAGCTAGAGATTATCAGGTAGACTGATGATGAGCTAATTTTATATTTCGAAATTAAGTGTATTGCTAGCACTGAATGCAAACTCTCCTTAAACTCATTTCCTGTTCTGTTTCTGACACAATGCTGAGTGATGCAATAAAACTGGGATTTAAAGCACTAGATAGCGCATCAAAGGAAAGAAACCAGTACACGATGTTTGTGGCACTTAGAGAACAGCGAGAAAGAGAGAAATGAAAATCCTGGAGTATTCATGTTACACTTCTGCTAGGAAATGCATCTTGTTTTGTAGTTTGATTTTATATTTAACCTGTCCAGTACATCTAAATTATATGTATAGATTTAAAAATGTTGTCATTACATTGGCAGATAAAGAGCTTAATCGATCAATAAGTGAAGTCCCATAACATTTAAATTAAATGACCTTGTCATATGGACACATTTCATAATGTGCCTCTTCCATTCAACTTACAGTATCCTAAGCTGTTACTCATCTATCTACTGTAGGCTACTAAGCATGTAGCTGTGTAACGGTATTTTTCCCTATGTTTCAAGGACAGAATACCATTTTCCCCTCCCAGAATAAAGACGGGTTAGTTGACATAGGCTGAATTAAGTGTGAAAGTCTCTTCACCTGTATGCAGGCATAAAGCCTGACTACCACTCTAGGTTACAGACCTAGAAGAGCATAAAGGAAAATTAAAACCTACCTGTTATGCCCATGGAGGATGTTTTTAGCCCAGACTCTGTGGAAGACAACCTTTCGACTGTCTTCCAAGGATCCCTTTGCAAGGAGTGGTGCAGACTACAATAAAACCTCAAAACTCGGGCAGTGTTCCTTAGCCCCTTGCAAAGATGCGAGTTTGCGAACTAGGCTGGAGCATACATAGCCACAAGCAAACAGCTGCACGGGGCTGCTGAAGTGCTCTAGTGGTTATTTCAGGGGGTGTCACTTCTCCAGTCAGCTGCACAGGATTTCATCTATGCTCCAGCTGGTCAGAGAAGCAGCACTCTTTGAAGCTACAGCAGACAGCTAAGACCCATCATTCAGAGGCTGTGAACCACCCAGATGCAAAAAATCCAGGTTCGACAGCACCTAGAGCTGAGATTGCAAGGGGCATATCTGAGGCAGGATGGGAGCACACAGCGCTGTCAACCCTACAGCAGTCAAAGAGGGACCTGGGACTTTGACAAGACCTCAGGGCTTCCAACTCCTGGAGCACCTGAGGACTCAGGAAATGGGAGCTCAAAGATGGCTCAAAAGCCCCTTCTGTTTTAGAGCTATAAGCTCTGTGCTGTCTTTTAAGCTCTGGCCCTATAAAGCATGCCCCACTTCCTCACTCCCATTTTATACCCATCAAATTCCAGTTGGCCCTGAGCATACACCACAAAGCTGTTAAAGCTGTCTGCCTTGGGCATCCTTACTGGTACATGCTTGGGGCAGCAGTAACTCAGTCCCACGTACCCCACTCTGATGTGCCAATTCTGTGTCCTCACAGGTACTTAGTTCCACTCCTAAGTGGCTCTTTGCTCCATACCAGCTGTTTCCCCTACCACCAAGTGGTCAGGTGTTGTTATAACACATACTGCAGAGAGCCAGTTTGGGAAGAACTGGTTGTATGTACCACTTACTACAGTGGGCACATCTACATGTGCAATTCATGTGGCTGAATAAAGTCTGGCACAATTCATGCCAGAGTTTATTGCTTCTGGGTGCCACATTCACATGTGCACCTGGAACTGCAGCACGTTGAGCCGGGGTGGATCAGCCCAGCTGGCAGTGGTCCCCAGGGCTCAGCCTGCCCCAGGACTGCTCCGACTTGGGTCAGCAGACTGGGTCACGAGGGTGTTTCAGTGCAGGCAGCCCGCACACTGAAGCACCCTCATGCTCCAGCCAGTCTCATCACTATCTACACATATGTTGCAGCAGCATAAATGATGCCATCTTAGGATGGTGCTTGTGTCTGGCCCTACTATCTTATGATGGAGGGTGACATTTTACTCTGAAGCTAACAAGGCAGCTCCTCAGTAAACAGCTTGTGTAGAAGTGCCCAATGAAAATTTACTAAGGAGTAAAATCTAAGGTAAATCATTCTGTAGCAGCTTGTGACATGCCCGTGCCCTCAGATAAAATTCGGTTTGCAGTATTAAAATAGCAGTTGCCTTCTAGGTGGTTGTTAAGAGGGTTTGGGGATGGGGGGAGGGTTCATTTACAGCAGTAACGTTTGCATACTTGCCTTACTCCTGGATCAGATTTGTGTATCTGCAGTCCCTTTTCATTGTCCTCTTGGCAGTTAATTGCATGTGGTCGTTTTGCAGAAATATGTTTTAAGCCATGTAAAATAGCACAGCTTGGTGCAAAGTTTCACGCTCTTGAACCAGAAGGAAGTCAAGGGAAAGGATCCAGGTGTTTAGAGTCAAATCAGATTCCTATAGACCGGTTGCATTCCACACCTGAGTCTTTTGTTTCTCATTTACTTGTTTTTACTTTCAGGGCTCCAAGGTTGTAAATCTCCTGATGTTATTTTTAGTGGCTTTTGGCAACCAGTCATATATTCTCTTGCAGACTGAAATTGGGCTTCCTGTTCTTGGAATCAGAAGATGCCTTCTTAACCCATTAGTCAAGTATTTGTAATACTTGGGTAGCAGTTGCTCCTTGGGGAATGAAAATATCAAAGAGGATATAGGAACAGTGGTAGGAGTAGACTTTGTCGAGACAGTCAGCTTGATCAATATTAGCCCAAATTGTTTGTTTCTAGCTGAAAGCAGACAGAGGTTGTTGTATGATGACAAATATGGTATCAAATGTACTTTGTGTGCTAGAAAAAGATACTTTCCACTATCCACGTTAAACATTTCCTCCCAAATAGACATTCAGCTAAACCCCATCTAGGCATTGCCGGATTTATGTGGGCAACTACCGTAATATGTGTATGGATAAATGATGGGTCTGTCTGAGATTTAACTACAGCACTCAAAAAAAAAATTAGATGCGGCGAGTCCTAAACCTGCACATTTGTAGCTTGCTGTTTGTCTAGAAATGTATACACATAGTCCATCGTGCATCTCTAGGAATTACGACTGATTAAAGACATGAGTTACTGATCAGATTGGAATGATAATCTATTCAGGTACAGGAGACATCTTCTCAGGCTCTTAAAACAAAAGATTAGTGCCCTGTCATAAACTCAGACAGATCCTCCTGTATTTTATTCTCGCTTCCTCCTAACAGCAGTATAAATTCTCTAAATTTTAATGGCTCCCTCTGAGCAGTCTGTTCTCCCCACTTCCTTTCTTTAATCTGCCAGTGTGAGGTTTGTAGGTGTGAAGAATATTCTTTACACATCAAATGCAAAAAGATCTTTCAGGCTATGTATAAAAAATACTTTGAACTATTATTATGAGATTCTAAGTCTCTCAAAGCATGGGGATTGAGATTCCAAATCTTTCAGCTGTAAGCCTCTTGTTCAGACCCGGTCCACATCTACAGTGTCAAAAAGACTGATGGTCAGGGGAGAATACCTAGGTGACAAGCTTGCTGACAGTCTCACCAGGGAGGCTGCAGAAGAATTGAGCTACCTCTCCCCACCCCTAACCCCCCAAAAACTCATACTTCAGGGGTTGTACTGCTATGAACCACCCTACTAGTTCTGCAGAGCCAGACCTCAGCCTGGTTTTCTCAATCCACTTCTTCTCAAGAGCAGCATTTTTGCATCCAAGGGAAGAAAAAAAAAAGTTACCACGGGCTGTTTCTTGTGACTCATTTTGGGGGGAAAACAATTCATTTGTTGATTATTCAGTATGTGAAAATACTGAGTCAGGTAACTTGGAAAAATGAGGTGATTGCCGTTATTAAATAAATGCTAGCAAGATGCATGGCTCTGTATAAAACACAGGGCATAGGCACCCAAAGCTCTTTAAAATGAAATATTTGAACTTTTCCCCTCTTAAATAATTTCTGACATCATTGAGATGGGCTCCTTAAATGCCCCAGCACTGGAATGTGTGAAAAATTGATTTTTCATTGGGTTGCTAAACCACAATACATATATTTTATAAGTAAAATATAAATTGATATTTTACGTACCATGTAGTGTTACCCCTGGTCTGAAATAGGCGGGGAAGGGATATAAACCATATGGGTATAGTAGCCTCTAGGCTGTGAAATATAAGAGACTAGGCAAAGGGAGGTACCTCCATCCTCTTCCTATGTCTTAGGAATGTGCTTAAGTCCCTTTGGAATATGTCCGTTGCATGATTCATTTTGAATTAGGACCCCTTTCTCCCTTCTGGTCTTACTCTAAGCCCTAATGAGCCCAAGTCCTCCTCCTGCTATGCAGAATGAGCAGGCTGGAGGTAGTAAGCAAATGCATGGGGTAGTACTAAGGTAAGGCTTCCCATCAGCCCCCTACAACTGAGCAGCTGAGGATTCTCCATGTCCAATGACTCCAAGTGAAACCTGATCATATAGTGCACAAGAGAGGTGCTTTCTCTACTAAACCCTCAAAGAAAATATCCCTGTCACCCCTGCTCACCTCCCCTGTTAAAGGTTCAAGCACTAGCTATCAGCTGGCAGCCCATTTGAAGTGAAAAGTGCCCAGGTGTTCACAGGAATCGTTTGCACAACAGTATGCATCTTGCTGGGGCTTCTCAAGGAACAAAAAATTACACCCAAATAAACCAATAATCATAGAAGAGAACTGAAGTCGAGTGGAATAAAATCACCATCAGTACCAGCTGCGTGGCCTAATTAAACTTGAACATTTCACAGGTGTTCCCAGAAAAGGCACAGCACTTCCCCCAAATAAATCAACTCGCTACAAAAATCCTCAAGGCTTAAAAAAAACCCAAAACCAAATCCAAAAAGCACCTTTTTATTTTAAAGTCAGGAAGTTGAAAGGCTTGCAGACACCTAGAATATGCATCACCTAGCGCATCACAGCCTTCAGGTACAGCACGTTCAGATTCATCATCTGCTTTTCCGGCCTTTGTTCTCCCTCCCTTCCCCACCACAAATGAGCCGCAAGTTAAAATGCCCCTGAACAGCAGGACTTAGACAAAATGAACTCTACACAGACCTTTCATCTACAATCATTGTTTCCTAGCCATGCACAGAAAACACAGGTTGTAACATAATCACCACGTACCTGTTATGTAGGTTGTAATTGCTGTGCGAGGAGCATTAACCAATAACTATATAAATCACCGGTATCTTCTACTGTGTGCAATGGAGTTAAGAAGGCAAAATTAGTTAAGAAGCCAAAATGATCCCACTACAGCAGTTATCTGAGGCCATAACACAGTGGGACATGCCACCTTCAGCAATGGGTGATGCGAGCTGCAGTACATTTAAGGCCAAATCTCACCACCTGTGCCTTACACACAAGGATTTCATAGAGGGAACCAGCAAGGGAGATCTTCCACTTTCATACGGCAGAGAGGCAGCACTGTCCTTTGGTACCCACTCCTCCAGCCTTCTTCAAGTTTGGGTAGTGGTTGTGAATCCACCCAGCCATTTAATTACTCTAGCTCCACCAGATCACCTTTGCTTTCTTTCCTGCATATCTGTTGAAGACTACAAAGCTGTTTGCAGTCTCAAAGAGTGGGACTGGCTTTCTTCCAAAAAACACATCTAAATGGCAGGTTCAGGTATTGGCAGCTCATGGTTTTAACTCAGCTTTTCAAGTCTTTGTGATTTTTTTAATTTTTTTTTGTCAGCCCCAGCTCTGAAGAAAAGCTTGGGAAGGGGGGCAGGCGGTTGTTTGTTTTGCTTTAAAATGAGCCGTTTTGTAGCTGTCATGGTGGCATAGAAAAGCTGGAAAAATGTGACCCAGAAAGGCTTTAAAAAAAAACAGGGGGGGGAAATTCAAAGAATCATTTGTTACTTAAAATCTTGTGATTTTTTTTAAAACTAGTCTCATGATTTTTCAAGGTCTGACCCCTGTTTTTTAAATGCTTGGGCTTAGCAATCTTGATAGCAAAACAGGTGCTAGGCTGCAAAGAAAAGAACAACTCTTGCAGTTAACAAAAAATCATAACTAAGAGGAGTAGTAATACCTAATTCCTATGCCTAGTGATAGCACATTTCACTGTCCGTTTCTTTTGTTCACTTTGGACTTAGAATTTGCTTGTACAATGTAAACCTCAACTCCAAGCAAGAAATGGGGGAAGAGACAGCTAAAATGTAATGCTTCCTGCCACCCCTTATTACATTATTCCTGTCTCCTATCCATCAGGTGAACAGCATATTAATAATGCAGGTTGCCTTGATTTCTTGCCGAGCCCTTCCATGCGAGGTAACGTTTTGGGTTAGACTGCAGTTCCAGAATAGGGGAAGTATTAGGCCTGTGAGAAGCAGCTAGTATTCGCTTCCGATTCGGGGAACAATGATTCGATTCGGTGATTTGAATCACTGTCCCGAATCAATTTGGCCGAATCTGATTTGGAGCTTTGTTCCTGCTGGTGGGGGGCAATCCCTGCTGCCCCGCACCATGTGGGGGGCTCTTCTATGAGACCCCCCAAGGCCGCTGCAGGAGCTGGTGAGCTCTGGGGTTTTTCTCGGGTTTTTTTTTCTTAAAGAGCTAAAGTTGGGGTGGGTGGGGCAGCCATGGGACGGGCTGAGGGAGCAAGGGAGGGGTCAGGGGGCTTGTGCAGAGCACCCCCCCCACAGCATAGGGCAGTGGGGAGCAGCGGGGATCACCCCTTGCCTGGCAGCACCGGGTGAGCAGGGGCGGGGTTTAAAGCACCAGAACCTGGGGTGGGCAGGGCAGCCATGGGTGGCAGGGAGCGAGCAGGGGATGGGGCCTGGTGAGGGTCCCCCCATGGTCCCTTCCCCCCCTCCTCCAGCCCCTCCTCCCGGCATGGAGTCCAGCTCCTTGCTGCAGCAGGTGGGGACTGCCCGAATCCTCAAAGCTCTCTCCGTATCTTTGGAAAAGATTCAGGGCTTCAAATCATAAAAACTATGAAACTATGAAATCGATTTGGACCTGTTTGTTGATCCCCTGAGTCGATTCGGATTTGGAGATTCGGCCACGGAATCAGGCTGAGTCTCCTCCAAATCGAATCAGCACCCGAAGCGTCGCACAGCCCTAGGAAATATGTACGTGCACTGTCTGAGGGAGAAATTGTGATTCAGTACTTTCTTCTTACCTCACTGGTCTGGTTATAGGATTTAGAGCATCTTAGACACCTATTGTGGAAAATTTCCCCTGGAATGATTAGTTTGGCTACTTTTTAAGAAACTGAAAACAGGCTTACAATGAGAAGTATTGGGTAACATTAATAATAGCAGCAGCTACCATCCCAGCCGATATCTCAACAGTTCAAAGTGCTGAAGAGTACTAGACCTAATAATTTTCTTTGGGCATCCTCTTGCAATGCCTCCTCGGATAGTGACATTGTGAGTTCCTTGATGCACAGCGCTGACTACCAAAAAAAAAAAAGTATTAGTATCTTTAACAAACATATTTTGTTCAGCTGGCTGATTTTATGTGGCAGGTGCTCTTTATATCTAACGTAACAGCAGAGCTTATTTGAAACAAATGGGTTGAAGGAAGGTGATATAACCCGTTATTGTATCAAAACAGGTAATATACAGGTCAGAAAATAAAAATGGATTTGATGTTAGCCTTAAAACCTACTCATAGTGGGCACTTTAGCTATAAAACCATCCCACTGTGAAAAAGCAGAGCTAAAGGGACTTTCTTGCTTTTCCTTGCTATCGCTACACTTGTGTCATGCAGCACTTTTGAGAAAGCAGAGACACACACAGCAATACAGTGAGCAAGGGCCATCAGAGCTGCTTCAGACACATGTGCTTCACTTGTGAGAATGACGTTGGTATGAATCCATGGTGCCCAATTTCTGAGTTGCTGCATATTGATAGCGCTCATTTTTCTTGGTCAGGTGTTCTTCCCTCTTCCCACGACTGCTGGATGGATCCCTGTTTCTGAACATCCTCCCCTTTTGGATGGTGCTCCACCAAGGAACCCATTCAGATTGATCATCAATTAGTTTATAATCGCAATCAGTAAACTTATATGCATCCGATTTAAGATGATGCACTCCATAGACATGTAGCAATTTATCATAAATATAATGGCTTTTTTATGGACACATAAGTTTTAACACAATTTCACAAAAGACTGCCACAATGCATGATTTACTAGGGCAGTAAAAGATTTTTAAAAATTACCCATACACTCACTATATGATCTCTGAGCAGCTGAATCTGTGAAGTTAAATGGGAGCCTTGCTTTAGCCCCAGCACTCTCTAATTTTTTTTTCTTTCGTGGATTTGTTTCACCCATTTTTCAAATGAGGGTGAATCCTACATTCTCATGGCTTCCCTTCTTTTACAAGTTACCTGCAAAATAACTGAATATTCAAAAGCAAAAAGTAACAGAGCCATGAAGAAATGCTAATCTTTGGCAGATGGTATGGAGCTGAGATGCAGATTTTCCTCCGGCAGTAAATGGGAAAAGAGCCCACGCTTACACGGCTGTTAAAGATGGGCCCTGTTTTAAATGAATGGATTAATTGGGCAAGTAATGATGTATAGAGCAGCTCTGCATTAGCACAGAAACACTTGAGAATTTATTGCAAAATTCAACCAAGCTTTAGCACGTATTATATGTTCGCAGGGGTGATGGGTGAATACGAGCCAAAAATAGAAGTGCAGTTTCCAGAAACGGTTTCATCTGCAAAAGGAACAACTGTGAAACTGGAATGCTTTGCCTTGGGAAAGTAAGTTTTTATCCATTATTATTACCATAGCTTGAATGGGTGTCATAGTCCCGTCTATTTGAGTTTGGGGCATTTTTATTCTCATGTTGTATTTACTGTATTTGCTAAATTCCTTTCTCGGCAAAAGCGGGGGGGTTTTGGCTTACCCAGCTACCCCAAATGCTATTGCCAAAGGGAAGAAAGATAAAATTTAATTTTTCAAGTTGCATCCAGGTGTATTTTCTCCCTAGGGTCATATGTGGGACCCTGAAGTAGATGACAAGTTCCAAATGATGGGCGTCTGTGGTCTCTGTATATATAGCCCCACAAAATTTACCATGTGCATGTTTTACATATGAAAAATCTCTTTATTGCCACACATATAATTTACTGCATGTATGTTACATTATGAAAAATGTAGTTTCTATGACTAGTCTTGGAAGAGGATAAGGATTACTATATAGTTTAAGGGGAAAAGTGGAGTTGCTGGAACTATAAGTGTCAAGAAAGCAACTCGGTAGTAAATTGTGTTTCAAATGCAAGGTTTGCAGCTTACCAGGTTTGTATAGACAATGCGAATGATGGGCTTTCTTCTGATGGTTGATCAGGTGATTATCAAGAAATCATGCCATCAACAATAAGACTACTCCAGGTCCTGGAGCGCCTTCACACTGTGGAAAGAGGGGTTATGACCATCATCGCTGTCATACTCTATGAAAGAGGCAATTTGTCAGATGAATGGTTCTTGTAGTAAGGCCAGCAGTATCATAATTGGCAAGCTGCCTGCTCCAGCTTTGAGGGGGCACCAGATCTCCCCCTTCCCTCCACCTCTCCTCGGAGCCCTTGCCATAGATGCCGGGTACCACAGCCCCATACCCAGGGTGAGGGTCAAGTGAGATAAGCAGAGCCATGCTCTCCCCTGGGACCTTTTGCTATAGTAGCCGCAGCCCTGTGGCCTATAGCCTATCTGAGGTGCAGGGGAGTGAACGGAGCTGCTACTGCTGGGACTGGCACTGCCGTGGCAGCAGCAGTGGTGGAGACTGCTTTCCATATGCAGAAAGCACAGGCAGGTAAGAACTGCCCTTCTCCTCACCCAGGAGTCAGCCTAAACTTGCACTCCCCCTGCACTGCCCCAGGTGCTGGATGAGCCCACTATACCCCTGAAGACCAGCACCATGCCCATACGGCCAAGACTTTCTCTCCCTAGCCAGGTACAGACATTACACTTTTACCATTATTAGTGATCAAAAACCAGTCTCTACCCATAACAGAACAGAAGGTCAGCACACATAGACTGGTTTAAAATTGGCAGAACCTGGTCTAAGTTTTGTTGCCCCCCTCCAAAAGGCAAATCTGTTTCTGTTTGCTACTGATCTAAACTATACCACCTTGAGCATTTTGAACGTCTGTACCTAACCCTTCAATTTTGGTATGAGTAGACTTGGAAGCATGGAATCAAAAGAAAAAAATTATTTTCCTTGGGAACAGGGAACCAAAACACTGAACCGCACATATCATTTACTGTGTTTGTGCGCTTATGAAAAATGTGGTGTCTGTGGAGAGGATAAAGGACCTACTATTGTAGCTAGCTGTGGGACCTCCTGTTCATGTAATTTGGTAAAGACCTGTATTTTGGCAACAGATCAATGCTCAAGTCCTGTTTCATCAGTGTGGGATGTGCATGTGTGTGGTTTATCTGAGGTCTGGGTCTTCTGTCTGTAGTTTGTGTTCTTTATAAAATATGATCAGATTTTTTTTATGTAAAAGCTTTTGGAGAAATAGACCTACTGCTGTCTTTCCACTTTTCTAAATATGAGTTAATCCAGTAAAAGGACACAGCTTTATTCTTTTACTTTATTCTTGTTATTAGCCCAGTTCCAACTATTAGTTGGAGAAGAGCAGATGGAAAGCAAATACCCAGGAAAGCCAGGAGACACAAATCCAGCGGAGTTCTTGAAATCCTAAACTTTCAGCAGGAAGATGCTGGTCCATACGAGTGCGTGGCTGAAAATGTGAGAGGGAAGAATGTGGCACGTGGACAGCTGACATTTTATGGTAAGCAACTTATCTGCTACTTTTCTGTATTTTACTGTCACCAAAGCAATATGCAATAAATGTTTTGTTAAGATGTCATTGGTTTGGAAGTTTCTTAAATTATTTTACTTTGCAGACCATTCTGCTGAAAAAGTGTGATTTTATATAAAATAAAATCTTTCTGAATAGGTCATATTGATTGGGACTGAGAGGTGGGGTGAAATGAAAAAAGGCATTGTGAAAAAGGCATTGGCACGGTAACATATAGAAAGCAATTGCGAAGCAATTTATTTGCCTGTGCGTATAAATGGCCGAAACCTAATGCTCCTATGAGGCAGGTTGGTTGCTACAGTCTGTGATTTATTATGAGAGTTGTGCTACCCTTCATAAGAATTTTAATTTCCAGCGAGCTTTATTAATCAGTTACTTTTTTCTTTTTTCTGGTTAAAGGGAATTTTCAGGCAAAGTGGGGCGGGGGCGACAGCATTACACAGACTAAAAAAAGTTGCCCTAATGAATCCTTCCCACCCCAAGGGTTTTCTATATCTGAGCTTGTTACACTCAAATCACAGACATTGATTCAAGGATACTATGGATGAAAAATGTCAGTGGTAGGGGCCTTCTGTTAAGTTTGTATTGGTGCCTCTAATCCTAATAGAAGTGCCTGCAAATCCTTGATCATCTATTGCAAACGCAGCCCCAACTTAAGATTTCATCAGCCTTAAAGAAATGAGTTGAGTTTCCAGTGGCAAAGTTTGAGCTGCTCCAAGTTACATTACAGTTGCTCATTCTGGAGAATTAGGCTGAGTTCCTTACAAGCACAAGTGCTGGCTATGTAGGCTACTGCTTTTGTTTCTTTTGATTTTGGAGGCAGGCAACCAGCAGAATACACAGGCACAAACAAGCACGCCGCTCTGCTATTCAAGCCACACGATTTTCAGGGTCCCTGCAAACCTTTCTCAAGTTGTGACATCTGTCACAGCTTCTTAAAATCCTTTTGTTCTTGGAATTGTTAAAAAAATGAACCAACATTTTATTTCCTTGATTGACACTGAGCACACTTATTCTTTAGAGCTCCCAGGGAGATGGCCTGAACTCCAGAGCTGGGGGAAAATGTTTTTTGGGGTTTTTTGACAAATAGTAAAAACACTAACGAGATGGAGTGTTGCAGAGCCCAAAAGTGTTTGCTAAATTGGGATGAAAAAAAGACAAATTGAATGGGATATATGTTGCTTGTGCTTACGTATCTTCTGCAATATATAGAGGACTTCTTTCTCCAGAGCTGTCAGTCTGTCACCCATGACCACTTCTTATTTTAAAGATAATAAAATATTCTCTTTTTTGGATCCTGACTATTGTCATTTGAAGGACCAGGAAATGCAAAAATACAGCATGTTTTCAAAACTTAGCTGCTGAAACCAGCCCCTGAATTTCAGATGACACGCAAACTTTTATAGGGAAAGCAGCTTTCCTATAAATACTTTATACTAGTAGCTAAAACGGAACGAGAGTGTTTTCCTTTAATCATTCTTCTTTTCTAAAACCTTGGAAATATTATATCAGTCCTGAAATATAGCTGTAATGTTGGCACAGCTTCTTGAGTTGTTTTTAGCGGGTCAAAGGTTCACATCTGAAGAAAGGAACACTCCAGAGTATTTGATATGGAAAATCTGACTTGTCACTTACTTGCAGCACTGCTCAGTGAAATGTTCTATCACAATGCGTGCCCTAGAGATTAAAATCTGGCTCTAACGGTGTTACTCTTTTAAACTGAGTTATCTGCCTCCGTGAATAGTGAAAAAAAGAAAATGAAATTCAAATTTGCCTGCCTGCTGTAGATAACCCAGCCAAACCTTCTTTGTCAACCACTTTCCGTGCTCCTGCAAGTTGTCAGGAAAGGTTGAGTTTTGTTGTATTTCACTCTTGTATCAATGTTTGTTCTTTGGGGGTTTTTTTTTTCCTCCTGGTGCTAGACTATCAGTGACACCAGAGCTGTTTGGTGCTCTTGTTGCAGCAAGAGGATGTTAATTAAACATGAGGGAACTTTTTCCATCATTTTCTCTGCTTTGAGCCACTAAAATATGTTGTGATTTTTTTTTTCTTCATTTCCAAAGGCATGTGTTCTCATTAGCCAGATGCCCTATTTTATGCGTAGAAAAGTGCTGTGTTAATACAATTATAATAACTGCACCTATTTCTTGACATTGGTAAATCCTGACAGAGACATTGCTTTTCTTGGTTTCTACTATAAGAGGCTCTTGTGATATATGTTACACCTAACCAGGTAATAGGTAGTTGAGATTAGCTCTGTAAAACTATGAAGGAAGCTTGGAAAATTACCTCTCTCTCTCCCCAACTCTTCTTTATCACTTATCTCTACAGCACTTATTTACCAAACGTAAGCGTGTCATACTTGAACCATCACTTTTCAGTCGGCTCCCTAGAGAACAGAAAACTCTTTTAGAAATACGTGTAGTTTGAACCCCTCCTGCCTTCAAGCTTAAGCAGTTACCAAATCCAGGGTTGCCAGGTGGCAAAAAAGCCATAAGGTGAGACTGGCTCCCGTGGGTTTAACATTGGTAAGTGCAAGGTGTTGCACATGGGGAGGAAGAACCGGCACCACACTTACAGGTTGGGGAACTCCCCTCTTGCCAGCACGGAGACGGAAAAGGATCTTGGAGTCGTCATTGACTCCACGATGAACATGGGCCGGCAGTGTGGGGAGGCAGTCAGGAAGGCCAACCGTACCCTGTCATGCATCCACAGATGCATCTCGAGCAGGTCCAGGGAGGTGATCCTCCCCCTCTATGCGGCACTGGTCAGGCCGCAGCTGGAGTACTGCGTCCAGTTCTGGGCGCCACACTTCAAGAGGGACGTGGACGATATGGAAAGAGTCCGGAGGAGGGCCACTCGTATGATCAGGGGTCAGCAGGGCAGGCCTTATGAGGAGAGGCTACGGGACCTGAACCTGTTTAGCCTCCACAAGGGAAGGTTAAGGGGGGACCTTGTGGCCTGCTACAAACTGGTCAGGGGGGATCAGCAGGTACTGGGGAGTCCCTGTTCCCCCATGTGCTGCCAGGAGTGACCAGGAATAACAGTCACAAGCTGGCGGAGGGTAGGTTTAGATTAGATATTAGGAGGCGCTACTTCACAGTCAGGGCGGCTAGGGCCTGGAACCGGCTTCCAGGGGAAGTGGTGCAGGCTCCTAGCCTGGGGATTTTTAAAAGGAAGTTAGATGAGCACCTTGCCGGGGTCATCTGACCCCGGTGCTCTTTCCTGCCAAGGCAGGGGGTTGGACTAGATGATCTACCTAGGTCCCTTCCGACTCTAGCTACTATGAAACTATGAAACTATGGGTTTGTGCTTGTTCGTTGAACTGACTGCACTTGCAAGCAAGGGCCTACCAAGCTACCAGAGCTTTTTTTTTCAGACTACTTTAAGATCGGTGTTGACCTGAATTCTAGTCTTAATCTGTTCATAACTTTTAAACTTGATCATCCTGCATGCAGCAATGCTTTGTATCTTTTACCTTTTACGTAATACCAATACTCTGTGATAGGGCTGTGCAAAGCCTGTGCCCACCTAGACCCAGAAGGCACCAGCCACTGAGCGGGGGGGGGCCCCATTGCACTTCCCATCAGTCCTTGATTTGATTCGGCCCAATTTGGTGGTCGAATCTCTGAATCCAGATCAAATCAGAGGACCTTTAACCCCTCCAAATCGAATCAGAACCTCCAAATCGATTCAGAGAGATTCGGAAGGGTTCGGCGACTCAGAAATAGACACAACTTTAAAAGTTTTTTCTACATACCTTAAGGTACCAGTTGGTTCATGAATGCTGCGATGCTGGGGAGCATGGAGTGTCTCACGGATGCTCCATCCCCCCCAGCATTGCAGAGTTCACAAGCCATGCTGGTACCTCAAGGTATGTAGAAAAAACATTTAAAGCTGTGTCTATGGCCAGATCGCCAATTCTCTGAATCAGCATCGAATCTTCAGGTTCGACCAAATCAAATCAGAGACAGTTATCTGAATCAACAAATTGAATCCCTGTCCCCGATTCGGGCTGAATCTGAATCAAATAGGGCCTGCTTCGCACACCCCTGCTCTCTGGGAGAGGAGCTATAAAGAAGGGACTATTATTTGGTAAATCTAGGAGAGAACGGATTTTTTTAATTCACAAAACCAGCATCAAGCAAATTTTTAGGTATTATCATGGTGGTCTTTGTGTTATTGCTGTAGTATCTAGGAGCCACCATCCTACATGTAGGACCCCACTGTACAAACATCGAGCTAAAAGATGGCTTTATTCCCCAAGGGACCAAGAAATTGTGTATAAAGACAATAGGTCAACATAGACAGGGGAATACAGGGCAGCTGTAAGATCTTGTATTACCTTTTATTAACCAGTGATTAAACAATTACTCAGATGGATGGGTCATTACATTCCTTCTGTATTTCTACTGTGGTCAGTGGGCGTATGTGTCCACTGGC
Source organism: Crocodylus siamensis (assembly GCF_052110815.1). Taxonomy (NCBI): domain Eukaryota; kingdom Metazoa; phylum Chordata; order Crocodylia; family Crocodylidae; genus Crocodylus; species Crocodylus siamensis. The sequence goes on along the minus strand of NC_143405.1, from coordinate 56,286,288 downwards.
TTGCACCTATTTGGCATAAAATACTACCATATCAGAATAGTGGCATGTTATACCCATTATGCATTCCTTTGGATCAAGTGTTACAGGGTGCAAAGGCCTAATACATTTTCTGCTGTGTTTTATGTTTGTATTCTCCATGGCTGCTGAGATAGCTCAATCATCTGTGCACATGCCCTATTTGACATGTCTCATACAAACTAGTGACGTATGGCTCTGAATGCACCAAAGCAGTTTCTGAAGTATTGCCTATATTCTCTGCAAATTCTTTTTTATTTTCCTACAAGTTACTCAGATCCACTGCTTTAGCTACTGAAGATCTTGTGGTACATTTAAAACATGGCACAAGGTGTGCACAGGCATTAATTTGTAGCTCATTTCAGGAAATTGTTAGTGCCACAGGAACATAACATGAAATGGGCATACAGCTGTACAAGTGCTTGGTCGTCTGGAGAGCATGGCAAGAACATGTATTGCCAGCACTGTGCAGCCAAGGAGGCAGTGCGCAGTGCGTCCAGCATGCTTTGTAGGGCTTCTCCCTGCAGAAGTGCCAGAGGACAGCCAAGTGCAGAGAAAAGTGCCGATTGACTGTCTAGGGATCCACACCCACAGAGATGACCCCTGTGCTGGGAGTGCAGAGCCACAGTGCACCTGTTCACTTTCCACCGCCAGAGTTGCATCCAGTGCATGCCCTACTCCTGCCAGCACAGAGTACCCCTGCTTCTTCAGCATGGTTGTTCAAGGTGCCGTGCCAGGTACAGCCATACAGTACCAAGGCACTTGCTATGCAGTCCCATTTCATTTCACAGACCAGTTCAGCGTAGGCAAGTCCGTGGTGGGAGAGGCAGTGCAGGAGTTGTCCTTGGTTATCTTGCAGGTGCACTGAGATTCACCTAGCTTGTTCACCCACGGCAGGGACGGGAAGCACTCTGACACTCCGTCCGCTTCAGGAGGAGAACCCCTACCATGGCCTTTCCGAATTACAGTAGCCAGCCCAATGCAAGCTCACATACAGGAGTAACCCTTTTAGATGATCCCCCTGACTTTTTCTACTTCTATCCAGCTCATCCAAAGGCTGAGCCATTTCATCCCATAATCTCTAAATGGATATCCCAGTGTAGCTATCAGCAGTCAGTTAGAAAGCCCCTCCCCCTGGACATACTCCACTAGGACACAGGTAATGTCTTTGACCTACACTAGAAAATGCGCCAGTATCTGAGATCTGCAAAGCAACAACACAAAGCAATCCACTGACTTGTCTTAATGATTAATCTATTAACTTGACAGCTAGGTCTGACAGGTTCAGGAGAGTAGGCTGAGCGATTGCATAACTTCAATCACTATTTGACTAATGCTAATCCTCTTTTCCATCCAGCAGGATACAGCCAGTCACCTTGACTGGGATCCAGTCTGATACATGGCCACCGAACAAAGAATCATTTCCTACCCCAGAGTAGCTTTGGGTTTGCAGGGTGTTGTAGTCAGTGTGAATTCCACAACTCGACTTTCTGGAGTGCTCAGTAAAAAAAAGTTTTGCATAACAAGGAGATTGGAGGAAGGTGGCAGGTGTCCGACCCTGTATGGGGACCCAAGTGTGTCAGGATATGTGTGCGACCCCAGCAAAAACTGCTGCTCAGAAAGATTCCCGTGGGATCCACAATCACTACAACATCTCAAAGAACCGCAGATAAGCAACTGTTTTTTGTAGGTTTCCTGTTCATCAGAGAGTTTACAGTTGAGGTCTGGATCTGGCAAGCACAGTTGCAGATCTTTAACTATAGGCAAGTGAATAGGCCATCAATTTTTAGAGGTAAATATACAGGCACACAATGGAGATATCATTATCCTTATTTTACAATAAGAACCCAAGACAGAGAGGGGTTGATTGACTTGCCCCAGGTTGTTCAGAAAAGAAGTGGATAAGCTGGGAACTGGACCGAACTCTGCTGAGCACCACACAACCATTCTCTTTCTCTGACTTTTTGACTCTTCGGTCAAACTTGCTGCTAACATGCTGCTAACCAAGTTGTACAAGGTAAAATATCAAAGCCACATTCAAGTGACTCAAAGAAAATATGGACTATGCAACAATCAGTAATGGTTAAAAAAAAAAATCTAATAATAATACTATATTGGAATAAAGAATAAAGAAGAGATAGGAGGTATTGTACCTCATTACTGTGGTAAACAATAAGGTTATCGGTTGAGGCATGATCCCTGGATCATGGTGTACATGTAAGTGGTCTAGTCACCAAGCCTTTTGACACTAAGCAAAAGTGTAGAGGAGTAGGGGCTGAGGCTGAAGAGTCACTGGAGAACTAAACAAACAGATAAAATAGATGATCCCAGCCCCAATTTGTGTGTTTAAAGGCACAAATAGATGAAGATTCAATATGTATGCAAGCGAACAGGGAAAACATTTTGTCACAAGTTATATGGGGTGTAACTTGTTCTTTATTGGGAATAGAAACTGGAGCAAAAATTAGTCAAAGGGAAAGTAATAGAGGAATAGATTTCAGTGGAGCATCATTTGCATACTTAATAATCATGAACAATTCTAAGAAATTAGGGAAGTATAGATTATTCACAGAGAGTATGTTCCTGTTTAGGCCAATATTACATGTAAGTTTGTTGGTACAAACCACTTCCACCAAATGAATACATTATTCACTACTTCTCTGTGCTCTTTTTCTTAGTATTTAGCCCTTGGTATCTGAGAGCGGATACATCGATGGGCTCTTCCAGCTGATTGAGTATTTGTCAGTACTGAAATATATAATGTGAGCCAGGTCTTCAACTGCTATAAATTGGCTTCGCTACGTTGAACCAAGGATCTGAGTCACTGCTTGCAGTAGAAGTTTTGCACTCGTCATTTGCTTTCTGAAACCTGTAGAGAAATATCAAGTCCTATAGATTTATTGCAGTCTAAGATCTCGTGGTGCTTGCTTGATTTTTGTATGCTTGCTTGTTCTTTTTGGCCAGGTACAGACATTACACTTTTATCAGTGTAAGCAATGAGAAATGCGTCTAAGCCCATAACAGAACAGAAGTTCAGCACTCATGGACTGGTTTAAAAATGGCAGAACCCAGTTTGAGATTCCCCCAAAGGGCCAATGTGTTTTCTGTTTGCTACCAATCCAAACTACACCTCTGACACAAAACTGTGTAACTGCCTCGGGGTTTTTGAATGCCTGTACCTAGCCTTTCTTTTTCTCCTATGTTATCACTGACTAGCCCCACCATCACTGGCACTGTTTATTTCACCTCCTGTATTTCTTTTCGCTCTTTCTAGTGCATGATTTCTGACCCAGCCCCACGTGAGTCTCCTTTTACGTCCTTGCATTTTGTTTGTGCCTATAATTGCAATCACATTTTATGCTGCTTAGGCATAGAAGTGCCTGATTACATCGGCACTTGTCCATGTTTAGTTGGGGAGCTGTCTAATCATCTAAAAATGCACTTCTAAAACTCTGCAGATGACAAAAGGTCAGTAGGACTGAGTGTGGCGAATAATCTCTGTCCTACCTCCGACCTGCCTAAGGTTTGAACTCTAGGCTCTTGTCGTTACTTGAATTTCTTTGCTGTAATGAATGCTCCTGTTCATTTAACCATTTCGTGGTTTTTATGGTCTGTTCCCCCTCTTTTTTGGATAGCTTTTCTAGGCAAATTTCTTGTGATTTGAATATACGCTCAATGAACTTCTGTGCTCCTTTATGTTTAAAGTCCTAACATTTTCCTCCAAAAGGTTACCAGCTGAGCCTGGTCTATATTTGGGCGGCTGGTATACTCTGTGCCAGTCAATTGTTCCAGCGTATCCAAGCTCAACTTTGCTTTTGCTGGTATAACTTATTCCTCAGATGAAGCAAGCATGATGTTGTTGGTGTGACTGACTGCAAGCGCAGTGAAACCTTTTACCGGCAGGAAAGCTAGATCAGATGCACATCACCCCTCTGGAGCAAGGCTGGCAGAAGTTTGTAGCGTGGAGCTGGGCTGATAGCCTCCCTCTCATTTTTTAATTACCCTCTTTGAAGTCTTGTGTCACCTCACTACTTCTGGTGTCATTCCCAAATGGGAAGATGTCAAATTTCATTAGATTATGGCAACTGCTATTTGGTGGCTCCCACATACATTTACTATGTGAACCAGCCCTGGTGTATTACTGGAGATTAAGTCAAGAGTGTCTTATATTCTCTAAAATGAGCTGTTCTAGAGAGAGTTTGACCTAATTAGAAATGTTTCCCAAAGAGAAGCACGGAAGTAAGTTATGGTGAAACAATGGGCCCTGCTGGTTATCGGTGGGATTTATTTTTGACCTATTATGCTTGCTCTGTAGCTGTATGAGTCAAATAGCTTTAGGATAAAGGGCTTAACCAGTTCAAATAACTGGAACGAGTGAACGCTGGTGTCATGGGTCAGGTCTGCGGCTCATAGGTGCTGCACAAAAGATAGAAATGAAGAGTTGTGGCTGCTTTGAGCATTTCTGTCATTGGAAGTATCTTGCCAGAATAATTTAGGATTTGAGATTTGTAACCTGCACAGTATAAGAAAGATCAAAAAGCTCTGAAGATAGAGGTTTGAATTGGCCTTCTAGTTAATAAACACTGACCTACTTCTACAGGCCAGCATTGAGCAGGCTAAATTCTGCCTGTGATTTGAATGAAATCTTTGTGCAAAGACCACAAGACTGATAACCATGTAGAATAACAGAAAGGTATAAAAGCTGTTCTATCATACAAATCCCATCGCTAATAATTTATCGTAAAAAAAGGTCATCTGTGACTTTTTCCAGTACAATAAAGCTGCAAAGCAAAGCATGCTTTGCAGTTTATATAGGTTTTCTTCATCTAAGAGATGTGGTTGGTTATTTTGTCTGGTGTTTCTTATTTTAATGAGAATGTGTTTATATAGTAAATCAAGGAAACGTTCGGTGTTATAAGAAGAGCAGAACAGAAGCTGGTTCTATTACGCACCTTTCAAGGGAATCATAAGGCTGTCTTCAAAGTTGAGTTAGCCAACAATGGTGATTGTGTAGACATGATGTAGGCTTCTCAGTAACTTTGATATAGCCACGAACCTTGGAAACTAGGCCCATTGAGAGAAATAATGCGTGCTTGAACTCGGAGACACAGGTGGAACCATTCAAAGTTAGTGTGCACTATGGACTCACTTCTTGCTACATAGCTGCCATCCATCTTCTTATTTTTCAGGTTTTCCTTTATATGTGCTTTTTGATGGATGTAATAGACTGGCTCTTCATGTCTCTTTGGATGCATATAACAAGACAGGAGTGTATAAACCTCACTTGCCTTTCATTTTTGGATATCTGTTAAAGATCTGTCTTACCATTATGTCGCCATGCTAAGTGTGCCCTTCTGCTTTTGCACATCCCTCAGGGCGCTCCTACAATGTAGTTACGATTCTGTGCAAAAGTCCATGTTTTCCTCTTTGCTTTGCTCCTTATGGACCCTGTGGAAGTATTCAGTGTGGTGCATGTGGAATTAAGCGGACATCTGTCACAATAGCAAGATCACTTAAAATTAATTCCCCAAAGAGAATGTTAAAAAGACACCCCAGTTCTTTGCGCCTCGTTAGGTCTATCAGCGGGAACATATAATGATGGACATGGCAATTGTTTTAGAGGCAACTTTCATTTAACTTATGTCAACTTTCCATTCAACTTAACATTTGTTCTTTGTTTTCAAGTTTGGGGTTTGGGGTTTTTTATCTCTTTTTTTTCAATACTTTCACTGATCCCTCACCTCTGCCTGAAAAGGATTTATAAAGCAGTTGCCCTTTGTTTGAGAAATCTTAAATTATTTTATCTGTTTACATAGGGAAAGTATTGCAAAATATTACCCAGGTTCTTGGAGACCTCTGCTGGCAATATCTTTGTTATTTTTTTGTTGTTGTTCTTTTTTAATCCTTTCACGTTGTGTTTGTTAGTGCAAAGTAGGGCAAAACTACTATTCCCTCCCCCCCCCCGAAATGTGACTGGTTTTTATATAACACAGAAACTCAGATCAAGTTTGCTGAAACATTTGCTGAAGTTTGTGTGGTGAATTGGTGATGAACCTGGTTGGATGTGGTTTGCGGGGATCATACACAAAGCTCTGAAGTTTTGCATGGTTCCCAGCAAAACTTGGCATTTTTCTCTGAAATTTGCTCTAAGTTTTGAATCTCAGTAGTTTCAGGGTGCTGAAACCCACATGAAACTAAACTAAGAAAATGTTCATGCAAACACCAGTTTCTACAAAGGTCTATTTAAAAAGTAAACTAAAGCAAGTACTTGAGTACTAGGGGTGTGCAAAACGGACCGCATTTGATTCGGATTTGGATTCAGCCTGAATCAGGGACAGTGATTCGATTAATTGATTCGGATCACAGCCCCGATTTGATGAGGCCGAAGCTGAAGATCCGATGCTGATTTAGAGAATCGGCTATTCAGCCATAGACACAGCTTTAAATGTTTTTTCTACATACCTCGAGGTACCAGTGCAGCTCGTAGATGCTGGGATGGATGGAGTGTCCCAGAAGAGCATGGGGGGCCTCCCCATGTGCTCGGCAGAGGACCCAGAAGTGGACTAGAAGTACTTCCAGTCCACTTCTGGGTCTGCTGCTGAGTGTGCTAGGGACCCCCTATGCTCCTGTGAGATTCTGGGGCAGATGGAGCGTCCCAGGATTCAAGATGTGCCTGGTACCTCGAGGTATGTAGAAAAAATGTTTAAAGCTGTATCTGTGTCCAAATCATTTAATCTTTCCAAATCTCTCTGAATTGATTTGGAGAGTTCCGATTTGATTCAGAGAGATTAAAGGGTCTCCTGATTTGGTTCCAGTTTGGAGATTCAGCCACCAAATCGGACTGAATCTCTGCCAAATCGAATCGGGGACTGAAGCTTCGCACAGCCCTGTTGAATACCTTCTGGGTTAAGGTCCTAGGTTTGTAACCTGTTATCCTCAGGATTGGTCTCATTTGCCATGCCTTTGCAGCCTCTAGAGAGGGTGCAGAGGCTGCCAAAAAATAAGCCCAACACAACCCATGAATACTCAAGCCTGTAAACTGGGAAGCACGGTCATATTTAGACCTTCCTGGGTCCTACTAATGACCACTTTTTCCCCTACTTAAGCTGTAGAGTTTATTCCTCAGAGGTACTCCAGGGTTCACCAAGAGGCTGCATAGATGCAGCCAGTGATTTCCAAAGTATTAGTCATATAAATAAGAGATAGTCATTTGAGAGTGGGTTACAGTAGAGAACCCATTGGCCCTAAAGTACAGAAGGGGCTGAGATGAGGTGTGCATGGAATCAGAGCTGAACACTAACCCTTCACGGTTTTGTACTTTGGATGTAGGCTCATTATTAAGATAATTTGGGTTTGGAGTGTATTAGAAGTGTGTATAGTGTTTGGCTTAGCAGAGGACTCTTTAGAGAGCTTAAACACAAAAGGAAGCTTACAAGAAGTGGAAGCTTGGACAGATGACTAGGGAGGAGTATCACTTGGGGATGCAGAGATGAAGTCAGAAAGGCCAGAGTGCAACTGGAGTTGCAGCTGGCAAGGGACATGAAAGGTAACAAGTAGGGTTTCTACAAGCATGTCAGCAACAAGAGGAAGGCCAGGGAAAGTGTGGATCCCTTACAGAATGGGGAAGGCAGCCTAGGGACAGATGATGAGGAAAAGGCTGAAGTGCTTCATGCCTTTTTTACCTCAGTCTTCACAAGTAAGGTCAGCTCCCAGACTACTTCACCAGGCAGCACAGTTTGGGGTGCAGGTCAGCAGCCCTCAGTGGCGAAAAAACAGATAAGGGACTATATAGCAAAGTTGAATGTATACAAGTATATGGGGCCAGATGGGATGCACCCAAGGGTGCTGAGGGAAGTGGCTGATGTGATTGCAGAGATAACTGAGATGTTGAGATAACTGGCTCTGTGGTTGCAGGGAAAGTAGTGGACATAATATACCCTGATTTAAGCAAGGCTTTTGATACTATCTCCCGTAGCATTCTTGCAAGCAAGCTAAGAAAGTCTGAGTTGGATGAATGGACTGTAAGATGGATAGAAAGCCGGCTGGATTGTTGGGCTCAACGGGTAGTAATCAATGGCTCAACGTTTAGTTGGCAAGTGGTATCAAGGGAAGCGTCCCAGGGGTTGATCCTGGGGCCGGTTTTGTTCAATATCTTCATTAATGATCTGGAAGGTGGGATGGATTGCACCCGCAGCAAGATCATGGGTGACACAAAGTTGTGGGGTGTAATAGATATGCTGGGGCATAGTGGTAGGATTCAGAGTGACCTAGACAAATCGGAGGATTTGGACCAAAAGAAATCTCATGCGGCTCAACAAGGGCAAGTGCAAAGTCCTGCACTTAGGACAGAGCAATCCCATGCACCGGTGCAGGCTGGAGGCTGACTGGCTAAGCAGCAACTATCAGAAAAGGACCTGGGGTTTACAGCGGACAATAAGATGGATATAAGCCAACAATGTGCCTTAGTTGCCAAGAAGGCTAATGGCATACTGAGCTGCTTTAGTAGGAGCATTGTCAGCAGATTAAGGGAAGTGATTATTCCCCTCTATTCGGCACTGGTGAGACCACATCTGCAGTACAGTGTCTAGTTTGGGGCCCCGCACTACATAACGGATGTTGGCAAGTTAGAGAGAGTCCAGCAGAGGGCAACAAAAACGGTTGCGGGGCTGGGGAACATGACTCACGAGGCTAAGCTGAGGGAACTGGGCTTACTTAGTCTTCAGAAGAAAAGTCTGAGGAGGGATTTGATAGCAGCTTTCAACTACCTGAAGGGGTGTCCGTAAGAGGATGGAGCTGGACTGTTCTCAGTGGGGGCCGACAGAACAGGGAGTGACGGTCTCAAGTTGCAGCAAGGGAGGTTTAGGTTAGATATGAGGAAAAACTTTCTCAGTAGGAGAGTAGTGAAACACCGGAGCAGGTTACCCCGAGAGGTGGTGGAATCTCCATCTTTGGAGGTTTTTAAGGCCCAGTTGGACAAAGCCCTGGCTGAGATGATCGAGTTGGGGCTGGTCCTGCTTTGAACAGGGAGTTGGACTAGATGATCCTGAGGTCCCTTCCAACCCTAATTTTCTATGATTCTGTAGTGCCTGATGACTCTCTCAAAGTTTACATACATTTATTTAGGGTTTTGTATTAAGTCCCAGATTTAGGGAAGCATCCCTGTGCAGAAAAGCAGTTATTTTAAGCATGCTGCCAGTACCATTTATTTCAGTGGGACTGTGTATGTGCTTTGTTCGATCATGGCTTACGCATGATATTCTGGAGATATCTTTCCTCACCAAACATTTCCATTAAAAATAAAGTTGGGCAAATAAGCCGTGCTCCTGTTCCAACTGTCTTCAAGAGAAGCAGAATCAGACCCATAGGGGGAAAAAAAAGAAATTCTCCAGTGCCATTAAATAGGCTGTTAAATCAAATGCTCTCAAATACTGTGAATTTATAAGTAAATATATTATATTTGGGTGTTCACTAGCATCAAGGAAATACACTTTCTTTTCCAGACATGAGGCTTTATTCATTGCTTTCTGCATTGCAGCCCAACCTAATTGGATTCAGAAGACAAGCGATGCCCGGGTAGCTATCGAGGAAAGCATCTTTTGGGAGTGTAAAGCAAATGGGAGGCCGAAACCTTCCTATAGCTGGCTAAAGGATGGAGAACCCCTGATGCCTCAGGTAAGAAAAATGCTGAAGGCTGGTGATTTGGTTCTTCGGAGGAGAAGTCTTGCTGAATGTTATGTAAGGATGCTGTTGCTTTGGCAGCTTCTTTTTTCACATCTCCACAGTTTATTGCTTTTGAAATCAAAGTGCAGTCACAGAGCCTTAAAAATGCACTTCTCGTGTAGCCGATTTCCTACCCTGCTGAGTGAATGCCTTCATCTGACATTGAGTTCCTGTGCTGAAAAAAAGATTTCCCTCCCTTCTCTAGGACAAGGGAAAGTTGGAGCACTGTTTCAGCAGAGCGTTCTGGCAAGCCGGGCGTGGGGAACAGTTGTACATTTACAGCTGTCTCTTGCTTTGTGAAATGAGCCGTTCAGAACGCAGGTCAAAACAGACCCCAGTGAAAAAGTGTGAATGGCTGGGTGGGAGCGTGGGGCTGGAGGCCATAAAGTGATTGTCCTCTATTCAATTTTTCAGTTTATAATTTTCAGCTGAATTTCAGCTGTTAATGGAACGTTAGCATTTCCTCCCGTCTCAAGCAGCGCTCCAATTCCTCTTGTTCAAATTTGTTCCTGTACAGGCAACCAGAGACTTGGCCTGCCATTAGCAGTGACATGAAGAACTGCCTAAAGATTAATGATCCATAGCAGGCAGGGGAATGAACACCCCCCGCCCCCCCCCCCACACACATATATACATACACACCCCTTTTCTTTTCCTTCCTTCTCTCACTGGAGGGGAACCTCTGAGTCCCATGATTGTCTCAATTTATAAGGCCAAGCTAAAACGAATCACTAAAGCATTATTATCAAGGTAGCCTTCATTTTTCTCCGTTCACTTAATGTGAAAGAACATGGCTGCCTAGATTTGATCAAGCCCTAATAAAGAGTGCACAAACATTAAATTGCCACCCTGCAGCCAAGTGGAAAGCCAATAGCTCTTCGTATTATTTATTTTTTTAAAATGGCAAAACTCCTGGGGAGGGAGGGAACACTTTGCTATACTTATTAAAATTGATAACACGAGTTCCATATCCTTAGGCTGACAAATGATACTACAGTCTTTTGTTCCACACGCTAATTTTACTTGCTTCATGCTGGTCACTAGCAGATGGTCTTGTGCTTAAATCACGTTAGTGGCAGATATAAAGTAAAGGATCATTAAATTATTAACATCTACATTTTTTTTGTCAGTAAAATGCAGACAGTTTTCGATGCGTCTTGCTGTACCAACTAAGACGATTACCATTCTTATTAACCTTCATCATGGTACATGCTACTAATACCACTATTTTAAGTGCTTTAAAGGATGCATTTGGCCATGAAATGCTACCTTCATACAGAAGTGCATTTTTAGATTCAAGTTTATCTACTTGAAGGGGATATTAATCTAAATGGTTTAGCTATTAAATCAATAAGAACTCAAGGGAGAGTCCTCCAATTTAAATTGCATTTACCAACTACTGTATTGGTTTTTCCATTTAACATCTTACCTGACATAAATTTAGTTGACAGACAAATAGATTGTAGCATGTAAATTCTTCATATTACTGCTCTCTGTGTGTGTGTGTGTGTGTGTGTGTGTGTGCACGCGCGTGCGTGATATAAAATATGACATGACTGCTGTAACGTACAAATTCCAACATGTAGTTTTCTTATTTATTTATTTGTATTTATGTTGCTATTTTACAGGACAGAATTCAGATCGAGCATGGAGCACTTAGGATAGCAAATATAAGCCTGGCAGATGCAGGCATGTATCAGTGCATAGCAGAAAACAGACACGGGACTATTTTCTCCAGTGCAGAGCTGAGTGTAATAGGTGAGTAATTTTCCTGAAAAAAATGAATAATCTCGCTCAACCGAATCCAATTTTGCTAAATCGAGATGTTTGAGCCAGAAGTGCCTCAGTGAACCTCTTGCACAATGAAAATGTGTTTAAAGGAATCTTTAAGCATGAGATTAAACTTAAGTTAGGGATCCATGTCAGAGAATTTCCTACATCACTCCATCTTCTCTTGTCAATATAAGTTACTGAGCATGAAAATTTGCAGCTTTCCACATGCTTCTTGCTGTTTAGAGCCCTTGGTGTATCACTCCCTTAAACAGCAAAGTAGAAAGCTATTATAGCGAAGTTGATGTGAAACACCCTGAACAGTAACAATCTACTCCCTGGATGTGGAGTCTGACTGTCTTTCAGAAACGTTGCAAAACCTTCCTCCTTAGCGCTCTTTCCAACATAAGAGTAAACTCAGAACCTGGTCACCTGTTTCAGCGCCTTCAACCAAAGCAAAAAATATCCTGTATCCCAGGCTGAGTCTTGACCCTAAATAGAGAAAAATGTCACAGACTCCATGAAGTCCTGTATAGACTTCATAGTTGTTGATTTTTACACGTAAATCACTTGGATGTGGTAACTGATAGAAATATAAATCCTATCAAAAGAAGGCAGACAGACTTTGGGAGATGGATTGTGCCTGTGGTAGAGATATATGTATGAATGTATTAATGAAAAGACTGGTTACAAACTATTGATGTATTTCAGTGTCCAAATTACACTTCTTTTTATTCATCTTCCTGGAGTAAAATTGCCCTGTGACTTCGCTACAGGAGGATTTCACTGATACGCTTTTTTCCTTTGTATTTGCCTACTAGGAAGAGGTGCTGAGCAGCCTTTTTATCAAAGATTTGGCCATAAACATGGGAGACTTTATAAAAGCACTATGCAATCTTACACCCCTTTTAAATGCAAATAAACATCTTGGGCCTGGCATATTTCTCTCTGTTACACTGCTCTAAATGATGAGTCATTAATGATCTTACCTATTGTAGTCTTTCTGAGGCTTTTGCAACAGAACTATTGCTCTGTTATTTTTCAGTGGTAAAAAATTGAGTGAAAGCTGGGACGTGGCATTTTCTGAGGCATACTCTGAGTCTAACAAGGGTTTTCTTGATTCTAAAAAGGTTGAGAACCACTTGCATTGAGTGAGGTGTCTTTCCTAGACCTCATATGTAATGCACAGCATCACTTAACCACAGCTTTTGCATGTTCCTCAGTACCTTAAGATCACAGGGATTTCAGATGAATGTGGAGCCAGCTAGGCAGATTTACAAGCATCTCAAGAACTGAAATCCTATCCTTACTTTGCAGGACTTCAAACTAGCATGCTGGAAGGTTATAAGGTCCTGATTCACCTATGACTTCTTTTGGTGTGTATTGGGAGGAGCTCTGTTGAATTCAGTGGAGTTGTGGCAGCATAAAACTAGTATAAGATGGGAATCAGGCCCAATGTGACTTCGAGGAGTTAGGAGGAAGTTAGGAGCAGAACAGAGAGTCTCTGGATTTCAGGCCACCTATACATGTACAGCGAGGCTGCTCTGAGCAGATCGAGAAATGATTAATTGAGTCTGCTGGAGCGTGGTAATTACTGTGCTCCAGCAGACTCCAGTGTCATGTGTATCAGCAACCCCGTGCTGAAAAATGGTGGAGGGGGCACTTTAAATAAAGCTTGTTCAACAAGCTTTAGTTAAAGCACCCCTGCTGCCATTTTTCTGCCCAGGGATGCCGATACACGTGATGCCCTGGGTGCTTTAATTAGAGCAGCTCTCAGAGCCACGCCAATTAAAAGACCCCCATACCCCACTCCCTCCCTCCAACTCCTGGAGCACATCTACAAATACCTTCAGTTCTGCTTTGAATTAGAAAGCCATTCTCCCTTTCCTTCTCCATCTGATGTGCACGCTGAAGTTACTCACTACAGCCCTTGTATGGAAGATAAAACTGGGAACCAATAAAGAGGTCAGATTTTGTGTAAGATTTCAAAGAGATAATTACAGTTTGTGATTAAACAATATTGGCTTAGTTATTTTCAGAGAAAATGTTCAATAATATTGTTTTGTTTGTTTTGTCCTGAAGAGCAAGGTGTTTTCTGCATATCACATTTTCAATGTAGGTCATCTTTTATCAACCAATATACATGCCTACATGGGAGGAGGGGGAGGAGGCACATTTTCATCTGAAAAATTGTCGTTGTTGCTGCTCAAGGAAAGTACAATAATGTTCAACAAATTAAGCTGCAGAATAGTAAGATTTATTGGGCATGTTACCTGCCACATAAAAGAAACCCTAATAAACCCGTTGATGCTTTTCCAGGCTATTCAAAAACCACTGCATAAACGCACCTTGTTTGGAGGCCAAGGCTTATCTTAAAATAGATGCTTAGCTTCTCTTTTGTGTTTGAGCTGCAGTTGTTATAGGGAGTCAGAATGACCTCTTTGCTTCATTGGCAGCTGAAAACATGCCAGTACACCATGGGGGTAAGATCAGGTGTGCAAACGATGACGTGGAGTCACTTTCCCAACTCCAGGTCATGGCTGCAGCACGTCTGACACGGGCAGCTGGTGAATGATTCTGACCAGAGCCCCAAGGTGAAGCAGAAAGGAAAGAAAGTGTCCTCTCCTGAAACGGGGGAGGAAAGCTGGGCAGTGCAACCCCTTCCCAAAGCACTCTGGAGGGAAGCAGGATGCTGCAGTTGCTCCCTTTAGATAGGCATTTTATCTTCAAGGAACTAAAAAGAGGAATCAGCCCCTTTTCAAGCACTGCATTTTGAAATCCCTTTTCCTCCGCTCAACAAATCCTTACTCCAGCGTCAGGCCTGTGCCTGTGCAGTAGTATCCACTCTTCGTCCTGATTCTGCATTGGATCCCATTGCATCACAGCCTCACGTAACCAGGAAGCAGTAAGAGTGTGGTGCCACTGCATACAACATTTCCTGCATTTTCCACAATGTTTCTTGCATTTCAGAAGTGAAAGAGGAAGTAAAAGAGGGTCACTTCTCCCATCTGCCTACCTAGCTAAAGATTTTAAAATGCTTAGCCTTAAAAACCCGCCAGCTAAACCAGGAGATAGCTTTGCACTGTGCACACACATGTGCATTCCATAATGGGAACCCTTAAAATGCTGGATTATAGTTATTTTGTAATTGGTGGTGTAAGCAACGAGCCTCTTTTCTTTTTTTAAGGATGGCTACTGTGTCTAGCTGGCAACGTTACGTGGAGTTCCCGTTGATTTTGGGAGCTGTGTGTTTGGCTGGGATTTTTGAAAGGTCTCCATACTCACACGTTCGGTACAGCTCGCACTTAGGCATCTAAATAAATGGCCAGTTTGTCAAAGGAACTAGCAGCTCCCACTGAGAAATCTTAACTTCCCTAGCAAATCTTTCCAGCTGTAAAATCAGTTATGTTAAAGGGCTGTGATGTTAAGCACTTGAAATGATTAAGTACCACTAATACCAAATGAGGCCGACAGCAAAACTAAATGAAAACAACAAATGAGAAATTATAGCAAGAGCTTTTCTCAGGCTGATTATTTACTGTTATTGTTACTTACAACATTGCTTAGAGGCCTCTGCCGAATCAGGACCCCACTGTGTCAGACCCTGCACAAACCCACAGTGAAATGCAGTCACTGCCTTGAAGAGCTTTCCCTCTTATAAGCTAAGGCAAACAATGGGTGGATGAAAGGAACAATACTTATTTTGCAAATGAGGCAGACAGAAATGACATGAAACGCCTGGGTCGCACAGGGAGGCCTTGGTAATTCTGAAACTTTCACCCAGGCTTCAGTATGCGGATTTAACCACAAGACCATTCTGCCATTTTCAAGTTTAAATGAAAGTGGAAAATACGATGAAAATGTCAGTTTATATCCGAGCACTTAGGTTTGGCCTTGACAGCCCGTTCTTAGACTGCTGCTTATATAGTTTAAGTCTATGCACTTCGAAACTTTAATACTTGATCTTTGCTTTCCAGCAGTGTGCTGTCTTGCTCCCATTAGAGTTGTAAAGTCTCCGTGATGGTAAAGGACTGACCCTTTTTCTGTCTCTACACCAAAAGTTCTTTGTTCCAGACAAATGCATTATGTAGCAGAACTTGTGGAATTCTGAAAAATCTGTTTTACTCGTGTATTTGGAAATGCAAGCCATAAATTCTGCTGTGTTTCCAAGAGTTATGTTACCTGCTATTCACAAGTGGTCAGGCTCTTGCACAGTACTGCGTGCTGGCATACAAATTAAAATAGAAGGTTCAGGTTCTTTTCCTTTCCGTCCCCCTCATACTCCATAAGTAATGACACTACGATTGTGAGAGTCATACTTTTTCCATTAAAAATTACAGATGTGTTGTCCCATACAAACGTTCTGTTCAGGCAACAGAAACAATATCATCTAGCAACCATTAAACAGGAAGAATAAATGTGAAGAGCTTGCTAAGAAACCTCGGTCTAAGAATTGTTGGTCTAAGCCAATGATTTTCAACCAGGGTGTGCCTTGCGATCCTTTCAAGGGTTTCACACATTAGCACGGTTAGATATGCAAACATGATTCACAAGATAAACCCAGAGATTTCAAATAGAAATCCATAGCTGTGGTCTGAGTTGTTTGCAACAGAAAAACTTCCCTATTATCTTCTCGTAGTCAAAAAAAAAAAAAGAGTGAAAACTACCAGCTGGTATTTTCCGAGGGGTGCCTTGAATCCTAAAAAAGTTGAGAATCACTGGTCTAAACCAAGCAACAAACACTGTGAATAACAGATATATGCAAAGATTGGTTCGTGCATTCCTGTTCAAAAAGAAAAAAAGGATCAATTCTAAGCAAAATGGTAATTAATATTATTCTATTTCATGCAGCCCCAGAATATGTTATTGTGGAGGACAGTGCTCATTAGGTCTCTCTTCTTTTGTGGAAAAGTTAGGCTCCAATGCTGTTTTTCAGTGCTGCTTTTTTACTCTCTCTTAATGCACTTTTTCTCTATGCTAAAATGAAACCATCCATCTGTGATTAGATGTAGAAGGCAAGACAGCTCAGAGATTAGTGGACTCAAAGATTCACAGAAACTAGAGATGGAAGAGAGCTATTAGGTCATATAGCCCATCCTGTTGTCAGTGTGGGATTATTCACTACACTGCATTCCTTCCAAGTAAGGAGGCAGAGTGGAGGGAAGAGAAATTTGGTGTCAGACTAGGCACTGTAAGAAAACCAAATTTTCCCTGTGGTCCGTGCTGCAGTTTTGTGTCATCCAACTACTTCAAGAGAGCTTAGATCATTGCATGTAGCATTAGGCAGATATGGTACACAGTGATCTACAGCTCTCCTGAAGTATCTTGGTGACGTAAGTCTTCAGAGCCAAGACAAATCTTTGAGCTTATTCCCAGAACCATATGCACTGGGGGAAAAAAAGAAAAAGAAAGCACTGCTTTTGGCCAAAATGCAGTTCAGTGACCAGATTTGCCTAAATTGCAAGATGGAATTCTTTGAAAACAAGAAAATGAATGGCAACCAAGAAGGAAATTAGGGGGTTTATGCATTTTCCACTGGCATCACCTTCATGCTAAATAAGAGGTAATCACTGACATCTGAGAAAAGAAGGGTTATACCGCTGCCGAAGATAGTAATAGACTTAAATGCATGATAAACAGGTGTCGCAGCCATTAAAAATCAGCTGAGAAACTGAAGCATAGCTATTGAAAAGTACCAAAGAAAACATGTACTGTGGAATTCTTCCTGCTGTGTAAAATTGTTATTTTGAATTTATATTTGTATTGTATTTTAGCCAATATCGATATGGATGATTTACAGTAGCTTGTAGTTACAGAAGTGACTTATGTTCTATATGCATGTGTTATGTATAACAATATGAAGGTAATATGAGGCCTTTATTGTCCTGTTCTTTCTAACTTGACCCTTTTTTGTAGGTATTACAGACTTGTACAGTTGATTTCCCCCCACCCCAAAAAAAAAACTTGGTCTGCATATTAACTGTAGTATTTATGATATCTGTTCCATGATTCAGCCCCATTCTGGAAACTGGTAAAGATTATTTAACAGACAGTCTGTTATGCTAAATGGTAACTCAAGTAATGATGCAGGACATCTTTAGAATAGTCAATTAATGAGTCCTGATTCCTACTTGGAGTAAATCAGGAAGGCCCCAGCTGGGTTTCGAGTCCTTCATATCTAAGTTTCATTGATAGTGAGTTTTTTTCTACTGAACACTCATTTCAAAGTCACTGAAGCTCTTGAGCACTCGCATACCTGCTTTTCCCATCACTAGCTTTGCACAGATGCTATTGTTGGTTTGGAAGATAAAGGTGTGGGTTGGTAAGACAATACACGGGAGAGTTCTGAAGGCCAAAAAATCTGACAAGTGGTTCTTTTCAGAAAGAATTACAAGAGGTTTCTACTTTCTTTTTCAGCTGTGGGTCCAGATTTTTCCAAAACCCTCTTGAAAAAGGTGACTCTTGTTAAAGCGGGAGGTGAAGTAACCATAGAGTGTAAGCCAAAAGCTTCCCCCAGACCTACTTATACCTGGAAGAAAGGAAGAGAGATCCTAAGAGAAAATGAGAGGTAATATCTTAAAGTAACTATTACTTTCATTAGCTTGCTCCAACCCAAGGGCTTTCAGAAATGAACGTTAAAATGTCATTAATAGGTTTCTGAAATTAACTTGCCAATAAATGTGAAAAAAAGTTAATGTTTCATCATTCGAGCTGGGGGGCAAGATTTCTATTCATGGCAATCTCTGCAGACAGTTAAAACACCTGTGCTACGGGCCTGGTACAGATGCATACTGATCGGCAAATCTTTTGCCTTTGAATTGCTCCAAATAGCCATTGTTTTTCAAATTTTTATTCCCAGGAGATAATAGTCCTGAAATACTCTAGTGCAAATGACTGTGCCCTTGTAAATTATTCAATCTCCCAGCAAACGGCAATTATTTGGGGTCAGTAATTAATTTGGCAATCGTACTCTCTGACTTGGAGATGGGTACTTTCTGACTGGCCAAATCACTTTATTTTCCCCATGCAATTTTTAACAAGACTTAACCTGGGCTTTACCTTTGTGCAATGACATTTAAAACATGCTGTTCTGTGTTAGTATTTACTTGGCATTATATATCATACTAGCAAATACCTGCTATTCTACGACCTTTTTTTCTTTTTGCAAATGAAAGTTGATACAGACTTTTAGTTCTGTATTTATTGAATTACTTTAAATGAAATCGAAATACCATATTTATATCCAAAGCTTTTAGTTCCACTTGCTTTCATATGTCTGATATGCCACAAGAATGACTTCTCCCATAATTTTGTGATATTTCTAATTATATTAGGGAAAGAAAATCAGCAACCGCTGAAGTGCTGAAAGGTTATTTTTAAAAGTTCACTGGAGAGTCTAATCCTATACTTGTTTTATCAAAACTGCTTGCCTTAAATAACCATTTGAATATTTTCAGTAGGAATACAGTGTATCAAAATCTATAGTTCATTTAGGACCAGATCCAGAAAAATGCTAAACACCATCTGTGAAGTACTGAACATCCTTATTTCCCATTGATTTGAGGAATGAAGCAGCTCATCACTTAGTAATCTCTGGCCTTTATAAAGCTATTGTACTATGAGTTTTGGTTTTGACTTCTTGGGCTGGCCTATTTGAGTAGTTATTTTGATCCATGTTAGACCAGTCTAAACTACACCGCTTACAGAAAACCATGTAACTTAGATCGATTCCACCTTGGGCTTTTTGAATGTCTGTACCTAGCCTAAATGGGCTAAATAATTGTCATTACTGAGGCAAAAAACCTCCTGTTAGAAGTCAGATTAGGTTTTACCCAAGCAAGCACTGCAGACTTTGGTCTTTACCTATGATTACGCCAATTAGTACAACTTCTGTGAGGCTAGTACTAGGTGGGCCACGTCTACGTGTGCAATTAATGTGACTGAATATACTCCGGCTCAATTTGAGCCAGAGTAGACTAATCCTGACATCACTGTCTACACATACATTTAAACACAGTCATTTACTGCACTGCCAGATACCACTTGTATCTGATAGCAGCACAGTAAATTAGTCTACTGCGCCCTAGTTGCTGCACACGTGTACATGATGATCCTTTACTACACAGCAAATTAGACTCCTGTGTAGTAAAGCATCTCATGTAGACATTCCAGGTTAGAGTTATGTTCATGTTTTTTCAAGAATATATTTAGTCTAAAATTAAGATCTCGTTCTTTTGACAAGGGTTGTAATGAAATTGTTACTTACCTCCGAACTATGAATTCACAGTTCTTGCATTCTTCGGTACCCAAAGTGTACCTTTTTTTGCTTTGGCATTTCACATCCTTGTTTCCTCCTCATTTTAAATTGGGATAGAGGGGTAAGTTTTAAAAGTTCAGTGCTTCAGATTGGCTTTTTGTCCACCTAGCTGTACTACTGCTACTGTGGATACTGATAACAATGGAATACTTCACACTTGTATTTTACTCACCAACCGTCTCCCTCAATATTTTGACTTAGTAGGTATTGGTGTGGTACTTATTTAAAAAGATACCATTTAACTCAATTTGTATTCCTTGAATGTGTGTGGTCACTTTGATAATTTGGCTTTTAGCAAGAGAAAAAAACAATGAAAAGTTAAGCAAGACACAGATTAACTACAGTGTGTTAGCTACTGATTCATAGGACTGTGAGCAAATGACAATATCGCATCTGTTGCACATAAGTAACTCATGTTCACTGGAGGCACTAAGCAAAAGGAGATACAATCATGAAAAAATAACAAGAAGATAATAACTAATGCAAGAACTGAGGCAAGATATCAGCAGGTTTATTTTTTATTTTGTTTATGTGGCCCAAATTGAATTATAATTCTTTCAGTTATTTCTCCCAGCTAATACTTTATCAGGATAATGATTTTCCTTCTAAATTTTCCGTACTGGTGTATTGCTACACATACATTATAACCTTCCTGCCATCCTGTAAGCAGAGGTACCTGCTTCTGTTTGGAAGTAACAGAAAAGCTCTCATGGGCACACTGTATTTAGTTTTAGAATGAAACTCAAACCATGCTTTTTAAAAAATTCCTGAAATGTGAAGACATTTTTCTTCTCCTTGCCTTCTTTCTTCTCTCATCTTCCATATCATTTGTCACAGTTAAGAAACTAGCTGCCCCACTTTTCGGTCTCTGAAGGCGTGTATACCCCATCTCTGCTGAGCCCAGGCCAACACCAATCATGACTCCTGCACCATGCATGCTGAAGTTGGGTGTTTGGCAGAGTAGATAGCTTAGAGGAGGTGTTTTCAACCTTTTTGGATCAGTGTAGCCCTTCCAGTGGCCGGACGTGGAGCAGTATACCCCCAGCGACTGGGCGTGGAATAGTGTATCCCCGGAAGTGGAGTGGGGAGGAGGGGAGGCTGGCACTTGACTGAATGTGGAGGGCTGGGGTGTCACACAGCTGGATGCAGAGCAGTGGCAACCACCATGTGCAAGCTTCCCCTGCCCCCCCCCCCCCCCACATCCAGCCATGCTCCTGCATGGAAGCGTGGGATTGTGCGTGGCGGCGCTCCATTCCCGCCTGCCCATGCATACCCCCTAGGATTTTCTCAAGTACCCCCAGTTAACCACCCCTGGCTTAGAGGGGTCATGGGAATCTAAGAATAGTTCTGGGAGCACACACTTCAAGAACCTCTTCTTTGTCTAAGTGCTGGATCATTCTCCCAGGATTTTGAAATGAAGAAGGTCTGCAGTAAATGTCCCATCAACTGGATACCATGCACCAAGTCAGAGGGTGGGGTGCACTGGCAACATGTTTCCTGCGAGGGTTATGTCCTGCTGCTCCAGACAATCATGGATATCCCTGATAAAATCTCTTGAAATCTATGAAAAAATACATCAACAATAGCTGCTGATGATGCTGACATAGTTTCATGAGCCTCCCCCCCGCCCCCCCATCACCACTTGGGATAGGCACCTGGTTAGTTTTAATTAGTTCACCCAGGACAGGAAGCACAAGTTTCAGGTGAGTTGTGAAACACACATTTCCATAAGATTGCCAGCCTAGCCAACACTGCAAGCTCTTGAGCTTTAGATAACCACCTGATTTTGTGGAGACTTCTCCAAACTACACCTCAATTCTGATGCCGTAGAAGTTAATTGATTGGGACAATCCATCCAGTTCCAAGAGGAATGAAAAGCAGTGTCAGTCTAACAGTTCCCCAGAATGCTTTGAATTCTACTCTGAAGGCTGTTTGATAGCATGGCAAACATTTGGGCTCTCCCCTCGGGGATCTTGTGACTTTGCAAACAGATTGTGATATTAAGGTATAATATCTAGAGGCAGAAATAACATACATTGTATTGCGCTGCTGGGAATCCTGTTCTGGAGGCCACTACTGTCCAGGAGGCAGAACTAAGTGTGATGTTAGATGTTTGCCCAGAAGGCAGAGTCTATCTTGGAAAAGAACTTTATGCTTTAGGTTTCATATTCTTCTCTGGAGGCAGAACTACTGTGTACAGTGCCCTTAATGAATAACCTGCCCTGGAGGTATCTCTTACTGGTGTTTGAGAGCTATGCAATTGTGTTATTAGAAATTCTGCCCTGGGGTACAATTATATTATTGTAGTCATTAAAGGCAGCTCATCTCCATAATAATGGAAATCCTGCCTTGAAGGCATAATGACATCAAAGTAATGTTAGTAGACTGGCTCCAGAAGGTAAATTATATATACCTATAGCATAGATATAGATATACTCCAAATTCAGCTTGGGAAATAAAGACAGCTCCTACATAGCCACGGAACAAGCGTTCTTCATCTGTTCTTGATGCTACATGAACATCCAGCTTCACGATTCATGCCTGTTATGTTCTATGAGCAAGACCTTTGGCCCCATTTAGGCAACTATGTGCAAATCACCTTAAGCATGGCTGATCTAGCCACGAGAAGGTCCTTTGTACTGGGCAGCAGTGTGACGATATAAACCTACAACCAGAAGCTCCTATCTTCTTATCCTTCTGTGTGACGTGTGGCTAGGGCATTGGCAAGCCCCAACTTTCTGGGTTGGCCATTGACAGGGAGAACGCTTGGCTTCTCTGCTTTTTTAAATATGTCTCTCCATCTGGGGGAGGGGAAGGGGCAGAAGGGGGCTTATGAAAGCTCCCTGAAATTACTTTTACACCTTTGTCCTCCTTGCCTACGCCAGGTAATTAGACCTTATAATTTTCAGTAAGTACTGGCATCTTGGATGTGAATCCTACATACAGGTCTATAGGAAAGGGCATTCACACTCCACGGAGGGAATTTCTCTTATACTTTTGCATCCTTAATACAAAGTCCTGGTTAAGCATCTTACATTTCACCGTACTTGCTATTTGTGGCCATTCTTTCCTAGCACTAAATGCTACCAACGGTTATCAGCAGGAGGGCAACCATGACAGACAGACTTGTTACTCCAGGATTTTCTTAAGCCTATCGTTGTAATTCAATTACAGTGAAGGCTGCAATGTTCCATGGATTTTTTTTTTAAACCAGGGCTTGTGTTTTAAAATTGTTATGCTTTTTGAGAGGATCCTATTGCAGCAAGCTTTTGATTTCTGTGTAATTATGAAATGATTCTTGCAGAGAAATACCTTTCAGTTTTAGGTGGGGTGCCTGCTTCGGATCTTGCTTACCTTGGCGTACTTCAGCAGTAACTCCACTCAAGTCAATAATTTTGCGGGAGTTAGTTCTGATGTACAGCCCAAGCGAGAGAGAATCAGACCTTGGATGAGTAGAGAAAATCCAGGTGGTTCAATCAAATAAAATTGTGATGTTTGCTTACAACCACCCCTATACTTCAAACCGAGAAAAAAAAAAGGCAGTATAATTCAGCTGCAGTTATCCACCTGGAGCTCTATAATTATGTCAAGAAGAAGTTTTGAAATAATTTAGAAAATTTAAATTCCTCTTCACTTTCACATAATCCTCCATATTCCAGATGATTAGAGCACTGCATAATCCAACAAATTTGTATCACGTATGCTGAATGGATAAAGTCTGTTGCTTTCAGCCAGAGTGGCATTGTGATTAGTACAGTATCTCTTACTGACACCATAATCAGCATTACCAAACTCAAGCATTTTGTCCCTGAATCACAGAGATTCAATTTTCACCTAACAATGTATTGCATATTTCTGTTATCTTGAATAAAAAGAATTACTTCCGTTTGAACTGATCTTCATTCCCTGAACCTATTAGGGTGAAATCGTGTCATAAGAGTCAGAGGTAAGTGTCAGGACACAGGAGTTCTAGGCTCCTCTTCCTGACCTCCATGGGTAGGATAGATCTCTCTCTGTCTCTCCCCTTCTTTTTTCCCTGCTAACTGACCCACTTACCTACTTATTACAGTGGGGGAGTGCAAATGAACAAATACTTGCAAAACATCGGAAAATCTCACACAAAAGGCACTTCTTTGGTTGCAGGTATTATTGCTCCATCTGTACAGACATCAAGGGTACACTCTGCCCTTTTTTCCCATGACATAAGACAGCAGCAGTCCTGGTTATATTAATGAAAGGTTAGGTCATGGCTGTGCCTCAGGCCCAGAGGAAGTAAGGATGCATAATGGTATCTTTTCCAGGAGCAAACCAGGGATCACAGCCAGGATGTCGCGGTCTGTTCCCTGGTCATGCCCTTACTGGCTCTTATGGGCATGCCCTCAGAGCAAAAGTGTAGTAGCTGTCCAAATATCAAATGCTGCTCTACAGGTCTAGTTCATGGGCTCTGCACAGGGGACCCACAAGGGCTGTGTTTTAAGGAAATCCTACCTCAAACCTGCGTAATCTGTTGTGGGAGCACTGTCTGGGCATCGTACTGACTTGTATTGTCCAAAGACTGCACTAGGACCTGAGCTGTACCCTCTGTGACTATGGGGCTTTGTAATAGTAAATCCACTTGCTGCTCTCTGCGACCAGGCTTCTGCTGTGGGACTTGTCAGGGATAAGCACTTTAGAGCACAGCTCCCCCAGACTACATGGTGGGCTACCTCTGCTCAGAGCCGGGTCCCCGCACGTGTGAGAACCAGGATAATTCATGTGTGTTTAATGCCTTCTGCCCTCAGGAAAGGAATGGCAGTGCTTGGTCCCTAAGCTACAGACAGATTCGCTTTGTCCAAGTGTAAGCAAGTGAGCAATCTTGAAAGTAGAGCTGTACAATATGTGGAGAAAATGACAAGACCCTGCATTATGTCTCATGTTCAGAATTAGGCATTCATCGCTTTCCCCTTCAATCACACCGTTTCCATTGAGCCCCACGGTCTGTTGTCACTCATCTGGTCTGCCAGCTCATATCAAGACCAGTGCTTATGCATGTCCTAATCCAATTCATTTTCTGTTACTATAATGAAGGTTTCAAATGTACACACGAGGGACTCCGTTCCTAATGATTTCCTAAAAGACACCGAACGTCAAACTAAACCCACTATGAGAAGCACGCACAGAGTAAAACCAAAGAGTGGTTTGACTTTTATGCCAAAAACATTACTTTTTTTTTTTCCATTCTCGTTCATGTAATCTCCGACACCGTTAGAACTGTCTCCTTTGTAAGAGCCTACAGCGCGTGTGTTGTTTATTCCTCTTAATTGTAAGGAGAAAAAATTCATAAAGAAGCAAATGATGTTCTGAGCCAGTAGCAAAGAATGTGAAAATGTCCAATTAACCAGCCACTCACTAGGACTTGGATAATAGCAACATCTGTTATCTTAATTAAACAAGTTCCTATATAAAGGAGCCTTCATAGTGCCCTTTGTTAGAGCCAGATCTGACCTAGATACTCTAGGCACGCTCACTACCTTCATGGGAATTTTCCCAATTGGTCCCATTATACCACAGCCTTGACAAGCTCTGTGATATATGAGCACACTCATGCACACACAAAGCCATCTTATTTAAGGCAGGAGGTTTTTTGATGAAAACCAATAAAAGCAAAGAAATGCAACGTTTAACTGGCATTTCTCCATTTACTCACTGAGCCTTGGTATTGTGGTACTGGGAGGTATGGAGCATTGTTCACTGAACTTCCACCCCTCCCTGATGAAATGATGAGAAACCAAGTTGAGGAGATACAGTAACATTTTCAAAAGCCCCATGTTCAGAAGCACCTTAAAGAGCTCTAGTATTCAGGTGTTGCTCTGCTCGGTATCACAACAAAACCTGATTTAAATAGCAGAAGTGACTTAGGCCCTTGAGGAATGGGCTTGTCCACACTGCAGACTGCAAACATAGAGTAGCTATCTGTAAAGAGGTAGCTTGGATACCGCTGCCAGTCTAGCTACAGCAGTACAGACCTCAACAGGGGCTAGTTTTGACTCACCAAATTTACTTCTTGACTAGAATCTGGGAGACAAATGCAGTTCTTGTGCATGAACAAAGCAGCTCTGAGGTCCCTGCTTAATTAAAAGTAATATAGGGCCAGAACAAGACAGTCTCTGACACGTACTCGTAGATGTGTCGTAATGAAAAATGCCATTCCTTGCAATACATGGAAAGTAGCACAGCACCATGTAAACACAGGGGAAGGACTCATAGCACGGGATGCATCCTTGCAGATGTGATGTTCTATAAAGGCCCATTTATGAAGGCCCATTTTCATTCCTGCCTAAGTGCATTGTTCTTGCACAGTGCTTCAGCTTGTGATCAAGTGTTGTCTTAAATGCAGATGAATAAGGACACCTCCCTATGTTGATTTTTGCGGCGATGTCAGCTTCACTGATATTGGGTGAGATCCTGACCCTTTTGAAATGAAGCTGGTTACCCTTACTGGACTTCTGCCTCAAAGTCCAGAACAGAGCAGTCCACTTTCTTGGTACTGCTGCAACCCCTGAAGTACTGTCCAAATTAGTGCACTAATGGAGAGCAGGCAATTTAAATACCCACTTTCCAGGAAAATAACATGATGTGAGTCTGAATCCCTGAGTCTGCTTTGAAAGTCTCCAGTTACATGCCCCGTTACCAGGTACACACTCACTCACTCACTCACTCACTGCCTCCCTCCCTCCCTCCTCAAGCACCAGCCGGTCTTGCTTCAAAATATGAAATTATCACCCAACAGTTTGCCAAACTAAGTTATTTTAAGGTTATTATTTCATGCTTTCTCAGTCGAATGCACGCATTAATACAACATTATGTATTTCACTTTAGGTTAAGCGAACAGCCACAAATTCCATATTGCAGTGGTAGCCCCTGGGAATGGCACAGAAGCTTAGAATTTGGGCCGTAGTTTTAACTATAAACCAATATTTAAATAGCTTTCAACTTCTTCTGCAGGGGCTTCATTGAACTGAATAAAAAAAATGAGAGGAGGGGGAAAAGAAATCTATACCTGACTTTTATGTCTTGCAACTTTTGTTCTGTAAAGTGACTCAAAGCCACTTTGCTTTCTGAAAAAAATATTTAACTATTTTTTTTGCTCCCAACAATGATTTGTTAGTTAGGATGCCAAGAATTACAGTGCTGTTTATAAAGGCAAATGTTAAGGCTGCTTTATAAGCCACTAAAAGTAGGAGATTTCTGCATAATGGCAATTCTGACAATATATTAACTACAGTGCTATATAATGATACCAGTTTAATAAGGAAAAATTGAAATGCTAGCGGTAGATAAGAAAGAGAATGCAAATTGGTTTTCCCTAACTGCCTAGATGTGTCTTGAGTTATAAAGAGCCAGATTTCTTTTGGTGGCCTGGAACCTCCTTAATTATTTCTTAATTGTTTTAAAGAGTCAAAGAAGAAAGTGACAACAGGGCAGAAAAAAGCATCTTATCCACCCTGGTGCCTGTGTGCTAGCAGTGATGACATTATTTCCATATTGGTAACTTGACAGATGAATTGTAAGCATTTGCTTTTGGACATGCAGTCCAGTGACATTCCAGCAGAGACCAAAACCCCAGAGGAAGCTCCCAACCATTGTTTTGCATTAATTGTGTTGACTTTTTGTTTTGTTTTGTTTTAATAAAGCACCTGTGCAATTACTTTTAGGCAGGCAGGTAACCAAATCATCAATAACTTGTCGGCTTTTCATTACATCCTGCCTTGGAAAAGTGAAAAATGACACTCTGTAAATAGCTTTCTGAAGTGTGAATTGACATTACCACATTTATCTTAGTTTTCAAAGACAATTGCATAAGGTGGCTTTACCCTGTTTGAACATCTGAAATAACTGACCTGTCAACTTATTTTACCCAATTTACTGCAAAAGAGAGTGAAAATGAACAAGATAATACTTGATTGGATGGACAGATGAATTGAAGATCCAGAAATGCAGGATGTCCCCAGTTTAAAAGGAGTTGTTTTAATTCATAGTTTATTTCCCAGCGGAACCTATGCTTTCTCTGTGTTTTATTCATGGAAGGATCCGAGTGCAGTGTTAACACTAGCTCACTGATGTGTATTCAATACTCTAAATCTAATTTGTGGCTTTGTGAGGTTTCTTTGATAAAACACCTTGGCTGTCTTTTGTGTAGACTTGGCGTGGCCGGCACTTTGAGCTGATTCTGAATCACTCATCGTTCTTTTGTGCTTCAGTGATCATCCAAAAATAAGCCATGAAGTTCGATCCCTAAGCTTCCTGCAGTTGCCAAGGCTGCTCCTTGATCTGAGAAAATGAATCAAGCTAGTCAGGAATTCTGACCAGCAACAAAAAAATGGTTTTCTCTGGAAAAATGTGGGTTATTCAAAACAGAGACTTTTTACTGAAGCCAGTAATGATACTTATACCGAGAAAGATCTCATAGGTCTGACCTGGGAATTCTGGTTAAAACAAAAGAGGCAAAGAGAGACCCAGGCTAGAATAGCCTCTACCCTGGTGACTAGTGCCAGTATCCTAGGTGTAGCAACTCCGAGTTCAAGTCCTTTAGCAATTTTTAAATGAGTAACCAAGCTACTAAACTACCAGCTGCATCTCTCTCAGTCTCTCCCTCATAGGAGCTATTCCAGTTTGTTTAAGTAATTAAGTATTGTTGGAGTAAGACTTTGAACCTGGGTTGCTCACATCCCACGTGAACCCTAACCACTGGACTGTGTGCTCTTGTAGAATGGCCTTCTCTCTGTCTCCCGAGTCTCATTTTTCACAGGAAGCTTGGAAAGATCCCTGCTTTATGCTAATGTGGAATGAGAAAACTATTTAAACGATGAAGATTTTAGTGGGACAGAAAAGCCACTTCCCTCCTTGCACTTGGAATGAATACATTCCCTGGGATTGATCCACGTGAGAGATTTGCAGCCTACTGCAAATGCCCGTTCTTGAGGGCAGAGGTAATGGGCCAAATGCCACTATCAGTTGCAGCTATGTCATTTTAAGCAGAACAAGATTCAGTAAGCTTATCTCTAGGCCAGAGGCAGCCCTGCCATTCTACTCTGCCTCATCAAAGTCTGACAATTGAACCACAGGGAATGATGTCAAGAAACTCTCTGAACTCACTTTATTAGTAAATTGAGTGAGTTCCCAGATGTCCTAACATTGGAGCAGGTTTTTCATCTCAGGCTGACTGAAGGTCATCGATTCAATGAAGCTTGGGCTCACAGGGCTTGGCTCGTCGTTGGTGAAAATCAGCGTGCTCCATTGAAATCAATGGAACTATGCCGGTTACACCGGAGAATTAAAATCCAGGTGTTGATGGAGAGTGCTCTTTTTGGTTGACATCTCCCTCACAATATTGCAAAGATCAAGAAAGGAGTGGAAGTCCATTTTTATCCCAGAAAACAGCCCCCCCATCTCGCGCTTTCTCGCTCTCTCTGTCACACGCACGCAAACACTGTTTTGTTGTGTATCATTTTAAAGACTTAATCCTAATCTGCAGCTATAATCCATTTATCTCACCTGAATCAGCACATGGCTAATATTCTCAGTCTAAGCGATACTACAAATCTGTTCTTTTTCTGCATTAAATCCAAAACCACAGTGAGTTCTCAAAAAGGATGCTTGGAAGTGAATGAGATGGGGGGACCCCTTATATATAGGGAGGATAAAAATAAATCCAGAAGAGCCACTTCATATTCTTTGCAGCCTGTGACTTGCACGATAGAAAAGGAAACACTTCCACAGGGGAAAATAGAATACTTTTTGATCGTGGAATAGAAATGTGAATTTTAAAAGATTAAAAGAAACACAAAAGTGGTTAGAGGTTGGGAAATTTCTGTTTGGCATTTCCAGACTGTGAAATGTTTCTTCTTGTAATGTAGGTTTGTTTGGTTTTTTTTAATTTCATAGAATTTAAATGCATGTTTCAAGTAGATAATGTACGTACATGAAATGATACAACTGTAAGACAGAGCTGGGAAATGTGGCAGATAACACGGATGTCTTCTCCTTGGAATCCATCAGCTTTCTCCCCCCCCCACAGGACTTGTGAGGTTCAGAGGGCTGCCTCGATTTCCAGCTAAGCCAGAGTTTAATATTTACAACCAAGCAGGATAATAGGAATCAACACATTTAAAAACTGATAGAAAGAACAACTTATTTAGACAGGAATTTACTGAAGCCAAGGGCTTAGCAGGAGTCAAGAAAAGATGAGACATTTGTAGGAAAGATGAGATTATCCACAGTTGCATCAAGAGATAAAGCTCTGTAAATAAGGTTTCTAAAACCATATATGTTTCAAATCATGCTGACTAGTAGGTTGTGTAGAAAAGATGCCTGTGAGGCATGGCCTGGAGGCATGCCTGTAACTCTTGACACCCTGAGCAAAGCTTTGGGGTGAGGGGGCACGGGAGAGGGGAGAGAGCTCCTTTGTCACATCTGGAGCAGCCTTGTGCCACCCAGCCTTTGGGGTTAGGTGCTGGAATATCTTTGCTTTTATATGTGGTCATTTCCATTAATTTTTTTAAGTCTGATACAGTGTGCTATTCCTGACTCTCAGAATTTCCTTAATATAAAGCCTGCAACAGTTGATTTAAGAGAAAGAAAATGAAATAAACCTACTTTACTTTGATGCATTCACATACATCCAATTAACGCTAATGGAAGGTGTGTGCATGCGTTACTGGAGGGATAGAGTTCCCTTGGATTTTTTTTTAACTGAAAAAAAAAAAGACCTTCTGACTAATATATTTTCTGTAATAATTTAAATGTATTGTTAATCAAAAACTGTGGTTTTGTAGAACCCGTATTTCTTCATAAAGACCTAATTATTCCTACTATCCCTCTCTCTCTATCAAATACTTGTTTTAGGTCAGTATTATCAACACTGAACATTAAAGACAACTTTATTAAAAATGCCAAATTGGAGTCTCGTCCTACCAAAAAATGTGGAATTGCAGTATGGAAACAAAGGGGTTTAAATATATTAAACAGCCTTGTAATTTGGGTTCAGTAATTTTTTTCACTTTTTTTCAATTAGAAAATTGTTTCTAAAACGGGTTATGTTTTTCCAAAAATACAGGTCTATGAGAAGTATAATTCAGGCGGTAGTGGTGCCCTGTCCCAGTCGATTGTCTTTAACCTCTGAACTGGACAGACCAGGGAAGAGTTTCCTGTCCAAGACTCTAGTGTCCAGTTTTTACCTGAGGTGTCCAGCTGATTGCTTTTATGCAAGTGTAGCAATCCCGTCAATCCCAAAGCAGAAAGTAGGGCAATGTGGCACCTTCAGCTTGCCTTGGCCTCTCCTCCCTTTCCCCTATCCTTGGTATTTAAATGACCTGATTCCTTTCTGTGTAGTATTCCCACGCTCTGCAAGACCATTCATAGCGTCTGATGAAGTAGGCAATAGCCTATGAAAGCTCTCTGAACCAGTTATAAGGTATTATACTGCCCTGTCCTCTGCCTAGCTTTCGACTAACGGAGCTAACTCCCTCTCTCTGTTAATCCCAAGTAAGGGGCGGCATGTAGTGCAACATATATATCATGTAATATTTGGTTCCCTGTTGCTCCATGAAGACAGTAATCCTTCAAACCATTTCTGGGTATATGGCAGCAGGATCAAGGCTTTTTTTAATTCCCACCTTTTCCGTTCCTCCTTGTACAGGAGGAGTGGCAGCCCCTCAAATTTGGTGGGCTCTGATGAATTGGGAATTGCACCCAGTGCAGTGAGGAGATATCTTCAGTCCTTCTATTCCCTTGCTCAAGTTCAGGGGTTAAGCCATGAATCTTGTCCTCAGTGTCGCTGCTTGTTGAAATGGGACTCATCACAGATCAGTTAATTTTATAGAAGTCTTTTCAGATATTAATGATTTTAATACTAACCTGAGCCATATTTCAAGCAGTGACCCTGAGCTGACAGGCTGCGTCCACCTTTGCCCCGTCAAGTCCTGCATGTTGTCAGAGACGGTTTGGTATTGAGCGTGCTGTGCAAATTATTCTTAGCATGGTGAAAGAAGATTTAATGAAATAGTCACTCTTTATGCAAACGCAGAGCCTCCTGGCTTCATCATCATCATGACAATGATTTTACAAGAAGCTGGATGCTAGATAAGCCTACCTAGCCAAGGTAATGACTAACCTTTCAGTATTAGTTTCACCCAAAGCTGTCAACGGGCTTCTTCAGTCGGGACTCAGCTGTGGCTCTTCTGAAGCAGAACCACGCTTTCAAGGAGCATGGGTGTACCCATGACAGGCATGGTCTGTCTTCAAAGCACGGTGAGAGGCTCCCCATGCCCACCTACCAGACCCCATGCATATCATTAGCTGTGCGCTGTTAAGCAGCTGCTACTTTCCATGCTGGAAGAGCCTTCATTTCAGTGATCATTAAACTGATCCCAATGTATTGTGTGCATAAGGCTAATGTATTACTTGTTTAGTGTGAGCACTTGGTAGAGAAGGGGGGAAAAAAACCCCCTCTTCCTGCAGAGAGGCAGAGAAACTTTTCTCCTCATTTGGTGGGGGAAAATGTATATATTCCTGGCCAATATTCTGAAGTTGGCCTCCTACAATCCAAATTTAGACGGATGTGACTATATCCCCTCACTGAAGGAAACTGATTTTAGTAACTTTTAGGCATTTTGCAGGGAAAAAAAATGACATTGATCTCTTTTTTAAAATCTTGTCCTGTTTAAAAAAACAAATGAATCATGATGTTGCATTCAAGTTAAGCTTTAATACATTTAAAATCAGAGTAAATAATTATTATGTGGGGGGGGAAGATTCCAAAAGTACTCTTCTCAGAGATTCTAGCAACCTTGTGCTATTTTTGATGAGTATTTAAATATTGGTTTCAAGTACTTTAAAAGGTGTCTTTGCATCTTTAAGAGCCATGTTAATGTCAATTATGAGTGGAGTGGGTAATCTGTCTTTGTACCCTGGGCATTTTTCGTTGAAACTAAGCAAAAGAATGTCTTATCTTTGAAAGACTATGCCTTTGGGCTTCTATTCAGATGGTATCAGCTGGAACAAAGAAGCTGAGAATGCATTTACTGCTTCTGTTCTGATCTCGCGAATGGTTCCAAAAATGGTTTGTGTCAGCAGCTGATTCACATAGAAAATCTGTGTGCATGTACATATTTTTCCTCCTAAGAAAATAATGTTTTTTTACAAGCTTCTGATGGGTTTTGTTTAATCTTTGTGTTCTTCATTCCGAAATGCCTAGTCTAGGCGCATGGGACTCCAGGTTATGATTTCAGTATGTAAGGGTGTTGGAACGGGGAGCCGGAAGCCACAATTCTTGAGTCCTCTTCGTGGTGATAGCAGTGACTCTCCTTGAGATCTTAGGAAAATCACGTTTCCTCTGTCGAGCCATAACAAAAAGGGAAATGCTCCCAAACAATATTTATTTTACAGAGCTCCTATTTTGAATCATTTCAGTTGCTTTGAAAATGCTTCAGATCCGTTTGAAGTGTTTTTGAAGCGTTACATCTGCCCACACCTTATGTCTTAAGATAATTACGAGTATTCTTAAGGAGCCTGCTGGACTTTACGGAAGTTGAATGAAGTCATATTTGTAAAACACCGGAGACTATTGGTGTGAAATTCCCTTCATTTGCACAAAACCTGAGATAAGTGGGTTTTACGTAGTAACAGCGGGTGTTTCTACACATGCAGTTAATGTGATGCAATAATGTCCAGAGCTGTTTGAGCCAGAGGAAACTGCTTCCGGGTGCAGCATCTACATGTGCGCCTTGGACAGCTGCCAGGCACAAAGCAGGCCCCCAGCTAGCTGGGCTCACCTGGCATAATTTACGGACAGGGTCCACACATGCATTTTAGTGCAGTAATTTACTCTGCTGTAAAATAGTACTGTCCTGACAGTACTATTTAATGGCAGAGTTTATTAATTTACAGTGCCCTAATACTGGCGCACGTGTAGACTGTGACACTTTACTGGGGAGCTAATTACTCTACTCCGGGAAAGCACATGTGTAGATGCAACCAGGATTCACATGTGGGCACTAGCCTTCCCAAACCGGGCTCTGCCCCTTGCTCCTTGCCAGCTAGAAAGTACTTGTGGTGACTATAGCTCTATCTGCATAGATCTGACAAACCTTCCCGAGGCCGTTTCCAAGCTCCTATGCTTCCACGCTGCCACCATGAGGTTAACATGATGCCAGCACAAAGGCAGCTTGTAAGACACTCCAGAGACTATATGAAACAATTCCCTGCATGGTGCTCTGCTCTAGCTCTCTCAGCAGCAGGCCTAGGTTGTACAAAGGGCTTAACACTGGCCTCTACTTACAGGCAAATTAAAATATAAATATTCAATTCTAGTGCCAGCTCCCACCATGCCATATAAGTGACAGAAATGACAGAGAAGTCCTTTGGGATTTCCAGTTAATGGAAAAGGAGCATGGTCCTGATGATACATTTTTTCCCCCACAAAGAGTGCTGCGTGTGCCTGTCCCAAAGCAGATACTAAATTGTGTATCAGTCCCTTCCTTCAAAGCCCAAAGTTCCCTTTTTAGTTTGGGGGCAGACAGCCATTTTTAGCTTTCTATGGATAGAAATAAAACAGGAAGTTTGTGCCGTAAGGCTGCGATCCCATGAGGAGCAAAGCATTCCTGTTTATTCTCTGTGCTCTCATTTCCCACTGGTTTGAACCAAACTGAGGGAACTTGGAAATATTAGACCCTTAACAACTCCAATTAATCCTCCCCCACCGCTCAATTCATGACAAAACATGCCCCATTCCACGGCCCAGTGAAAGCCAGGACAAATGAGTTTTCCGTGGCTGTACCTAAAATGGCCTACCCAAACATTTATTTTTCATGAATTATTTTCCCTATATTTCTTAATCACTTGCATAAAGAATTATCAGCAGGAAGGGGGAACGCACAAAAGGTTTTCTATTATTTAAAATTCACAGCGCTACTCTCTTTTCATTTTTCCTTTGGGGTTCTTAGCACCATTTGGTTTGGGTTTTTTTCCCCCGTTATCAGCTTCCTGCAAGGAAGATTTGTTTTTTGTAGAGAATTATTCCTCTTTGATAACCCAGAGATATTTTTATACTCGAATTGTGACCCAGGGCATTTTTAAGCAACTTGCATGAAACCTCTAATAGCTGTAAATACTGCCCTCTCCCCTCCCATCCCATTTCTTCTTATATCAGTTTAATGAGCATATATCAGTTTCATACTTGTTCTAATACTCTGAAGAGGCATTTCATTTAAAAAAGAAAAGAAAAGGAAAAATGAAGATACAACAAATCTTCATGTATATTGATACTATTACATGCTGGAATCAAGCTGATTCATTTGAACGAGAGCTTCACGGTGTTTTAACTT
The DNA here is from genome assembly GCF_052110815.1 of Crocodylus siamensis. Lineage (NCBI taxonomy): Eukaryota > Metazoa > Chordata > Crocodylia > Crocodylidae > Crocodylus > Crocodylus siamensis. Next base: position 56,251,104 of record NC_143405.1, on the reverse strand, counting down.
TTCTGGAAAGAGAAAATATAAGGGACAAGATCCTTGACTAATGTCAGTTGATGTGGTTTTAATTCAGTGGAGTCAGCTTGGATTTGAACATGGAAAAAATCTGCCCCATGCTCTTAAGAATATCTTACTCTGGAAAAAAAAGCTACTTTGGAATAATATTTTTAATTCCTCTTAACAAAAACCTGAAAAAATATAGCTTACGTTTTCCTCAACTTTGCAACTTAAAATTCTATAATGAAGAGGAAGTAAGTTCATACATAGCGATTCATTTCAGTGAAGCAAATGCATTTTGCATTTTCCAAGAGCTAAATATAGGTCAATCTCATTATAACAAACCCCCATTTTAACAATCCCAATAGCAGGAACCTTTATTATTATTATTATTATTATGTTGCAGCAAATTGACTAACCTTTGTACAGAACACCCTGTTAATGAACTTTTCTCCCAGTCCTAGAGAGCATTGTTATGATGGAATTGCAAGGTATCAAAACTTAGGTATGAATGGTTAAATGAAAAAAAAATGTAATTGCTACTTTTTTCACTGTATGAAAAGCCATTCATACCTAAGATAAATGCAGGCTTACATGATTGATAATTAGAAAGACCTGAAGTTTTATTTTAGTAGGGCTTTTTTCTACCTTCTGTGGCCTCAGGCCACTACCAGAGCCCACTACACCAAATCATGCAAGTATCGGTGTATCCCAGAGCATCCTAACTAATTTACTGCTTTTGTAATAGTAGCAATTTGGTGGGTCACTGAGTCACCAGAACAAATTATAAAAGAGAATTTCCATCAGTGTTGGGCAGACAGTGGTCCTTTGCTTTTATTTGATCTGATCTTTTACAACCATCTTTGAATGTGTTCCTGATTCAGCATTCAAAATATCCCTAATATCACTCAGACCAGGGGTAGGATTTTACTGATTTTCATAAAATGTTTTGTTGTTTCTTTTTTAAGAAAAAAAAAATCCTTAGTTTCATAGCAATTCAGTAGGGAGGCATTTCCGCCACCGGAAATGGGGTGGTCAGCCACCCGAGGGTCAGCCACCAGAACCTGTGGATCCCCTGAGAACCACGCTGGTTTCATAGGATCCAGTGAAGGCCCCAGCCACACGCACAGAGAGGCATCTTGGAGACCTGAGCCATGTATCGGGGCCCAGGGAGCTCCGTCTCTCTGGAGGTCTAACCTCCCTCCCCCAAAGCACCACATCTGGACTATCTACATGTTCCAAAAATGCGTCTCTAGCCAAGTGTCTCCCCGTTGTAGCCCACTGCTCGGCTGATTTCACAGCTCTTGCCAGGTTATTTTCCCATCCAGCTATCAATATATACAATCGAAAAAATACCTGTCACCTCAGGAGATGAGCAGAGATGACTATCAAACCTTGGAATAAGTTCCCATGTGTTTTGTTTATAAAATAGCAGCTCTGGGTGTCTCTTTCCTAGTGGTGCGAGGAAAAAAGCACCACTTTTTGCATCTGTGAGATGAGGTATGAAATCCTGGCTCAGGCGAGGTTTTTTTTCTCATCCATATGAATCCTTGGGGGGCCACGATTTCAGCTTGGGCAGTGGGTGTGGACTGGGGTACTGCAGCATCCTGGGGTGCATGGCCCCTGTAAGAGCAGGTAAACTCGGGCTCTTCCACGTTGCCTCTGCCTAAACACCCTGGCAGCCCTCCCCACAGACCCTTGCACCAGCTCCAGGAGCCTGGGAAGGGCAGGGGAATAAGCTGAGCTGTAAAGCATAGCCCGCGCCCACGGGAAGCCCTTGCACCAACTGCCCTGTGCTCAGAGTAGCAGTCTGTCACAGGCAGGTGAACGCGGGGCCCTCCTTTTTCAGCCCAGCTCATTCCCCTGCTCCTCCCATACTCGTGGAGCTGGTAGAAGGAGCTGTGGGGAACAGTGGCTCTGTTACCACCATCCAAGTCCCCAGAGATGCAGCTGGGGCTACACTCACCCCCTTGGGTAGAGACGGCAGTAGGCAGAGCGGGGGCAGGAGAATAAGGCACTGCAATGTTATGCCCCTGCCATCTTTACCTAGAAGCTACAGCAGCCACTGTCACCCCCTTGCACCTTCTGCTGGGACGGCTGCCTCCCTTCAGCGTCTACCAAACTCCCGTCTGCACAGCAAGCATCCTCTGCCGGCACTGAGCGGCGAGCACCACCTCTTGCCATGCTCTTAGAGGTGCCCAGCCACCCCGTGAGAGCCTTGTAAGGGTGCCACAAAGCGTAAGGAGAGGTACGCGCTGTAGGAAACATAGCAGTCTTGAAATAGGGTGCCACAAAGTTCAAAGACATTACAGAGGGGTGTCTTGAGTCTAAAACTTCAGGCGTTTAGCTAATGTGGTGTTACTGTTAAAAGACCTGCCAATTGGCATGGCTAAGCAAGGGCCTAATCTGGTGCCCATCCAAGTTAATGGAAAGACTGCTGCTGACTTCAGTAGATTTTGTAGCAGGCTGCAGTGTCTGCAGGATAAACCCTATCCTTTTACGGGGTGTATTGAAGGAGCTGAGGCTGTTGCATCTTCTCTTAGATTCATAGACTCGGAGGGTCTGGAAGAGACCTCGCAGATCGTCGGGTCCAGCCGATAACAGACCCGGGGTCTTCTACTTGAAAACTAACAAGTCTTTAAGGGAGACAGTTGTATTCACCTAATGCAGTAGTAGGTGACCTAGCACCAGTGTTTATATTCAATTATGAGTTTAGTTTCATTTTAAAATAAAAACATTTTAATGCAATGCTAGCACAAGCTGTCTGCACTGTAGTCATACCTAATGTGACAGCTAAATTACCACAGTGATTTTAAATTGGACAGAAATATTATGTGGTATAGAAAGCTGCTTTAAAATCCAGGCATCCCATCAGCCTTATTTAATTAGCCCAGTCTACAAGACTGTTTTCTTCCCATGATCTGTTTGTCTCTTGCTTTATTTTGGGCTTTTTATGGCCACTAATCGCTGCAGTATTTGAGTGTCTTCCAAGCAGCAATAACGAAGTTACTAGTGGATTTCATGGAGTCTCTGATTCTCCTCATGTCATGACCTAAAATCTCTGCTTGAGATGTTTGGTTTAGGTGGGGCACTGTACAGCTGTGAAAACCTATTCTGTAAGATGCACTTGTTTTTCAGCCACGTCTTCTGTGTGCCACGTGGTAGGATTCAAACCTGGGAAGTGCTGATCGCTGCCAAAGAGCAGTGCCCTTCCTAGACTCAGGATGTAATACAGCCCTGATTAACGCCATGGAAGACCTCACACCGCGTTAAGTAGAATATGGATCTGTCCATCAGGACCCAATATTGACACCAGCTCACTAGGTATAAAGGTGCAGAATGGAGTTCCTAGTCGCATCCTTTCTGTTTCTTGCTTCTGACTTCACTTCACTAGTGACTGATTTTCCAACAGTGATAAATAAGTGCATATGCACCATTTAATCAGACTAAGAAACATTATGATCATGTATCAAGGCAAGGTCCTGGTCTCAAAGTACTTCCAATAGGCATAAATGCAAGCAGTTATTCAGGGAGAGTTTCGCTGACTTCCATGGGAACATTTATCATGAACAGCTTTTACTAGCAAAAGGTGTACAATCAGCCGTATAAATATTTTGGCATTTTTATTTTACTGAAGTAGAATCATGTGTCAACCTTTTTTTTTTTTTTCATGGGATCACTTCAAAAATCTCAGTCCTCTAGTTAGTTCAGTGATGAATATTAGGAAAAGGGTAGCGCATTACAAAGTAACGAGATAAAAGCACATGGAGATGCACAAAACCAGAAATGATGCAGTGCACCTGATTGAATTCATAGCATGATCGGATCCAGAGTTAGCTTTAAAAATTGCTCAAAACATGTTGAGGCCCTTTGCTGTCTATAGAGTTATGGTTAGGGACTGAACAAATACATTGTCAGATGCGCTTTCTGGTCAGTTGGGTTTGTCGGATCCATGAATTTTTTTCTCCCCTAAGGTTCCAGAGGATGGCTAGTGGGCCATTCATCTCACAGGCTGAAATACACTGTTTTTCATAGGTACATTTAACCTAAATCTTCCCACAGAAGACAGATTATCTTTTAGAAGAACTCTGTCACCACGGTCTCTCTTCAATAGCCATGTCAGCCGCGGCCACAAAGGCTGTACATGAAGGGATCAATGGTAGTTTTATCTGAAATTGCACTCACTGTTGTTTCTTCCAGCTGACGTTCATTTAAATGCCTCCTCTAAGACATCTTTTCTCCCTGTAACAGAAAAAGGATCAGACATCCTAAAAATTGTTTCCTGGGGAACTAAAATTAAAAACATTCACTTGGCTAAGCGTGAAATATTTCTGATTTATGTGTTTAATCAAGAGCTGAAGCAAGTAAAGATATTATTGTATTTCATAAATTGAAATATTAATATTATCAAATAAGCAGCAACATAACGTATTTCATTGTAGAAGTACTAATATGTCTGTTTGTAGAGAAAATTGCCATTTAATTGCAATGAGTACTCTGCTTTGAAGAGACACATAATCCAAAAGACCAGGAGCTTACCTGATACTATTTTCACGTAGGATGTAACAGTACTGGTGCCGCACCACGTGCCACATCCCTGCACCCCATTCACACTCCATGTGTTTCCACCAGCTTAGCAGGGAAGGCAGGCATACCTTATTCAATGTGCGTGTGAATATTTGCAGTATCATCACTTGGTCAATTTTAATTTTTCAGCTATCGGTGCAACTGCGTGTCCCTTGTAATAGTAAATACATCAGCATGAAATCTGTTAGTAGTTTGCATGTCACCTTAACATACATAAGGGCTTCTTTCTTCCCAGCTGATTGGAAGATACCAGCAATGCTTATCAACCCCTGGGTCTCAGCAAACCTCTTACATTTAGTTCCTGGACCCTTACTATTTTTTTTTTTTTAATATTTAATGTGCTTCTGAGAACAAGCTGTGATAGTAAATAGTGCAAGGCTGGGTTTGTCAGAGCAAATGAATACTGCATGGGTCGGGGGTAGAAGGGGTTTGAAATTGCACAACAGATCCTAGGTGTTTTTTGACTGAAATGAATAGCGCAATTACACAAACACTTTGCTCTGAGGCCTGGTGGAGATATTTCAGGTTTGTGACATGGTTACAAAATTATTTCCACCCCACCCCACCCCAATGTTGGTGTTGGATCAATGAAAGCATTGATGACAATACTCTTGGCTTTCAGTGGGACATGTAATGGCCCTTGATAATGTGTTACTCTCTGCACCATATTTGACTGCTGTTGGAAATGCTAGTGTTAAATATTTAAATAGGTTTTGGTCCATAACTGTCCTTTGTGTGTTCTCTTTTCCAAGGTCCATGCCAAGCAAATGCCTCAAGGCACTTCTTCATTTTACTTTCAAGACAGTAAAGGGCATTCACAATCACGTTGGCAGTATAACATCAACAAGAACCTGTCATGAAAATTATGTACATAGCAATGTGGGGAGAGACCTCTTCTTTAGGGTGACAGGAAGTGTTCAGCTTGTGACTTTTATCATTGGCTGCTGTTGCAGAAAAATAAAATAAAATAAAAAGACAGGGTGGAGGGAATTATTTTCAGCATTTTTAAAAGTCCCCCGTCCCCAGCCTGATGTTGATTTACAAGAATGACAAGGTCAGCTCTTCAATGATTAGAACCTAAAGCCTCATTTTAAAAAACACAGATTCAATTTATCTCATAATTCCAGATATGTTCTTATTCTCTGTGGATCTAAAATCTCTAGTTGACAGCCAAGACCAACAGCTTCTGTACATTACAGATAATGTAATACGTTGAGGATAAGATGATCTCTTTTAGGGATAGAGGGATGCTGAAGTACCTTGTTCCTCCTTTAGTTTTATTTTTTTTTTCAAATTTATACTTTATCTTCTTTAGGTTTTCTGTGATAGTATCAATTATTAAAAGGCAGCCTACAGGTAGGTCAGTTGCACTAACCTGTAGAAAAGTCATAGTAGATTTACATTTTCAATTTGCTTTATCTATTATTGACACAGGTATTAGCAGGGAACCTGGATGCTCAAAATCAAGTCAAATGGTTTAAATTTGGAAATCATAAAGTACATCCATGCTGGACCCTGGAAAATCTCACCTGGGCAGCAAAATGACTTCTAAAGGAAAAAAAAAAATGAACATGAACAAGGAGGACTTCTAATTAGTTTCAGCAGAATCTTTCAACCTCCTGGTACTCTGTAAGAACTACAAAATGTGTTTAGACCAGGGGTGTCCAACCTTTTTGAATGTGGGGCCGGATCATGAATTTTTTATCACCCAGTGGGCCGGCGAGCCATATTCAAAGACCTCACAGGAAGCGGTATCACATCACATCCCCACCCCCCGCCCAAAACAAAAGTACAGTGTTTACTTTCATTTCCCGTTGTAGCACCTCAGGCCTCAGAAAACAGCTTGGAGGGCCACATGTTGGACAAGCCTGGTTTAGACAATCTAACCAATTTTTTTGCATTATTTTTACCCTCCCTTCTGTAAATAATATTATAGTACTGAAGTACCACAGTACTGAATGTTATATCTTGTGGTCACATATATGACATGACAGAGGCAGATTTTGTGGGTTCAGTTCTGCAAAGACTTTAGAAATCAGTGGGAATGTATGTTGGAATCAGTGGGAGTATACACATTCATAAGTGTGTACTAAGAATAAAGTGACTTACCATGCCCAAGTATGCTACCATAGTGGCCTGATTCATAGGGGGAATGTCCAGATCTTTTAAGAGGACATTTAAGGTATTAAACAAGGGTGTTTCATCCTAAAAATGAATAGTTCATGTATGACAATACTTTGCAACCTGTTTTGCGCTTCCCCAGTGAATATGCTGTAGCTTGATGCACGAGGGTCTTATAGATTGTGTCACAAGACATAGTTTTAGCAGATCTTGTCACGGTATATTTTTGAAAGAGGTTTTTAATTTAAATATTTATCACCAGTGAAAATTAATGGGCCATATCCAGCCCATGGAAAGGGATATGTTGAATTCTATATTCTGAAAAACCAAGAAATCAACTTCTAGCGTGAGAAACCCAACTTGCCGCTGTTGTTGTTGTTGTTGAATCAAGTCTGATATCACCAATATTTGTCTTTAATTCAGCAAATAAATACCGACTAATTTTTCAAATATTCTTCTTCCTACTCAATAGAAGATGTTCTCCTAATAGGTAGCCTTCACAACTCTGAGTTTCATGTCTACTTCTTAGAGCTGGATGTGTCAGACATTTTCCAGTCCAGTGTTCTCTTAAGCTCAACTAGCCATGCAGGAGGAAAATCTGATTTATAATCTCATAGTTGGTGGTAATATCTGTATTTAAAAGTTATGGCAAAATGCAAAGCCCACCGAAGTCAATGTAAAGACTCCCATTGATCTGAGTAGGGATTTGATCCATTCTAAATATTTATCATCATTGCCCTGAGACTAAATAGTACTGTACCATGTGTATAGTCATTTCCTGAAAACTTTGAGTGGTAACCACTCAAATAATGTTTATGAGCGCCTGTCTTGTAATGGTCCTCTAATACTGATTTTAACTGGATATTCAAATCTTATAAATACCTAAGCACTTTAGAGAGAGAGGAAAGAAGAAGGAAGTGGTGAAGATTGCTAAAGATATATCTGGCAGACTTTTCCAAGATATGAAGTTGGAATGAGCCTGTTGGTTTCATTATTATTATGCTTTCCAGGAATCAGCAAAGTGATTATAGTCTGGTGAATTAGGATGGAGATTTTTGCCTTTCCAACCCAGATTTCACAATAAGAAAAATTCTTGGAGACCTTGGTCCAAATACTACTAAAATTAAAGGATGACTAGTAGAGAATAAACTGTCGTATGTATTAATCGGACAGAATGTATAAATAATGATTGATAGAGACTGAAAAAGAATTAGCATTGATTTTTGGTAAAACTCAGTGGAAAACTTCACATTTGCTAATGCCATTCTTACTGACTAAGCCTCTATTATTGTACAGTAAATGAGTTGCAAGCGATGGCCACATTAACACACTATCCAAAGAATATTACTTTTTTCCCCTCACTTTCCACTTTGGAGTAGTTTTATAGAACTATGCAATTTGGGGGGAAAATATTCAGCAATTGACATTTGATTCTTCATTACCAGTAATACATGCTTTTATGGAAAATGATGCTTTACTTTCAAATCATTCTTTGCAACTAATTATAAAATGTATTTAGTGGATATATTAGAGAACAAAGTATGGTGAACAATGCCTCATTTAATTTGAACTTCTCATCTTGAAAGAAAATTTTCAACCAAACTGCTTAAAGTGGTTGATCAAGAGATGTTGAAATATTTTCTTTCAATCTAATTAGCAGTATGAGAGCCATCAATGGCCTACAATGAGCCTTTTCCCTCACTTAATGTGGATACACAAGGAAAATCTGTGAAGCAGCAGAAATCAACGGAAGTCAATCCTACTTTTTGCGCTATCCAAAGCACATTTCAAAGAGTGAAAATAATTACCCATTACCTTCTGCTACATGGACTTCAATTTAATAGACAAAATGTACATTGTAGATAAGCAGGGAGGCAGAGAGGTGGGTGGGATTGCCTTTTTTGGACTGGAGAATATTGTTGAGCTTGCTTTTGTTGTATTGCTTTGAAGTTAGTGCAGGTCAAGAACATCTTCAACTTTTTGCTTTCTTAAACATTGAAATGAATAGCAGCCACAAGTGCTTTCCTGGAAGTAGCTGTTTCTCGCCACCGTGAGATGTAGGATACAGCAGTAGATGGACAGAATCCTGTATTTCACTATACAGTTTATTCAATCCATGCATTGATACATGGCAACATAGAGAGGTGGATAAGTAGTAACCTACCATCTTCCTCTAGTTACTGGAGAGCTGCCCGAAACTCATAACCTGACGTAAAATCCATAAACTAGTTAAGCAACAGGCATTACTAACCCTATTATTGATATTTATTCTGGATTTGATGATCTTCCGAGGTCCCTTCCAGTCCTAATGTCTATGGGATTTATGAAATCCTACCAAGCACCTGTTGGGTTATCTTCTTGGGTTATCTTCCCCATGCAATAGTACGGGTGAAAGAGATTGGAAGATCCCTGATAACTAGAGGAAGACGGAAGAATTGCTTCTTGCCTTCACTTTGTTGCCATGTATGTGTCAGCAGCAGCCAGGGCGAAGGCATAGGGGGAGGGTTTAGTACTAATCTTAGGACAACTTGCACTTTTCCTTCCTTCTTGCATTGAGAGCAGAAGTTTCCGTGCACAGAATCTCACACACGTTGCCCAGAAGCCCACATTTTTCTTTGCACAGGAGCCCCTGATCACTGCCACTGCTGTAGCTGGCTTCATGCATTAACCCTGAACATGAATTAATTCAGGCAGTGGCAGCTTCCTCGGTGTGCACATTGAGCACATACAGTGACAATTGACATGAGGCCTGGCTTCAGCACTGCCCCCCATGAGTGAAATGTCTCATTGGACTCAGCAGTGACTGCACTCCTGTCGGTAGCTGTCATATCCAACTGTGCAGACTCCAGAGAATTTTCCATGAATGCCTTGGACAGATGTGCTGTGAACTCGACTTGATCCCTCCAGAGGAAGCATTTCCCAAGGGATTCCACCTGGGAAAGGGCCAGGCGAATATGAGCACACGGTAATAAATGACAAGAAGCATGCATCCATAGATGTCATGACAGAAGATTAAAAGCTGACTGAAATGATGGATTCTAGTTAAAAATATACAGCGGGACTTCTGCTGCATTTTAACACAGCTACACTTTTCTTTAAGGCAGGTAGCTCTCTTCCTTTTCCTGACTTTTTCATATGTAGCTTGGCTGGCATATATTCAACTTCCTCTGTGCCTCTCCCAAGATTTTCCTGCAAAGAAATCTGCTGTGTCTCTCCTGACTGCCTGGCTGCCACCTGCTGAGGAGTCACACTAGGTGCCTTCTTAAAGCATTTTGTGTTTTTGCACTGGGTGCAAATAATCTTTGCTAAGTCTCTTCTCTCTTGCTTTCTACATCCAGCACAACACTTGGCGGTATGCTTATGATGCAGGAAGGCTTTTTGCAGCCGTATTCACATAATGGAAAATTAGGAAATTAGCTGTGACTTAGTAAAAAACAAAAATTGTTAGGTGAGTAAGGAACAGCCTAACTGATAAACAGTGGGCTTTGCTGGCAGAGTTACTCAGGGGTCAAAGGTGATTTGGGAACAAAAGTAGAAGTGCTATTAAAATGTTCTGAGTACACAAGGTTGGGAAAGAGGATCAGTTTATCATGCAGGAAGACGTAGATCATACTGAGGACTGGAGAAAGAGAATCAGTGAATTTAATCAAGCACATTTTAATAAATGTGAAATTGGAGACTAACAACAATAATTTTTCCTATGAGATGGGAGCTTGTCTGCTAGAAATACCAACGGAAGAGGAATAAGATCTGAGTATGATAGTAATCATAGGACAGCTAGGAGCCAGCAGTGTGGTACAGGCAAGGAAAAAGCAAATGTGGTCCCAAAATGTATCAAGCAAGGTATTTCTAGAGAAGGAATTAATGTAATTGGATAAGGCGTCAGTAAGACATTTACTGGAAGGCAGAGTATATTTCTGGTCACTCGTGTTCAAAAAAGATTAATTAACAAATGTGTCTGAGAATGCAGAGTCTGGTTTACAAGTGGAGCCTAAAAGAGCTGGATGTATTTAACCCAGCAAACTGAAGGCTAGGAGGATGACTGTCTGCCAGGAGCTACACACCAAGGGAGAAAGGGCAGTGTGAGCATAAAAATAAATAGGTACAAACTAATAAAATTTAGGCTGGAAATTGGAGCAAGGTTTTTCTAACCGTTGGACAAGTGAGATCCTGGAACAGCTGCTAATAGAGCTAATGGGAACCAATATTTAGTATAAAACTATGTTTAAGATGAGGCTTTTTGAATTTAAGAAAGGACTTGAATGCTGTGGTTGCTGGCAATAGATAGCAATGTGCTGATGATATAGAAGGTCCATCCCAGACCCCCAACCTACGTTCTAAATCACCATGCTGATAGTAATGCCCATTGATATTTTATTATGTTTCTTGCCTCTCTACAATGTTTCTTCCTGGTCACTGTGGACTTTAGAGGGACAGGGAGCACCACAAATTTCCATCGAGCTGGAGGGGAGATCAACAGAGATGAAGAATGGCTTATGCTCCTTCGAAATCCTGAACACACTTTTTCTGGAAAGAACATTGCGATATCTCTGTCTTATTTACTAGTAAAGCTCACCAGATCTTTGAATGATCCTAAATCAAGAAAGGCCTGAAAGCTCACTGGGCAATGTGTGATATGTTCTCTCTCCGGGGGGCTTATGCTGCGACGCATTGATAGCAAATATGTAATGATATACCACATCTAATCTCTTCTCATCTGCTGTTGTCACCAGCAGTGCAATGGAAATGGTAATCAGTTTTATTTCGGACTGGAATACATTGATTAGACCCACCTGAGTAGCATATACCCTGCTGCCAAGGAGTTTCCCAAAGTATCTGATCAATCTGCCAATCGTTAGCAGGCTGCGCTTTCGAACAGCAGGGCATCAACTGTATCAGGAAGCTCCTACATCAAGTAAATTGTATTCCAGGCCACAAGACTTAGTTTCTATGTTCTGTAAGGAGTGATGATATGAAATACGTTCCTACTTGGCTTATAGCAATTGTCTTTTCTTCTAACAGATTACCAGGCATGAACTCCTTTTAAGCTGGTTTGGGACTATGCGAAAGATCATCTGTAGGTTCAGAAAAGGCTACTGAACAAAGCTAAATTGTTTGCAGAGACCTGTGCATTTTAGGAACATTTTTTTTAAGAGTGCAATAATCAGTTATAACAACCATGTTGATTGAACACTGTTTCTGGGAGGAGAACGTACAAGAGAGCCCATATGAATGGAAAAAATGTCATAGATTTGAAATAAATTCGCCATCAAATGTGCAGTCTGACTTGAGTTTTCTTTCCCCTCTCACTGGGGCACCACTCCACACTCGTTTCTCACACATGCTTTAGCCAGAAAGGAGCAGAGCCATTATCTGTTGTTTGCGACCTAACCAAAACATGGGGAGAAAATCAGCATAATCTAACACCAAACGGTATGTTTTCAGGGTTTGTTTCCAGTTTCCAGCAGTTTCCCAGGGGGTGGTGGGAGGCCCAGTCAGCTTGTCTGTGTTGAGAAACCCCAGGCTAAAAGTGGGCACACATGCGGCATGAATACTGAATGGTCAAGGCAGCATAAGCAGGACTCCTCTGTAGTCTGTCTGTTTGGGCGATCCCTGGGAGGTGGAACTTGGATTCTAGTAACCGCTTCAGTAATATTTAAGTATTTATATAAAGTGGAATAGCATCAACAAGAGAGACTGAGGACCTCCAGCCCCGAGATATCCGCTGTCACTTCATCTTCCCCTCCAAAAAAAAAAAAATTTCAAACAAAACTGTGATGGATTCAATCCAAATTCATGAATAATCTGGGCGAACCACAACTGGGTCACTGAAAACAAATAGTTCAGCCTTAGTGAAGACTATTGTCCTGTCTTACCTACTCTGCACGGGAAAGGTTCATTCAGCTCCATGAATGTTGGCCCAATCATGGTATCTCGGAGCAGAGAAGATTCCTGAGGTCTCTGAGTGAAGAAGGAAAGGGCGATGACTTGGGGAAAGGCACCGTGCTGCTAAGTCGAATCAATGGAGTCGGTGTGAAGTCTCCTTTGGAGAGGGTTCAAAGGGAGGGAAATGCTTAGGGAATCTTGAAACATGGTCTTTCTTGTGGGTTGGCAGAATTACTGCACCAGAGAGATGTGGTTGTGCTTTAACAGATATCACCCCCATAGTATGATTAGGGATACAAGATGTCAGAAGAGTTCATTTTAGAAAGAGAAAGCAAAACACTTGAAGGAGGACCTTGGGAGCATTGTAACAGAAAATCAGATATCCACAAGCAAAATGCTCATTGAAAAAGTGCATGCGTTTTCGTGGATGCTGGGTGACAGTAGCCCCACAGCATACAAGAAGGTGCCAGCTTTCCTCAGAGTCACTGTGCTGTAAATCATTTACATTTTGCATCCTGAATTAGGTGTCAACCAAACACCATACAAGCCTGAGTACCTGCAGTCTCAAGGCACATGAAATAATATTCTCCACACTTTTTGGTGCCCCAGTTCATGGACCTAGCTTATGATACAGGGAGTTTTGCAATAGAGAATATGGATATTCCGTATTTTAAGTCAGAGTGACAGCGGTGAAAAAGAAAATGAGTGATCTATGATGCAATAAAAAAGCCCGTGCAGTTAGTCCTGGAACAAAAGTAATGTAATAAATGGACGGGAGCGGGGCAGGAATCCATTTTCTGCATTCGGCTCTTCAACTGTCCCTTGCTATACAATTCTTGTGCGCCCCTGAACACGCCAGGAGGGGCGCACAAGGGGAGGGGGTTAATGGAAAGGACTCGCTAACAAGGAAGAGCAGTGCAGTTGAATCACATGACCGGTAAGTGTACATTGTGCATGGGGTTGGGATGTGGAAATGCATCCTGAGTTTGGCACCCTCACTTGGACAGACATTAGAAAACTTGCAGGAAAAACAAAAATCAATGAACACAAATCAAAATGTAGTATGTGAAAGCTCTTACAGTAGCAGTGAGTATCTCTAGATTGTTAGAGGTAGCTTGTGCGCCACACGTTGCTGTAGTTGTCATTGGGAGCACTGAGTATCAAAGCACAGATTCACAAATTACACAGCTTGCCAGTGTGTAAATTAAAGTTGCCCTCAAGTGAAGATACAAAAAAACCCCCAAAAAAACCCTCATGTAAATGATGCATGCAGTATGTATGAACTGGGCCCTAAGAGATTTGTATCAGTTGAATCCCATCTGTAACTGGCAATGGACTGTTCAAACTGTAAATAATTGATGCAGATTCAAAAGAATTTTATGCTAACCTTAAAAAAATAATTTTCATGCCTGACTGCCTTTCCAGAATCACAGTTTTGGAAGATGGGAGCCTTAGAATTGTCAATGTAACAAAATCAGATGCTGGAAGTTACACCTGTATAGCAACAAACCATTTTGGGACAGCTAGCAGCACTGGAAGTTTGGTGGTGAAAGGTAATGACAGTCCTTCATATATATATATATATATATATATAGATATATATAGATATAGATATAATTGATACCTCCATCTTAAATTCTAATTCTGTGCTTTTTTATGCTCTGATCTGCAGAGATACTGAATCGCTAAAGCTCCCAGTAAAGTTAATGGGAGTCTGAAGTGAGTGCGAACTACTGACACAAAAAGCACCTTTTCAGCCAAATTCTGTGATATAAATGAAGGGTGTTGAGTCCCAGTTCTGAGGTCGAATGTATGTTGATAGTAAAACCTGTTTGCAGGCATACTGAATACAGTGTTAGACAATGTTAGTAAATATGTTTTGTAATATAAATAAAATTGAATGGGATGAGATAGCTGTTGAACTAGGTGGACTATTTCTCTTTTGGCAGTAGCCACTTCAAAAGAATTTGCCACCATAATGAAATATTAAGGTCCCAATCAAGCAAAGCATATACTTAATGTTAAACCCATGGGTTTAAAATCTGCATACCCATGGGAGGAGTTTCTTACTACAGGCAGAAAGTCAGTAAGCTTATGTCCCTTTGTAAATGTTTATTCAACTGCAAATATTCTTGTTATTTCTATACTTGTCTTATTGTCTTAAAAATTCTATTATTTTAATAGATCTCATCTTGTTATAACATAGCATAATTTTTCTCATTGAACTATAGTCTATGTTCCAAAATATAATTGTATGATTTAATACTGTTAATCTAACCTTTGGTTGATTTTCCTTCATTTTACAATGAATTCTGAATATACGCCCAAGAATTCTCTCTCAAAAAATTTTAAAAACATAAAAATTAAAATGTTTGACAAAATAATCTAAAGCTGTAATTTGTTTGATGCACTGATGCTGACAAATGGTTTAAATTAAAATATGTACTGTTTATGAGCAGTCCAGTGTCTGATGAATGATTATAGGCAACAGGCGTATAGATTATTACACTGATAAAACACTCTCCATCACCCTCTTATTTGTGGAAAATCCTATATTGAATCAGGAGAGATTGATTACAAAGCAATAAATCAATCATAGAGCTCTAATGCTGTCAGTTTTAATTCTCCTATACATTGGCAGTGATGGATAGCATTGGTTTTGAGGCTTTCCCTATCAATTATTTCTGTGGTATACAGGGAACACTTGAAAATGTTTTAATGCAATTTTAAAGGGCTAGCTTCATAATCAGAGTGGGTTTAAGAAAGCGGTTGCAAAATACTAGATCCTAGTGAGGCCAGAGATCTCTTCATAGTGTTTTACCAGCTGTGGATGTGTGTGATAGTGTACCAGGATCTACATGGAGCAAAATCTACCCTCAGGTATTAGATGTGCATGCATGCCATGTCTCAGGATAGGAGATGGCCCAATTTGAATGTTAGAGTTGTTCTCTTCCTTTGATTTTTCATTCCTCAGTCTATATTAGAGCAGAGTTAGGCATATATTAAGCAGGTTCTTGCTCTGAATAATTTAACACGGGTTCAGTGAAGTCAATGATCTGTCCCTTGTGTGATTTGTATGGTAAGTACTCAGTTCTTCCCTTTTGCCCATCCCATAGATTATGAAGGGCTGAACAGCTCTTGTTAAGTTCTAGGAGCTTTGTGATCCCAAGGACAGCCTTGGATTTTAATGGGCAGAAGATACAGCCCCAAGGGACTGCAAGGACTATGGAGACACAGTATAACATCCTGTCACTTTTGCTCTCAAAATTTTACAGTCCTTGCACAGACAGATCTCCCACTGGGGAGACCAGCACGTGTAGAAATTAAAAAGTGAGGCCCTAATATGGGAAAATCTGCATAATGTATAGTTCCTTCATACATCAACTTTTCTTTTGTTCTTACTTTAAAGTGAAGGCTATAAGGGGACTATATTAGGTGCTAAAATAAACAGAAAGTAGCAAAGTCATTTCCAGTTTGTGTAGCTTGACTAGCCCGTGCCTATGCACATATTAGTCTCTGTGCACAGAAATATGGGAGTCCCTAAGGTTAAAAGTAGGTCTGTGTTTAAGTTGTGTCTGACCATTTTAATCCATGTTTCCATCAAGCAGAGCCATAACAAATAAGTGTGAGTGAAATGCTGGGAGCTCTGGAAAACCTGGAAGTAGCCAAAGGTCTTGCTTAAACAGCTCTTGTAAGGTGCTGGGGGCTTTGCCGTGCATCACTGAATGCTGGAGCAGCCTTGGATTTTAATGGGCAGAGGATATAGCCTCACAATTCCCACTGGTTTAGAAGAGGAGGTAAACAAGCCTTTTCCCTTATAGAGAAGCATTCCAAGAAACAACTCCCTCTTAGAGGAAGGTCTAATCTGTGAAGGTGCGAATATAAATGCACATTATGGCTGAAAACTGGAGTTTATTACAAAGGCTGTTACCGTCCTTATTGGTGCAGAAGACTACATCTTTCAACCTTCTTCCCCCATCCACTATAAAAAAACAAAAAAAAAAAAAAAACCCAGCTTCTATAGGAATGGTACAGAGAAGAGACTGGTGAAGTGGCCTTTCCTGCAAATTCCCATGGGGTTGCAATCATTATGTTAGTTGAGCAATTCCCTTGGGCTCAAATCTTGAAGATAGAAGTGCCAAATCAATGTGAATCTGAATGGATGAGCCCTCCCATTTGTGTATATCACAAAACCATCCCACAGTTCAACACAGCTAGTCAAGGCTGTCGATCTTAGGTCAAGATCAGTCCAGGGATAGACTTGAGACAGACTCGAAATGTAGCGAAAGCTGTAGGTAAGGAAACTGGACAGACCTTGCCCAGAGCATACCTGAGTCAAATAGACTCTCTTACTTTTACTAGCTTTGAGATGTAATGCTTTAAAAGAAAAAAATAACTGTGGGTTTTACATCAATGGCCAGAATTTGCCCCTCAATCCTAATGCAGCACTGAATGGGTACATATGAGGATAGAATTTGCTCCTTAGGGCATGGTCACGTGAGGTAAGCTAGGTGGTGAATTTACAGCACATTAACTTTAAGCACAAGATGGCAGACGTAAGCGCTTTGCGTTTACCCCAGGCTAAGGGCATACACAAGGGTAGTTACCAGAGAATAACTGATGAGGTTGTGCTAAACAGGGACTGATTTTGATCTCACACTCGTTTGTGTCTATTGAACGGGTGTGAGATCATGGCAAACTTCTGGATGGTAGTGAAAGGAAAAAATAGGAGTGCAGAGAGCAGGAAAAGGGGAAATGGAAATATAAAGGAGGGAAATAAAAGAAAAAAACGAGGCACAAGTCTGCAGTATTTTTTAGGTTGCTGGAAAGGTTCAAGTGTAGTTGTAGTGACAAAGTGCTACTCTTCTGGTATGCACAAGAAGGATTCGTAAGGGTGCACACAGCAGTATAATAAATCTAAAAGGAGCTGAATGACCCAAAGCAGTTTGAAAACTACAGCTTGAAGCCACTGTATAAAATGTGGTTGGCATCACCCTCATGTCCTCCTCTCTGTCTCTTCCTTTGGTATAAAAAAGAATGAGTCTAGCTTAGTGCCATTAAAGCACACTTGTGGAAACCTACCCTTAGGACATGATTCTCAGCTTTGGATCCCCAGTGGATGGAGGGACTTCCTTTGCTGCCACAAATCAGCCACCTAAGCTGATAACATTTTGGATACACCCAATGCTCCCTGTGTTTCTTTTTGGCTCGTCCTAGGCAACTTCCTGCTGAGTAAGCATGTCTACATGTGCAAATAATCCAGGAGCAGTTTACTTGAGAGCAAATTATTGTAAAGTAAACTCTTCTGGGTATGTATCTACACATTCAGGAATGCAGGAGTAGATTTGCTGCCACCCCCACCAGCCTGCAGCACTGGCCCCTGGCAGCAGTCAGGAGAAAGGCCCAGGGAGTGCCTTCTGCCAGGGCAGGCTCCTCCACTGAAGCCTGGGCAGAGACAATGTCATGGGGCCTGGGCTGGGAGATCCTTATCCCCCAACACCAGCTCTGTGGTTGCGGGGCCATTGTTGGGAGATCCTTCTCTCCCAGACCAGGCCCCATGATCATAGGCTGGGAGGGAAGGATCCCATGACCACAGAACTGGCTGTGGGAGAGAAGACTCTCCCAGTACCAGCCCCATGACCACAGGGCTCAGGCTGGAAGATACGGATCTCCCAGCCCCATGAGCATGATCACAGAGTAGGGGCTGGGAGCTCCATGCTGCCTGCCCGGGCTCCAGGGATGGAGCCTGCCCCAGCAACAGGCAGCTCTCAGGGGCAGAGAGCAATATCCCCCCGGCTGACTGGGAGCCAATGTGCTTCCAGTCAGGTATCTACACGTGCACCACTGGACACTGAGTAATCAAGAGTTAATTTGCTACTTGCATTTTGACTCGTGACTGGAGCCAAATACTGCACATTAAGCATCTGTACGTGTAGATGGTGCTGCTTAGTGCACAGCAATTAGCTTTAATCTCGAATAAAGCATCTTGTGTAGACGTGCCCAGTGTGTGGATGGTTTGGCACAGAGGCATCCAATTCTCCCTACGGGTAGGGGGCTTGAGCACCTAACTCGGAGCTTCGCATTCCCTCCATGATACCTAAAGGGTATGCATTGTGTACCTAATTCAGAGATGCCTACCTCCTTCTTTGGATCTATCTTCTTTGGTGTTTGTGGCTTATCTAATTCTTCCCTAGTATTAAAGGAATAGTCATTTGGAGGAAAATTGTCATTCCTCTCAGAAAATTGGAGGAACTGTCCCCTAGTCATTGCAACAGTTCATGTGTATTGCATCCACTCTCTGCAGTCTTTACCTTCCCTTTTTTCTTACGGTCATAAGAGATTAGCAAGCAGTGCTTTCTCCCTCACTGCTCAGCTCTAACTTGATCCCATTAGCATTAATGGGAGTGACATGTGTGCAGGAAGCAGAGAATATACCCTTAAGTCCAAGGCATGGATATTACCAGCAACCTGTGAAACGTAATTTTGGAAGCTGCACCATAAAAAGTACAACGAGCAGAAAACTTCCAATCTCCAAATGAACTGTGTAAAAAAGCTGTATTTTACATTCAAATGCCTTGAATTTCTATGCCCTAAGTTACACATGGAATAGTTTTGGTGGAAATATGACTGAATGCCTTATTTTAATTCAACGTGTGGTCTACAAAAGGACTAATTTATCAGCTGACGTGTTCTCTGACCTTAAGATATGCTTGTATTCTTTTTGATCTCCTCATGTGTCGTTGATTAACACCCCGTGAAGGTCATACATCACAAGACATCTTTTCTAACCTTTCGGTGTCCGTCCATTAACAATGAGGGTTTTTCTTTTCTTTTCTTTTCTATTTTGAATCCTATCACTCTCACTTGCAACCACCAACTTTTAAGGGAGAGATGCCAACAGTGTCAAAGACAGCATGAGCAAGGGTAGAGAGGAACAGGAAGGTTAGTGTCTGTTATGCCAGATCCAGAGAGGCTTAAAATAAATCTCTGGCAAACAACCAGAGAGAGATGAATAAATATTCGTATTATGCACAAGTAGACAGCTTAAAAATATGAAATTCTGACAGGTGCCCATAGGGCTCTTTATTAACATGCTGTTGTCAGAAATTTTGAACCTCAGTGGTTTTCCAAACCAATCAGAATACATTTTTTTGTGTGTTCTGTTAGTTCTAAGTGAGAACTGCTCTGGCCTTTGAGACCCAAATTCTTGCAAACTTTGCATGTATGGTATGACCTTTAAATTAAAAAAAAAAACAGGTATTGTATCTATAAGGATAAGGAACAGTTCAGCAGACAGCATTAGGGGATCTGTAGAACACAGAGTATATTTATATGCTGCATATAAATATTAATTTTCAGACCTTTTTTCCCATTTTAACTGTACCTGAGGCTAAATGTTCCAATTCTTCCACGACAAAAAAAAAGACTTGGTACTTGAGGGTTTACATAACAAACAGTGTAAACAGTATTGGGTATATACTGTACAATGCTACTTTATTTGAACTTAATATGAACTTAAGTGGCTAATAGTGACAGCTCTGAGCTAGAAGATAGATTCAGATTGCAAGACCACGCAATAGCAGAACTGAACACAGTTTATATAGCTAGTAAAGGTAACTCGTTTGTGCATCAATCCAGCCTGTTGTCATCTACCTTTTTAAACTCTGTGGTCCCTACTGCATGTGTGAAGCCCCCTGGAATTATTGCCCAAGTACTGTCAGTGGTTCAAGGAGGTCAAGCTTCCTTCGTCTTCCCCGCTATATTCTTCTATGTCTTGTTTAAGTAGACCAGTAGGATCCAGTTTGCTTATAGAACTGTTTTATTACCAACCACTCCATTTTCACTTGGAGAGCAAGGTTTCGTTGGCAGGCGGTGGTTCAGGAGGGAGCAGAGAAAACAAGCTAATGAAGTTACTGCAAATGACAATAGTACATTGCTGCTGTTTCCTTTACAAAATGAGATCAGTCTTCT